>NC_134353.1:323493177-324190677 GCF_048569485.1 Anomaloglossus baeobatrachus | reverse complement strand
CAGTACCATCATTGCTGCCACTTCATCACTCCGGAGGCCTTACAGAGCAGCGGCGGCTTAATAGCCGCTTACCACAGGTGGCGTCACGAACACAAACTTAAAGTCATCATCCACATATTCTACTGACACCCACCAGGGCCACGGAGCCGGGCCCAGCCACCACTGACCACCACCGGACTAGTCCGGCCCGGCACCGGGTGTCCCATAGCCCTGGGGTGGGCGAGTCAACTTTTGGCGTCACGAACAGGATTTCGTGCCCGGTCCCACCGGGTACTGTGCGCCTGCAGGAATTGTGCTTAAAAGACTGTGTACTGGTTGTAAATTGCCGCCGCCATTAGCCGCGCCGAGGAAGAAGGGGGGCGTGCCTGACAAAGAGAGCGAAGGGAGCGCGCCATCAGAGCAGAGCGCTGTTAACCCCGCGCGACCCAGAAGAAAATTTGAAAAGTGAACGGAGCCTGGTAAGGTTCACTAAGGGGGAGGAAGATGTCCGACTCAGAGGGAGAGCAGGTGGCTGCCATCGCCCAAGGCGCCGCAGCACCGGCCGAAGCAGTCCCAGTCGCCGTCGCCCCAGCCCCCACTGTAGCGCCGGTAATGCCGATCACCATGCCGTACATACCGGGAGCAGAATGGCTGCCGCAGTACTCCGGGGAGTCCCATACCTTGAGTGACTTCAGAGAAAGCCTGCACAGCTTATTCCGGGTGTATCCGCTGACTGAGAGCCAGAAGGTGGGCATAGTAATGGGACAGCTAGCCGGCGCAGCCCAGCGTGAAGCGAAGTCCTGGCCTGATACAGATAAAGGGACAGCAGCCCAGATACTGGCCAAGCTAAAGAGTACTTTTGACACCCGCACCGCAGCAGAGATAAAGATGAGATTCTTTGGGTGCAAGCAGCGGGCCACAGACAGCATAAGGGACTATGCCTTAAACCTGCAAGAGGCCCTGAAAGCAGTTAAACAGGTGGACCCAGAGAGTGTACGTGAAGAAGACAAACTCCTAACTGAGCAGTTCATAGAGGGGCTCCTGTCAGATGCCCACAGGACCCAGCTGCGTATCCTGGTCCTGCAGAACCCTGCTCTGGACTTTGCAAAGTTTAAGGACCAGGCCATCAGGGTACTGAGAGAATCTACACCGAATGACCCAGTACCCCTCCGGCCTCTTGCTATCACGTACCCCGGGGTGGTGCCTGCAACACGAGCCACTGCAGGGGCTGAGGCGCAGTCCCTGGATAAGGATCCCACTGCAGAGCTCAGACAGCAGTTCCAGGAGCTGACCAAGACTGTGGCTGCCCTTGCCAAGACCGTGCAGTCTCTACAAATGACCCCCTCGCCTGCAAAAATCGAGTTGGCCTCCAGCCCAGATGACGTCCCATGGATGCGACAGAGGAGGATTCCGCCGACCCGAGGCAGAGACACAGACCGGTATGATTCAACAGGACAACCGATCTGCCGCCGCTGCAGCCAGGCGGGCCACATTGCACGACGCTGTCCTTTAAATGGGCTGAGCCTGGGGCCAGGAGCCAACCCCCAGGTGTAAGGAAGCCCGGCTCAAACCCCAGCCGCAGCAAGTATGTGGGAGGACGACCGGTCCTTCCCATTGTGCTGGATGGGATCCCTTTGAATGCCCTCCTGGATACGGGGTCCCAGGTAACAACCATCCCCCACAAACTGTACAAAAGATATTGGGCTGATTCAGACATTGACCATGGCCCAGATGATGATTTAACAATTGTGGCCAGTAATGGTCAGCCCTTACCTCAAATTGGGTACAAAGAAGTAACCATTAAAGTGGGGCGGGTGGAATTGCCATGTCAGGGGATGATAATTGTAGATATTGATCGCAAAGAATCTGACCCACTGCTAACCATTGGTACAAATGTGATAGAAAATTGTATTGCCGAAGTGATAATTTTGTTGCAACAGGCGTCTGAAACTGCCAGCTCCGGGCAGCAGCGTGCCCTACAGAGGGAGATCAGAGCCCTGATGAGGAGGCAGCAGGTAGAGCTGGCCGGAGGAGAAATTGGCAGTGTGAGGGTAAGTGACCCCCTCCCCATTGCAATACCCCCAAGAAGTGAAATGTTGATATGGTGTCGGGCAGCAATAGGCCTCAAGGGTCAGGATTACCATGCCTTGGTAGAACCGGTGTATTCAGACAGTAGGCCTGGAGTCCTGATAGCCAGAGGGGTAGCGGACGTCCGCAAGGGGAGAGTGCCCGTCCGTGTCTTGAATTGTGGGGAGGAGGAGGCCAAATTGCCCCGGTACGCCACTGTAGCAAAACTGTACACTGTCAGCAACAATACCATTAAAGCAGTGGAACCCTTGATCCCGTCCGACCAGGCGGAAGACAATGGCTCCAAGGGGCAGCTGGAGGACTGGTGCCAAAAATTACATGTAGGCACCGACTCCACCCCCTCGCACCAAAAGCATGGGGTTTACCGGGTGGTACAGGAGTACGAGCGGGTCTTCAGCAAACACCCCCTAGATTTTGGGCAGGTGAAAGGGGTTAAACATCAAATCCCCACGGGTGATCATCATCACATTAAAGAGAGATACCGCCCTGTACCCCCCGCACAGTATCAGTGTGCCAAGGAAATGTTACGAGAAATGAAGGAGGCTGGGGTTATCAGAGATAGTTGTAGTCCCTGGGCAGCTCCACTAGTGCTCGTAAAGAAAAAAGATGGTACAATGAGAATGTGTGTAGATTACAGGCAAATTAACCGCATTACACATAAAGATGCTTATCCACTGCCCAGAATAGAGGAGTCACTAACAGCCTTAAAGTCAGCTAACTATTTCTCCACCTTGGATCTCACCAGTGGGTATTGGCAGGTTCCCGTGGCAGAGGCGGACAAGGAGAAGACTGCATTCACGACACCAATGGGCCTCTGTGAGTTCAATTGTATGCCATTCGGGCTCTGCAACGCCCCAGGGACATTCCAAAGGTTGATGGAGTGCTGCTTGGGCCACCACAACTTTGAAACCGTGCTGTTGTACCTGGATGACGTCATAGTCTACTCCAAGAGTTATGAGGACCACCTGAAGCACTTAGCAGAAGTGTTTGAGTCCTTGTCGAAATATGGTCTGAAGATCAAGCCGTCCAAATGTCACCTCTTGAAGCCAAAGGTACAGTACCTGGGTCATGTGGTCAGCGCAGAAGGTGTGGCACCTGATCCGGAGAAAGTCACTGTAATCAAGGACTGGCCAAGACCCACCACAGTGAAGGAGGTGCGGCAGTTCCTTGGACTGGTGGGCTACTACCGAAGGTTCATTGATGGTTTCACCAAGATAGCAGCGCCCCTTCAAGATCTCCTGGTGGGCCAGCCAAAGCAGGCTAAGAAGCAGAGACCTCCATTTGAATGGAGCAGCCAACTAGAAACATCCTTTGTCCGGCTGAAAGGGGCTCTCACGGGAGAAGAAATTCTGGCCTACCCTGACTACAGCCAACCGTTTGTACTGTATACAGATGCCAGCAACGTGGGACTGGGAGCAGTTTTGTCCCAGGTACAGGGAGGCAGAGAGAGGGTGATAGCGTACGCCAGTAGGAAGCTTCGGCCCACAGAAAGGAATCCAGAAAACTACAGTTCCTTCAAGCTGGAGTTCCTCGCTATTGTTTGGGCAGTGACTGAACGCTTCAAGCACTATCTGGCATCGGCCAAGTTCACCATCTTCACGGACAACAATCCGTTGACACACCTGGCAACAGCCAAGTTAGGTGCGATGGAACAGCGATGGATGGCCCGGCTGTCTAACTTTGACTTTACCATCAAGTATCGGGCTGGCAAGAAGAATAACAATGCTGATGCGCTGTCCAGAATGCCTCATTTACCCGAGTCTGGAGAAGACCTGGATGAACTCGAAGAGATAGAGTTACCGGCTTTCCATCACCAAGGTGTTTCCCAGTGTGAGCATGCTGTGGGAGTGAAGCGCTGAAGCCAGCACGAGGTCTCGGTCAACCCATTACTCCACCATAATTGGGAAGAGACACAGAACGGTGACCCGGCCGTGCGATTGGTCAAAGAGAAGCTAGCGCAAGCTGAGACCCATCTTGGCCCAGACGCTCCAGAGGAAGCCCAGCAGCTGTGGAAGGAGAGGGGACGACTGTTCACCTACCAAGGCAAGCTCTGCAAGAGATATGTTAACTGGCGAACGAATGAACTCATCTGGCAGATAGTGGTCCCACAGAGGGATGCTCCAATGGTCCTAGCAGCTTATCATGATAACGCAGGACACTTCGGGTGGAAGAAGTTGGAGACCCTACTCCGCGAACGGTTCTACTGGGTACACATGAGGAAGATGATCGAGAAGTGGTGCCGAGACTGTGGTCCGTGTAACCTGAGGCGGAAAGATGATGCCAGCCAAAGGTCTCCCCTACAGCCAATTGTCACGAAGCAGCCCCTGGAGTTGGTGGCCCTGGACCACGTGAAGTTAACACCAAGCCGGTCAGGCTATGTGTACGCCCTCACCATTGTGGACCATTACTCCCGTTTCTTGGTAGTAGTGCCCGTGAAGGACCAGACAGCCAGAACAGCAGTGAGAGCATTTCAGGCCTACTTTTGTCGACCTCACGGTTACCCCGAAAGGGTACTGACTGATCAGGGTCCTGCATTCGAGGCAGAAGTGTTCCAAGAGTTCTGTAACCTGTACGGTTGTAAGAAGATCAGAACCACCCCGTACCACCCCCAAACCAATGGATTGTGCGAGAAGATGAACCATGTGGTTATTGACATGCTCAAGACTCTACCTTTGGAAGAAAGAAACCAATGGCCAGAAAAGTTACCAGATCTGGTAGACTTGTACAACCATATCCCGGTAAATTCGACCAACTGCAGCCCTGCTTACCTGATGCGAGCCAGACCTGGCAAGTTACCTGTAGACTTTGAGATGGGGACTGTGTCACCTGAGGCGGTTCAGGAAATGGAAGATTGGGATACAGAGCGGCAGCAGCGGTACCGTAAGGTCCAAGAATGCGTAGAGAGGGCCCTGTCTCAAGCAAGAACGAGACAAGAGCAGCATTACAATCAAACAGCCCCAGCAACTCCCTTAGCACCTGGAGAACAAGTCCTCAAGAAGAAGCGGAGGATGCACAAATTGGATGATCAGTGGGAAAACGAGCCCTACACCATTATCCCCTCCAACTTTGACAACAGTAAGGTATGCCTCATAAGCAAGGATGAAGGCAAGACCTATCAAGCAGTCTCTAGAGACCGCCTGAAAGCGTGCCCTGAACGGTGCAGAATCCAAAGTGAAATGGAAGAAGTACAAGGAAGTCCCCAAAGTCAAGAGAAAGAAGGGGAGATGATCCAGACAATCCTTGGAAAATTCCCCAAAACTTGGACCCGAATAAACAATGCCATAGTGGTACCAGTTTTGACGTTTCCGCAGTTGGTCGAGCCAGAAACAGAAGAGGTTCCGGATCCACCTAAAGAACCGTCCGCTCCAACACGAGATGACACGCCAGCAGTGGAACAGGAGGATCAACCCCCTGTCAGTGGTGAACCTGTCATACCCTTGGCGACTCTTAGACCACATAGGCAATCATCACGCTTACCTATCGGGGTTAGGCCTACCTGTAGTGCTGAGGTAGAAGACACACCAAGTAGTCAGGGGCAAACACCAGAGCTACGCAGGTCTCAACGCAGCACTCGGGGACAACCCCCTCCAAGGTATAGAGAGTCAACTGTATAGGGGAAAGAGAGGGAGTACTTATTAGAATGTAAATAGTTATGCGAAATGTCTGTAATGTTGTGTACAAAATGTTTTTCTTTTTCTTTGATTGCAAAAATGGACAATTGGGCCACTGGACTATGGGTGGCCAACACCTAAATTGTTCATAGTTAGCATTAGTGTGTTCAACACCCCTGAAGAAAAACCCGTCCGGCGTGCATAGAGTGGGGTCATCAATGCTCTGATGCATGCCCAGAGCCTACGTTGGGGGTTTGATCGCGGCGGGTCCCCCATGGAGCAGTGTAATGGACACCCGGCAGGGAGCCGCACTGGACTCTTATAGTAATGTTTAAGTTTGTAACGTTCAAGTAATGCGCCTCCCATAATGGGATGAAATGTTCTAACATGTTATGTTTGTTTCTACAGTCCGGGAGTACTGAATTTAACTAAGGGGGAGTGTGGCGCCCCAGGACCTGGTCGCCACAACAGCATTGCCCTCCCAAAGGGTTAATGCTGAGCCTGGAGGTAATTGGGAGATCTATTGGCCAGTAAGTTAACACCCAACACAGTTCTCCCTCCGGCCAGCAGGGGGAGCTCTGAACCTGGAACCTCAGGGAGCATTCCTTAAGTCTGGCTGAAGGGAGGAAGTAGTAGTTAGTCTGGAGACAGGAGTGAAAGAGGACAGACGAAGAGTAGTGCTGCCTTGTGGAACTGGGGCCTAGAGCTGGAATAGCTTGGCCCAGTGAAGCAAGAGGTGCAGAGAGGCATAGAGGAGACTCGGACATCGGAGTCTGTGGTTGCCAGGGCATAAAATCCATCCCTGGTGGCTGAATCCGGAGGGCAGGGGAGCTGCAAGCCCCTGGCCCAGAAGCAAACTGAGGGTACCGCTGCATCCCAAGGGCCTGGTGTGGACTCCAGCAGTGAAGCACCAGAGAGGCCTGCGCAGTCTACCCCACAGAAGAAGGGATGAACCACCAGTCCCAGCAGCAAGAGGGCAATTGCTAACCCAAAGTGCAGTGTCCTAAACAGCAAAGAAAGATTAAGGAGTAGGCCTCATACTCAACTGGCCAAAGATCACCCCAGGCACTTCCAGGCCGGCCGGACCATCTTTACCATCTGTGACGGTCTCCCTGGACTAAACTTCTGCCGAGTAAAAGAGGAGAAGGTAAAGAGACTACTGTTTGTGCCTGTTTCTTTCATTGCTTGTCGGCCCTGCACCGTGCTAGTCACACAACACCATAGACTTCCACAAGCACCAACTGTGTCCCGGGGCACCGCTCCACCTGTGGGGAGCAGTACCATCATTGCTGCCACTTCATCACCCCGGAGGCCTTACACAGCAGCGGCGGCTTAATAGCCGCATACCACAGGTGGCGTCACGAACACAAACTTAAAGTCATCATCAACATATTCTACTGACATCCACCAGGGCCACGGAGCCGGGCCCAGCCACCACTGACCACCACCGGACTAGTCCGGCCCGGCACCGGGTGTCCCATAGTTCTGGGGTGGGCGAGTCACATCTCCTACCGTTCTGTAGACCGCAGGCATAAAGCAACTTGCTGTCTTCAGAATGGAGCGAGGTAGTGTAGGGAGACCATATTTCCTTGCTCTATTGCAGGTCTTAAATACATCAGCGACTGCACATGCCTATATAGATAAGGGTAACGTAGCTCTGGGTTGGGCCCTGTGAGCAAGGCCCAGTGCTACTATGATAAACATATAGTGAACTAATAAAGCCAGAGATCGGTCTTATTAGATTACTTGAAATGGATCAATAGAATTCCAACACCATTTGCCAATGTTTTATTTTGACAACTCCCCACCTACCTGTTTTTGTAGAAATCCATCACAAATACCATCTCATATTTCTTTCTAAATGTTATAATAGCTCAGACAGCTTGTCATTCTGTAGTTTAGTGTACTGACTAGAGTTGAGCGAGGTTCGCCAGTTCGCGGTTCGAGTGATTTTGGGGGCTGTTCTAGATCGAACTAGAACTCGAGCTTTTTGCTAAAAGCTCGACAGTTCGAGTTACATTCGAGAACGGTTCTATCAGCAAAAGCAGGGCTTTTTACAGCTACAGTGTGCAGGGAGCCATCGCTGGCAGCCTGCCAGAAGCTGGTAACCAAGATAAACATGGGGTATCCAAGCAAAGCGCTTTGGTTAGTAACCCGATATTTACCCTGGTTACGCGTGCAGGGAGCTGACACTTCCCCGCTAGGCTCCGCCCCCTCCTGCACTCAGCATGTACACACACACACACACACACACACTCACCTGTCCCCAGCCATGCAGTCCCCGGCAATGACGTCCTCAGCGTCACATGGCCCCGCTAGGCTCCACCCACTTCGCACTCCGCCGCCCGCACACATGGCCCCACTAGGCTCCGCCCACCTGGCACCCGCACACATAGCCCTGCTAGGCTCTGCCCACCTCGCACCCGCACACATTACCTTGCTAGGCTCCGCCCACCTCGCACCCGCACACATTACCCCGCTAGGCTCCGCCCACCTCGCACCCGCACATTACCCCACTAGGCTCCGCCCACGTCGCACCGCACACACAGCCTCGCTAGGCTCCGCCCACCTCGCACCGCACACTTATCCCGCTAGGCTTCGCCCACCTCGCACCCGCACACATTACACCGCTAGGCTCCGCCCACCTCGCACCGCACACATAGACCCGCTAGGCTCCGCCACCTCGCACCTGCACACATTACCTCGCTAGGCTCCGCCCACCTTGCATCGCACACATGGCTCCGCCCACCTCGCACCCGCACACATTACCCTGCTAGGCTCCGTCCACCTCGCACCCGCACACATTACCCCGCTAGGCTCCGCACACATTACCTCGCTAGGCTCCGCACACATGGCCCTGCTCGGCTTACCTGCGGTGATGAAGTCCTGCCCTCCCGACCTCAGCGCTGACACTGTCCTCCATGGCTGCCGCTTCACATCTGTCACTGCGGCCCGAGACTGTCACTAGCGGTGACGTCACGGGCCGCTCGCGATACTTGGCTGTGAAGGTGATTGAAGTCAGTGTGCAGTATCAGCAGTGCAGGAGATCAGTGCAGGTAATGTACCTCGCTGACAGCAGCACTTGTCATGCCCTGCAGTGACCTGGACTGACCTTCTGATGTTAGCTCAGGTCACTGCATTGCTCTCCCAGCCAATGGAGAACATTCTGTTCTTCATTGACTGGGACAGTGTGGATCGTCATGGGAACCGCTTGGATTACAGCAGACCTGGTATTGTTTTTCTTTCTAATAAATTCGTGAAAGAGGCAATGTGTTGAGCAGTGTTTTTTCAAATAAAAATGTGTTTGTCGTCTATTTTTTTTTTTATTACTGACTGGGTTGGTGATGTCAGGTATCTGATAGACGCCTGACCTCACAAACCCCAGGGCTTGATGCCAGGTGACATTACACATCTGGTATTAACCCCATATATTACCCCGTTTGCCACTGCACCAGAGCACGGGATGAGCTGGGGCGAAGCGCCAGGATTGGCGCATCTAATGGATGCGCCACTTCTGGGGCGGCTGCGGCCTGCTATTTTTAGGCTGGGGAGTGTCCAATAACAGTGGACCTCCCTAGTCTGAGAATATCAGACCCCAGCTGTCTGCTTTACCTTGGCTGGTGGTCCAATTTTGGGGGGATCCCTACGTGGTTTTTTTTTTTTAATAATTTATTTAATTTAAAATAACAGCGTGGGGTGCCCTCAGTTTTGGATTACCAGCCAAGGTGAAGCTGCCAGCTGTGGTCTGCAGGCTGCAGCCGTCTGCTTTACCCTAGCTGGCTACAAAAATAGGGGGAACCCCACGTCATTTTTTTTTTAATTTATTTATTTATTTTGGTAAATACAAGGCTAAGCACCCCTTAGTGCCACATGAAAGGCACCAAAGGGTGCAAAATTACAAAATGCAGGAGAGTGGGACATTATGTGTCTTTCTGCCATTCTAATAACAAAAAAGACTGATATGAAGTGTACAAGCACAAGAAAATCACCAGAGCGCTCTACGCTGTGAAAAGCAGTAGAAAATGGCACTGGAGTGAACATGTGACCACCTCATGTAGGTTGAAGCTATTGATCCTGGGTAAATTTATGTATTTTCCCTCCTTCAGATTTTTGGCAGTACGCCAAAAAAACGGAAGGCGCACGGATGACAAACAGATGACATATGGACCGTATACGTGTCACGCTCCCGATGCCTCGGCACCGCTCCTTACCCGCTGATCCTGTCCACGTGTCCACCGGTCGCGGCTGCCGCTCCCGCTCGTGCTCTCTTGTGTCCTGTCCCCAGTCTCATGTGTCTGACTCATGCTTCTGTATAGGGTCGGGCTGCGCCCACTCACCTGGTCTTATGGGCCCAGCACTGCTGCAGCAGAATATGACATGAGGCTGTGCTGGGTATATAAGACTGGCCTTGCCATGTGGGCGGGGCCTGATCAACGTGTCTTGTAAGCCTTCTCTTGAAAGCTAGGTGCTCAGGTCCCCCTTGTGCCGTGTCCTGTGATCAATACTATTGCCTGACATTCCTACCCGGCACTTGTGCCGGATTCCTGCACTGTCTCCAGGAACTCTGAAGCCCCAGTGACTGTTCTACCCGTCCCCTTTGGGACGAAGTCCCTGCCATGCTGGTGCTCCGGCTACTGTGCACCCAGGCCTCCGGTGGGGTGCACGGCCCAGTGGATCCACCACCCGGACCTAACAATACGGAACGGAAACAGATGCCACACGGATGCACCCGTGAAAAAAACGGACCGTTTTTTGCAAACCGCAAAAACGGATCCGTCGTGTGAATGTAGCCTTATTCTAATCTGCCGTTTATAAACAGCAGGCAGAAATATGTGAATAGCGCCCCCCAGCGTCAGAAAATCTCCGGGGTTTCAGGGGTAGCTGAGACCCTGGAGATCATGATTCAGGCCGGTTTGTCCGGTCCCCGCTCACGTGATCACCGGTATACACCGTATACCGGTGATCACGTTACAGTAAATCACCGCGTCGGTAAAAAATTATTTATCTCCCATCTGGCATGAACAAACATGTCAGATGGGAGATAAATCTCCTCCCCGGTCCCCCGGTGTCGCCAAAGTGCCCCCCCCGACCCCCTCCCGGAAAATCCAAGATGGCCACGCGCACAGCAGCGCGCCGGCCGCATTCACCCTACTACTCTGATTTCTGTCGCATGTGCCATGACACATGCAACAGAGAACTCCTCCCCAGGCCCTGCCAGGTCACCCCCTATAACCCCACCGGTGTTCCCCGGTGTCCCACGGTACTTGTGCAGCGTTGATCCCCCGTGGCCCCCTCCTTCACAATAGACGCTGCCGCATGCACAGAGTGCCTGTCAGCTCAAGTTCCTGTGTTCAGACACAGTGAGTGGTGGTAACCATGCATCTATAAGCTACTGCAATGCCCTGCTCATGAGGTAAGGAACATAGTTGATCAGGAGAGCTATACTACATTTCCAAATGGAGGGATTTGCTTTTATAGTTGCCCTGCTGAACGACTACCAAACATGAGAGTCCGTTATACGCCACAAGAAAACATGTCTAAATAGCGAGCTCTGTTGTTTAGCATTCATTCAGCTGGATAACTGGACTTAAAGGGGTATTCCATCTCCAAGATCCCATCCCCAATATATAGTAGGTGGAATAGCAATAATATCAGCAAATACCAATATTTGGAAATGTAGAATAGTTCTCCTGATTAGGCATGCCCTTACCTCATGAGCAGGGCATTACAGCTTTGGTAGCAACACTTACGACATGGACTCTGCTGCTGTGGACCCGGGGAGAGTGGGTGCAGATTCATTGCACCCACACTCCTCACATGGAGGGTCTGCACTCCTAGAAAATGGGGGATACGTTCCCTGAGCCCCGGTCCTACGGTTCCGCTGACCTTCGTCCCTCCAGCAGACGGCCACCACCGTCTGCCGACCTTGCTGTAGGTGCCTGGACTCCTTTCCAGACACCGGCAGTTTTCTACACAACCTCTCAACTTCCACTCTTAGCTTACTGCAGCCCTATCACTCCATGACTGCTCAACTTGACCTCCTCCACTAAAACTACTGCTTTTCCCACCCTCCAGGCCTGTGAACTCTTCAGTGGGCGGGGCCAACCGCCTGGCTCCGCCCCACCTGGTGTGGACATCAAACCTGAGGGAGGCAACAAGGATTTTCAGGTTGGCTAATGTTACCTGACTAGGGGTGGGGGTGTGTGTGTGTGTTATCTGTGACCCCTGGCTTGTCCAGGGCGTCACATTCCCCCTTGGTTAACCGCAGACCGTCCTCGGACTGCCCGTCCGCCACCGGTTTTATTTTTCGAACTGAAAAGATAACAAAATATATAAACATAAGCATTTTTAACTTTTCCCAAATTGGGAGGCACATTACTTGAACGTTTCAAAACAATTAAAACATTTTTATTAATAACGGATGGGTCTTAGTTCTTCTGCTTCCCCACCCAAAACACCTAGTCCTTGATGCTGCCCCTAAGAAACGGGCAGAACCCCTCTTCCCCAGTCCGGAATTGGGAACTCGGCCCAGGTGCCCAAGCGGGTACGGATACGGTGTCTCGCACCCAACAACCATCAGGGGAACCCCATTTCAGGGGAACCCCTGGCCCCGGAGGATGGTCACCGGTCCTGGTGGTGACCGGACCCCAGCCTGCTCCGCTGCGGGTCCTTCCTCCAACCTGCCTCTCCGGAGGCGGTACACGGAATAAAGCCCATCATTATTTACAAGCCCACAAGTTCATGGGTGGCCTGCTAGTTCTTGGCCGTGTTCATGATTTCTCATGTAGAACTGGGAAAAAGGGGAACACACGGACAGTGGCTCAAACAGTCACACAAAACTTCATCCTTCTCGGACGGCAGAAACACAACTTTCGAAAATCATGTTACAAACTCAGATGATTAATGTTCATTCACATATTTACACATTCAGCATACTGCAACCCCCCTTAGATGGCAGTTTCCCTATATCTAAGCGGGAGTCTACCTAGGTTGGAGCGTGTGGACCTTTGGGGCCCAATGTCGTCAGTGGGGGGCAATGGGACAGGGGAGACAACGGGTTCCCCTTCCTGTGCATCAAGTGTGGCTGGTGGAGGGCTCCGGGGGCGTGGTATAGGTGCATCCCTGGGCGCAGGTGCAAGTGGCTCGCTGGCGGGTGGTTCTGTCTCCTTTTCTTCCACGGGTTGTGGGAACATTATCACCGGAACAATCACTGCACCGTTCTGCATAGTCCAGTCTGATGGAAAATCGCCCATCACTGTGTGGATCACCTCCTTCCTTCTCTCTCCGCTCGGAATGAGATCCGGAACCTCATCTGTTGATCTCAAGGGGGGTGGGCACCTCTTTAGGTGGTCCCTGGAAACGGTAGCCGTGGTCCTTCCTTGGTCGCGGCTAATTAGATAAGTCTTCTTGTTCTCCCTTTCAGTGGGCTGTATGACATACGGGATTCTTTCCCACTGATCATCAAGCTTATAGGTCCTCCTTTTCCGTTTCAGGACTACATCCCCTGGCTCAAAAGGAACAGCTGGAGCGCGCTTGTTAAAGCGCTGTTCTTGCTTTCCTCGGCTCTGCCGCAGGTTCTTCTCCACATACTCCTGAATACGCCGATACTGCGTTTGTCGCTTGCTATCCCAGTTGGCCATTGAGGGAAGGGCTTCTGGGGCATCCAAACCCATTTCCAAGTCTACCGGCAACCGGCCCGGCCGGGCCCTCATCAGATACGCGGGTGTGCAATTGGTAGAACCGCAGGGAATGTTGTTATACATATCTACCAGGTCAGGCAACTTCTCCGGCCACAGGTTTCGTTCTTCCAACGGTAGTGTCTTGAGGAGACCCAGGACCAAGTGGTTCATCTTCTCACACATCCCATTGGTTTGGGCATGGTATGGTGTGGTCCTGATTTTCTTGCATCCATATAGCTGACAAAACTCCTGGAACACCTCTGCTTCGAAGGCCGGACCCTGATCCGTGAGCACCTTCTCCGGGTACCCATGCGGTCGGCAGAAGTAGGCCTGGAAGACTCTAGCTGCGGTACGGCCAGTCAAATCCTTAACTGGAGCAACCACCATGAATCGTGAGTAGTGGTCTACGATGGTGAGGGCATAGGTGTACCCGCTTCGGCTGAATGTGAGCTTGACGTGGTCCAGGGCGACCAATTCCAGCGGCTGGTGTGTGATGATCGGCTGGAAAGGGGCCCTCTGGCTGGCTTCATCCCTCCTCCTCAAGGTACAGGGACCACATTCTCGACACCAGGTCTCCACCGATTCCCGCATCCCACTCCAATAGAACCGCTCTTTCAACAACATCTCCAGCTTTTTCCAGCCAAAATGCCCAGCGCCATCGTGGTATGCCCGTAGGACTTCGGGCACACTGGCTTGAGGAACCACCAGCTGACGGACCTTCTCATGAGTTTTTGGGTTGATCAGCTCCCGATACAGCTTCCCTTGATGCAGATGTAGCCGGGCCCTCTCTTTCCACAGCCGCTGGGCTTCCGCAGGAGCTGCGGGGTCCATTTTAGAAAAGCCTTGTGCGATCATGGCCTTGACCAACTGGACGGCAGGCGCCCGGTCCTGGGCTTTGCGCCACCCTTAGCTGGGTAGTGGGTCCAGGTTCACCTGCTGCTGGTTGACACATGGTCTCTCGACCAGGCGCCGGTGGAACGCGGGCAGTTCAATTTCCTCGAGGTCATCCTCTTCCGCCCCCCCTTCAGGCAGGTGGGGCATCCGGGACAACGCATCCGTGTTGGTGTTCTTGCGGCCGGCCCTGTACTTGATAGTGAAATCATAGTTGGATAGCCGCGCCATCCACCGCTGTTCCAGAGTGCCCAGCTTGGCCGTATCCAGGTGCGTCAGCGGGTTATTGTCCGTGTAGGCAGTGAATTTCGCCGCTGCAAGGTAATGCCAGAACCTCTCGGTAATTGCCCACACCAGGGCCAAGAACTCGAGCTTGAAAGAGCTGTAATTTTCGGGGTTCCGTTCAGTGGGCCGGAGTTTCCTGCTGGCATAGGCAATCACCTTCTCCTTCCCGTTCTGGACCTGGGATAGAACTGCGCCCAGGCCCACATTGCTGCAATCGGTGTAAAGGACGAATGGGAGGCTGTAGTCGGGATATGACAGGATTTCTTCTCCTGTCAGGGCGGTCTTCAGCTACTGAAAGGACTCTTCATGCTTCTCTCCCCACACAAACGGGGGCCCGGAGGTCCTATCGCCCTTTGTCTGTCCCACTAGAAGGTCTTGCATTGGGGCAGCCATCTTCGTGTACCCCTTGATGAAGCGACGGTAATAGCCCACCAGGCCCAGAAACTGCCTCACTTCCCTCACCGTGGTCGGTCGCGGCCAGTCTCGGATAGCAGTAATCTTCTCAGGGTCGGGGGCAACACTTCTGCACTCACCACGTGGCCGAGGTACTGCACTTTAGGCTTCAGCAGGTGACACTTGGAGGGCTTCAGCTTCATCCCGTACTTTGCCAGGGACGCAAACACCTCTGCCAGATGTTCCAGGTGAGCTTCGTACGTCTGGGAATACACAATTACATCATCCAGATACAGTAGGACAGTTACGAAATTGAGGTGCCCCAAGCAGCACTCCATAAGTCGTTGGAAGGTCCCAGGGGCGTTGCACAGCCCGAATGGCATGCTGTGGAACTTGCAGAGTCCCATGGGGGTGGCAAATGCAGTCTTTTCTCGATCTTCCGGTGCGACCGCCACCTGCCAGTATCCGCTGGTAAGGTCAAGGGTAGAAAAATAATTAGCAGTTTTCAGCGCAGCCAGCGACTCTTCAATACGGGGGAGAGGATAAGCATCCTTATGGGTGATTTGATTGATTTTCCGGTAATCCACACACATTCTCATGGTGCCATCCTTTTTCTTCACCAACACCAGTGGAGCTGCCCAGGGACTACAATTATCCCGGATGACCCCTGCCTCCTTCATGTTCCTCAACATGTCTTTTGCGCATTGGTAGTGCTGGTGGGATTGGCCTATACCTTTCCTTGATGGGTGGATGCATGCCCGTGGGGATATGGTGTTGAACCCCTTTAATCCTCCCAAAGTCTAGCGAGTGTTTGCTAAAAACTTGCTCATACTCTTGTACCACCCTGTATACCTCTTCTTTGTGATGTGTAGGTGTAGTATCAGTGCCCACATGTAATTCCTGGCATCACTCTTCTGGCTGCTCTGAGGGTGTGCTGTTGTTTGTAGGGGGTGCAGAGGTAGGAGGGGTGGCTTCACGGATAGCATGATGGTCTACAGTGAGCAGTTTGGCAATGGTAGCGTAACGGGGAAGCCTAACTTCCTCTTCCCCACAATTCAACACTCTCACAGCCACTCTTCCTTTCTTAACATCAACCACCCCCCTGGCCGCCATCACCGTGGGCCAATGCTCAGAAGGCGTGGGTTCCACCATTGCAGGGTAATCTCGCCCCTGGGGGCCGACTGCTGCCCTGCACCAAATCATCATCTCGCTCCGGGATGGCACCACCAAAGGGGCCACATCCATCACCCGTACTCCACCAATCTCTCCACCCGTCAAATTCACTTGCTGCCGATGTAGGAGGTCTCGGATCTCACGCTGCACCACCCTCTGTCGGCCTCCTCCCGCAGTGGCAGACAACTGCTGCAACAAATTCAGCACTTCACCCATACAATGTTCCATCACATTGGTCCCTAATACTATTTTTGGGTTATGGTCATTAGGGTCATTCAGCACCACAATCATTCCTTGCTGCTTTAACTCAGTCCATCCCACAGCCAGAGTCACTTCTTTGATGCCCACTTGTGTCATAGGGAGCCCATTAGCTGCCACAATAGTCAGGCTGTCATCAGGGGGAACAAGGTCACTATCGTCCCAATATTGTCGGTACAGCGAGTATGGCATAGTGGTTACCTGCGATCCTGTGTCCAGTAGGGCCATAATCGGGACGCCATCCACCGCCAGGGGGATGATGGGGCGGTTTCCAACGTACCGGTCACGCCAGTCAGTAGGGCCATTAGCGTCTACTCCTGAGGACTGGCCCTTGGCCCCAGGGGTCGCTCGTTTAATGGGCACTGCCTATAGTAGTGATCAGGCTTGCCGCATCGGTAGCAGGTAGGGGATCCATATCGCTGGCCGTTGGCTTTCCTCCGCTGCATCCAGGGGATGTCCTCTGGGCTGTCAGCGAGTTGGACCTTCTCCAGAGGTTTGACTCTCATCGGAAGCTGGAGTGCGGCGAGGATCTGGGTGAGGTCCCCATTCATGCAGCTGACTTGTGCGGCCAACTCCTCCACCTTCCTGCCAGATGCTGCAGGGGTCGGTAGAGGCGGGAGGGTAGACGCCACCGAGACGGGAGCGGTTTCAGCTAGCCACGGGGCCACATCAGGAGTTTCAGGGTTTGGGGGTTGCAGGGCCTTGATGGCCCGTTCTTTCAGTACTGTGAAGTCCAGATCAGGATGCTCCAGGGCCCATAGCCGCAGCTGCTTGCGGTCTTCCGCAGACCCCAGCCCCTGCAGGAACTGCTCCACTAACATTTTGTTGCTGTCTCCATCATTAATAGTGTCCACTTGTTTCAGTGTACGGAGAGCAGTCTGCAGGCACAAAGCATAGTCTCGGATACTGTCCACTGACCGCTGCCGGCAATGATAAAACTGCATACGGAGTTCCGCTGCGGTACGAGTCTCGAAGGCTGTCTGAAGCTTCTCAAAGATAGTGGTCACCGAGGCCCGGTCCGCGTCGGTCCAGGTCTCCGTCTCCTGCTCTGCTGCCCCGGTCATCTGCCCCAATACTACCACCGCACGCTGCCTGCCAGTCATGGCATACAGGTTGAGAACCGAGCAGATCTTTTTCCGGAATGCCTGTAGCGTATCAGGCTTCCCATCGTACTGGGGTAGCCAGGCTGTGCCGGGCACATAGGGCACGGAGATCGGCTTTACCTGAGCGACCGCGGGACCCACGACCCCGTCTGCTTGTGCGACCTGAGCAGGAACGACTTGATCGTCCTGGTCGGGCGCTACCGCTCCTGCGGCCTGCGCCATCCCGTCATCTACGTTGGGCGCCGACATCTTCTTTTCGCCCCCCTTGGTTCTTTCTAGCACTCCTCTCACTCCGGGGCGGGGCTTCAGTTTTCGGGGGAGACGCTCGGGGAAGACGACTCGAGCGGGAACTTTTCGCGCCCAAGATTTTCGGACTTTCAAAATTTTGAGCCGGACGCCGCCGCCGGGGACTACAAGGCGAACTTCTACTGGTAAGTAGACTGTCCATATCCTGTTCATGACGCCATGTTGTCGCGGGCGAAAGGAGGGGTGCCGCTCGTTCAGCTAGCGCTCGGGTCCGCAACTGCTGCTGCCACTGCTCGGTGGCTCGAGCGGTGGGCCAGACCTGGGGACTCGAGCGGCACTCCTCACCCACGAGTGAAAAGGGGAAGAGGAGAGGGTGGGTAGGTGGGTTTGGTGGTGATGGTGGGATGTCAGTCGTGACGCCACCCACGGGGTTGTAGTGATGGTTGGCACCACCGCTGCTGGTGGCGGGCGATCCCGGGAGAGATGGTAGGGAGCAGCGAGGATGTTGTCCCCTCCGTGGGTAGGGGTTGGTGCTCCCGGGTCCCGTTGGGCTGCTTGCTTGGCAGGATAGCTGGGGGTGCAGGGAGGTCGCAGGGAGGCCGCGCGGCGCGGTGCCGGATGGCACTGTTGTACTCACTCAGTAACAGATGCACAGAGTCTCTGGTAAACCAAACGGCTGGACGGACGGGGCCCAAAGGCGGCCGCAGTGTTCTGACTCTCCCCAGACAGGTTGATGGTGGCTATCTTTCCCTGCAGCTCTGTAACTTGTATGACTCCGATGGATTTCCACTGGTAGCCCGACCCTGGTAAAGATGGACCTAGGGAGCCGTCTTTGCCCGCATGGTCCTTGGATCTCTAGCCCTTGGCGGTGGCTCTCTATCCTGTAAGGTTGGAAGGTTGTCTTCAGTCGGGTCTTGGGTGTGAGGGAACCCCAGGGGTCCCTGTCACTATCAGATTTGACCTTTTCTCGGCGACTTCTAGCCCGGTCGGGGTCCGATGGCCCTGCCAATTGTGCTGATTAAGTCTGCTCCCCGGTTCGGTACCGGCGGGTCATCACCCGGCCCCGGTCCTACGGTTCCGCTGACCTTCGTCCCTCCTGCAGACGGCCACCACCGTCTGCCGACCTTGCTGTAGGTGCCTGGACTCCTTTCCAGACACCGACGGTTTTCTACACAACCTCTCAACTTCCACTCTTAGCTTACTGCAGCCCTATCACTCCATGACTGCTCAACTTGACCTCATCCACTAAAACTACTGCTTTTCCCGCCCTCCAGGCCTGTGAACTCATCAGTGGGCGGGGCCAACCGCCTGGCTCTGCTCCACCTGGTGTGGACATCAAACCTGAGGGAGGCAACAAGGATTTTCAGGTTGGCTAATGTTACCTGACTAGGGGTAGGGGTGTGTGTGTGTGTTATCTGTGACCCCTGGCTTGTCCAGGGCGTCACACATAGACATACATGCTGTCACTCTCAGCTGAGGAGAGTCACCGATTATTGCGATGCAATCCTCGGGCTGGCAGTTCCAGTAACACTGCAGGCAGAGTGCGTGTGATGTGCAGGACTCAGAGCGGTGGGTGGTATTACAAGAGGAGGGTGAATATTCATTTTCTTAATTAGCCGGGGTTTAGAGCAACATAAGGTGACAATAAAAGTTATGTATCCTGAAATAGGGCTGCACAACTAAGGCTTATTTTTGGAGTAGGGATTATATTTCAAGCCTACTCCAAAAAGGAAAATACCATGCTACGGCTTATTTTTGGGGAAACTTGGTACATTAGCATCACTAAGTAATTTCTAAATAGACGAAACAGTCATGTTTGTTTAAAACCACGACTGAACCCCCCCCATATCGGACATTTTTATAACAATGTCAGTTACCCTTAATGAGTAGTCAAAGCATGAGTTTCGGCTTTGGTTAGATTAGACTGTAAGTGACCAATGTTCGACGATTCCTGGAATTTTTTTATGTCCCTCTCGATGTTTTCCTGGAATCGGTCCATTGTTGGGGTTCTTATTTGGACTGCAGCACCTCAGGATACTTCTTACGGCCCGCAGGCACGAGGACCTGGTAACGATCACGGATGGTGCAGGTGCTTTATTTCAGATGAACGTTTTGCCGGTGCTGCAGAGTCAAGCTCTTTCTGCACAACTGAATTCTCCCACCAGCCAATAAAAGGCTAGCAACTTGTGTATGACCTTAGTTGCTTAATATTATATTGGGCTCCAAGTCCCAGGAATATTATTAGGCAGTAATTAGTTCAATTATTCCAAATTTACAAATTTTTATTAGAATATATAATTATCACACCACCAGTGTACAATATAAATATGAATGTAGTGACCAGTTTGGTCGCTTGCATATAGACAAAAACAAGACAAGGTATAAGATATACATAAACAATTGTCAGAAGTGAGGGTTCACATAGAAGGGATCAAGTCAGAGCCCAGGACTTAACTTTGGGGCCACACTTCGATAGTTCAGGCAGCGCCACACAGTGTTTTAGGAAGATTAAAGTCCATATAGGTCCAGGTAGGTATATAGTGGTGCTCTCCAAATGTCCCTTTTTATTAGTAAAAGTGAGCCATCAACTTCAATGATAAACGAACAATCTCCACCCCTGGTTTGTAGGGAAGGGGACAAGGATGGGCACATTACTAAAGGACTGGGACAAGCATAGGCTTATTACTACAGGATGGAATAAGGATAAGCACATTACAACAGGATGGAAATAAGGATGAGCATATTACTACAAGGGGACAAGGATGGGCACATTACTACAGAATGGGGAGCAGGATGGTGGACATTGCTACAAGAAGGAGAACAGGATAGGGACATTACGGTACTAAAAGATGCTAATTGTAAAACTGTATTACTTAGAAAAAGGGGATAAAATGTAAAAAAAAAATCAAAATTAAGTATGATTTTTTTTCTTACCAGCAAAAAGCGTAATATGTATTACTGTTTTTCAACATTTTTCGCTTTTTTTATAACAACAAATGTAGTTATTTTGTATATATACTGTATATTTTTGATATTTTGATGATAGCTTCTCTTTAAAGTTGAACATATTCTTTTAAGACATACCTGAAGAAACTCATGTCCAGAAAAGTCTTTTTCTTCATAATGCTTTAATTTATCTCTCAATTTTTGTTCTAGAAATAAAGAAACATGTGAAAAGTGAGAGTATAATGTAGACACAAAGATTAATATTTCAGGTTTATTCAATAATACATCTTTACATAAGACTTTTTTTAACTCATGTCCTGAGGGTGTGACGTACTGTATATTTCAAGGATTACTCTCATCTTAAAAAAAGGTAAAATTGCATTTTAAATAAAAAAAATTCTCAGTTCTCAAGAACATTGCGCGGGTCACTGGCCATTGCTGTGATCTAGCAGTGGTGGGTAAATGTGCACTGCAGACAAGCTCTTTCAAGCTGCAAACACTGCTCTGAAGCGGACCAAATCACAAGAGACCTGATCCCGCCAGCTTCAGTAGCACTGTGCTTCTCAGACAGTGGGTTGGCTTATTTTCCTGGAGCAATGATCATATATGGAACATTATTACCCGTTTCACTGGATATTTTAGTTAGTGACAAATATTTGTAATGTTTTTGTCTCTCTCATAGGATCCGGTCAGTTGATTATATGAAAAATTATCGGAGATCGATCAAGTAAATTTGGGACAATTTTCGTCCATATTGTCATTTGCGTGCCATCAGTGTTTTCGTTTTTTACGTCTGTGTGCCATTTGTTTTTATACATCAAAGTTTTATAATTTACAAGATCAAATATAGTTTTGTAAGTTAATAATGGTGTGGGATTCGTAAAAATCAACTGATACACAGATAATTCACATAGGTTCCAAATTTTTTAGCAAACCATGTCAATGTGACACAGCTAAGCTCAGCTACACTTTCTAATCCTGCAGGAGGTTAGACCAGGAGATCAGAGCTGTATCATCACATCTCACCCACTGGAAAACCTAAGCCATGTTGGGGGCTGTTGCTGGCTGCTTATGAGTGGACAACTCATAAAAGGGAGAAGAAGAACACACCACAGTGAAAACTTTCTAATAACACCCACTCGGTCTTAACAACAGAGAACTTTTATTGCTAATATTTCCACAACAGATGTAAAATAAAAAAAACCCCTATGTTTTTCTAGATATGCAGCCGCAATTACATCGAGCATCCAGATCAACGTGAAAAATTTAGAGAATAATCCTCTTTAAACAAACTAAAGACTTCTGGAGAAGTGTTACACCAATGACAAGTGAATAATCACTAAAGGAGTTATATTCACCAACCTTTGCTCCCTGCTAACAGGCTGCATAGGGGTAACACCACGACTACAGTGTATGTGACTGCTCCATGCCAGAATCTAAGCTGTATGATGCCAGAATCCCACATCTGGAAGTTGGGGTCATGACGTTTGCTAGAAAGCTGGGCCCTTTTGGAAGGCATTAGGTCTTGCTTTGTGCATTTTTTGGGAAAATCAATTTTTATTGAAGTCAAGTACAGTCAAATCACAAATATTCTTTGTCCAATCACAGTTGGTATTACAAATCGCATTTCTAATAAACTTTAAATTAAGTGAATATTTCAACTATCCTCAGCCGTAATTCAATTTTATTATTAAAGACTTAGTTTTAAAGAACCATAGAAGAGAAACCTAGAAAAAAAGGATATACATCCAGAAAATATACAGAGGAAGAAATAAGAAGCAGAAAAGAAAAGGTATTACATGGGCAAGAATAGGATCACAAGAAGAGGAAGGGGAACGGGAAGAAGGTGTCATGCTCACCTGGTGCGACATCTCATCTTAAGGCCCTGTCACACACAGAGATAAATCTTTGGCAGATCTGTGGTTGCAGTGAAATCATGGACATATTGTTCCATTTGTACACAGCCACAAACCTGGCACTGATTGTCCACAATTTCACTGTAACCACAGATCTACCACAAATCTGCCACAGATTTATCTCTGTGTGTGACAGGGCCTTTACTCTCCCATACACAAACCAGACCTCTTCACTACTGACGCAACCATAAGCCCAACTCCGGTGACTCTCGAAAGACCACCCACGGCGACCACACCTCATTGGTCTTTTCTGTGTTTCCCACCACCTGAGCTACCAGGGTCTCCATGCTGCATATATCGTTAAGTTCTGCTATCAGATCCACTTTAGATGGGGCCTCTGCTTGTCTCCAGCGTCTAGGGATCAAATTCCTAGCCGCTGTAAGCAGATGTTTCAGCAGGCCTCTCCTAAAGCCCGCCAACGAAACGTCTCCCAGAGAGAGCAACGCTAATGCTTTAGGCTATGTGCCCACGCTGCGGATAATGCGCGGATTTTGCAGCGGATTTCTCGCGGAAAAGCCGTGGATTTTCCAGAAATCTGCAGCACAGCTACTCCCCAGCCATTTCTATGGCATTTGGGAAATGCTGTGCCCACGCTGCGGATTTTTCCGCAGCGGAAATCGTGCAGATTTTCGTGCGGAAAAATCTGCAGCATGTCAATTATTGTTGCGGATTTTCATGCGGATTTTGCCTATTCAATTGCATTACAGAAAAAAATCGAAAAATCCGCAACAAAATCCACATCAAATCCGCATCAAATCCACGTCAAATCCACACCAATGAAAAGGTGCGGATTCCAGGGGAAAGCTGCGGATTTTGATGCAGAAAAATCCACAGATACAGAGTCCTGTGGGCACATAGCCTTAGAGGGTTCCACCTGTCTAATCGACAGCTTATTGTGCAGATAGAATACATCATCCTAGAAGCGTTGCTTTCCGCATTTCTAACTATAAATTATATCCTGAAAAATCACTAGTAAGGGGCTGCATACTCTTTTGTTAAATACAGCAGCCACTCCAGATATTTTTTTTACATCTTACTACTGGAGTGTTGCTTTAAATCCAAGTCCCATGACCCCTGTCTCATACTCACCTTTTGTCAGCTTCATCTTTTATTGCCTACCGCTCCCGTCGGTCTATGGCGATTTGTTACTTGCCACCAGCTCCAGTGTTTCATCGAGCACACCGGACATCTCATATCAATACAACTCTATGAGAGCCTTGTTCTGGCTCTAATAGACTTGTATTGAGTGCTTGTGTCGTAACTTCTGACTTCCAGCCAGTCAGCTGTTACAATCACAAGATGGCATCGCAGGAGTGGAGCGATGCAGAAAAAGGATGAAGCTGCCAGAGGGTGAGTATAAAAAATGGGGTCAGGGGACTTCCACTTCAAGCACCACTCAAGCTCTGGGAAAAAAAATAAAAAAAATTGCTGAAGTGGTGCTTTAAATAAGCTACCTATTACGTTCAATGGGAGGACATGCCATGGTGCTGTATGTTCTCAAGTAAGAAAACAGAAGCAACTGGACATTTCTTCAGGCTTTTCTGCTTGAAAAAAAAATGACTTCTGAATCAACTGAAGCAGAAATAAAAACATTCCCCACACACATAAAAAGGGAAGAAAAAAAAAATAATTAAAAAATAATAATGAGAGGACTATAAGATGCACTTTTCAACCCAAATTTGGTGGGAAAGTGGGGGGGTGTCTTATAGTCTGGATGTACCTGTGGCGTGGGGGGGGGGTTACAGGAGGCAGAATAGCTGCTGCAGGAAGCCGGCACATTGGGCGAAAATACGTGCCAGCTATTAAAGGGAATCTGTCACCAGGTTTTTGCTCTTCATTTGAGAGCAGCATAAAGTAGAGACACAGACCCTGATTCCAGCAATATGTTAATTACTAAGCTGTTTGCTGTCATTTTGATAAAACCCATGTTTTCTCTGCTGCAGATCTAGCAGTTATACAGAGATCATGAATATGCTGGACTATCTGGCAGCACACCAAGTAATCTTCTAATGATAATCTATTGCTGATTAATCAGTGATTTTATCAAAACTACACTAAGCAGCCCAGTAAGTGACACCTCACTGGAATCAGGATCTCTGCCCCTACGTTTTGCTGCTCTCAGATTAGGTGTTCAGAACCTTGTGACAGATTCCCTTTAAAGAGAATGAATATTCACTGTTCCCCCCCCCCCCCGTGCATAATCTCTTCCACCTCTCCTCACGGACGCTGGCGCCAAGAGGTGGGTAGGATTATGGGAGTGGATATTCATTTCGGATTAGCTGTCAGCTGACGTCAGCATGAGACTGTGGGAGCATGACAGCGACGTCATGCACTGCCCGTCGCTTACATGCCAAAGTCAGTCGGCTTCAGAAGAGGGAAGAACAGATTCAATGAAATTTCAACAAATTCTTGATGCAAACATAACAGCATCTGTAAAAAAGCTGAAGCAGAAAAGAGGATGGCTTCTAGAAATGGATAATGATCCTAAACATGCTTCAAAATCCACAATAGACTACCCCAAAAGGCGCAAGCTGAAGCTTGTACACTGCCCTCGCAGTCCCCTGATCTGAACTTCATTGAATATCTGTGGCTAGACCTCCAAAAGAGCAGTGCATGCAAGATGAGACAGGAATCTCACAGAACTGAAAGACTTTTCTAAGGAAGGATGGATGAAAATCCCTCAAACAAAATTCTGCATTCTGCTGATTGGTGAATTTCCCAGCGATAGAACCCTTACTGATCATTAAGTTATCGGGTGAAGTGTTATGATTCATAACTTATGAAGTGAGTAAAGGAAGGTCCAGCCCCTATAGTGCTAGCAGGATGCTGATAAAGAGGAACTGTCCACTCAAAAGAACAGATTGTATGTTACAGAGCATGAGAATCAGAACAGCTCCTGGACGTATTAGTCCCTGTGTGCACTAGAAAATGGAATTTTCTTAAGAAAATTCCGCACCCTCTGAAAGATTACCACACCTGCGGTAAAAAAATGCAGCAAACTGCACCCGAAAACCGCATGTGGTTTTACCGCAAATTTTCTGCAGGAAGAAGTTGATAGCACAGGGAGATGCTCACCTGTCCCTGCTCCTGCTGTCTGTGGTGCTGAAGTCTCCCACGATGCGGTGTCCCATGGAGCTGTCTCAGGCGCTCTGCTACTTAATGGTCGGCTGTGCAGTGCAGAACTGCATATGCTTGGGCCGTTCTGGAAGCAGGAGCCCAGCGTCCGAAGGCAGCCTCGCTGGAGAAGGTGAGTATAAGATCAGCGGTGACGTCAGTCAACTGATGTGCAGTGACAGCCGAGTCCTCCAAGTGTCACCGCAAAGCTCATAAGTGAAGTCACCGCTGATGTCGCGCGGCTCACTTCACCTGCCGCCTAACCCTCACAGTAAGCAGTCGTGGTCTATGGCGCTCGCTATGTCAGGTGTAGCAGAGCTGGAAGCGTCGTGGGACCTAGTGTGGATTACGTCGGACCTGGAGGGCTGTTATTGGTGGGGTTAATAAAGTGGTGAAAGAGGGGGCTTTATTGTCTTTTATTTCAAATAAAGGATTTTTGGGTGTTTGTGTTTATTTACTTTCACTTACAGGTTAATCATTGGGGGTGTCTCAGACGCCTGCCATAACTAAACTAGGACTTAGTGGCAGTTATGTGCTGCCAATAACTCCTTATTACTCTGACTGCCATCGCATCAGGGCAATTCGGGATGAGCCGGGAAAAGTCCCGGGACTGTCGCATCTAATGGATGTGGCAATTCCGGGCGGTTTCTGGCTGATATTTTTAGGCTGGGGGGCTCCCCATAACAGGGGGCTTCCCATCCTGAGAATACCAGTCCCATGCTGTGGGCTTTATTCTGGCTGGTTATCAAAATTGGTGGGACCGCACGCCGTTTTTTTAATTATTTATTTATTTATTTTGCTGTACGCTATAGACCCACCCACCGGCGTCTGTTATTGGTTGCAGTCAGACAGCTGTCACTCAGAGTGGGAGCGGATCTGACTGCAAGCAATAACAGCCACCAGTGAGCAGGGAAGGCGTGAATGTTATGAGACTGAGCGGCGGCTCTGGAAGATGAAAGAACAACCGTGGGAGCAGTGTGACAGCCGACTGGTGATCGGTGAGTATGAAGCGCTTGCTCCTACCCCTTTGTGCTCCCCATAAACTTTATATGGGGAGCAGCATCTGGCTAGATACCGGGGATCAATCCTCCACCGACCCAGAGTCAGCGGGTGATTGATCTGCCAGCCCTTCAAACCGCAGGGACCTGCGGAAAAGAAGTGAGATGCTACTTCTTTTCAGCAGCGGAAATTCCGCAGCATAACCTGTTGGTGAAAAAAACGCAGTGTGCGCACAGTAATTTTTTTTACCATAGGTTTTGCTGGGGAAGGACTGCAGCAAGGTTATGAACATTTTCTGGAGCAAAACATGCAGCAAATCTGCAGTAAAAAATGCAGTGTGCGCACAGGGCCTAAGACTACTATGTGTATCAAAAGCAGATTTAGCGTGTTGTTGGGGATGAGGGCAGCAAGGTCAGGTTTTTGGGGGTTTTTTTGTGAAAGGACAGGTGCTCTTTATCTCCAGGGCTGTGGAGTCGGTAAGTCAAACCTCCAACTCAGACTTTCACTGATTCTGACTCCAACTCAGACTCCATCATACAGTTGAAACAAGTTTACATCCACTATCTATAAGAAGCTTCCAAAGACATGACATCATCATATGGACTGCCTCATATTGTTTAAATGATAACAGAGAGTGATAGAAGTGTCTTAATTCCGCGCCAACGACTCAATGGATCCAGGAAGAGAATAATGCTTCTTTAATAACATGCACAAGTCTACGCGTTTCTGGAGACACAGCTCCCTTCATCAGGACATTGGCAAGAGAACATCCTGTTCTCTTGCCAATGTCCTGATGAAGGGAGCTGTATCTCCAGAAACGCGTAGACCTGTGCATGTTATTAAAGAAGCATTAATCTCTTCCTGGATCCATTGAGTCCTTGGCGCGGAATTAAGACCCTTCTTCTATCACTCTCTGTTATCAGCCAACTTTGGGACTGCTGCCTGGACCTGGATCTTATATATGCCTGTATAGTGGTTGTGACTGGCACAACCATTATAGGTGAGTGTGTTTTTATTACATATCTTCCTCCCCTTTTTGGGGTAAGACCCTATTGCGCTTTTCTTTCCACAGTTTCTCATCATATTGTTTAAAGGCATACTACTCTTAAGGAAAAAAGGGGGTTTTCAGCACACCTGACACCCAAAGCCGCAGGATTCCAGGGATGCACGTGGTCTGCTGGTAAGTCCAAACCAGCTTGCAGATAGCAGCGGAAAAACGGGAAAAATGGACCCAGCACCGATTCCAAAAATAAAGTAAAAATAAGATTTCTTTATTGGTACATGGTTAAAAATATCGTATGAAGACCATAATGGAAGGTGTAGTACATAGGACTTAACGCGTTTCTATATTTTTAACCATGTACCAATAAAGAAATCTTATTTTTACTTTATTTTTGGAATAGGTGCTGGGTTCATTTTTCCCGTTTTTCCGCTGCTATACTACTCTTAAGGGGGCTTTACATGCAACGACATCGCTAACGAGATGTCGTTGGGGTCATGGAATTCGTGACGCACATCTGGCCTAGTTAGCGACGTCGTTGCGTGTGACACGTACGACCGCTAACGGTGCAAAATACTCACCAAATTGTTGATTGTTGACACGTCGTCTATTTCCCAAATGTTGTTCCTTGTTCTGGGCGCAAATTGTTCGTCGTTCCTGAGGTAGCACACATCGCTACGTGTGACACCCCAGGAACGACAAACAACAACGTACCTGCGTCCTCCGGCAACAAGGTGGGCGTGACTTTCATGCGGCTGCTCTCCGCCCCTCCGCTTCTATTGGACGCCTGCCGTGTGACGTCGCTGTGACGCCGCACAAGCCGCCCCCTTAGAAAAGAGGCTGTTCGCCGACCACAGCGACGTCACTAGGAAGGTAAGTATGTGTGACGGGTACTAGCAATTTTGTATGCCACGGGCAGCGATTTGCCCGTGACGCACAACCGACGGGGGCGGATGCTTGCACGAGCGACATCGCTAGCGATGTCACTGCGTGTAAAGCAGCCTTTAGTGTATGTAAGCTTTTGACCTTGCAGAAAGTAATTAAAATGGCTTAAAAACATTTTCTCTCTCTCATTATTCTGGCATTTGGCAAATAAAAATCATTTTGGTTCCTAATGGACCTAAAATGGGAAAGGTTTTTTTCTGGTTTCATGTCAGATAGTGACAAAAACATGCAGATGTGTCTTTTTATATAATGTATGTAAACTTCTGGTTTCAACTGTATGTGACTTATGTTTGTGATAAATTTACTGTAGTAAAATGGTATCATCGTTACTTATATCATATAGCTGAAGTGCAGCACAGATTCATCTCAACTAAAATCCTAGAGCCTTTGATCAGGAATAGAGCATTTATTTATAGGACATTTCATAACTTTCACAAATTCTTATGAAAAACATTCACCGCATACTACATTGAACCGCTGTACCTAATTTATTATATATTTTAGGAGTCGGAGTCCATTTTATACCGACTCCACAGCCATATTTATCTCATTCCTGATGTGTGACTTACTTCTCCATACATAGCAGGTACTGGTTGTCTTAGGGTACTTTCACACTTGCGTTTTTTCCTTTCCGTCACTATCCGCCCTTTTGGAAAACAGCGGAATCCGTTAACGGATTCCGCTGTTTCCCAGAGACTTGTATGGATGACAGATTGTGCCAAAAGTACCTACGTTGCTTCCGCTGGCCGACGCTGCGTTGCTTCCACCGGGCGGAAGGAACGCCGCATGTAACGTTTTTTGAGTGGCGGAATCCACTATTTTTCACTGAACATGCTCATCTTTTTTTTTTCTTTTTTTTTTAATAACAGAAACTTTATTTTGTCTCTCGGTGGCCGAACGTTCAGCTGAGCGCCTGGCTGCCGGCATGTGAGAGCGCTCAGCTGAGCGCCCGACAGCCGGCATGTGAGAGCGCTCAGCTGAGCGCCCGGCAGCCGGCATGTGAGAGCGCTCAGCTGAGCGCCCGGCAGCCGGCATGTGAGAGCGCTCAGCTGAGCGCCCGGCAGCCGGCATGTGAGAGCGCTCAGCTGAGCGCCCGGCAGCCGGCATGTGAGAGCGCTCAGCTGAGCGCCCGGCAGCCGGCATGTGAGAGTGCTCAGCTGATCGCCCGGCCGCCGGCATGTGAGGGCGCTCAGCTGAGCGCCCGGCCGCCGGCATGTGAGAGCGCTCAGCTGATCGCCCGGCCGCCGGCATGCGAGAGCGCTCAGCTGATCGCCCGGCCGCCGCGATGTGAGAGCGCTCAGCTAAGTGCCCGGCCGCCGGCATGTGAGAGCGCTCAGCTGAGCGCCCGGCCGCCGGCATGTGAGAGCGCTCAGCTGATCGTTTACAATAGTCTGCTGCCGGTAAAACTGTACATAAGGGGAAAAAAAAAAGAAGCTTTTTGTTGTTTTGTACGATACGTTGCATCCGTTGTGTCACTATATGCAATGCATCCGTTGCATCCATCACACAACGCTATGCAACGGATGCCGTTCAACGCAAGTGTGAAACTAGCCTTATACAGCCAGCACCTGTAGGTAACAGAAGTGACTAGAGTTAGCCATATGCTGGACTTCATAGATAACCATTTTTTTTATATGACATGATAACTTAGTATTGCAGTCTATAGAACAAGTGATTGAGTTCACTAAGAAACTAAAAATAAATATAAAACGAAGGGAAAAAAAAAGTTTAAAAATGAAATAAACCTGAGTCCTTAAAGGCTGATATATTAAATAAAATTAATTAGCTCATATGGTAAATGCCGTAAAGAGAAAAAATTGAGATGTCAGACACCGATTTTCGCCCCCCCCATATAATCTGATAAAAAGCAATCAAAACAATGTATGTGTGGCGCCCCTGAGGCTTCAGCCACCATAGAGGTACTACACCTCAGCCAGAGGTGTGGTATCTCATCCTGGGTACGGAGGAGGTCGTCCACCTGTATGCACATAAAACACACAACACCTCAATTAGCAACTCTCCACTAGGTCAGGGTTAGGGCTTGTTTCCATTAATGCTATGTATAGCCACCTCTGGTATCTCCCTCCCCCTAATCTGACAGGGCCTGGGGGTGAAGTATAGTTAGTTGGGAACACTGTAGTGTCAGGCAGTTAGAAGATGTGGAGGAGTGAAGACCAATGGCCTGGAGCTGGTGCAGTTCGGCCCGGGCACAAAACAGAAGGGGTCCTAGAGACCATGGGAAGTGCGCCATACTTCCGTGGCCTGGCTCCACATATAGGAATGGAGTGGTAGGACTTGGCCTCAGATCGGGGACTGGTCCCTAGACTAGAGGAAAAGAACCAACGTGCTCCGCTAGTAAAACCAGAGGCTGAGGACCATTTAGTATGAAAGCCAACTCTGCACACGAATCTGCTGGAAGGTGACCACATAGGGCCAAGGGATAGAGCGTCAAGCTACCCCAACAGGGAAAATGAAGGAAAGCGATCCAGCTGAGTGACCAGGTGATTTATTCAGTGCAATACAGACATGGCATAGTCGTGGTTAACGCGTTTCTGGCTTAACGCCCTTAATCATAACAACTAGTGAATGTTGCCAGTGCCGCTATATACTCCCCTCTCCCTCTTGGGCAATCAAGCGGAAATGGAAACATGTGTGTCAGCAGACAAAACTGGATGAGAAAAAGTGAGCAAGTGAAAAAAAACATATATATGTATATGTGGAACAAAATACTTTTGTTAGAACCACATATGAATGCTCTATTATTTTTTATTATTGTTAAATGTCCCTGATAATCAAGAACAAAAATCTCATATATGAATGATACTAAATAACAAATGAATGTATCATACATTCATGCTATTTATAATTTCATATTAACAATAACAAGAAAGAATCATATATATATATATATATATATATATATATATATTTTTATCTACATGACTCTTCTATTTGTTTATGTGTATATTATACTTATATATTATTAATTTATACTAAAATATAAGAATGCATGAGTGAAAATATAGAGCAATCATATGGGGTTTCACAAGTTTAATATCAATATGATACAATATTATATTGTTGTATTAAGGTGGAAAAAATACTTTGAGTGAACAGTGAGTGATCATAAAATTCACAAAACTGGACAACCACTAATTTATATAAAATTAGTTAAAGTAATTCACATTTGTCATATTTATACAAGAAACATGAAAAATTGTATACAGATTCATCAGACATTGTGGCAAGTGCCATATCAAATAGTCCATTTTGATTGAAATAAAGCAGTTAATTTCGTTTGGAAACAACAAGAGAAATTCCTTTGTATTAAGCCAGTATCTCAGTTGCGACTTTTTGGGGAAACTCCAGGTCAGATTCAGTTGGAAAGTTCGTATCATTGTAGATCAATGTGAACAAAGTCCTACATCGATTAATTCAAGCATCATTTTGTGGAAAAAAAAAAAAATTATAAAAAAATATATAGTAAAATTGAGGCGTTCTTTTACAAGATGTTTCTGTAGAATACAAAAGTATTTTAGTTTTAAACAAGATCAGATTAACATTAACAAAATTGTTTCAGGTATAACAACAATTTGGTCAAGAAAGGACTTTGTACCACTGCACTATTATACAGATTATCACAATAATTAAAAAACATGGCACATTAGCAGCCAAAACCTTTATCAAATTTGTCAAATATTTTAGGCAAAATCAAGTGGCCAATTCAAAATCCTTGACGCAGTAATATTACAAATTACTATTAATCACTGTAAAGAACAGATAGTATTAGATTAGCCACCAAAAATGATCTGAAAGGTAAATGAGTAAACAGACCAGTGACACACTGGACCGGAATGTTGCTGTGAACAAGCAGGCACACCCATGTCATAAAGTTGCCATGATTGTGCACAGTATTTCCATCAACACCAAAAGTCTCCACAAAAGGGGAAATAGAAGAAAAAGTGACACTCATCGCATGAAAGAAAGACTGTAATTGAGATTTAGATCATAGTGCAATGACATACCAAACTAATTGCAATACAAAGCCCAGACATTAATAATGTAGCATTATGTCGCGTCTGAGATTCAAGCCATGGGGAACTCTGGTATTCAATTGGAAAATCCACCATGCCTCTCTATTTCTCAGACCATTTAAGCTGAAACCATGTCTGGGTTTTTTATGCAGTTTTTCAATCGCATATGCAGAAAAAAATTCAATTGACCTATTATGTTCTTGAATAAAATGTTTAGAAGCTTGTGATGTATTTTTTATTTGGTTATATTTGGTAATATCATGGAGATGTTCCTTTATTCTAGTGCAAACCGTTCGCTTTGTGCTACCAACATATTTTAGATTGCATTTATTGCACTCTATAATGTAAGTGACCCATCTCGTATTGCAGTTTAAAAAGGAATTAATTTGATACTTATTATTGTTAGATGTGTCAGTGAAAAATTTACATTTCTTTGCAACTGTACACATCTACAATTGTGCAAACCGCACTTATAGAAACCCTTTAATGATAACCAATTACCTTTAGTTTTTGGAAATCTGACAACACTAGGTGAGAGAATATTGGCCAATGTGGTTGCTTTTTTATACACTACTCTATAGTTGTTATGTAAAATATGGTTTAAGGTATCATCTTCTCTCAAAATGGAAATATTCTTATGGAACATACGTTTAATGAGGTCAAATTGGTTACTGTATTTCAGAACGAGAGTAAGTGAGTTATTTTGTGATGTATAATTTTTTTTGGTCCATCTTCTTGATTTGTTTGGTTTTTTTGAGTTGTCATTTGGTTCTAATTCTGATGAATGAGAATCATTATCAATAATTCTTTTATTAATGATTTTTTTGGCCCTAGTGATCATCCAATTTTTGTAACCTCTGGCTTGTAGGCGAGTCTCAATGTTGTTTAGTTCTACAGAGTAGGAATCAGGGGTATTGCAATTACGATTTGCTCTAATGATTTCACCCAAGGGGATTCCTTTAATCGTATGTGCTGGGTGGTGACTGGTAGCATGTAAAATTGTGTTCCCTGCTATTTGTTTTCTATACATTTTGGTGGACATTTTGGAGAACATTTTCCCCTCTAGGGTTAAATCCAAAAACTGAGTAATATTGCGACAATGTTGAACTTTAAATTCATGATTAAAGAGCTTATTGTTTAAATAAAAAATAAAATCTTGTACGGCAGATTCATAGCCCGTCCATATGATTAACATATCATCTATGAATCTGCCGTACCATATTATGTTCTTTAAGAAGGGGTTCTGTGAATCGTAGATATATATTCCTTCCCACCAACTCATGGTCAAATTAGCCACAGAGGGTGAATATTAAGCTCCCATTGAGACTCCAGCACTCTGAACAAAATACTTGCCATTAAAATAAAAATAATTGTTTAACATAAGAAATTGAACCACATTTATGATATAATCAATAATATCCATAGTCATATCAGAATATGTGGTCAAATAATGTTTAAGTGCCGATAAAGCCACTGCCACAGGAATGGATTGATACAAAGACACTACATCTATAGTCAACCAAGTGCATTGAGGGGACCAACAAATATTTTTCATACTTTGTAAAACAGAAGTATCTTTGAGATAACCAGGGACTCTACATACCAGGGGTTGCAATATTCTATCCAGCCATTCCCCCAATTGTTCACTGATAGAACCGATTCCAGATATGATCGGTCGCATGGGGGTGTGTGAAATCCCTTTATGAGTTTTGGGCAGTGCGTGCATAATTGGTGTTGTGGCTTCTGTTTCTTTAAGAAATTTCACCTCTCTGATATTAAAACAACCTAAGTGAAAACCCTCGTATACGAGCCTATCAAAATGAATTTTCAATCTATTTGTGGGGTCTGATGGTAGTGGCGAGTACGTGGTGGTGTCACTTAACATTTTCATTATCCACTCAATGTAGTCCACAGTATTCATCACCACCACCGAACCCCCTTTATCTGAACATTTGATGGTAATATCCAGATTATCTTTTAATTGTTTCAATGCAAGTCTTGCTTCAACAGATAAGTTGTTATTAAATGCAATTTTTTGACATTTATCATTCTGAAATGATAGATTACGAAGATCTCGTTCCATAGTAACTTGGAATTTATCCATGGCAGGACTGCGTAGGATAAAATCTCTTGTTTTTTACTTTGGGATGGTTTTTCTCAATGATATTACAAATCTCTGCATTTGAGTCTCTGGCTAGATCATTTAGACGAGAGAGAGTAACCTGATCCTCAAAGTTAAAAAATTCAAATGAATTATTCTGATCCAAACTAGCAGTATCACCATCATTTAATATTTGGATTATTTTCATTATAAAAATGTTTTCTCAAAACCAAATCTCTCACAAACTTATTGATATCACAAATTGTTGTAAATAAATCAAAATTACAAGTAGGGGAAAAATTTAACCCCAAAGAAAGAACTTTTTTTTGCTCATCATTAAGAGGAAAATTAGACAAATTAATAATGTCATACTTCCCTGTGTCTTTCGACGTCGTGGATTGTGCTTGTGAAAAACCCAGGGATCGATGTTTTCTCCCTCCTCTTCTCCTAGTTTTCTTTTTGAGAAAGTTCTGTTCCTGAGATAGTAGTTTTTTGACCTAGGGGTTTGGACTTGTTGACGGTTTCCTTGATCCAATTCTGAATCTTCAGTCTGGCTTGCTGACGTATCCGGCTCAGTCGAGCTAAATGAAACCCTGGTGGGTTGCAATTTGTTCCAATTTTTGTTAATGCGTGGAGTCCTCAAGATAGATCTTTGTGGATTTTCCCAACGGCCCCATTCATAAACTTGATTATTTGTATAATCGTATAGATCTCTATTGAATTTCCTTTTTTTAATGTCCATAATTTTATTTTCAGCTTTATCAACAGATTTTTTCATGTTGGTTTCCAGTTCATCAATTTGTGCCTGTGTTGCATCCTTTAAATAATCCTGTTTCAGTATATCCAGATCTTTTTGGACCTTTATGAGTTCTTCCTCTTCATATTTGATTATAAGATTAATTAATTTAAAGGAGCAATCTGACAGTATTGTATTCCACTGTGTCACAAAGTCCTCTGAGTAAACATGATTAGGGACTTTTTTCAATCTTCAGGCCCCGTCACGCTAAGCAACATCGCTAGCAACATCGCTGCTAACGAACAACTTTTGTGACGTAGCAGCGATGTTGCTAGCGATGTTGCTGTGTGTGACATCCAGCAACAACCTGGCCCCTGCTGTGAGGTCGTTGGTTGTTGCTGAATGTCCTGGGCCATTTTTTAGTTGTTGCTGTCCCGCTGTGAAGCACACATCGCTGTGTGTGACAGCGAGACAGCAACAACTAAATGTGCAGGCAGCAGGAGCCGGCTTCTGCGGAGGCTGGTAACCACAGTAAACATCAGGTAAGCAAGAAGCCCTTACCTTGGTTACCCGATATTTACCTTTGTTACCAGCCTCCGCCGCTCTCACTGTCAGTGCCGGCTCCTGCTCTGTGCACATGTAGCTGCAGGACAAATCAGGTTAATTAACCCGATGTGTGCTGTAGCTAGGAGAGCAGGGAGCCAGCGCTAAGCATTGTGCTCTGCTCCCTGCTCTGTGCACATTTAGCTGCAGTACACATCGGGTAATTAACCCGATGTGTGCTGTAACTAGGAGAGCAGGGAGCCAGCGCTCAGTGTGCGCGGCTCCCTGCTTTCTGCACGTGTAGCTCCGTGCGCTGGTAACCAAGGTAAATATCGGGTTGGTTACCCGATATTTACCTTAGTTACCAAGCGCAGCATCTTCCACGCGGCGCTGGGGGCTGGTCACTGGTTGCTGGTGAGCTCACCAGCAACTCGTGTAGCCACGCTCCAGCGATCCCTGCCAGGTCAGGTTGCTGGTGGGATCGCTGGAGCGTCGCAGTGTGACATCTCACCAGCAACCTCCTAGCAACTTACCAGCGATCCCTATCGTTGTTGGGATCGCTGGTAAGTTGTTTAGTGTGACGGGGCCTTTAGACCACTTGGAATGATTGTTCTGTCAGAATAATTTTTTAATGACGTTAAATTCCACCATAAACGATTTTCTTTTTCTGCTGACTTGATAATCTTGGCTACAGCACTTTCATTATCAGGATTTTTAGGGTTATCATTCAACTTTGTAAATAATTCCCTGGCCCGCTCACTCCTTTGCTGGCGGTAATCCATAATAAAGTTAAAAGTTTCTTTACCTTATTAAAGCGCTGATTGTATTAAAACCAAGAGGAGATTTTCTCCACAGCGTTGTCTGGATGCATCAGAGATTTGCTGGTCAATAGGGGAGCACGGAAGGCAATGTAGAAACTTGTAATGGAATCCAGCTCACCCACTTCTGACCTCACCGTGCCTCAGACTCGGATCCGGCACTGCCCCGGCCGAAGCAATGAGAAATGAAGAAAAGCGATCCAGCTGAGTGACCAGGTGATTTATTCAGTGCAATACAGACATGGCATAGTCGTGGTCAGGGCCGGCCTTAGCCTGAATGGCGCCCTGTGCAAAACTGCCCTTTGGTGCCCCCCCCTTACTAATTTTTTATCCAGTTTCCCAGGAAAGAAATGACGACAGGAGCCAATTTTTTTTATATCCTAATAAAATTCAGCTCTTCAAATGTACAAAATACTCCAAATTTGTGCTGGAGAATCTGAACCTCAAATCCACCACGTTTGATCTCGTTCTTTTAGAGGTCTTCCGATTTCAACCATTTATGCCGTATCCCTGGATATTACATCATGGATGGTACATGCGGATCCCCCCAATGGGGCGCACATGTATCTGGAGAATGAGGCGCTGCCGCTCTTCATAGAGAGATGATATATATTTCTATACACTTAGAGCAGCGCAGGTCGTGGCCCCATTGGTGGGATCAGCATCTACTATACAAATCCTGAGAATAAAAGTACAGGATGATGCCAGATAATGCACGATGGAGCCGGCGGCCGATGCTGCGTGTACTCTGGACCAAAAAGTCCAAAATACAAATGTTAAAGGAGAATGTACGAAATTAGAAAAAAAATCTCTGCTTTCTATGTAATAAAGAGTCCTCAGGTTATATACAGTTAGGTCCAGAAATATTTGGACAGTGACACAATTTTCGCGAGTTGGGCTCTGCATGCCACCACATTGGATTTGAAATGAAATCTCGACAACAGAATTCAAGTGCAGATTGTAACGTTTAATTTGAAGGTTTGAACAAAAATATCTGATAGAAATTGTAGGAATTGTACACATTTCTTTACAAACACTCCACATTTTAGGAGGTCAAAAGTAATTGGACAAATAAACCAAACCCAAACAAAATATTTTTATTTTCAATATTTTGTTGCGAATCCTTTGGAGGCAATCACTGCCTTAAGTCTGGAACCCATGGACATCACCAAACGCTGGGTTTCCTCCTTCTTAATGCTTTGCCAGGCCTTTACAGCCGCAGCCTTCAGGTCTTGCTTGTTTGTGGGTCTTTCCGTCTTAAGTCTGGATTTGAGCAAGTGAAATGCATGCTCAATTGGGTTAAGATCTGGTGATTGATTTGGCCATTGCAGAAGGTTCCACTTTTTTGCACTCATGAACTCCTGGGTAGCTTTGGCTGTATGCTTGGGGTCATTGTCCATCTGTACTATGAAGCGCCGTCCGATCAACTTTGCGGCATTTGGCTGAATCTGGGCTGAAAGTATATCCCGGTACACTTCAGAATTCATCCGTCTACTCTTGTCTGCTGTTATGTCATCAATAAACACAAGTGACCCAGTGCCATTGAAAACCATGCATGCCCATGCCATCACGTTGCCTCCACCATGTTTTACAGAGGATGTGGTGTGCCTTGGATCATGTGCCGTTCCCTTTCTTCTCCAAACTTTTTTCTTCCCATCATTCTGGTACAGGTTGATCTTTGTCTCATCTGTCCATAGAATACTTTTCCAGAACTGAGCTGGCTTCATGAGGTGTTTTTCAGCAAATTTAACTCTGGCCTGTCTATTTTTGGAATTGATGAATGGTTTGCATCTAGATGTGAACCCTTTGTATTTACTTTCATGGAGTCTTCTCTTTACTGTTGACTTAGAGACAGATACACCTACTTCACTGAGAGTGTTCTGGACTTCAGTTGATGTTGTGAACGGGTTCTTCTTCACCAAAGAAAGTATGCGGCGATCATCCACCACTGTTGTCATCCGTGGACGCCCAGGCCTTTTTGAGTTCCCAAGCTCACCAGTCAATTCCTTTTTTCTCAGAATGTACCCGACTGTTGATTTTGCTACTCCAAGCATGTCTGCTATCTCTCTGATGGATTTTTTCTTTTTTTTCAGCCTGAGGATGTTCTGCTTCACCTCAATTGAGAGTTCCTTAGACCGCATGTTGTCTGGTCACAGCAACAACTTCCAAATGCAAAACCACACACCTGTAATCAACCCTAGACCTTTTAACTACTTCATTGATTACAGGTTAACGAGGGAGACGCCTTCAGAGTTAATTGCAGCCCTTAGAGTCCCTTGTCCAATTACTTTTGGTCCCTTGAAAAAGAGGAGGCTATGCATTACAGAGCTATGATTCCTAAACCCTTTCTCCGATTTGGATGTGAAAACTCTCATATTGCAGCTGGGAGTGTACACTTTCAGCCCATATTATATATATAATTGTATTTCTGAACATGTTTTTGTAAACAGCTAAAATAACAAAATTTGTGTCACTGTCCAAATATTTCTGGACCTAACTGTATGTCACTGCCTCTCAGCTCCAATGACCTGAACAGACTGAGGTGCAGCACCACATACACACCTTGAGGACGAGAAGTGCTGTGTATGTGTCACTGCCTCTCAGCTCTACTGACTTGAATAGACTAAGCTGCAGTACCACATACACACCATGAGGGAGGGGCCCTATGTATGGAAGAACTATGGCATATATACTTTTATTAACCAGTTTGGGCTCACACCTGCTGGCAATGCTGCAAATAATTTTGTTGGAAAATTTGTAAGATAAATCCGCGCTGAATCGTGATATTCTGCAGACTTTCATAATACACACCTCAGCTACTACAGAACATAATCATACACATCTCAATTGCTGCAGAACCTCATCATACACACCTTCTATGCTGCAGAACCTCATTATACACATTTCAGCTGCTGCAGAATCTCATAATACACCTCAGCTGCTGCAGAACCCCACTAGGCTATGTGCGCACGTTGCGTATTTGCATGCAGTTACGCTGCGATCTGCACCGCAGCGTAACTGCATGCGTCCTGCGTCCCCAGCATAATCTATGAAGATTATGCAGGAGACGTGTGCACGTGGCGTATTAGAACACAGCGCTTCGGCTGCTGCCCGAAGCGCGTGTTCTAAGAAGTGACATGTCACTTCTTTCCTGCGCTCTGCATGTAGCTCCTGCTCTGTCTATGGGAGGGGCTGCACTCAGAGCGCATGGAATCGGCTTTTTTTTTTTTATTACGGACTCTTTCTGCAGTGATTTGAAGCACACGTGTGCTGTTCAAATCGCTGCAGAAAATTCTGCAGGACAGAACGCTACGTGCGCACATAGCCTAATACACATCTCAGCTGCTGCAGCTCCTCATAATACACCTCAGCTACTGCAGAACCCCATAATACACATCTCAGCTGCTGCAGCTCCTCATAATACACCTCAGCTGCTAGCGATACATTACATTGACAGACCGTCATACCTACACTAAACCATGACATGTGATGTGCAGACGGCAGTGACGCCATGTCACGTATGAGACTCCAATGTTATTTTGTTACAGCATAAGTTCTCTGACCGCTGATTCCTCCTGCACGACCTCCGGGTGGAAGGAATCAGACATCGGCTCCATTATTGCAGTCGTGTATATTTTACTCTGATGCTGCCGCGTTTCAAATAAAACACATATAATATCTGTCCAGGGACGATGCAACTAGGATGAGGAGCCCAGGAGGCCGGTCCCTGGCGGCTTCTCCCTGCTCTGCTGACCTGGACTGACCAGTGTCTCCCCTGTGTGACATTCTGCAGATTAGCCAAATCCCCAAAGTATATAATATACACTGTTAGGATTTAATTTGCCAATCTGAGTGGTCATGTGATCGCTCACCAGTGATTTGCAGACTGGTGGTCATCTGCTGAATGACGTCTCCTCCTGCTTCTCTCATTGTTATCATTTTCAATTTGAGAAAAACAGGAGGAGACGTCATTTGGCAGATGACCACACATTGCAAATCACATGTGAGTGATCAGATAACTACCACTCGAATCAGCAAGTGAAATCCTAACAGAGCACATATTACACACCTTTAGGATATGGCAGGTCAACATTCAGAATTACATTACACGTGACAGGTAAAGGGCATATGTAGGGTGTATAATAAATAAATATATATATATATATATAAAAAATGTATTACCCCCTACATTTGCTCTGCACCCACTCTGACCGCAGCTGCAGGGCCCACTGGCATCACATCACAGGCTCCCTCTGATGTCATTACACCTATCTGGGACCCACAGCTGCAGAGCAAGGGCAAAACAGGGAGTCAGTGGCCATCTCCTCCTCAATGGTGTTCAGCCATGCATCCAAGGAAATTGCAATGGCCCACATCACCCACAGGCCTTGTCATTTTGCCACTGCATAAATCACACCATATACATGGCACACATACAGTAGATACTATACAAAAGATAGATGAATTCAGGGTCGGACTGGGGTGTCTGGGGTCCACAGGAGTTATATCTAGAGGCCACACTACAACTATATGCAAATACCTGCAGAAGCCCCCACACAGCCTCCTACACGCAGCAGGAGCCCCCACACAGCCTTCTACACGCAGCAGGATCCCCCACACAGCCTCCTACATGCAGGAGGATCCCCCACACAGCCTCCTACATGCAGCAGGAGCCCCCACACAGCCTCCTACACGCAGCAGGAGCCCCCACACAGCCTCCTACACGCAGCAGGAGCCCCCACACAGCCTCCTACACACAGCAGGAGCCCCCACACAGCCTCCTACATGCAGCAGAAGCCCCCACACAACTTCCTACACGCAGCAGGAGCCCCCACACAGCCTCCTACACGCAGCAGGAGCCCCCACACAGCCTCCTACATGCAGCAGGAGCCCCCACACAGCCTCCTACACACAGCAGGAGCCCCCACACAGCCTCCTACATGCAGCAGAAGCCCCCACACAGCTTCCTACATGCAGCAGGAGCCCCCACACAGCCTCCTACACACAGCAGGAGCCCCCACACAGCCTCCTACATGCAGCAGGAGCCCCCACACAGCTTCCTACATGCAGCAGGAGCCCCCACACAGCCTCCTACATGCAGCAGGAGCCCCCACACAGCCTCCTACACACAGCAGGAGCCCCCACACAGCCTCCTACACGCAGTAGGAGCCCCCACACAGCCTCTTACATGCAGCAAGAGCTCCCAAACAGCCTCCTACATGCAGCAGGATCCCCCACACAGAATCCTACATGCAGCAGGAGCTCCCGCACAGCCTCCTACACGCATCAGGAGCCCCCACACAGCCTCTTAAACGCAGTAGGAGCCCCCAGACAGCCTGCTACACGCATCAGGAGCCCCCACACAGCCTCCTACACGCAGCAGGAACCCCCACACAGTCTCCTACACGCAGCAGGAGCCCCCACACAGCCTCCTATACGCAGCAGGAGCCCCCACGCAGCCTCCTACATGCAGCAGAAGCCCCCACACAGCCTCCTACATGCAGGAGGAGCCCCCACACAGACAGATATCCAGCCGGCGGGCCTCCAGCACGGAGAGGCAGGCAGCCTGGGGGCCTCCAGCATGGAGAGGCAGGCAGCCTGGGGGCCTCCAGCACGGAGAGGCAGGCAGCCTGGGGGCCTCCAGGACAGAGAGACAGGCAGCCGGCGGGCCTCCAGGTCGGAGAGACAGGCAGCCGGCAGGCCTCCAAGACGGAGAGACAGGCAGCCGGCGGGCCTCCAGCACGGAGAGGCAGGCAGCCTGGGGGCCTCCAGCACCGAGAGGCAGGCAGCCGACGGGCCCCAAGCACGGAGACGCAGGCAGCCGGCGGGCCCCAAGCAGAGAGACGCAGGCAGCCAGCGGACCTCCAGCACGGAGACGCAGGCAGCCACAGACAGGCGGCGGGCCGCCGCACAGACAGGCGGCGGGCCGCCTGCACAGACAGACGGCGGGCCGCCCGGCACAGAGAGGCGGCCGTCTGCCCGCAGAGACAGGCGGCCGTCCGCCCGCAGAGACAGGCGGCCGTCCGCCCGCAGAGACAGGCGGCCGTCCGTCCGCAGAGACAGGTGGCCGGCTGCCCGCAGAGACAGGCGGCCGGCCGCCCGCACAGAGAGGTGGCCATCCGTCGGCACAGAGAGGCGGCGGGCCGCCTGCACAGAGACGCGGCGGGCCGCCCGCACAGAGAGGCAGCCGGCTGCCCGCACAGTGAGGCGGCGGGCTGCCCGCACAGACAGGCGGCCGCCCGCAGAGACAGGCGGCCATCCGCCGGCACAGAGAGGCGGCGGGCCACCCGCACAGAGAGGCGGCGGGCTGCCCGCACAGAGAGGCGGCGGGCTGCCCGCACAGAGAGGCGGCGGGCCGCCCGCACAGTGAAGCGGCGGGCCGCCTGCACAGTGAGGCGGCGGGCCGCCCGCACAGACAGGCAGCCGCTTGCACAGACAGGCGGCCGGCCGCCCGCACAGTGAGGCGGCCATCCGCTCGCAGAGACAGGCGGCCGTCCGCCCGCAGAGACAGGCGGCCGTCCGTCCGCAGAGACAAGCGGCCGGCCGCCCGCAGAGACAGGCGGCCGACCGTTCGCACAGAGAGGCGGCTGGCCGCCCGCACAGACAGGCGGCGGGCCGCCCGCGCAGACAGGCGGCGGGCCGCACAGGGAGGCGGCCATCTGCTGGCACAGAGAGGCGGCGGGCCGCACGCACAGAGGCGGGCATCCGCCGGCACAGAGAGGCGGCCATCCGCCGGCACAGAGAGGCGGCCGTCCGCCCGCACAGTGAGGCGGCCGGCCGACCGCATAGAGAGGCGGCGGGCCGACCGCACAGAGAGGCGGCGGGCCGCCCGCACAGACAGCCGGCGGGCCGCACAGAGAGGCGGCGGGCCGCCCGCTCAGAGAGGCGGCCGGCCGCCTGCAGAGACAGGCAGCCGCCCGCAGAGACAGGCGGCCGGCCGCCCGCAGAGACAGACGGCGGGCCGCCCGGACAGACAGGCGGCGGGCCGCACAGAGAGGCGGTCATCCGCCGGCACAGAGAGGCGGTGGGCTGCCTGCACAGAGAGGCGGCGGGCCGCTCGCACAGAGAAGCGGCCATCCACCGGCACAGAGAGGCGGCCATCCGCCGGCACAGAGAGGCGGCCGGCCGCCCGCACAGTGAGGCGGCCGGCCGCCCGCACAGTGAGGCGGCCGGCCGACCGCACAGAGAGGCGGCGGGCCGCCCGCACAGACAGGCGGCGGGCCGCACAGAGAGGCGGCGGGCCGCCCGCACAGAGAGGCGGCCGTCCGCCCTCACAGAGAGGCGGCCGTCCGCCCGCACAGAGAGGCGGCGGGCCGCCCGCACAGAGAGGCGGCCGGCCGCCCGCAGAGACAGGCGGACGTCCGCCCGCAGAGACAGGCGGCCGTCCGCCCGCAGAGACAGGTGGCCGTCCGCCCGCGGAGACAGGCGGCCGTCCGTCCGCGGAGACAGGCGGCCAGCCGCCCGCACAGAGGCGGCCGGCCGCCCGCACAGAGAGGCAAGAAATTAACTTCTTACCTCTCTGCGGCGCCCCCCCTGAAGCATGGCCCTCGGTACCCTGTACCCGCAGAGACAGACGGCGGGCCGCCCGGACAGACAGGCGGCGGGCCGCACAGAGAGGCGGTCATCATTTTGTAAAAAAAATAAATAAATAAAAATTAAATTTGATTTAATCGATGTAGGACTTTGTTCACTTATAAGTAATATATACAAGAAATGGCACTTGCCACAATGTATGATGAATTTGTATACAATTTTTCATGTTTTTTGCATAAATATGACAAATGTGAATCACTTTAATTAATTTTTATATAAATTAGTGGTTTTCCAGTTTTGTGAAAAATCTTAATGGAAATTTTATGATCACTCACTGTTCACTTAAAGTATATTTTCCACCTTAATAATACAATGTAATACTGTATCATATTGATATTATACTTGTGAAACCCCATATGATTGCTTTATATTTTCACTCATGTGTTCTTGTATTTTAATATAAATTGATAATACATAAGTACAATACACAATGGGTAAACAAATAAAAAAATAGAAGAGTCATGTAGATAATAAAATATATATATATGATTCTTTCTTGTTATTACTAATATTAAATTATAAATGGCATGAATGTATAATACATTAATTTGTTACTCAGTATCATTCATATATGAGATTTTTGTTCTTGATTATCAGGGACATTTAATAATAAAAAATAATAGAGCATTCATATGTGGTTCTAATAAAAGTATTCTGTTCCACATATATATACATATGTTTGTTTTTTTTCCACTTGTTCACTTTTTCTCATCCAGCTTTGTCTGCTGACACACATGTTTCCATTTCCGCTTGATTGCCCCAGAGGGAGAGGGGAGTATATAGCGGCACTGGCAACATTCACTAGTTGTTATGATTAAGGGCGTTAAGCCAGAAACGCGTTAACCACGACTATGCCATGTCTGTATTGCACTGAATAAATCACCTGGTCACTCAGCTGGATCGCTTTCCTTCATTTCCCAACTAAAAAAAATGCTTGTGTTAAATGTTTTCCATGTTAATTTATCTTTTTCAGAAAAATAAAACCGGTGATGGACGGGCAGCCCACGGACGGTCTGCATTTCACCAAGAGGGAATGTGATGCCCTGGACTAGCCAGATAGTCACAGACATAACACCACACACACCCCCTCCCCTGGACAGTAACACCAGTCAAACAAAAACCCTTGTTGCCTCCCTCCAGGGTCTGATGTCCACACCAGGTGGGGTGGAGCCAGGCAGTTGGCCCCACCCACCGAGGAGTTCACAGGTCTGGATGCGGGAAAAGAGACAGAGATTTGTGTTGACAGTGAAAGTGAGAGGTCAGAAACTGTCGGTGTCTGGGTAGGGGCCCAGACACAAACAGCAAGGTTGGCAGACGGTGGTGGCCATCTGCAGGAGTTAGTGGATCTCTGCAGAACCGTAGGACCGGGGTCGGGCGGTGGCCCGCCGGTACCGAACCGGGGAGTGGAGTGAAGCTAAGCACACAGGCAGGGCCATTGGACCCCGACTAGGCTTGGAGCCGCCGACAACGGTCAAATCCGAGTGTGACCGGAACCCCAGGGGTTTCCTAACAACAAAGACCTGACAGAAGGCAACAGTCCACACCGTGAGGATATACAGCCACCGCCATAGGCTAGAGATCCAAGGGCCAGCGCCTGCGGGCAAAATGGGCTCCTTCGGTACCTATATGCCGGGGAGCAGACTACCGGTGGTCAACCATAGGAGTCAGAACATTCTAACAAGGTGCAGGGAAAGACAGCCACCATCACACTGTCCGGGGAGAGCACAAATACTGCAGCCGGCTGCGGGACCCGTCCATCCAGCCGTTTGGTTTACCAGAGACTCTGTCATTGACTACCTGAGTGAGTACACCAGTGCCATCCGGCACCGCGCCGCGCTGCCCCTGCAACCCTGCACCCCAGCCATCCAGCCTCCTCGTTACACCACCGGGCCCCGGGATCACCAACCCCTTCCCACGGAGGGGACAACATCCTAGCTGCTCCCTACCATCACTCCCGGGATCCCCGTCACCAGCAGCGGTGGTGCCCTTTATCACCACGACCCGTGGGTGGCGTCACGAACTATCTCCCAAAACAAACCACCCCTTTTCACTCGTGGACGAGGAGCGCTGCTCGAGTCCCTGCGTCCGGCCCACCACTCGAGCCACCGAGCAGCAACAGAAGCCCCGGACCCGAGCGTGGCGAGCGCTTCCCCTCCGCCCGCGACACCAGCACGGGGAAACATACATGCCAGCGCGGGGAAGACAGTGCCAGCGCGGGGGAGACAGTGCCATCACAGGGAAACATACATGCCAGCACGAGGGAGACTGTGCCAGCGCGGGGGAGACAGTGCCAGCACGGGGAAACATATATGGCAGCGGGGGGAAGACAGTGCCAGCGCGGGGGAGACTGTGCCAGCATGGGGAAACATACATGCCAGCATGGGGAAAACATGCATGCCAGCATGGGGAAAACCTGCATGCCAGCATGGGGAAACATACATGGCAGCATGGGGGAGACTGTGCCATCGCTGGGGGAGACAGTGCCAGCATGGGAAAACATACATGCCAGCACGGGGGAAACAGTGCCAGCACAGGGAAACATACATGCCAGCACGGGGGAGACTGTGCCAGCGCAGGGGAGACAGTGCCAGCACGGGGAAACATACATGCCAGCGCGGGGGAGACAGTGCCTGCATGGGAAAACATACATGCCAGCACGGGGAGACTGTGCCAGCGCGGGGGAGACAGTGCCAGCACAGGGAAACATACATGCCAGCATGAGGGAGACTGTGCCAGCGCGGGGGAGACAGTGCCAGCACGGGGAAACATACATGCCAGCGCGGGAAAAACAGTGCCAGTGCGGGGGAGATAGTGCCATCACGGGGAAACATACATGCCAACGCGGGGAAGACAGTGCCAGCGTGGGGGAGACTGTGCCAGCATGGGGAAACATGCATGCCAGCATGGGGAAAACATGCATGCCAGCATGGGGAAAACATGCATGCCAGGACAGGGAAAACATGCATGCCAGCATGGGGAAAACATGCATGCCAGGATGGGGAAAACATGCCAGGATGGGGAAACATGCATGCCAGGATGAAAGAAACATACATGCCAGGATGGAGGAAACATGCACGCCAGGATGGAGGAAACATGCATGCCAGGATGGAGGAAACATACATGCCAGGATGGAAGAAAACATACATGCCAGGATGGAGGAAAACATACATGCCAGGATGGAGGAACACATACATGCCAGGATGGAGGGAAAAATACATGCCAGCATGGTGAAACATACATGCCAGCATGGGGAAACATACATGCCAGGATGGGGAAAACATGCATGCCAGGATGGGGAAACAAACATGCCTGGATGGTGGAAACATGCATGACAGGACGGGGAAAACATGCCAGGATGGGGTACATTTACCAGGATGGTGGAACATGTTGGGATGGTGTACATTTAACAGGATGGGGGAACATGTCTTAATGGGGTACATTTACCCGGATGAGGGAACGTGTTGGGATGGGGAACATGTACCATTATGGGGAACATGTCGGGATGGTGTACATTTACCAGGATGGGGAACATGTCGGGATTGTTTACATTTACCAGGATGGGGAACATGTCGGGATGGTGCACATTAAGCAGGATGGGGGAACATGTTAGGAACGGGGATTTTTACCTGGATGGGGAATATTTACCAGGATGGGGGAACATTTACCAGGAATGGGGTACATTTACCAGGAATGGGGTCCATTTAACAGAATGAGATACATGTCGGGATGCGGGAACATTTACCAGGATGAGGAATATTTAGCAGGATGGGGCCATGATGGGGACAAATATACCAGAATGTAGGAAATATATATCAGGATGGGGGACATGTTTACCAGGAAGTGGCCCAGGAAGGCGGATATAACTACACAATGAAAAGGGAGGGTAGCAACTCAAACGTCTTTATGGGATTTCAAGATGTTCAGACTTTGAAATGTAGATGTGGATTACAGGGTGAAATCTGATTGCATTCCATGCTAAACTCTCTGTCTAATATGCTGCAATTTTTTCCAGAAAGATCAATCCAACTGCTGTGTCTGGAAAGGGCAGTGGCTCAGCTTCAATGTGTGGTAAGCATGCATGAGTGTGATGCCCCCTACTGAAGAGGAGAGAAGACTGCAAAGGTAAGGTTAAAATAAATTATTTACATAATAGGATTGGTTGGCACTTCGGAAAAAAAATTGGGTCTAGGGCTACAGTTTGGGCACTCGGCTTGTGAAAGGTTCGCCATGACTGCTATATATGGTCACACAGTATTGTTTTGGCAAATAGCAGGGCTCAAAAGAGAAGAAGCACCATTTGGCTTGGCTTTGGGAAACCTTTAAGGTGCCACAACAGCAGAAGTCCCCAAAAAGTGACTGCATTTTACAAATAACTATTTTAACTCCAGATAATTAGTGTGCAGTGGATGTTACAGGGTGAAAATTGCAAATCTACCATTTTAGTGCCCCATACATAGTCATCTTGGGCTTCTGGAGACACACGCCATATAAATTGTTAAAAGGAATCTGTCAGTTCTTCACACTTACCAAATTGCCATAACGTATTCAGTGTTACCTTTTATACCCTAGCTAACAAGTCCTTTTTTGAAAGTGGGCAAAGCTCCGGTGGAGGGTGCTGGACTGAGAGAGGCCTGACAAGAGGAAGTCAGAGCTGCGGGTAGCCGCTCACTTGCTGCAGAGCTTTTTAGGTGCAGGGCTCACATGACGTAACAATGACCCGTGAGCCCAGGGATAGCGAGTAGTCAGAGTAGTGGACAACCCTTTTAAGCTCCCTAGTGCCTGGGGGGGCTGGCTGCATAATACATGGAGGCCTGGGGCCTGGCTGCATGATATATGGAGACCTGGGGGGGGGCTGGCTGCATGATACATGGAGGCCTGGGGGGGCTGGCTGTGTGGCACCTCTGACCTGGTCAGGCACCACAGAGTACTGCACCCATGGTGGGATAGTTCTTCCAGGTAATTCCAAAAGGCCAGAATGAGGTGTGTATGCACAGACATATAGCAACCAGGTCTCCTACACCATTAGAAGGGACTCTTGGGTATCTTCTGAAGAGGTTAGCTTTCAATTCTCAGCAAGGGGTGTAGTGGAGGGGCTGGAAGCTAGGTTGCAATGGCAGTCAGAAAAGGAGGAGGAGCAAGCCAGTCTGGAGCAGTGTACAGAAGTTGTTGAAAGAAGCAGACGTACAGCCACGCTAGTCAGACCCTGCACGTGTGGTAGCTGTGAGCGGGGGAGTACAGTGACCAGAAAGTCAGTCTGAAAGACACCTGAAGAGAGGCAGTCGAGTACGGGGACTGCTGGTGACTAAGCACGCACAGGGAACAGGTCCCTGGAGCCAGACATCCATTTACTGATCTGCTAAACCTGCCGGTGAGGGGACTAGGGGTTACTCACCAAAGATACAGAGTTCGAGCCTCAGCAGCAACAGGGGGACCCATAAGGAGATAGGGCCAGAAGCCATCTCACCTGGTCCACGCTGCCGGCAAACGGGCCAGAAAGGGGAGGAAAGGCAGTAGCGACTTTCCTGGATGAATCCCACGATACTGCAAGTAAGGGGTTATCCGAAACAAAAGGAATGCTAGGAAGGTGAGTTAACGGCTACCCTCAGTTCGGCCTGAAGGAGTTCCTGGTTTCACCTGGTATACTCTCAGCATCGCCCGGGTATCTCACTAACCATCTAAAAGTAAGTAAACAAGTTGAAAGACTTTCTGGATTGCGACTGAGTTCTTCTGCGACCTGTTGTTCTACACACACCCGAGCCCCTGGGGCCAGCCTCACTCTCGGGAAGCCACACCATCCGGCTGCAGATTCCATCAGCCCCAGACGCTCGTTAAACTGCAGTGGCGGTCACCCATAACCCTGACCGCAAACCGAGAGTGGCGTCACGACTCAGATGTAAATAACCTGACATACCTGTTGCCAGCGGTAATCAAGTGGAGCCCCTGTGGCGTCCCAGAAGGTGGAGTGACGTCCCTGAGGCGACTGCTACAGGTGGGCGACACATTTCTGGCTTCACGAACAGGATAAGGACTAGACCTGCTTAGACAGGTGACAGTGCGCCTTAGCAGTCCGTTCAGAAAATTTGGACCGCCGCCATTTTGTTGATGTTAAAAGCGCACGAAATTGGAAGCTGCAGCCTGCACAAAACAAAAGGGAACCGCCCACGAAGAGGTGGGGCTGACCCGGAATCCCCGGAGCGCTCTGACACAGTGACGGAGGGAAGATGGACGCCAAGAGTGCTAATGCCCCCAGCCAGGGCGACGCAGCCCGAGCGATGCCAGGCCCCGGCGCGGTGAACGTAGCAGCGCCAAGTTCCAGTGCGGCAGTCGCAGCTACGCCGGCAGAAGTCTCCCCGATTATGTCGATCTCCTTGCCGTACATCCCCGGGGCGACCTGGCTGCCCCAATATGCTGGCAAATCAGACACCCTGACCGGGTTTAAGAAGAAGATCAGCACCCTGCTGGACATGTACGCAATGACCAGTAAGCAGAGGGCCGCCGTGGTGCTGGGACAACTGACTGGAGCGGCAGAATTAGAGGCTGAGGCCTGGACCAGTGGTGACCGAAGCTCTGTAGAAGCCAGTTTTGCCAAATTGAATGCTGCCTTTAAAAACCGCACAGAGGCAGAGCTGAGAATGGGCTTCTATTGTCAAGGGAGGAATTTGCGTTGAAGACTGCTAATGGAGTCCTCATTTGGGATATCCAGAGACGGTGCCGTATTAGCTGTATATCAGTGCCAATATATATATATCAATGTATGTAAGACAAAGAACACAGACATGCTGTCTTTTCAGCCAGCGTCACCAACTGACTCATGTATTCTATTGTTCCAGCATTAAACACATCACTTCAGCCTGAAAGATATTTACAAAAACTTTTCCATTTGCTCACACATACTGGTAAATAATAATTAGGGGGGAGTGCGTATGGGCAGCATTGGGAGAATGCATGAGATCAGACATCATCCCAAATAATACACTTTGAAGGCAGTAAGCGACGATGAGTTTCTGTAGAAATGATACATGGGAGTATGGGATCACCTGCCTCATCCCACAAATACTACATTCCTTCTCCTGTGAATTTTACTGATAAGGCTTCCAATTAACTTAATGAATATCTCCTTTGTTCATTTATACTTTGGCTAGCTTTTTCAATATACAGCTTAGAATTATATTATGGGTCCATGCGATGGCTACATAGACAGACAGATAATTTTGCATCTAAATTTTGATTATTTATATACACAGATATTTTTAGTACGTTTAAACAAACATACTACAGCTCAGGGGACCTCCATAGTCCCCCCTTAATAAAATATCTGTGAATATTATTAACTTTAAATTTAAAAATTTTCCCCGTTTAGATATATTTTATTATTTGGGACTTATTTGTGACCTTGGGACTTTAATTATATCCATATCTATATATGTGGGCTTTCTATGGGATTGTTGTTTAATTTAACACTATAGGCTTTAGCTCCCCCCTTAAATACTTATTTTTATTTATTAAACATAACTTTATGATTTATAGGGGCTATTAGGATTGGCGTTATTACACTCATTAGGGCACATTATCCTGATTAAGAAAAATTGAATCTAAACCTTATTTAAAAATTAGCACATAATTAAAAAAAACAAAAGGACATTTGGAAATTGTCCATGGTTCTTCTTTCCGGATATGCAACAAAAAAAGAATGCTTAGTCAGTGCTAGTCCACTTAGGGCCACTTTGTGAACCTGGATAATCTGCTCTTTGATAAAAAAAACAACAAAACATGATGAGGCTTCATGTATACAGTTTGTGGCACAGACTTGGAAAAACCTTCTGGGATAATGGGTAGAATAGTGGCCGCTTCCTGCTTCGGTTGTGTCGGGTCCATTGGTTTCTGAGATGTGACGTTAACTCGCGTGTCACTGCCAGTGCTCAGCAGACTAGGCCGGAGAGACATCAGCCTGATGGGATAGGCTCTTCCAAAACTTTTCCCGAGATGAGAGAATCCATAGCTAGCATTTTATATTAAGAAAAATCACTGAATATATTCATATGAGTTAGTAGGAGACAAAAACATTTGTAAATGGTTAGATTACATTAACCAAACCACATTTTTGGGTCTATGAAATGGCTGAATTAAGTATTTTAGATTACTCAATTCGTACCCTCAACAGTCCCCCCTTGACTTACTTCTGCCATTTCTAAATATTAAGGGTACTGTGTTCCCTTAGGAAATGAGGAAGAAAGATCTGTTGGGAAATCCTGCCTGACTGAACGTTGAGGCATGAGTGGAGAGGGGAATGGGATTTCTTCACCGGTTTGAGACCAAGGACCCCTAGGCGAGTCCTCACCCTTTGTAGTTGGACTTTCCCATGTCTCAAGGTTCTCTAAGTCCTCTCTTCTAACTGTTTCAGCAATGATGGTTTGGGACTGTACAGGTTTTTTGTAAAGGATAAATATGAGCAGGACGCTCAGTGCAGCTCCGGTGGATCGACCCTTCTGCAATGCGGGGCGTGAATCCATGTTGTCCTGCCATTAAGCTTTGTTGAAATTTCTGTGTCCTTTTAGGATTAATCAGTCTCCTGACCGAAAACCATATACTACTAACTCTGATTTAGGATCTGGGTACTGAACCCTGGCGTCACCAAAGCGCACACTGATATCCAACTTTCACAGATGTTAGTCCATGTTACTTGGGCCATCATTAAGAAGAGATCTCATGGCAGAGAAAGCTTACCGCCCTTCATCCACAGACCTTCCTCAGTCAGCCGGCTCCCTGCGTCTCACACTCCACTCCTTATTGGTTCGCTTTTTCCTGTAGGGATTTAAGAACACAAGGAGTGACAGAAGTCACTGACATGACCGGTGTCACCGAGGCATGGTCTTTATGCATGGTAAAGGACTCCTCAACTCTAGGCCCGTTCACTGCTTCTTGGTCAGCTGCACCTGTGCGGGGATCTCCATCCGATTCCATCAACTCAGATTTAGACTTTCTTTTCGGCGTACCTAGCTTATTTGACAACAGGAAAGATCTACATCCTACATACACATTTTGACTCTTACCTAATACTGCTCCACCCATTTAGAGAGGCATTAATGCGTCACTTTCACCTGTACCGATAGGTGGGGAGGGAGTGGCCTAAATTTAGATTACCTCATGTTGTGTAACCTGTAGCATATCCAGTGCAAAATCGACCACCATCTGGTTTCATCTATAAAAACAAAAACTAAAAAAAATATGGATTAGATCATTCCTATAACAGACATATATTCCTACATTCATAATAATCCAATAAACATGACATAACTGTTGCAAAAGAAAGGCCAGCTTTAAAGCCTGCTTTAAAGCCTATCCAATATGTCTGCTGCTGGAAAAATGTAATAGATATCTACTTCCTCCCTTTTTATATACTACTTTGGCAAAATATATAGATCTATAACAGTAAACAATATGATTAACCAACCGATAAATAGAACTTATACTCTGCTAGGAAATTTTGAAACCTTACAACAGAGTTCATAGATATTCTGTATCTACAAAAGAAAAGGAATGCAATCAATATTGGTAGTTTGTATGCAAAAATAATACAAAACAAAAACATAACGATAAAAACAAAAAAACCTTATTTGTATATTTTAAAAAATATACTTTTCCCTGCAAAATGAATTTAATTATTTAAGTAGCAGCAGAATACTATTGATAATCTCCTATGAAATTTTGAACTCTAAGGATTAAACAAAATCCACTCCACCAGCCGGAAAAAGCACTTGTTAGTACATAAGACAGAAACAGCTTTGTAAATCTGCTGAAACTACCTTTTTTTTCTTCTGTTACAACTTGTGATAACTAACAATATGAAAAAGGGAGTGTTGCATAACAAATTATATATAACCCTTTAAAATTTATTGTTTTATTATTACTTATTAACCCCTTCAGCCCCGGGGCACTTTCCGTTTTTGCGTTTTTGTTTTTTGCTCCCCTTCTTCAGAGAGCCGTAACTTTTTATTTTTCCGTCAATCTTGCCATATGAGGGCTTGTTTTTTGCGGGACAAGTTGTACTTTTAAATGAAACCATAAGTTTTACCATATGGTGTACTGGAAAGCAGCAAAAAAATTCCAAGTGTGGAAAAATTGCAAAAAAAGTGTGATGGCACAATAGTTTTTGGGATGTTTTATTCACGGTGTTCACTATATGGTAAAACTGATGTGTGGGTATGATACCTGAGGTCGGTGCGAGTTTGTAGACACCAAACATGTATAGGTTTACTTGTATCTAAGGGGTTAAAAAAATTCACAAGTTTGTCCAATAAAAGTGGCGCACGTTTTGCGCCATTTTCCAAAACACGTAGCATTCTTATTTTTTGGGATCTATGGCTCAGTGACGGCTTATTTTTTGCGTCTCGAGCTGATGTTTCTAATGGTAGCATTTTTGCGCAGATGCTACGTTTTGATCGCCTGTTATTACATTTTGCGTAAAACTTGCGGCGACCAAAAAACGTAATTTTGGCGTTTGGAATTTTTTTGCCACTACGCCGTTTACCAATCAGATTAATTGATTTTATATTTTGATAGATCGGGCATTTCTGAACGCGGCGATACCAAATATGTGTATATTTATTTATTTTTTAACCCTTTAATTTTCAATGGGGGGAAAGGGGGGTGATTTGAACTTTTAGGTTTTTTGGTTTTTTTTTAATTTTTTAAAACTTTTTTTTTACTTTTTTTATTTTATTTTACTAGTCCCCCTAGGGGGCTATAGCGATCAGCAATCCGATTGCTGATCGCTATCTGCTGATCACAGCTAGACCGCTGTAAACAGCAGAAATAGTCACTTTCTTTCTTCCTCTGCTCCGTGCCGAGGAAGAATGAAAGTGAAACTTCGTAGCACCAGGCGTCATCACATGACCCTGTGCTACGATGGCAACCACCGAACGTCACGTGATCACTCACGTGACGTCCGGAGGGGGCGGCGGTAAGTAAAAAAGATGGCCGCGCGCATATAGATCTCGCTGACAGACTTTGGCAGCGAGATCTAAGGGGTTAATGTTCCGGGTGGAATGCGATTCCACTCGGAACATGTAGGCACACATGTCAGCTGTTGAAAACAGCTGATATGTGTGCCGATCCACGCCGCCTGCCCGCGGCAGGGGGCGGGGCTTACCGGGACACGATCCATGACGGATATATCCGTCCATGGTCGTGAAGGGGTTAAAATCCACAACCCTTGTGCAAAATACTTCAAAAGGGAAAAATAAAGGGAGGAAGGTAAGATGCTCACCCTTTACAATAGCCCTCCCTCCTGTCCACTACCTACCGCGGGGGTCGGCACCCTGATACCTGCGAAAATGGCGCCCCCACTCGGCGGTGGCTGAATATCCCAGAATAGCCCCAGTTTCGCCTCTTGAGACACGCACATGAACCCTCTCCACACGATAAGTGTTTGATTTTTTGTTTTTAAGTATCTAGTGTATTGATTTGCTCTTGGTATTCTTGGTTCCTGGGGTTATATAGGACTATATATCCATTATCCCGTGGTCTGTATTATCACCCCCGGAATCACCAGCAGCATTTGGGGTTGGTCCGAACTTGGTGTTCATGTGTAGTTGTTCCATTTTACCTGTCCACTGAACATGAGTGTACCCTGTCTATGACCCTTGACTTTATCTATTTTTCACCATCTTATTGAGGGTCTTTTGAGGGACATTACAGGGTCAGCCACCGCCGAGTGGGGGCGCCATTTTTGCAGGTATCAGGGTGCCGACCCCCGCGGTAGGTAGTGGACAGGAGGGAGGGCTATTGTAAAGGGTGAGCATCTTACCTTCCTCCCTTTATTTTTCCCTTTTGAAGTATTTTGCACAAGGGTTGTGGATTTTAGTAAGTAATAATAAAACAATAAATTTTAAAGGGTTATATATAACTTGTGATAACTAGCAGCGTACTGTATATCCTCCCACACATCCCTGCAGGAGTGCGAGCGCATCATTAAAATAGATGGCTTGGGACTGGAAATCACTGCAACAAAAACAAGAAGTCCGGGGGTCCCCCCTGTCTCTTTAGGGAAGGTTGGGGCAGACTCGTGGGTGCAGCCGGACTGTGGACAGTATCTTGGGAAATCTCCTGGGACTGATTTAAAGAGATACTGTGATACTCTGGGAAAAGACACACCTGGCTTCAGGTAGATCATTACTGAATCTACAGGGAACACCTTTATTATGGATTTGTGTGTTGCAAGTTTTGGTTACGGTTTCGAGGGTACCTGGCCAAACACTGAGATTTGGGGGTGTGACACTTTCTTTGATAGTGACCGGGCTGACCACAACGCCAACAATTCTGTTGCTGGCTCTGCTGGTTTTGTTGATTGGCAGCTACGTATACGGGGTTTGGACCCTCTTGGGGCATGGGCTGTGGCGGGGGCTGCACCGGCGCAGTTGTATACACAAATTGATCTTGAGCCCATCTTTTTAAAGCGGCACAATACTGTTCTCTACTTTGGAAAGTGGTGTCATCAGTGCCTGGGGGAATTGTGAGATGGTGCTCCATTAAGGGCCAAAAACTGTCTCCTGCTTTTATCTTGGTGAGATTAACTAGGTCCTTCCGAGCAGCTGAATATAACTGGTGGACCTGTAGCATCTTCCTATAAAATCTCATAGGGTTAATATCGGGATCTGGCAGGCAGGGGATTAATGCCGCTGACTGGATGGGGTTGAAAGGGACATATTTAAATGAGGACTGTTCCTCGGTAGGTTCGGGGTAAGGCTCACTATGTGTCCTAGGGGAAGGAGGGGGATCAAAGGGGAGGGAATTGGTAACTGGGGAGCGTGATGTCAGACTGGCCGGTGAGGGAAGAGATGGCATTGCAGGTATGGGAGGGACCAGGGGTATGGGTGTGGAAAGGGTTAAGGGATACTGTCTAGTGACTGCAGCATCTGTGAATATCTCCGAGACAGGGGAATAGAATGGGGATCAGGTTGTGGGGCAGCAACAAAACAACCTGTCGGAGGACCCCCAGATCCTTCCTCAGACTCGGGTAACATATAGAAAAACACCAGATCTCCTCGCTCATCCTCTTCTTTGACCGCAATATATCTTTCTGATAGCAATATCTGCGTTATTCTGTTAAACAATTCAGCATCAATCAACAAGTAATACTCTGAAAATCTCCAGGGCATGTCACACAGCTGACCTGTCTCCAGCACGTGCCCCTCCCTAAGGAATGTTTACTAAATCTACTGTGAATCCTCAGCTTTCTTAACCTTGTCTTCTTCATTCTAAAAAATGTTGTTTAAAAGAACTGAAGTCCTCAGTGGTTGATACCTTTTAATGGCTAACTGAAAAGATGGTAATAATTGCAAGCTTTCGAGACTACTCAGGTCTCTTCAACCACTAAGGACTTCAGTTCTTTTAAACAAAATTTTTTTATCTCTACTGGCTAACACGGTACAAAGATACCGTATTTTTCGCTTTATAAGACGCACCTGATTATAAGACGCACCCCCAAATTTGGTGAAGGAATAGAGAATTTTTTAATAAATGGGGTCCGTCTTATAATGCCAGTGTCCGTCTGACAAATCATATAGGGTATATGTCCCTCATAGCCCCCCCCATCCTAAAATTAGCCCTCTGAATCTGGATATGGCCCAGTGATGCCACATGTCCCCTATGCCTGGCACACATCCTCTATGGCTGGCACACAGCCCACTGTGCCTGGCACACGGCCCACTGTGGCGGCACACGGCCCACTGTGGCGGCACACGGCCCACTGTGGCGGCACACGGCCCACTGTGGCGGCACACGGACTCATGTGGCTGCACACGGCCCCATGTAGCTGCACACGGCCCCATGTGGCTGCACACGGCCCCATGTGGCTGCACACGGCCCCATGTGGCTGCACACGGCCCACTATTGCTGGCACATGGCCCCATGTGGCGGCACACGGCCCCATGTGGCGGCACACGGCCCCATGTGGCGGCACATGGCCCACTATTGCTGGCACATGGCCTCATGTGGCTGCACACGGCCCACTATTGCTGGCACATGGCCCCATGTGGCTGCACACGGCCCCATGTGGCTGCACACGGCCCCATGTGGCTGCACACGGCCCCATGTGGCTGCACATGGCCCCATGTGGCTGCACACAGCCCACTATTGCTGGCACATGGCCCCATGTGGCGGCACACGGCCCCATGTGGCGGCACACGGCCCCATGTGGCTGCACACAGCCCACTATTGCTGGCACCCGGCCCCATGTGGCGGCACCCGGCCCCATGTGGCGGCACACGGCCCCATGTGGCGGCACACGGCCCCATGTGGCTGCACACGGCCCCATGTGGCTGCACACAGCCCACTATTGCTGGCACCCGGCCCCATGTGGCGGCACCCGGCCCCATGTGGCGGCACACGGCCCCATGTGGCGGCACACGGCCCCATGTGGCGGCACACGGCCCCATGTGGCTGCACACAGCCCACTATTGCTGGCACATGGCCCCATGTGGCGGCACATGGCCCCATGTGGTGGCACACGGCCCCATGTGGCTGCACACAGCCCACTATTGCTGGCACATGGCCCCATGTGGCGGCACATGGCCCCATGTGGCTGCACACAGCCCACTATTGCTGGCACATGGCCCCATGTGGCGGCACCCGGCCCCATGTGGCGGCACCCGGCCCCATGTGGCGGCACACGGCCCCATGTGGCGGCACACGGCCCCATGTGGCTGCACACGGCCCACTATTGCTGGCACATGGCCCCATGTGGCGGCACACGGCCCACTATTGCTGGCACACAGCTCCCTGTGTTATATATCGCCCCATGCTGCTGCTTTTAGGAAAATAAACTTTCCTTACCTTCTCCAGCATTGTCCTGTCTGTGTCCCCCTCCTCGGGGTTGATCTCCGGCCTCCTGCATTTCCTGGTTCTCGGCCGGTCATGTGATCGGCACGGCAGAGTGAAATCTCTTGTGCCTTATCACAGCAGCAGGAGGGAGGCCTGGCAGACACGCTGGAGGAGGTGAGTAAAAAGTTTATTATTTTACTGTTTGCAGCAGCATAGGGGACATAGCTAACACGGGGGAGGGGGCATGTGCAATCAAAGAAGGGGCAGGCAGATATAATATACACTGCTGCCCCAGCCTATCGCCGCGGTGCACTTTCAGCACCATGGTGGTGGACAGCAGCTGTGCATATTATATGAGCGGGTGCAGGAGATCAAAGTCTGCTGCTCCCAGCTTTCACAAGATCCCCAGCAGAGCTCCAGAGCTGCCCGCACCTCCCCTGGACTCTGTAGTGTGTGTATATATATATATATATACACCCCCCCCCGTATATTCGGATTATAAGACGCACCCCCTACTTTCCCCCAAAATTTGGGGGAACAAAAGTGCGTCTTATAAAGCGAAAAATACGGTATATTCTCCATTCTAAACATTTTTGTTATCTTGGTGGTGTCTGGATTACACTGATTTATGACCATGCGGTGAGCGTTAGAGTCCGGACGACACCTAAGGCTACACCACTATACTAGCTGGCAACTCCTCAGCTATATAGTAATAAGGGTATCCCGTGATATGGAGGAGGGCTACAAAATGTTTTCTTTCCGGACTTGATCAGCTGCACCAAAATTAATGTCCTAATCCCTATCTTCAGCCACAGGAACCCCCTAATAAGGGTATCTCGTGATATGGAGGAGGGGTACAAAAGGTATTCCCTCCAGACTTGAGCAACTGTATCAAAATTAATGTCCTAATCCCTATCTTCAGCCACTGGAAGCCCCCCCCGCGTCTTTAATTGCAGACCGGGTGAGTCTAACTAGCTATATCCAGCCACCACCATCTTTCCTGCCCTAATAACCGTCCTCTGGATCCCATGTGACACTTGATCCACACCTCAGGGCTGGGATCATGCTCTGAGCTCCAGCGGGCACTACCCCTGAGTCACAATCAGGTACCTTTTAACACCGATATGGACACACAGCCCGTCACTCCCTCCTCTCCAAGAACAACCACAACGGCAGTGAATACAAAATATGTAACACTCACCGAGGGTTGTAGGGGATCAGCCTGGTTGGAGCGGAGGGAGGTCTCAGTCCGTGACATCCAAACGATCGGTATTTGCAGGTCGGTAATGCATCCTTGAAGGAGCTCCACGTTGAGTGCGCCAAAATGTCAAGGGAGAAATTTGCGTTGAAGACTGCTAATGGAGTCCTCATTTGGGATATTTAGAGACAGTGCCGTATTAGCTGTATATCAGTGCCAATATATATATATCAATGTATATAAGACAAAGAACACAGACATGCTCTCTTTTCAGCCAGCGTCACCAACTGACTCATGTATTCTATTGTTCCAGCATTAAACACATCACTTCAGCCTGAAAGATATTTACAAAAACTTTTCCATTTGCTCACACATACTGATAAAGAATAATTAGGGGGTAGTGCGTATGGGCAGCATTGGGAGAATGCATGAGATCATACATCATCCCAAATAATACACTTTGAAGGCAGTAAGCGACGATGAGTTTCTGTAGAAATGATACATGGGAGTATGGGATCACCTGCCTCATCCCACAAATACTACATTCCTTCTCCTGTGAATTTTACTGATAAGGCTTCCAATTAACTTAATGAATATCTCCTTTGTTCATTTATACTTTGGCTAACTTTTTCAATATACAGCTTAGAATTATATTATGGGTCCATGCGATGGCTACATAGACAGACAGATAATTTCGCATCTACATTTTGATTATTTATATACACAGATATTCTTATTACATTTAAACAAACATACTACAGCTCAGGTGACCTCCACACTATAACTACCACCAGAAGCCCCAAGATAGCATAAGAGACTATGCCCTCAGGTTGCAAGCCACACTGCGGGCACTCATTTTCGTGGACCCTGTTGGTGATCAGGAAGGAAACCGGATGATGACAGAACAGTTCTTGCAGGGCCTGCACTCCCCTGAGTATAGAAAACAGATGAGGCTGTGGTCCCTGGAACACAGTGATATGGACTTTGCCATTCTGAAAGACAGGGCCGTGAAAGCACTCCAACCCCCCGTTGACACGGACCCCATCCAACCAGCATGGTCTACCAGCACCCTGACTGTTGGAGCAGAATCCTCCTCGCAGGCCCTGGTAGCTCCAAAAGGACCGACCACCTCAGCCAGTGTCACCGACACACTGTCCTCCTAGGTGCAACAGCTATGCAAGGACGTCGCCCGGATCCTGAAAGCGATGCAACTTCCATCAGAACCCAAAGCCCCTCATAGAATCCTGCTAGCTGACAGCCCAGAGGACGTCCCCTGGATGTGAGTGAGAAGAAGCCCCTCAACCCGAGGGAGGAGCAGCGATCGCTATGACTCGTCTGGACAACCCATCTGCCGCCGTTGCCAGGAAGCAGGCAACTATGCAAGGGCCTGTCCTTTAAACGGGTCAAGCCTGGGGCCAAGGGCCAGTCCCCAGGATTAAGAAAACCAGGCCCAGATGACTGCCATGACCAGTATGTGGGTGGACGACCGGTCCTGTCCATCACCCTGGATGGGATCCCAAAGTTGGCATTATTGGACACCGGATCCCAGGTAACGACAATCCCGTATGTCCTTTATCGCAGGTTTTGGTTGGACGACGATCTCCGTCAATCGGATCCTGACCTTTCCATCTATGTAGCCAATGGACAACCTATAGACCAGATTGGGGTCAAAAAGGTAACCATAAAGGTGGGAAGGCAGGAAATGAAGGGACAAGGACTGATTGTTGTAGATAATGATGCAAGAGAAAGGAAACCACAAATGATTTTAGGTACTAATGTTATAGAAAATTGCCTAGGGGAAGTGTTGTTGTTGCTTCACCAGATTGCTGAAGATCTTGAGGGTGGACAACGGAGAGCCCTGCAAAAAGAGATCCGAGTCATCCTGAGGAAGCAACAGGTAAACCAGATTGGCGGTGAAATTGGTAATGTACGGGTGATAGATGCTAACCCCATTGTGATACCCCCACGGAGTGAGATGATGTTGTGGTGTAGAGCAGTGGTAGGTCTCAGAGGACGGGATTATCAGGCTGTAGTAGAACCCACTCATTCAGAACACTGGCCCACAGTCTTGGCAGCCAGAGGGGTAGTTGACCGTACACAAGGGACGAGTACCTGTACGACTGCTGAACTTTGGGGAGGAGGAAGCCAGACTACCAAGATACACTACCATTGCCAAACTGTTTACTTGCCCAAATGACGCTATACAACCTGTAGGTCCCCTTTCACAAGCTGACTCAAAAAAAGAACGAGACCTCCCAAAAGCAGTTAGAGGACTGGTGCCAACAACTCCATGTGGGAACTGACTCTACCCCCACTTACCAGAAACAGGTCTTTAGTAAGAACCCACTAGACTTTGGTAGGATCAAAGGGGTGCAACATCACATACCCACAGGCAGTCATCCTCCCATTAAGGAAAGACATAGGCCTATACCACCAGCCCATTTACCAGAGCGCCAAAGACATGCTGAAAAACATGAAAGAGGCAGGAGTCATTAGGGACGGTTGCAGCCCTTGGGCAGCTCCCTTGGTCCTGGTGAAAAAGAAGGATGGCACAATGAGGATGTGTGTAGACTACAGACGGATAAATCAGATAACACACAAGGATGCCTACCCTTTGCCACGGATAGAGGAATCCCTCTAAGAAGATGATCGGGAGTAGACAGCCTTTACCACCCCCATGGGCCTCTATGAGTTCAACAGCATGCCATTTGGACTCTGCAATGCCCCCGGGACCTTCCAGAGGTTGATGGAGTGCTGCCTGGGGCATCTCAACTTTGAAACCGTCCTGCTCTACCTGGATGACGTCATCGTGTACTCCAAGACCTATAAGGACCACCTGAAACACCTGGCTGAAGTCTTTGAAGCACTATCCCGATATGGGATGAAACTGAAGCCATCTAAGTGCCATTTACTGAAGCCGAAGGTCCAATACCTAGGTCATGTGGTCAGTGCAGAAGGAGTAGCACCAGACCCAGAAAAGGTCACAGTCATCCAGGAATGTCCAAACACCCACCACCGTCCGGGAGGTACGTCAGTTCCTTGGCTTGGTAGGCTACTACGGAAGGTTCATCGAGGGCTATACAAAGATGGCGGCGCCTCAGCAAGAGCTCTTGGTAAGTCAAGCAAAGAAGGGAAAGACCTCCGGCCTACTGTTCACCTAGGGAGAAGCAGAAGAAAACTCCTTCAGACAAATGAAAGGGGCCCTGATGGGTGAAGAGATTCTAGCCTACCCTGATTACAGTCTACCATTTGTACTGTATACAGATGCCAGTAATGTGGGGCTAGGAGCCGTGCTTTCACAGGTAAAGAAAGGCAAGGAACGTGTGATCGCTTACGCCAGCAGAAAACTGGCCTACTGAAAGAAACCCAGAAAACTATAGTTCATTCAAGCTAGAGTTCCTGTCCATGGTCTGGGCTATCACAGAGCGATTCAAGCACTACCTGGCAGCTGCCAAATTCACCGACTTCACGGATAATAACCCCCTAACCCACTTGGATACTGCTAAATTGGGCGCCACGGAGCAAGGTTGGGTAGCCCAACTAGCAAATTATGATTTTACTGTCAAGTATCGAGCCGGTCGCAAGAATGCCAACGCAGATGCTCTGTCAAGGATGCCTCACCTAGCCGACGAGGGTGAAGATGTAGATGACCTTGAAGAGATTGAACTGTCAGCGTTCCATCACCGTAGAGCCAACCAATGTCAGCAGTCAAACACCAGCCACCAAGAAGTGACCCTGACTCCGCTACCTCACTACAACTGGAAGGAGACTCAGGAGAATGATCCAGCGGTTGGCTTGGTGAAGAAGCTGATCATTCAAGCTGGCGCCAGCCTCGATCCAGAAGCCCCACCTGAAGCACAGCACTTGTGGAGAGAGAGGGGTCGATTTATTCATCTAGCAAGACAAACTCTACAGGAGCAACATTGGCCCGAAGACGCATGAGAAGGTGTAGCAGGTGATAGTACCACAGAAGGATGCTCGGATGGTGCTGGAAGCCTATCACAATGGCGCAGGCCACTTTGGTTGGAAGAAACTGGAGGCACTACTTAAAGAAAGATTCTACTGGGTAGGCATGAGATCTGGCCTGGAGAAGTGGTGTCGAGACTGTGGCCCCTGCAATCTCAGGAGAAAAGACCAACACAGCCAGAGAGCACCGCTCCAGCCGATCCGAACCAAATGACCCCTGGAAATAGTGGCCCTGGACCATGTAAAGTTGGCGCCCAGTAAACAAGGCTACAACTATGCTCTCACTATGGTTTATCATTACTCCAGATTCCTGGTGGTAGTACCAGTCAAGGACTTGACAGGCCAGACGGCAGCCAGAGCTTTCCAAGCCCATTTCTGTAGACCACATGGCTATCCAGACCAAGTGCTCACCGACCAAGGCTCAGCCTTTGAAGCTGAGGTGTTCAAGGAGTTTTGTAGCCTTTATGGCTGCAAGAAGATCCGTAACACACCTTACCATCCTCGGACCAATGACATGTGCGAGAAGATGAATCACATTGTTCTCGACCTTCTGAAAACTCTACCACTGGAAGAAAGATGTCGGTGGCCAGAGAAGCTGCCTGAGCTGGTGGACATATATAACAACGTCCCTGTGAGTTCCACGAACCGCACACCGGCATATCTGATGAGGGCCAGACCTGGAAGACTGCCATTGGATCTGGAAATGGGAATTGAGACCCCCGAAGACCCTCTACAAGGTGATGATTGGGATTCCACCTGCTAGGCCCAGTACAAGAGAGTACAAGAGTGTGTGGAGCAAAGCTTGACCCAGCAGCGGGAGAGACAAGAAAAAGCCTACAATCAAAATGCACCTGCTGCTCCTTTGATGCCTGGAGAAGTAGTCCTCAAGAGAAAGAGAAGAAATCACAAACTCGCCAATCACTGGGAAGCAGAACCCAACACCGTGTTACCGTTAACACCTAGCCGTGAGAAGACATGCCTCATCAGCAAAGATGGAGGAAAGACGACAGCTGTGGTTTCCAGAGATCACCTTAAGAGATGTCCTGAACAGCTAAGAATCCCTGAAGAAGTTTCCAACCCTTCGCCAGTCGAAGAACCAAGAGAAAAGATGATCCATACTGTGCTTGGAGATTTTCCTGCAAGTTGGCCTCAATACAATGGAGCCATTGTAATCCCAGTGATCACCTTCCCTCAACCCAGAGAAGAAGTTAGAGACAACAAGAAGAACCTGTTCAGAATCTAACAGAGCCAAGTGAAGGTGAATCAGAAGACCATGCACTAGTATCAGCAACCAGTACACCCATCATTCACATTGAGACACATACACCGGGTGGGAGGACACAACCTCAGAGAGATGACAGCACAGTACTGCATAGGTCAATCCACAGCAACTTTGGTCAGCCCCCATTACGGTATAGTAAGTACAGTTTAGTTAAAGTGTCTAACAAGGATGTTTAAAAATGTTTTTCTGAAAGTTAAGCAATGTCTAAATGTTTAAGAAAGAACTTTTGTGTGAGCTGTTTGAGTATTTATTTATTTTATTTAGCATCAGGGTACGTGCACTTTAAAATGGACAACAGGCTATGAACTGGCTATAGCCAAAAACTCTCGCATTGTAAAAAGTTATCCCAGTGGTACCAACCCCAGAGTACGCCTGTTTATGGGGCCTGGCTCTGCACCACCAGGAAGCACGCCTGTTGATGGGGCCTGCTGTCCAAAATTCCAGAGCACGCCTGTTTATGGGGCCTGGCTCTACACCACCAGGGAGCACGCCGGTTTATGGGGCCTGCTCTCCAACACACGAAGCTGGTACGCCTGTTTATGGGGCCTACCCTACACCACCCTCCTCAGGAGAGGAAGATTGGAGGAAAGGTCTAGTATAGAGCTGGCCCAGACCTGGTCACCAAAGGGACCGGTGACCTGCCTTCTGGAAGTTCTTGGGTGGGTCCAGGACTTGTGGGTGGTGGGTGGAGGTGGAATGGTACCTGGTATGTTTTAAATGTAAATAACTCCACTGTGTGGGAAAAGTTGTATTTAACCTTGTTTCTTGTCTTTGCAGCCCGAGGACGTGCTGATGATAACCAAGGGGGAATGTGGCGCCTCTGAGCTAGTCAGGCACCACAGAGTACTGCACCCATGCTGGGACAGTGCTTCCAGGTAATTCCAAAAGGCCAGAATGAGGTGTGTACGCACAGACACATAGCAACCAGGTCTCCCACACCATAAAAAGGGACCCTTGGGTAGCCTTTGAAGAGGTTAGCTTTCAATTCTCAGCAAGGGGTGTAGTGGAGGGGCTGGAAGGTTGCAGTGGCAGTCAGAATAGGAGGAGGAGTAGCAAGCCAGTCTGGAGCAGTGTACAGAAGTTGCTGAAAGAAGCAGACGTACAGCCACGCTAGTCAGACCCTGCACGTGTGGTAGCTGTGAGCGGGGGAGTACAGTGACCAGAAAGTCAGTCTGAAAGACACCTGAAGAGAGGCAGTCGAGTACAGGGACTGCTGGTGACTAAGCACGCATAGCGAACAGGTCCCTGGAGCCAGACATCCATTTAGTGATCTGCTAAACCTGCCGGTGAGGGGACTAGAGGTTCCTCACCAAAGATACAGAGTTCGAGCCTCAGCAGCAACAGGGGGACCCATAAGGAGATAGGGCCAGAAGCCATCTCACCTGGTCCACGCTGCCGGCAAATGGGCCAGAAAGCGGAGGAAAGGCAGTAGCGACTTTCCTGGATGAATCCCACGATACTGCAAGTAAGGGGTTATCCGAAACAAAAGGAGTGCTAGGAAGGTGAGTTAATGGCTACTCTCAGTTCGGCCTGAAGGAGTTCCTGGTTCCACCTGGTATACTCTCAGCATCGCCCGGGTATCTCACTAACCATCTAAAAGTGAGTAAACAAGTTGAAAGACTTTCTGGATTGCGACTGAGTTCTTCTGCGACCAGTTGTTCTACACACATACACCTGAGCCCCTGGGGCCAGCCTCACTCTCGGGAGGCCACACCATCCGGCTGCAGATTCCATCAACCCCAGACGTTCGTTGAACTGCAGTGGGGGTCACCCATAACCCTGACCGCAAACTGAGTGGCGTCACGACTCAGATGTAAATAACCTGACATACCTGTTGCCAGCGGTAATCAAGTGGAGCCCCTGTGGCGTCCCAGAAGGTGGATTGACGTCCCTGAGGCGATCGCTACAGGTGGGCGACACAGCTGCATGATACATGGAGGCCTGGGGGGGACTGGCTGCATGATACATGTATGTCTATGTGGCTGCATAATACAGTCATATGAAAAAGTTTGGGCACCCCTATTAATGTTAACCTTTTTTCTTTATAACAATTTGGGTTTTTGCCACAGCTATTTCAGTTTTATATATCTAATAACTGATGGACTGAGTAATATTTCTGGATTGAAATGAGGTTTATTGTACTAACAGAAAATGTGCAATCCGCATTTAAACAAAATTTAAACGGTGCAAAAGAATGGGCACCCTTATCAATTTCTTGATTTGAACACTCCTAACTATTTTTTACTGACTTACTAAAGCACTAAATTGGTTTTGTAACCTCATTGAGCTTTGAACTTCATAGGCAGGTGTATCCAATCATGAGAAAAGGTATTTAAGGTGGCCACTTGCAAGTTGTTCTCCTATTTGAATCTCCTATGAAGAGTGGCATCATGGGCTCCTCAAAACAACTCTCAAATGATCTGAAAACAAAGATTATTCAACATAGTTGTTCAGGGGAAGGATACAAAAAGTTGTCTCAGAGATTTAAACTGTCAGTTTTTACTGTGAGGAACATAGTAAGGAAATGGAAGAACACAGGTACAGTTCTAGTTAAGCCCAGAAGTGGCAGGCCAAGAAAAATATCAGAAAGGCAGAGAAGAAGAATGGTGTGAACAGTCAAGGACAATCCACAGACCACCTCCAAAGACCTGCAGCTTCATCTTGCTGCAGATGGTGTCAATGTGCATCGGTCAACAATACAGCGCACGTTGCACAAGGAGAAGCTGTATGGGAGAGTGATGCGAAAGAAGCCATTTCTGCAAGCACGCCACAAACAGAGTCGCCTGAGGTATGCAAAAGCACATTTGGACAAGCCAGTTACATTTTGGAAGAAGGTCCTGTGGACTGATGAAACAAAGATTGAGTTGTTTGGTCATACAAAAATGCGTTATGCATGGATGCAAAAAAACACGGCATTCCAAGAAAAGCACTTGCTACCCACAGTAAAATTTGGTGGAGGTTCCATCATGCTTTGGGACTGTGTGGCCAATGCCGGCACCGGGAATCTTGTTAAAGTTGAGGGTCGCATGGATTCAACTCAGTATCAGCAGATTCTTGACAATAATGTGCAAGAATCAGTGACGAAGTTGAAGTTACGCAGGGGATGGATATTTCAGCAAGACAATGATCCAAAACACCGCTCTAAATCTACTCAGGCATTCATGCAGAGGAACAATTACAATGTTCTGGAAAGGCCATCCCAGTCCCCAGACCTGAATATCATTGAAAATCTGTGGGATGATTTGAAGCGTGCTGTCTATGCTCGGTGACCATCAAACTTAACTGAACTGGAATTGTTTTGTAAACAGGAATGGCCAAATATACCTTCATCCAGGATCCAGGAACTCATTAAAAGCTACAGGAAGTGACAAGAGGCTGTTATTTTTGCAAAAGGAGGATCTACAAAATATTAATGTCACTTTTATGTTGAGGTGCCCATACTTTTGCACCGTTCAAATTTTGTTTAAATGCGGATTGCACATTTTCTGTTAGTACAATAAACCTCATTTCAATCAAGAAATATTACTCAGTCCATCAGTTATTAGATATATGAAACTGAAATAGCTGTTGCAAAAACCCAAATTGTTATAAAGAAAAAAGGTTAACATTAATAGGGGTGCCCAAACTTTTTCATATGACTCTAAACATGAAGGACACCTTATACATGGACTATAGGGGTGCACTATACATGCATGGAGGTCTATGGGGCTGCATTATACAACATGAAGGACAACTTATACATGGACTATAGGAGTGCATTATACATGGAGGAGTAGGGGCTACATAATACAATATGAAGGTTTATGGGGCTGCATTATAATACATATAGGACTATGGGGGCTACATTATAACGTATGGAGGACTATGGAGGCTACCTTATACATGGACTATGGGGGTGCATTATAAAACATGGAGGACTATGTGGTACAGTATAATATATGGAGAACTATGGGGGGAATTATAATATATGGAGAACTATGGGGAGAATTATAATTCATGAAGAACTATGGGAAATGCATTATATACATGGAGGACTATGGAGGTGCATTCTAATATATGAAGGGTTATGTGGGACCCTTTGTACTATTTGGAAGGCTATGTGGGGGCCATTATTTATAGTATTTGGAGAACTATATACGAGGGGGGACAAAAATACAAGCATGGGATGGGAATGTTTTGTGCTGAGGGAAAAAAGGCTCTTTCCCTCAGCACACAGCTTTCCCATGCTCTACTATACATCTTCTCTCAGTGTCGCGGGCGGGGGACAGATCACAACCGGGGGGCCGCTCGAGGAACTCGGATCCGGGCAGTGGCTGTGGCTCAAGTGGCAGCCGGATCCGGGGCTCGCGCAGCTGTCCGTCGCCCACGAGTGAAAAGGGGTTATTTACTGTACAGGGGATAGAGTCTTGGCGGGGACGTCACCCATGGGTTGCGGTGAGGGATGGTGACACCGCCGCTGCCTTGTTTGTGGGCGCCCGGGGCTGATGGAATGGGGCAGCAAGGTGGGATCCCCTCCACGGGTAGGGGAGGTGTAGTCCTGGGGCCCAGGGTATTGTGAGAGGTAGCAGGGAGCAGGAAACTCACAGTTCGGTTGCCGTGGTGCTGGATGAGCTGCTGATGAAGTGGATGGTCAGTAACCACACGCAGTCTGTATTGTAAACCAAATTGCCAATGGCCAGTCACCTTTGGCGGGTGTCTTCGGGTCCCACACAAAGATAAACAGCCAGGGGCCCTTTCTTTCACACTCTTTGTCTGTCTCTTTCTTGTCTGGACTAGTCCGCTTGAACGGCCTCCGGACCGGGTCCCCTCTCTCGGCACTGGCGGGCTACAACCCTGTCCCGATCAGCCTCAGGTTCCCCACGACCAGATCTCCGCTGTCTGTGGCCCTCACTGCCACTTAGTCCGGTAGTCCAGGGCTCCAACCCCGACTACCACCTTCTCCAGGGAGCTCCAACTCCCTCCTGTCAGCTCTTCACTGACTACAGCTCAACTGAAACTAAACTCTACTTTGTCACTTCACAAGCTCTCTTCGACCACTCCCATTTTCCTGGGGAGGGGGTCAGTAGGGCCTGATTGGCTGGTGTATATCTGTGTGGGGACTGTGTTGGTGCCAAGAAGGAGAATGGCCTGCACTTTGGTGGATTTATGCAGGTTCTGTGACAACCTGGTTTTGCCAGGGCGTCACATCAACACCTAGCTTTTCCATGCTCTGATATGGGAAAGCTGAGTGCTGAGGGAAAGATATATAGCAGAGCATGGGAAAGCTGGGTGCCGAGGACAAGATGGATGTCATAGGAAACATAGGAAAGCAGGGTGCTGATAGAGGGATTTCAGATCATGGGAAACCTGGGTGCTGTGGGTAAGAGCCAAGTGTCAGCGTCACTATCCCGTACCCCGAGTGTAAGTATCATTTTCCCATACCCCAAGTATCAGTGTATGTGGAAGGGGGGCCCGGTCCAAACTTTGCACCGGGGCCCATCAAACTCTAGTTACACCACTGCTTAAAACATTGATGTTATCTCCGTTATTATGATCCTATACAGTGCCTTGCTAAAGTATTCGGCCCCCTTGAATTTTTAAACCTTTTCCCACATTTATGGCTTTAAACATAAAGAAAAAAATTGTAATGTTATGGTGAAGAATCAACAACAAGTGGGACACAATTTTATTTCTTATTTTAAACTTTTTTAAAAAATAAATAACTTAAAAGTGGGATGTGCAATATTATTTGTCCCCTTTAAGTTAAAGGAGTTGTTTGACATAAAGTCCAAAACAAATTGTAAGCTAATCTGTGCTGTATTGTCATATAAAACACCCCTACATTATTTTTTTTTTGTTTTCTACCTTTTGTTCACCTTGAATTATCACTTTTTTCTCTGCAGCTCTTCGTTTACCTGAAGCTCAACCAAACATAACATCTTCCTGTGCCAAACCTCATAGTCAGAGCTGGCACCGACTGGCCTCACTGTCCATCCCCGCCACCTACCCGCCCTCTGCACATTCATTCCCTGTCTGTATTCTGCCCCAGCACCTGACAGATAAATGAATACTATGTAATGAAGACTATATATAGCCCCCAATGTGAGTCTATTGGATATATACACACATACAGACACCCACCCACACACACCTAGAGTTATATAATATATATAATCCCCCCTCATGCACTTGTGACACCCCACGGAACTCAAGATAGGAGCTTCAGTTCATATTTTGTATACCCGTCGCCGGGCCAGTGGTTTGTAGAAGTCGTGGCCTGACACGGTTCCGTGGCCCCGTGGTGCACAGTAAAGGGGAGGCTAGCAAGGACTGTTCCTGGAGAGGTAGTCACCGGTTATGGTGGTGACTGTGGTCCCGGCCTCCTCCACTGCGGACCCTTCCTCCAACCTTTTCCTCCTCCAGGAGTGGAACGGATGATGTCGACTACGTCACCTGTGGTGTGCGGCCAGGGATAAGGCCGCCGCTGCATGGTACCTCACCGGCGGAGATGTTGGGGTGCAGCCAGGATGATATCGCTCCCCATAGGTGGAGCGCCCCCCAGGAGGGAGAATGGGGAACTGGGAATCGCCGGATCACAAGGCGACGACAAATGGAGTCAGAGTCACTGGGTTGCGGGTTTCAGATCTTGTTTACTCAAAGTTCTTTCATTTCTGCAATGACTCCGGCCGTTCCCAGGCAGAACAGAGATCAAAGTCTGGTAGAGCAGCCTGTGAGCTTTCCCCTTCTTGTGCGTTCGTGTGGTCATCCCCTGCTTGTCTCTGTAGCTCTTGGGACCGACTACTCTGCCACCCGAAGCTGCGGGGCTCTGTAACCCACTTCTCCTCCATGCCACACGACTACCGGTCCCAGGCTCTGTACTTCATCCCGGCTAGCCACCTCTCCCATTCCATGTCTCTGCCGGCTAATGGACCTGGAGCCTCCTAACTGGCGCTGTCCGCTCTCTCAGCTTAGGGGTCCTCAGCCATCTACTTGCCTGGTCCCAGGTATGGAAAGGGTGTATGAACCTGTCTGGACTTGGTGGTTCCTCTGCTCTGCCTCCCTGAGATAGAGCTCTTAGGCTGCTTTCACACATCCGGTTTTAGCAGAGCCGGCCAATCCGGCTCTAATACCTATGCAACGGATGCGGCGACAAAACCGCATCCTTTGCATAAGTTTTTTACATGCGGCCCGTCCGGGTTTTGCCGCTTGCGGCACGCTACTGAGCATGCGCAGTTGACAAAACCGCATGCGGCGGCCGGATGCGGTGTTTGCCGCAGGACGCCGCATGCGGCGTCCATAGGCATGCATTGCAAATCGCGCCGCATCTGCCGGATGCGACGCAATGCAGTTTTTTTTGCCAGACAAAAAAACGTGCCAGGCAACGTTCCATCCGGCCGCCGCATCGGCTAAATCTGCCGCATGCGCCAAAAACCGGACGGAACGCAAGCCCATGCAGCACAATACGGCACTAATGTAAGTCTATGCAAAAAAAAAACGCAACTGGCGGCAAAAAAAACGGTTGCGGTTTTTCTGCAAAGCGCCGGATTGTGCCGCACAGGAAAAACCGGATGTGTGAAAGCAGCCTTAGAGAGCTGATCACTGCATGTTCTCTCTCTGCTTTCCCAAGGGGTTCTGAGGTAACTGAAGGTAAACTGTCCCTTTTGTAACTCCCTCCTGCACATGCCCCCACCTAAGGAATGTATCCTCTGCCTGTGTGTGAGGCTGTGTGAAACAGGAAATGAAACTTACTAAGATTTTAACCTCTCCCTGCCCAAGGTAGACGGATATTATAAAGTACATAAAAAATACATAAAAATACAATACCCTGTAGCACCCAGTCTCAGTGCTGTTGTTTGCAGGTGTCAGGTGATGTCCCTGCTCTCTGCCCCTGGCTGTATTCAAAAACCAGGAGCTCCAGAGGCTGCATTTATCACAGTGTGTGGTGAGAGGCAACGCACGGGGGATGGGGGGCACAGTTACCCGGGTCCCATACATCACACTGAGATGTGGCAAATAGCACTGACGATGTCCTAGACAGAGAGGGCAACCCTGTTTGTCCAGGACCCGGGCACATACATGGCACAAACAGCAGCAGACAGGGAGTGGGGGGAGTACGGAATGCGGGGAGGGTGCGGGGAAGGCTGATAGGGGCGGGGGCTCATCGCACTGTACATGGTCGGGTCCAGGGCGGCAACATGACGTCGGCTGTGATGCCCATCAACAAGGTCCAGCCCCTGTTGATGTATCATCACAGGAAGCAGCAAAATCACGTTAGGAGCAGTCACATGACCGCTCTGAGCCGGGGTAGGGGGGCTGACAGCAGGGTAGGTAAGTAGTTGCTATCTACTTACCTGCCCCAATGTAGCCCAATAGTGAAATAACAAAAAATAAGTAAAATAAGACGGATAACCCCTTTAATACTTTGTAGCGCCACCTTTTGCTGTGATTACAACTGCAAGTTGCTTGGGGTATGTGTCTATCAGTTTTGCACATCGAGAGTCTGAAATTCTTGCCTATTCTTCCTTTCAAATAGCTCGAGCTGAGTGAGGTTGGATGGAGAGCGTTAGTGAACAGCAGTTTTCAACTCTTTCCACAGATTCTCGATTGGATTCAGGTCTGGACTTGGACTTGGCCATTCTAACACCTGAATATGTTTATTTGTGAACCATTCCATTGTAGATTTGGCTTTATGTTGGGAAACATTGTCTTGTTGTGACTCGCCCACCCCAGGGCTATGGGACACCCGGTGCCGGGCCAGACCAGTCCGGGGGTAGTCAGTGGTGGCGGGGCCCGACTCCGTGGCCCTGGTGGGTGTCAGTTTAAATATGGCTGGTGACTTGGGGTTTGAATAAAGTTTGTGTTCGTGACGCCACCTGTGGTATGCGGCTATTAAGCCGCCGCTGCTGTGTAAGGCCTCCGGGGTGATGATATGGCAGCAATGATGGTACTGCTCCCCACAGGTGGAGCAATGCCCCGGGGCACAGTTGGTGCTTGTGAGAGTCTATGGTGTAGTGAAAGTCTAAGCAGACGGAATAACAGAGGCAACTCCAAGGGTGCAGTTTCAAGTTCTTTACTCACACGTCCTGGTAGGAGCTCACTGGTGCCCTCAGACGACTGGAACCCACTGTCAGGGACCTCCGCCGTTTCTGGGTGATTCTTGGAGTAAAAACCGGTACCCTCTCTAAGGTGTCTCTGTCTTCAGCTGTCTTCCTAAGCCTAGCTCTTTTAGGATGAACCTGCTCGGCCTCCACTACAGCCTCCAGGCTGGGGAGTCACCTGTCGGATGATTATCCCCTTTCTAGAGGTTCTGCTGTGGGCTGTGGCCCAGGGAGTTTACAACTTTCCCTGGGCCTCGGTTTTTACTGTTTGGAGATGATTTTGCACTCCTCCGGTTTCTAGGGACCGTCCCCTGTTGCAGCTTGATCCCTCCACCGATGTTCTTGTGGAGCAGGCCACCGCAGCTCTACAACTACCCGTGGTACCTCTAGGACTACCCGTGGCCCTGGGACCCTTTCTGTTCTCTGCGTGGTGTCACCTGGACCCTCTGAGTCCCAGGATCTTCACCAGGAAGCGTCTCTTTCTTTCCTTTCAGCTCCTGACTGACTTGGAGCTTTCTTTCCGTTACTTCTTCTCCTCCTTGCCAGCCTCCAGCAGGCCTCCTCCTCCTTCCCCACTTTCTCTCGTTCTCCTTCTTCAACTACATGCTGGCTCCTCACTCTCTCACTCCCTGAGGTAGACTGACTAAACTTGACCTTCCTCTCTGTGTCTGCTCTCAGATGGCTCCTCCCACCTCCCCAGTTGCTCTGTTCTACCCTATAGGAGCAGGGATGGGTCTTACGACCCCTCCCAGCATGCAGCATGGGAGGGTTGTCTGCCACTTTCCCTGGTCCCAGTGTGTTCCTAGCAATGGGTGTAGTGTGGATTTACCAGGGGACCGGAGTTCACTCTCTTCCTCTCCCAGAATGGGGCATCACACCGCTGGATGGGGTGCAATGACCTGTGGCGACGGAAGCCTCAGGGGCGCCACACTCCCCCACAGCAAATCCCAGCACGTCCTCGGGCTGAAAAACAACAGAAAATGTGGAGAAACTGCAAAAACATTTTTACACGTGTGAAGAAAGAAAAACAATAAAACATTTATTCCCTTTATGGGAGGCACATATAAGTAAACGTTGCGAACTTCTTATAAAGAAAACTCTAAGTGTGCACTTCCAGTCCATTTAACGGTTCGGGCACATCCCCCATAATTCTGGTAGGGGGCACAACGGGTGCAACTAATTACATTTTTGGCTACTACAAGTTCAGTAGCCTGGCAGTTCGTTTCTCTCATTCAACAAAGTGGAAAACAAAACCAGCCACTAAGTCCAGTGGCCTGGTTACACAGGACACTTCACACATCACATTTACTAGGGACCACATTCCAGTCTAGTGGCCCGGTACACATACACGGGGGGGTGACTTCTTCAAAAAGTACAAGGGGCAGTAAGGCAGGAAAGGGTGTCATCTTCAAAAAGAACATTAGGGCAGCACAAAAGGGACATCTTCACAAAGCATGAGGGGCAGACAGGGGCTATATACAGTTCAGCATCTTCTTACTTCTTTACATGTAGGGATTCTTCTCCGGCTCCCCACCTGGCAGCAGGTAGACAGCGGTCAGCACAGTCTGCGCCTGCTGGTCTTGGCGGGCCGCGCCTGGCATGGCGGCGGCCTGTATTGGAGTCGCTGCTGTGACCGATTCTTGACGGGCCGCACCTGGCGTGGCTGCGGCCTGGGCTTGGTGGGCCGCATCTGCGGCGTGGATTAACGTCGCCGCTGCGGCGGGATCTTGCTGGTCCGAGCGGGGTATCGCTGCTGGGGCCTGAGCTGGACGGGCCGGGCTTGGCGTCGCTGCTGCAGTGTGGATGGGCGTCGCTCAGGCGGCGAAATCTTGGCGGGCCGCACCTGGCGTGGCTGCGGCCCGGATCGGCGTCGCCATGCCGGGCGTCTCTCCAGGGACCGCGGGCATGGCAGCGGGGGTTGGGGCACTCGCGCCAGCAGGGGCAGCATGGGACTCACCCAGATCTAGGCTGGAGATGTTCTGCAGCAGGATCGCCATCGCTGGTGTGGGCTCCGGATGGTCGTGGGCGGCACCTCCACACAGGCCTCGCTGCACTGACATCTGCAGACTCCTCATGGCCAGCACCATCTCCTTCCCCCACACGGCCGTCTCCCGTCCGCTCTGCTCCTTCATCCCGTCAGCCATTCTCCCGACCTCAGCCTCCAGCTCAGCGGCGGTCACAGGCCTGATCCAGGTAAGCTCCTCCTGGCCTCCGCTTGCAGGAGCCATTTTCTCTCTCTGCTGGTCTGGCATTTTGACTTGTTCTGCCAGCCGGCCAGCTTTTCTAGGCGCCATTTCTTCTTCTTCCGCCTTCCATGGCGGGCACCGCTTCGCGCTCTTTTCTTGGACAAGGGGGCGGGGCTTCTCTTCGCGCCCTTTCTTATTGCACGCCCCCCTTCTTCCCGCGCTCAGTGGCTTCAATGGCGGCAGTTTCTCACAGTAAACACAGGCTATTTCAAGATTCTTCAGGCGCACAGTACCCGGTGTGACCGGGCACGAAATCCTGTTTGTGACGCCAAAGTTGACTCGCCCACCCCAGGGCTATGGGACACCCGGTGCCGGGCCGGACCAGTCCGGGGGTAGTCAGTGGTGGCGGGGCCCGACTCCGTGGCCCTGGTGGGTGTCAGTTTAAATATGGCTGGTGACTTGGGGTTTGAATAAAGTTTGTGTTCATGACGCCACCTGTGGTATGCGGCTATTAAGCCGCCGCTGCTGTGTAAGGCCTCCGGGGTGATGATATGGCAGCAATGATGGTACTGCTCCCCACAGGTGGAGCAATGCCCCGGGGCACAGTTGGTGCTTGTGAGAGTCTATGGTGTAGTGAAAGTCTAAGCAGACGGAATAACAGAGGCAACTCCAAGGGTGCAGTTTCAAGTTCTTTACTCACACGTCCTGGTAGGAGCTCACTGGTGCCCTCAGACGACTGGAACCCACTGTCAGGGACCTCCGCCGTTTCTGGGTGATTCTTGGAGTAAAAACCGGTACCCTTCTCTCTAAGGTGTCTCTGTCTTCAGCTGTCTTCCTAAGCCTAGCTCTTTTAGGATGAACCTGCTCGGCCTCCACTACAGCCTCCAGGCTGGGGAGTCACCTGTCGGATGATTATCCCCTTTCTAGAGGTTCTGCTGTGGGCTGTGGCCCAGGGAGTTTACAACTTTCCCTGGGCCTCGGTTTTTACTGTTTGGAGATGATTTTTCACTCCTCCGGTTTCTAGGGACCGTCCCCTGTTGCAGCTTGATCCCTCCACCGATGTTCTTGTGGAGCAGGCCACCGCAGCTCTACAACTACCCGTGGTACCTCTAGGGCTACCCGTGGCCCTGGGACCCTTTCTGTTCTCTGCGTGGTGTCACCTGGACCCTCTGAGTCCCAGGATCTTCACCAGGAAGCGTCTCTTTCTTTCCTTTCAGCTCCTGACTGACTTGGAACTTTCTTTCCGTTACTTCTTCTCCTCCTTGCCAGCCTCCAGCAGGCCTCCTCCTCCTTCCCCACTTTCTCTCGTTCTCCTTCTTCAACTACATGCTGGCTCCTCACTCTCTCACTCCCTGAGGTAGACTGACTAAACTTGACCTTCCTCTCTGTGTCTGCTCTCAGATGGCTCCTCCCACCTCCCCAGTTGCTCTGTTCTACCCTATAGGAGCAGGGATGGGTCTTACGACCCCTCCCAGCATGCAGCATGGGAGGGTTGTCTGCCACTTTCCCTGGTCCCAGTGTGTTCCTAGCAATGGGTGTAGTGTGGATTTACCAGGGGACCGGAGTTCACTCTCTTCCTCTCCCAGAATGGGGCATCAGACCGCTGGATGGGGTGCAATGACCTGTGGCGACGGAAGCCTCAGGGGCGCCACAGTTGGAAGACAAATCTCCATCTCAGTCTCAGGTCTTTTGCAGACTCCAACATGTTTTCTTCAAGAATGGTCCTGTATTTGGCTCCATCCATCTTCCCATCAATTTTAACCATCTTCCCTGTCCTTGCTGAAAAAAGCAGGCCCAAACCATGATGCTGCCACCACCATGTTTGACAGTGGGGATGGTGTGTTCAGGGTGATGAGCTGTGTTGCTTTTACGCATATCGTTTAGCATTGTGCCCAAATAGTTTGATTTTGGTTTCATCTGACCAGAGCACCTTCTTTCACATGTTTGGTGTGTCTCCTAGGTGGCTTGTGGCAAACTTTAAACAACACGTTTTATGGATATTTTTGAGAAGTGGCTTTCTGCTTGACACTCTTCCTTAAAGTCCAGATATGTGCAGTGTACGACTGATTGTTGTCCTATGGACAGACTCTCCCACCTCAGCTGCAGATCTCTGCAGTTCATCCAGAGTGATCATGGGCTTCTTGGATGCATCTCTGATCAGTCTTCTCCTTGTTAGAGATGAAAGTTTGGATGGACGGCCGGGTCTTGGTAGATTTGCAGTGGTATGATACTCCTTCCATTTAAATATGATAGCACAGTGCTCCTTGGGATGTTTAAAGTTTTGGAAATCTTTTCGTAACCAAATCCGGCTTTAAACGTCTTCACAACAGTATAACGGACCTGCCTGTTGTGTTCCTTGATCTTCATGATGCTATCTGCACTTTAAACAGAACACTGAGACTATTACAGAGCAGGTGCATTTATACGGAGACTTGATTACACACAGGTGCCCAGGTGGCTTATATTTATCATCATCAGTCATTTAGGACAACATTGGATCATTCAGAGATCCTCAATGAACTTCTGGAGTGAGTTTGCTGCACTGAAAGTTAAGGGGACGAATAATAATGCACGCCCACTTTTCAGTTATTTATTTTTTAAAAACGTTTAAAATAAGCAATAAATTTCGTTCAGCTTCACAATTGTGTCCCACTTGTTGTTGATTCTTCACCATAACAGTAAAATTATTATCTTTATGTTTGAAGCCTGAAATGTGGGAAAAGGTTCAAAAATTCAAGGGAGCCAAATATTTTCGCAAGGCGCTGTATACAGATATGAGTAAACTTCATCTGACAGCAGGGCAGGGATCTAGAACGTACTATGAAATTGTTGAAAAATTGACTTGTTGAAGAAACAAGAATGTGGTGATCTGACTTTGAAGGCTTGATCAAAACAGTTGAGATGTCAAATCTGTTTAGCTCTGGGAAGCCTTGCACTATAAAGTAAACTGAGCGTAACTTACAAGTCAATTGTACCCTTGCGTAGACCTAGAAAAGTAGTGTGCTGAAATGTTCAGTAACCCTCAGCAAGAATTCCTGTGAAGGCTGCCAATAGGATTGTTTGAGAAGTCTCTCATTTTGTAGGCACAATGCTGATGGTATAGTGGACTGATACGCCACCTGCTGATAGAAGGTTTACATTACATAAGTCATCTTTCTCCAAACTAAAATGTGTGCAACTGTAGGGTAGTGACCTTAAGGGAATTAGGGTTATATTCAGAGGCATAACCAGGTGCCCAGGGTTCTGCCATCAGGGGGCTGCCTGATGCGGCGGTCTTAAGTGTGCGTCCGGTGGCTGCATATTGTCGCCCCTTGGAGTGAGAGTCGGCTGTTAAGCTGACAGCTGGCTCAGAGAAGAAGCAGCTCACCAGCTCTCAGCAATCAATTGAACTTGCATCTTTTAGACAAGTGAAGCCCTGACCACAGTACTTCAGGGCCTGGGCGATCTCAGCAGTGTAATCAGATCATCTGATCACTCTTTTGACATCACTTATGTCACGTTGGTTGTAGGGAGCAGATGACTTTGAAGATTTATTATAAGGTGTAGTTTGATGGCACAGATGGGGATTGATGGATGCGGACGCAGAATGGCGAGGTGGGGGGAGAAATTTGACAACACAGTTTGGAGAGTGATGACGTGATGGGTGCAAACACAGTATGGGAAGCAGGGGGAGGGTGAGATTTGGGACACGAAATTGGGAGCAATGGAGAGGATTGGTGCAGACACAGTATGGTGAGTGATGGTGGGGAATTTGAGGATGCAGTATGAAGAGAAAGGTAGGGATGTTTGAGGAAACAGTAAGAAGGAAGGATGGGTGTGGATACAGTATGGGAAGCAAGGGGGGCATGTATGAGAGGTAGAAGAGTGTGGACACAGTATGGGGAGCGAAAAGGGCAGTATGAGGAGTGGATGGGTGCAGACACAGTATGGGGAGTGAGGGGGTTGAGTGCGGACAGAGTATAGGCAGCGAGGGAGGATTGGTGCAGATACAGTATAATGATCAAGGGGAATGAGTGTAGACACAGTATGGGGAGTGGGGGAGGATGGGTGTGGATAGTATGGAAATTGAGGAGGGATAGGTGCAGACGCATTATGATGAGCAAGCGGGAGATGTATAAGGAAACAGTAAGAGAGGGTGAATGGGTTTGGACATAGTATGGGGAGTGAGGGGGTTTGAGGAAACAGTATAGGGAGTGAAGGAGGTGTGAAGACAGTTGTGGGAGTGAAGGGGAATGGGTGTGAACACATTATGGCCAGCGAGGGAGGGCATGGGTGCAGACACAGTATGGGGATTGAGGGGGGATGAGTGTGGGCACAGTATGGGGAGTGAGTGGGACATAGGTGCAAATGTAGTATGAGCAGCGAGGGGGAATGTATGAAGAAACAGTATGTAAACTGAGGGAGGGGTGCAATTACAGTATAGGATGTGAGTGGCTATGGGTTCAAACAGAATGGTGAGTGAGTAGAGAGGAAAATTTGAGGACACAGTATGAGGAGCAAGGAAGGGGATGTATGAGAATACAGGATTAGAGGAGGATGTATAAGGAGACAGTATGGAGAGCGAGTGGGTAAATATGTGAAAATTTATGGTTAGCAGAGGGGATGTGAGAGAAGACAGTATGAGAGAGGAAGGAAATGTGTGAAAAGACTATGAATAGTGTGAAGAGAGAGTATGGGGGAAAAAAGTGTGAGGGGGCATAGAATAGAGTCTGGTTAGTGTGGGGGCAGTATAGTGAGAGAGCAGTATGGGGGACAGTGTAAGGCCACAGCAAGGTGGAGATAGTATGCTGAGGAGGGGGGAGTGTGATGAGGTGAAAACACCATGTGAGAAGACAAGGTGAAGAGGGGGGCCCAGTATGAAAAGGAGAGTGCAGTGTGGAGGGAGTGTACCATAAGAGGGACAGTGTGTGGGTCATATTTTGTGAAGGGAACATAGTGAGAGGCAATTATTTATTCACGGATTCAGGGGTACAGCGTACAACAGTTTTGTTCAGGAGCATTATAATAATACTGCTATTTTTAAGGGCATCATGTCAGGATGTGGTGCATAAGACCAGAGTATATGGAAGTCTGCAGAGACGAGTTGTGGATGTGAAAAATCATTATGGCATCTAGACAAGATGAGGAAAAGCGAACAACTCCAATCAGAGACAATGGCATCTATTAAGTACCTGGATATAAATGTTTATGTGTGATACTGACTAATTGTCATCAGCACTTTAGTGCCTGTATGGTCTGCAAGTCTGATGATGACTGATAACTACATCTCCTAGAATCTCATTGTTAAAGACATATTGGGAGTTGTAGGTTCATGTGATACAAATGTATATGGGTGAGACCTGACATTACAATTGATGTACCATGTACTGATGGTCCTGGTAGTGGATTCATGTACTGGTGGTGAATTTGGTGATGTATCCCTGCACTTCTGGTGGTTCTTGTGATGTATTGCTGTACTGATGAATGCTATGATGCTGTGTTTCTGTAATGATGGGAGTTGTAGTGATGTAGTTCGGTACTGCTGGTGGTTCTGGTGCTGTGTTTCTGTACTTCTGGTGATGTGTTTCTCTACTGATGGGGGTTCTAGTGATTGGTCTTCGTGAAATATTCTTGTGCTTTTATTAAAGCGGGCTTTACACGCTACGATATCGTTAATGAATTATCGTCGGGGTCACGTTGTTTGTGACGCCCATCCGGCGTCATTAACGAGATTGCAGCGTGTAACACTTAGGAATGATTTTAAATGATCGCAAAACAGGGCAAAATCGTTTGCCGTGTTTCAGGTCATCCTAAAACAAAAAATCGTTTTCAGGATGTTAGCGAAGTTGTTCCTCGTTCCTGCGGCAGCACACATCACTATGTGTGACACCGCAGGAGCGTCAAACATCTCCTTACCTGCCTCCATCGGCTATGCGGAAGGAAGGAGGTGGGCGGGATGTTTACGTCCCGCTCATCTCCGCCCCTCTGCTTTTATTGGACACCTGCCATGTGACATCGCTGTGATGCCGCACGACCCGCCCTCTTACGAAGGAGGTGGTTCGCAGGCCAGAGCGACGTCGCAGGGCAGGTAAGTGCGTGTGATGGGGTAAGCGAGGTTGTGCGCGACGGGCAGCGATTTGCCCATGTCGCACAACCGACGTGGGCGGGTACGATCGCTTGCGATCTCGCTAGCAAGATCGCAGCATGTAAAGCCCGCTTAATTCTGAAGGACAATAAAAATAGCGGCACTCACCGTTCAAATAAAACAGTTTCCTGTATTCCAATTTCATTAAAACTTCATGAGCCTGAAGTGAGGGAGGAAGAGAGGAATGCAGCAGGTGCATACATTCTGTATGTACAAATATATAAATATATATAAAAACCTCAGAATTAGAATTAACAGATCCATACCGTTTTTATAACATTACTTTTTTATACTATGGTCCCCAAACCTTCCAATAATCCTACAAACGACTCATAGTTATATGTAATCAAGAAATATTCTCCAAGTGGATTCAATATATCACTTTATTAAATTAATTGTTTTTTTGTAATTTTTTGGATACACAAAGTGCAAAAAGTGCAGCATAAAAACAAGATATACGTTTGGGTAAACAGAAAACACAGGACAGTGCGACCCAAGGAACAGGCAATAATCAAAACAGTTTATATAACGAACTATTGTGCAGCGTTCATAAGAGCAATATAAATATATATATATATATATATGTACACGGAGATATATATCTCCAGATTAAAGTGCTTATTTATAGTGCTGAATAGTGATGAGCGAGTACTAAAAAGCTCGGGTGCTCGAAGCTCGGGCCGAGCCTCCCAAGATACTCGTGTACTTGGCCCGAGCAACGAGCCCAATGTTATCCTATGGGAGACCCGAGTATTTTTGTGAAATGACCCCCCGGCAGCATGGAGAAACCCTAAAAATGGCACAAAAGTCTCAGAAGAGTGCTCAAATGACATGGCAACAGCATGGGGAAGACCCCTTGAAGCATTTATCACTCAAAAGTCACAGCTGTGAACAATTTTGTCCGCGTTTTACGCCATTTTTACGGACTCACCAGAAAACCTTCCAAAATGACCCCAAAATGATTTTTCATGGCGGAAATGTTAAGGGCACATACCCAATAGTGAGATAGAGCTGGTGTATGTTACTTTTTGAGATTAATACATGAAAGATTTTACGTGAAAACATTGTGTGGCACTCCGATGTCCCTGAGAAGAGACGTACATGAAGGCCTCTTGAGTCTAATGTGCCCATTTTGAGGAAGTGAGTCTTTGTAGTATTTTCCTTTGCCAGGGCAGCCAAAAATTGGGAGGCTCCACGTTGTCCCTGGATAGAGACGTGCATGATGGCCTGTAAACCTGAAGTGCCCATTGTAAGGAAGTGGGTCTATTTCAGTATAGCCCTTTGCCAGGGCAGCCAAAAATTGGGAGGCTCCACATTGTCCCTGGATAGAGACGTGCATGATGGCCTGTAAACCTGAAGTGCCCATTGTAAGGAAGTGGGTCTATTTCAGTATAGCCCTTTGCCAGGGCAGCCAAAAATTGGGAGGCTCCATGTTGTCCCTGGGTAGAGACGTGCATGAGGGCCTCAAAACATTAAGTGTCCATTTTAAGGAAGTGGGTGTATTATAGTATAGCCCTTAGGCAGGGCAGCCAAAAATTGGGAGGCTCCACGTTGTCCCTGGGTAGAGACGTGCATGAGGGCCTGTAAACCTGAAGTGCCCATTGGAAGGAAGTGGGTCTATTTCAGTATAGCCCTTTGCCAGGGCAGCCAAAAATTGGGAGGCTCCACATTGTCCCTGGATAGAGACGTGCATGATGGCCTGTAAACCTGAAGTGCCCATTGTAAGGAAGTGGGTCTATTTCAGTATAGCCCTTTGCCAGGGCAGCCAAAAATTGGGAGGCTCCACATTGTCCCTGGATAGAGACGTGCATGATGGCCTGTAAACCTGAAGTGCCCATTGTAAGGAAGTGGGTCTATTTCAGTATAGCCCTTTGCCAGGGCAGCCAAAAATTGGGAGGCTCCATGTTGTCCCTGGGTAGAGACGTGCATGAGGGCCTCAAAACATTAAGTGTCCATTTTAAGGAAGTGGGTGTATTATAGTATAGCCCTTAGGCAGGGCAGCCAAAAATTGGGAGGCTCCACGTTGTCCCTGGGTAGAGACGTGCATGAGGGCCTGTAAACCTGAAGTGCCCATTGGAAGGAAGTGGGTCTATTTCAGTATAGCCCTTTGCCAGGGCAGCCAAAAATTGGGAGGCTCCACATTGTCCCTGGATAGAGACGTGCATGATGGCCTGTAAACCTGAAGTGCCCATTGTAAGGAAGTGGGTCTATTTCAGTATAGCCCTTTGCCAGGGCAGCCAAAAATTGGGAGGCTCCACGTTGTCCCTGGGTAGAGACGTGCATGAGGGCCTCAAAACATTGTTCCCATTGCAAAGGAGCGGGTCTCCTGTCGTTGTAATGTCCATTCTGCAAAGAATGGGCGAAAAAATTTACCACTGGGGGTATACCTGAAACAAAGGCCTAAGTATTGCAATTTGTAATGGTCATCATCATGGTGGCGCATGAGGAGAAGGAGGAGCAGTCCAGCGATTATCCAAAGTCCAGAAGTGTGTACCCATGGGTGAGTGGAGGTACATGGCAAACTTTAAATTCCGCTCTCATTTGCTGGTGGTGTGGTGAAGTCTGGCCCAATCCAACCCTTGTTCATCTTGATCAGAGTCAGCCTGTCAGCATTTTCAGTTGACAGGCGGGTGCGTTTATCTGTAATGATTCCACCTGCGGCACTAAAAACACGCTCTGACAAAACGCTAGCAGCAGGGCAGGCCAGGACTTCCAAGGCGTAGAGAGCCAATTCATGCCACGTGTCCAGCTTGGATACCCAATAATTGTAAAGCACAGAGGAATGTCGGAGTACAGTTGTTCGATCTGCAAGGTACTCCTTCAGCATCTGGGCAAACTTAGGATTTCTTGTGGCACTACCCCGCACCTCAGGGGCTGTGGTACGTGAGGGGCTGAGAAAACTGTCCCACATCTTAAAGACTGTTCCCCTACCTCTGGCGGATTGGACTTGTGCCTCTCTCGGCTGTACGCCTCGGTTGTCCACTGATTCCTGACCTATGCCGCTAGCGTTTTGTGAGGGGAATGCTTTGCCTACTTCCGTGAGTATGGCCTTCCGGAACTGCTGCATTTTGGTTGACCTCTCCTCCACGGGAATAAGAGACAAAAAGTTCTCCTTGTAGCGTGGGTCTAACAGTGTTACCAACCAGTAATGATTGTCGGCCAAGATGTTCTTAACGCGAGGGTCACGAGACAGGCAGCTTACCATAAAGTCAGCCATGTGCGCCAGACTCTTAACAGCCAGGACTTCAGTAGCCTGACCAACAAGATGACTGAACATGCTGTCCTCCTCCTCCTCCTCCTCCTCCTCCTCCTCCTCATCTACCCTGTCCGCTGGCCAGCCACGCTGAACCGAGGATATGACTGGTGTGCATGTCATATCCTCAATTTGGCCGGAGAGTTGCTCCATGTCTTCATCCTCCTCCTCGTCATAGTCCTCCACTGCACGTTGTGATGAGACGAGGCTGGGCTGTGTGTTATCACCCACACCCACTACTGTTTCTTGCTGCAACTCATCGCGCTCCGCCTGCAATGCATCATGTTTGTTTTTCAGTAGAGACCGTTTTAGAAGGCAGAGTAGCGGTATGGTGACGCTAATAATGGCGTCATCACCACTCACCATCTTGGTGGAGTCCTCAAAGTTTTGGAGGATGGTACATAGGTCTGACATCCATCTCCACTCCTCAGGTGTTATGTGTGGAGTTTGACCCATTTCCCGACGGTTTAGGTGATGCAGGTACTCAACAACTGCCCTCTTCTGCTCACATATCCTGACCAACATGTGCAGAGTTGAATTCCAACGCGTGGGGACATCACACACCAGTCTGTGAGCCGGAAGATGCAAACGGCGCTGAAAGCCGGCAAGGCCGGCTGAAGCAGTAGGTGACTTTCGAAAATGTGCAGACAGGCGGCGAACTTTTACCAGCAGATCAGACAGCTCTGGGTATGACTTTATAAACCGCTGAACCACGAGGTTGAGCACATGGGCCACGCATGGAACATGTGTCAGCTGGCCTCGCCTCAAAGCCGCCACCAGGTTCCGGCCATTGTCACACACGACCTTTCCTGGCTTTTGGTTCAGAGGTGTGAGCCAGTGATCTGCCTGCTGTTTCAGAGCTGTCCACAGCTCTTCTGCATTGTGGGGTTTGTCACCTATGCAGATTAGCTTCAGCACAGCCTGTTGCCGCTTCGCCGAGGCAGTGCTGCAGTGCTTCCAGCTTGTGGCTGGTGTGGAGGGCACAGTGGATGAGGATGCGCAGGAGGAGGAGGAGGCTGAAGAGCATGACATTCCGGAGCTGTAGAGTGTGGGTGAAACACTGACTGAGGTAGGGCCTGCAAACCTTGGTGTGGGAAGGACGTGTTCCGTCCCTCGCTCAGAATGGGTCCCAGCTTCCACAATATTAACCCAGTGTGCCGTCAACGAGATGTAGCGGCCTTGCCCACAAGCACTTGTCCACGTGTCTGTGGTTAGGTGGACCTTGGGTGAAACAGCGTTGTTCAGGGCACGTGTGATGTTTTGTGACACGTGGTTATGCAACGCGGGGACGGCACACCGGGAGAAATAGTGGCGGCTGGGGACCGAGTAACGTGGGACAGCTGCCGCCATCAGGTCACGGAATGCTTCTGTCTCCACCAGCCTAAAAGGCAACATTTCCAGCGCAAGCAGTCGCGAAATGTTAGCATTTAGAACTGTGGCATGTGGGGTGTTGGCAGTGTATTTGCGCCTGCGTTCAAAGGTTTGCTGAATGGATAACTGAACGCTGCGCTGGGACAAGGACGTGCTTGATGATGGTGTTCTTTCTGCGTAGGCAACTGCAGGTGCAGGAGTGGAGGAGGCTTGTTCGCAGGCAGCATGGACAGGGGATTGGCTCGCATGCACAACCAGCGAAGACGTAGCAGTGACATCAGCAAGCACTGCTCCTCGACTCTGTTGTACTTCCCACAAAGTCGGGTGCTTGGCTGACATGTGCCTGATCATGCTGGTGGTGGTCAGGCTGCTAGTTTTGGTACCCCTGCTGATGCTGGCACGGCAGGTGTTGCAAATGGCCTTTTTTGAATCATCTGGATCCAACTTAAAAAACTGCCAGACTCGGGAAGACCTTTACATTTGTACAGGCACCTTGTGTCGTCGTGTTGTTCCGGGGAACGGTTGCCTGACTTCTGCCTGGGGCCACCACCCTGCTTCTTACTGCCTGTTGTGATGCTACGCCTCCCTCCCCCTGTGCACTGCTGTCCTCGCTCTGCATATCCTCCTGCCAGGTTGGGTCAGTTACTGGATCATCCACCACGTCGTCTTCCTCTTCCGCACCCTGCTCCTCCTCCTGACTTCCTGACAATTGTGTCTCATCATCGTCCACCACTTGTTGAGACACGTTGCCAACTTCGTGAGAACGTGGCTGCTCAAATATTTGGCCATCTGTACAGACGATCTCCTCATGACCCACTTCAATATGAGCTGGCGAGAGGCCAGAATGTGTGAATGGAAACGTGAACAGCTCTTCCGAGTGTCCAAGTGTGGGATCATTAATGTCCGAGGAGGACGTGTACTCAGCCTGGTGGTAGGAAGGAGGATCAGGTTCAGAAATGTGCGGTGCAGTATCACGGCTACTGACACTTGACCGTGTGGAAGACAGAGTGTTTGTGGTGGTGCCAATCTGACTGGAAGCATTATCTGCTATCCAACTAACAACCTGTTGACACTGGTCTTGGTTCAAGAGCGGTGTACTGCTGCGGTCCCCAAGAATTTGGGACAGGACGTGCGAGCGACTAGATGTGGCCCTTTGTTGTGGCGAAATTAGAGCTTGCCCACGACCTCGGCCTCTGCCTGCACCACCATCACGTCCACTTCCTTGTTCCTTGCCAATGCCCTTGCGCATTTTGCAATGCTGTGCACTGCTGACGTGTATATTCACTACTTGTGCGTTATATTAAAGTTTCTGGAAATTGCACACAAGTGCACCTGTACGCTGCCACCAACAGGCACACACGTGCGGTTTTAAAAACCAAGCACGGACGCAATAAGAACCTAACAGGTTTTTTTGGGGAGCGACAATTACAGACAAGTCAGACACTATCTGGACTGTTTTACACTGTGTACACCAGCCCCAGATATGATGAAGGCTGGTATACGGTCACCACTACCCTGCCTGCCTGCCTGCCTGTATACTGGTACAATAGTCCTGACAAGGACTCTTTTGGTCACTAGCCTGTATTCAGACCTGGCTATACCCTGCCTGTATATAGCAACAGTAGTCCTGAGAAGGACTCTGCTACTGTACTCCGACCTGGCTATACCCTGCCTGCCTGTATACAACTAGAATAGTCCTGAGAAGGACTTTTGGTCACACTGTTTGCAGCCCTGCAACTGAAAAAGCTATAAAGGGCCGCAAAGCTTTCCCTGAATCAGCGACACTCTCCCTGCACTCACTGTCTGGATAGCTGTGAGCAGAGCACAGCGCGCCGGCCGGTATAAAGGCTCGGTCACGCTGTGCAGGCCGGCCAATCACTGCAATTCCACAACTAACAGGGCTGTGGCATTGCAGTGGTCTGCCAGCCAATCCCTGCATGAGGGCTGGCTCTCAAAAGAGCGCCAACATGCAGGGATGAAGACCACGAGTACAGCACGAGTATCGCGAGATTACTCGGTCCCCGCCGAGCAGCCCGAGTACAGCGATACTCGTGCGAGTACCGAGTAGTGACAAGCATGCTCGCTCATCACTAGTGCTGAATTATCAAATGACATATTCCATCTTATTGCACTTCAATCATATTGCACATATCCCACCATGCGCAATGTACATAACGTGTATAGAGGAATAGTTTGGATAAAGCGCTTGACTATAGTATATGTATAGCTTTTATAAACATATTGCACATATCCCATTGATCAAAAGTAGATCCTCATTGGGCTAAACCCATGGTACACAATTGTACAAAAAGCCATGCTCACTATGAATACTGAACAGTGTGGCTAAAAAACAGCAGGGTAGAGAGATTATATATAGTTATACAGCAATGTTAGCATTATAACAGGCCCAACAGTCTAGCCTCAAACACCCGCTATTGATTGCAATATAGGGAATTCATTCCCTGGAATAGCCACCTAAGGTTACCATGCCCGGTCTCAGGTCACACTGCCCCGCACCCCAACGCGTTTCGCCGGAGCTTCGTCCGGAGGTGGAGGGACAGTGAGAGCCGGTTCCATAAATACCTCTTTCAGAACGTGCTTCTGACAGTAATGGCGCGCGCCGTCCAGTCACTTCCGCATTCCCTGCCGCGGCCGGCGTCCAGGAAGTTCGTCCTGCGCATGCGCGCAGGGCCGGACAACCATTGGCCGCCGAGCACGGCATAGAAGGGGGCCGTGATCTGGACCGCGCGCGCACGCTTGCTGAGCACAGAGGATCCAAATGCCATATTAAGTGTGGGCAACTAACAGGGCAAGCGCTCATACTATATCTTATTGTACGGATTCATACTCGGTTTAGAACAGTGCTCAAAGTGTGACAAACACAACATAAATAAGTTCCATTTTTATAAATCTCAGTCGGTTGCTCGCTCTCAAGGCCCTCCAGATTTGATCCACAACAGCAAGTTCGGATTATTGTAAGATGGGAACCAGTTTGTAAATTCTATAAGGATACAAAGTTTAAAAACAAATTTAAAACAGAGAATAAAACAATCGGGATAAGGTATGCAGTACAGTATCAGCCCGCCACACAAAAACCACACAGTCGTGAACTACCTATATTTCAAAAAGGGCCTAAAGCTCACCATATCATTAAGCCCCTTTGGTTTGGTGGTATCCAGGATGGTAATCCAGCGGATTTCCTTCTGGGCCAAATTATTTTTAAGATCACCCCCTCTTACTCCCAGATGAACTTTATCAATTCCCCTAAATTTCAACAATCTCCAATTACAGTTATGCTTTTCTCTAAAATGTTTTGGAATATTTTTCAACATATCAATATCTTCATCTTTCTTTATCTTGGCCGCACTCTTGATATCCCGAACGTGTTCCAAAATCCTGGTCCTAAATTCCCTTGACGTCAGACCAACGTATATCAAACCACAAGGGCAAACTGCCCAGTAAACAATGCCCGAGGACCGACAATTTATATAATGTAATATTTTGTACGTCTTTGTTCTTGATGAATCATAAAAGGATGAATTCAAGTGGATTCAATATATCACTTTATTAAATTAATTGTTTTTTTGTAATTTTTTGGATACACAAAGTGCAAAAAGTGCAGCATAAAAACAAGATATACGTTTGGGTAAACAGAAAACACAGGACAGTGCGACCCAAGGAACAGGCAATAATCAAAACAGTTTATATAACGAACTATTGTGCAGCGTTCATAAGAGCAATATAAATATATATATATGTACACGGAGATATATATCTCCAGATTAAAGTGCTTATTTATAGTGCTGAATTATCAAATGACATATTCCATCTTATTGCACTTCAATCATATTGCACATATCCCACCATGCGCAATGTACATAACATGTATAGAGGAATAGTTTGGATAAAGCGCTTGACTATAGTATATGTATAGCTTTTATAAACATATTGCACATATCCCATTGATCAAAAGTAGATCCTCATTGGGCTAAACCCATGGTACACAATTGTACAAAAAGCCATGCTCACTATGAATACTGAACAGTGTGGCTAAAAAACAGCAGGGTAGAGAGATTATATATAGTTATACAGCAATGTTAGCATTATAACAGGCCCAACAGTCTAGCCTCAAACACCCGCTCTTGATTGCAATATAGGGAATTCATTCCCTGGAATAGCCACCTAAGGTTACCATGCCCGGTCTCAGGTCACACTGCCCCGCACCCCAACGCGTTTCGCCGGAGCTTCGTCCGGAGGTGCAAGGACAGTGAGAGCCGGTTCCATAAATACCTCTTTCAGAACGTGCTTCTGACAGTAATGGCGCGCGCCGTCCAGTCACTTCCGCATTCCCTGCCGCGGCCGGCGTCCAGGAAGTTTGTCCTGCGCATGCGCGCAGGGCCGGACAACCATTGGACGCCGAGCACGGCATAGAAGGGGGCCGTGATCTGGACCGCGCGCGCACGCTTGCTGAGCACAGAGGATCCAAATGCCATATTAAGTGTGGGCAACTAACAGGGCAAGCGCTCATACTATATCTTATTGTACGGATTCATACTCGGTTTAGAACAGTGCTCAAAGTGTGACAAACACAACATAAATAAGTTCCATTTTTATAAATCTCAGTCGGTTGCTCGCTCTCAAGGCCCTCCAGATTTGATCCACAACAGCAAGTTCGGATTATTGTAAGATGGGAACCAGTTTGTAAATTCTATAAGGATACAAAGTTTAAAAACAAATTAAAAACAGAGATTAAAACAATCGGGATAAGGTATGCAGTACAGTATCAGCCCGCCACACAAAAACCACACAGTCGTGAACTACCTATATTTCAAAAAGGGCCTAAAGCTCACCATATCATTAAGCCCCTTTGGTTTGGTGGTATCCAGGATGGTAATCCAGCGGATTTCCTTCTGGGCCAAATTATTTTTAAGATCACCCCCTCTTACTCCCAGATGAACTTTATCAATTCCCCTAAATTTCAACAATCTCCAATTACAGTTATGCTTTTCTCTAAAATGTTTTGGAATATTTTTCAACATATCAATATCTTCATCTTTCTTTATCTTGGCCGCACTCTTGATATCCCGAATGTGTTCCAAAATCCTGGTCCTAAATTCCCTTGACGTCAGACCAACGTATATCAAACCACAAGGGCAAACTGCCCAGTAAACAATGCCCGAGGACCGACAATTTATATAATGTAATATTTTGTACGTCTTTGTTCTTGATGAATCATAAAATTCAAAACTCCTCTCTACCTGCGTACATGCACTACAATCCCCACATGGGTAACAACCCCATCTGGGGCCTCTATCGACTCCAAGAAAATATTTTTGAGGAGGTGGTATGTAGTGACTTCTTACAATTAAGTCCCTGATCGTTTTTGAACGCTTAGGTGTAATAGCTGGTCTAGGGGTCAGTACTGAGGCCAGGTCCCCATCGGACAACAGTATGGGCCAATACTTCTCCAAAATGGTTGACATTTCTCGCCATTGAGCATGGTAGGGAGTTATATATCTCACCTTGTTGTCTTGCCCTCTCTGCGTTGGTCTCAAAAGTTCCTCTCTCGTGCTTTTTTGTGCCCTTAAGTATCCATCCTCTATTGTTTCCGTTCTGTATTGACGAGAATGAAAGCGTTTTTTTAAATCGGATGCTTGTACTTCAAAAAGTTCATTAGAGGAACATATACGTTTCGCCCGCATAAACTGACCTGTTGGAATGGCCCTAATCGTTTGTGCCGGGTGACACCGACTGAGATTTATAAAAATGGAACTTATTTATGTTGTGTTTGTCACACTTTGAGCACTGTTCTAAACCGAGTATGAATCCGTACAATAAGATATAGTATGAGCGCTTGCCCTGTTAGTTGCCCACACTTAATATAGCATTTGGATCCTCTGTGCTCAGCAAGCGTGCACGCGCGGTCCAGATCACGGCCCCCTTCTATGCCGTGCTCGGCGTCCAATGGTTGTCCGGCCCTGCGCGCATGCGCAGGACGAACTTCCTGGACGCCGGCCGCGGCAGGGAATGCGGAAGTGACTGGACGGCGCGCGCCATTACTGTCAGAAGCACGTTCTGAAAGAGGTATTTATGGAACCGGCTCTCACTGTCCCTGCACCTCCGGACGAAGCTCCAGCGAAACGCGTTGGGGTGCGGGGCAGTGTGACCTGAGACCGGGCATGGTAACCTTAGGTGGCTATTCCAGAGAATGAATTCCCTATATTACAATCAAGAGCGGGTGTTTGAGGCTAGACTGTTGGGCCTGTTATAATGCTAACATTGCTGTATAACTATATATAATCTCTCTACCCTGCTGTTTTTTAGCCACACTGTTCAGTATTCATAGTGAGCATGGCTTTTTGTACAATTGTGTACCATGGGTTTAGCCCAATGAGGATCTACTTTTGATCAATGGGATATGTGCAATATGTTTATAAAAGCTATACATATACTATAGTCAAGCGCTTTATCCAAACTATTCCTCTATACACGTTATGTACATTGCGCATGGTGGGATATGTGCAATATGATTGAAGTGCAATAAGATGGAATATGTCATTTGATAATTCAGCACTATAAATAAGCACTTTAATCTGGAGATATATATCTCCGTGTACATATATATATATATATATATTTATATTGCTCTTATGAACGCTGCACAATAGTTCATTATATAAACTGTTTTGATTATTGCCTGTTCCTTGGGTCGCACTGTCCTGTGTTTTCTGTTTACCCAAACGTATATCTTGTTTTTATGCTGCACTTTTTGCACTTTGTGTATCCAAAAAATTACAAAAAAACAATTAATTTAATAAAGTGATATATTGAATCCACTTGGAGAATATTTCTTGATTACATATAACTATGAGTCGTTTGTAGGATTATATAAATATATATATTCAATATATTCAAAAATCCCTATAGCAGTAATACAATACCAGAGTTCCCTTATTCAATGTTAGCATTTTAGAGTGCAGCTGTATGTGTTTTTGTAGTTATATCTTCAATGTTGGTCCATGAAAAGATATAATAAAATATTTACAGAAATGTTTTTTGCTCCCCTTCTTCCGAGAGCCGTAACTTTTTTATTTTTCCGTCAATCTTGCCATATGAGGGCTTGTTTTTTGTGGAACAAGTTGTACTTTTAAATGAAACCATAAGTTTTACCATATGGTGTACTGGAAAACAGCAAAACAATTCCAAATGTGGAAAAATTGCAAAAAAAAGTGTGATGGCACAATAGTTTTTGGGATGTTTTATTCACGGTGTTCACTATATGGTAAAACTGATGTGTGGGTATGATGCCTGAGGTCGGTGCGAGTTTGTAGACACCAAACATGTATAGGTTTACTTGTATCTAAGGGGTTAAAAAAATTCACAAGTTTGTCCAATAAAAGTGGTGCACGTTTTGCGCCATTTTCCGAAACACGTAGCGTACTTATTTTTTGGGATCTATGGCTCAGTGACGGCTTATTTTTTGCGTCTCGAGCTGACATTTCTAATGGTACAATTTTTGCGCAAATGCTATGTTTTGATCGCCTGTTATTGCATTTTGCGTAAAACTTGCGGCGACCAAAAAACATAATTTTGGCGTTTGGAATTTTTTTGCCACTACGCCGTTTACCAATGATATTAATTGATTTTATATTTTGATAGATCGGGCATTTCTGAACGTGGCGATACCAAATATGTGTATATTTATTTATTTTTTAACCCTTTAATTTTCAATGGGGGGAAAGGAGGGTGATTTGAACTTTTAGGTTTTTTGTATTTTTTAAAACTTTTTTTACTTGTTTTTTATTTTACTAGTCCCCCTAGGGGGCTATAGCGATCAGCAATCCGATCGCTATTATCTATCTGCTGATCACAGCTATACAGCTGTAAACAGCAGATACAGTCACTTTCTATTTCCCTCTGCTCCGTGCCGAGGGAAAACGAAAGTGAAACATCATAGCTGCAGGCGTCATCACATGACCCTGTGCTACGATGGCAACCACCGATAGTCACGTGATCACGCACGTGACTTCCGGTGGGGGCGGCGGTAAGTAAAAAACATGGCCGCGCACATTTAGATCTTGCTGCCAGACTTTGGCAGCAAGATTTAAGGGGTTAATGGCCGAGGGTGGAAGCGATTCCACCCGCGGCTAGCAGGCAGGTTTTCAACAGCTGACATGTTTGCCGACCGCCGACGTCTGCCTGCGGCAGGGGGCGGGGCTTAACGGGACACGCTCCATGACGGATATATCCGTCCATGGTCGTGAATGGGTTAAAAGAACAAACTTAAAGAAGACATTTGAAATAGCATGTGGTATTTAAAACCTACCTCGGGGTGACAACAAATTGTTCCTCAGTTGAAATACAACATCTCATATTTCTATTTTGGAAGATAAGGCCAGGACGCAGCTCCTTCAGCAGCCTATCGATTTTTCAAGGTGCCAGCATAACTCCGTATATCTACAGTATAAGTGTCCTTTAAAGGTTTGTTGACTCACTAGAGAAGTGTTTCCCAACTCCAGTCCTCAACAGCCAATATCACGTCTTGTTTTCAGGATTTGTTTAGCATTGTACAGGTGATGGAATTATCACTGGTGCACGTTATGGAATTATCACCTGGGCAATAATAAGGAAAACACTGGACTCGAGGATGAACCCATAATTTTGTACTGCTCCTCGGATCCATTTTGAGTCTGTCACTCAACAAATGTCCTGGAGACCACCCAGGACAAAAGGACATGTTCAGCAGGGGTCTAGTTCAAATTTGGCACATTGTGAGCTTTATAAAGAAACTTCTGTTTGGTATATTAGCCATATAATGGAGGTGGTCCAGTCATTTGACCTTAGTGGGATTATTTTATAGGGGTAGGGTCAAAGAGGCTCTCTAATACTAAATTGTAAAGGAAACGGATGAGAAAAACCATGGTATACACATGACACATTCGAATTGCATACGGATAGCATACTGACCAACATACAGATTAAAATAGTTTTTTCAGGATAAAATGTAACAATTTGGGGGGCGGAGCTAGACATGGCTGAGTGAGGACGTGCTTTTCTGGAGCTCCTCTATAGAATCCCCCATAAAGCCGGCTTTTACATAAAAAATGGGCAAATATACTGCCAAAAAGAACAAGCCCAATACTCCAAGTCGGCCCCCTGCACCCCAGCACAATATTGGGGCTTATTTCACCTGCTCCAGGGAGTCTGGGGCACCTCCACAGCCGGAGCATGAACTGAGGCCTGCAGAGCCTGAACCGGTACCTGCTCTTGTCCTGGTGCCCGAGAATACGGGAATGCTGGAGGCCCAGAGGAAGGAGGACGCAACAGAGAGCCCCCCGGGATATAAATGGTCCCACCGAGAAACCCACAGTGGCGGTACACACAGCAAAGAACCCAGCGGCGGGAGGAGCGGTGAGTGTGCCGGCGCCATTGAAAGATGGCGCCCGCCTACCTGCGTCGCGGCCTGGAGGATCAGCGCTGGAGGACGGGACACCCGCGACCTTGCCTGCCCCACACCCCAGCGCGTTGCCGATGGGACCGGGGAGCGCCTACAACTCACCTGCAGCCGGCGCTAGCAAAGTCTGGAGAGCGGCGCCCCATGAGCGAGGAGTGCATGCGTGCCCGGGCCCAGGTGATGACTCACCGCTGCAGCCCCGGGCACTGAAGAATCAGATGCCGCGTAGTGCGGCTGAAGTCCAGGAGATGACAGTCTCTCACACAGGGGCGCCTGATTCCAGCGAGGAGGCAGTAGCAGACACCCCTGAAGGACTGCCTGGCCCACAGTTACAGGTGCAGGGGTGGAGGGGAGACATGCTGACAGGGGCTCATATCAGGAGTATTGGCAATGGCACAAACCACACTCCTTCACCAGGGGCCCCACGAACACCAGAGGGTCCTGGAGACGGAGGAGGACTGCACGATTCTCAGATGGCGACTACTGAATTCTGGGGGATACCTCCAAAGGAGGTGCCCCCCACCTCTCCAGACAGTTGGTGCTCGGGATCCTTCTGGGCCGAGAGACAGATTGCCGCAGATGGGGTTCTGGATGGGGGCACTTTGATACCAATGAACAAAGGGCCCATGGCACTGGGAGCTCCTCCAAGCCGTCTTGTAACCGGGCCACCGCTGTGGGAGGGCATGAACAACCCCCAAAATACACAGAAAATGATATATGGCCCAGCTATACAGGACTCTTTTTATGCATACCCCAATAAGTCTCATGTTGCCGCCTCGAGTGAAGATCGCCCGGCATCCTTGGCAGACCTGCGAGCACTGTTACAAGCAATCCCCACCAAAAACGACATTGCAGCACTGGCTAATCAAGTGGTGGCGGAATGTAAACAGGAATTTATCCAATTGCGGTCTGACCTCTCTTCACTTACTCATAGGGTTGATGCCCTTACCGAGCAACAGTCAACCTCTCAAGTCTCTATTCAATCCATCCAAGAGACAGTGATGAATCAATCTAAGCAATTATTTGCCCTTCAACAACATGTAGATGACCAAGAAAACAGAAATAGAAGGAACAATCTACGTATTAGAGGACTTCCTGAATCAATTGCGGCCCCTGATATCCCTACTGTCCTCCTTTCCATTTTTAATAATCTGTTAAAGAAGCCACCAGGAACCCCTCTAGAGCTTGACAGAGCCCATAGGGTCCTACGCCCCCCGGATCCACAGGACCCCCGCCCAAGGGATGTTGTGTGCAGGGTGCATTTCTTTGCGGCAAAGGAGGCCATTTTACAAGCAGCCAGGAGGAAACCGAACCTAACATATAACGGCTATGCCATTCGCATCATGCCAGACCTCTCAAGACACACCCTAGCTCAACGTGCTGCCCTTAAGCCCCTCCTGGATGTCTTAAAAGAAAAGGGACTACCGTTTCGGTGGGGATTCCCATTCTCACTATCGGTGCAGAAGGACTCTCGATGGTGGGTCCTACGCTCCCCAGAGGATGTCCCGGCATTCACCAAGAACTTGGGACTGCCCGCAACTCCCATCGCGGCCTGGCCACTTACTCTACTCCAGTCCTGGGTCCCCAGGGAAAGACTCGCCTATATCAGACCAACCCCACCTTCTGGGTCCAACAGGGGGCTACCTCCGAGAGGAGAACGGGGCCGTGGGGCGGGCCGCCCTCGCTACCCGGCTTAACGAGGCTCAGAGGCTGCATACGCCCCTATGACCTATCTTATTTACAGATATTCAGAACAAAATGACCTTTATTTGTTGCTTTAAAGTTTGTCCACTGCCCGTACTATATCAGCATTTAATTCTTTTGCCGGTATTTATGGTTATCTCTAAAGTTTTTAGTATATCCAGAGCTCTACTTGTTTATGTCTGACATCCTTTTTCCCCAAATAGGTCGGGATCCTCTGTTCTGCCTAGACAAGGCGTATATGTTCCCTAGGAACGTTTGTTCGGACTTAGGTTACTGTGCAAGGTCTTTTTACCTGATGCTCGTTTTGTTTTCTTCCCCGCTTTACTCTACCCATCTAAAATCTCTTCCTTTCCCTTTCTTTGGCGGCCGATCTGATCGTGTGCGATCCCCTTTCTCATATATCTCTAATGTCTTACTCTTTTATAGATGGCGGACCTAACTATCGCTTCTTTCAATGCCAGGGGCCTCAATGTTCCGGAGAAACGATCGCAGATATTGTACCACCTTCATAAACGGAAGGTGAGCATGGTGTGTTTTCAGGAGACCCATTTCAAACAAGGTCATGCCCCCATTCTTAAAAATAAGCATTATCAGACATGGGTATCCTCAGACAACCCGGATTCCCCCTCTAAGGGGCACTTTGCACGCTGCGACATCGCAGGCCGATGCTGCGATGCCGAGCGCGATAGTCGCCGCCCCCGTCGCAGCGGCGATATCCTTGTGATAACTGCCGTAGCGAACATTATCGCTACGGCAGCTTCACATGGACTCACCTGTCCTGCGACCGTTGCTTTGGCCGGCGACCCGCCTCCTTATTAAGGGGGCGGGTCATATGGCATCACTGCGACGTCACACGGCAGGCGGCCAATAGGAGCGGAGGGGCGGAGATGAGCGGGATGTAAACATCCCGCCCACCTCCTTCCTTCCGCATATCCTACGGAAGCCGCAGTGACGCCGGTAGGAGATGTTCCTCGTTCCTGCGGCTTCACACACAGCGATGTGTGCTGCCGCAGGAATGAGGAACAACATCGGACCGTCGCGTCAGCGTAATTATGGATTACGCCGACGCTGCACTGATGATACGATTACGACGCTTTTGCGCTCATTAATCGTATCATCGAGCCTTTACACACTACGATGTCGCATGCGATGCCGGAAGTACGTCATTTTCAATTTGACCCCACCGACATCGCACCTGCGATGTCGTAGTGTGCAAAGCCCGCCTAAGGGTGTGGCAATAGCTATCCACAAATCCCTCCCACATCAAATCCTAAAGTGCACGACAGATAGTCTTGAAAGATATATTATCCTCTCACTGAGGGTGGGGGACCAAACACTCACAATCATTAATGCATACGCTCCAAATCAAAAACAAGACAGCTTTGTTACACGTTTGGTAGACGCTGCGATCCCCCTGATACAAGGTTCAGTTATTTTATGTGGCGACCTCAACGCCACCCTTGACCCCACTTTGGATAACTCCAGGGGGAAATCTAATATTGCTTACACCACTATTAAACGGATCAAAAAAGCTTTATTGCGTATTCAACTGTTCGACGCCTGGAGACTGAAACATCCGTCCGACAGAGACTATAGTTTCTATTCCCATACCCAAGACTCGAATAGTCGCTTAGACTACATCTTATTACAGCACAGTGCTCTCCCCTGGATTCTTCACACTGAGATGGATAGCATATTGTGGTCAGACCATGCACCGGTCTATTGTATGATTGAGATTCCCTCCCTCCAGGCCCACAGAGGGTCGTGGCGGCTGAATGAGTCGTTGCTGCTGGATGAGCTCTGTGTTACTGATGTTCAGACCTCTATCACAAGGTTTGTAGAAGACCACTCAGTAGATGACACAGCCCCCACTTATAAGTGGGAAGCATTGAAATGTGTCATACGAGGTATTTTTTATCAAACATGGGTCCCGAATCAAAAAAGAACGGGCCCAAGATATAGTAAAAGCTCTTCAAAGGGTTTCTGAACTGGAGCTCATTCACAAGCGAGCCTTATCAGCCGCAAACTTACAGGCTCTTCTACAGGCCAGGATAGAGGTTAAAAATCTATTGGATACCTCATATAAGCGCCTAATACAGGTAGGAAAGGGGAGATTTTATGAGTTTGGGGACAAGCCAAGCAGGTTGTTGGCTAATGCAGTGAGAGAAAGGAGAGCCCACACCCTCATACCTTGCATCAAGAACTCACGCGACGAATTACTCTATGCCACCCCTGACATATCTAATACTTTTCATGATTTCTATTCCAAGTTATATAATTTACCTGTCGAGCCCCCTGAGTCAAGTGACGGATGCCCCGCAATATCCTCACCTTTTCGGCGTCTCAGTAGCTCCATAATTGAGGACCTGGAAAGTCCATTTTTATTGCATGATTTGTTGACGGTGATCCGCAACACACCGGGTAACAAGAGTCCTGGACCCGACGGATTCCCTGCCAAATTTTACAAGGCCTTTGCGGAGCAGTTAGCACCTTTAATGCTTCTCTCCTTCAATTCAATTTCGGACTCTGTCCCTTTCCCGCCTTATTCAACCACTGCTCATATTTCCCTGATCCGTAAAGAGGGAAAGGACCCCACGGCATGTGGTAGTTTCAGGCCGATTTCACTCCTTAATGTTGATTTAAAAATCTACGCCAAGCTACTGGCAAACAGATTGGGCCCTCTGCTCCCTGACCTGATTCATCTAGACCAGGTCGGGTTTGTCCCGGGTAGGGAGGCAAGGGACAATACTATAAAGACCCTAGATCTAATCCAACACGCACACACTAAAAAACTCTCTCTTATGTTACTATCTCTGGATGCCGAGAAGGCTTTCGACAGAGTCTCATGGCAGTCACTTTCACAGACACTGGAGCATATAGGCCTGGGACCTGTTTTCTCATCCAAGAGTATGGCCTTATATCATTCCCCGACTGCATATCTTAAGATTAATGGCACTCGGTCGAAACCCTTCCCCATCCGGAACGGGACCCGACAGGGATGTCCCTTGTCACCTTTACTTTATGTCCTAGTAATGGAGCATCTGTTATCGGCCATCAGGAATAACCCGGATATACAGGGTATTCGGATCGCCAACCGGGAGCATAAATGTGCAGCGTTTGCCGATGATCTCCTTATTTATCTATGTAATCCTCTCACATCCCTCCCGTCTCTACTGCTGGAGCTAAACCGCTTCAGCAAATGGTCCAACTTCAAAATCATTTTGATAAATCAGAGGCCCTAAATGTCTCTCTGCCCCTAACAACGGTAAATGCTCTTAAACCAAATTTTCCCTTTCGATGGCCGCCCCACGGCAGTATTGGATACTTGGGCATAAAGATCCCCGCTGACCCAGCCAGGCTCTTTCAATTAAATTATCAAACTTTTCTGTCAAGGCTCGAGGGAGATTTGGCCTCATGGCAAAAAGGTACTCTATCGTGGTTTGGCAGGATTAGCGCTCTCAGGATGACGGCCGTGCCACGACTGTTGTACTTAATACAGACGGTTCCGGTCTACATCCCGGCAGCATACTGGGCCAAGGCACAACGCCTATTCAATCAATTTGTTTGGACCAAAAAGCGCGCTCGCTTGAGATGCAGCGTCTTAACTAGGACCAAAAACGCAGGAGGAGCGGGTCTGCCCGATTGTAGGCGGTATTACATGGCAGCCGCTTACGCAAGGGTTCTGGACCTTCTGCACTGCTCTAGGTCTAAGCTCTGGGTTGGTCTGGCGCAGGATTTGTGCCCTTTGTCAATACCGACCCTGCCGTGGACCTGGTCTCTCCTCACCAAACATAAAATTGAGATGTCCTATAGCACCAAACAAACATTCAAAATGATACATTCTATGTCATCACGCAACCTCATGATCCAGCCTAGAGGACCCCTTATGCCACTAACTGACAATCCAGAGTTCCTGCCGGGAGCATCGTCCAACAATTTTCTGGGCAGCACGAAACTAAACCCCCTGAGATTAAAACAGGTGGCCCCGGGGGGTTCCCTCCTTCCGCTCCAGGAGATTGTAGAGAATCGCAACTTCAAACTGCGGTTTAATTTTGAATATGCCCAACTCAAACACTTTATAACCTCCCCAGACACTGTCATAGCCCACTGTCCACCCCAAACACCTTTTGAAAACCTTTGTAGTGGGTCTTCTGATACGCGCCATGCAATATCAAGGGTGTACAAGTTTATGACAGGCACGGCAGAGACGTCCCCCCCTCGCTTCTGTGCGGCATGGGAAACAGAGCTCAGTCAGACATTCCCTAGGAAACAATGGGAGCGTTGTTTCCGTCTGACCCACAGGTCAGTGGTGGCCACCAGGATGCAAGAAACCAGCTATAAAATTCTTTCTAGGTGGTACAGGGTCCCAGCATCTCTCCATGCATGGTGTCCCGAAGTTCCTGATACGTGCTGGCGCTGTGGAGCGCAGGGGGGCACCATGTCACACATCTGGTGGTACTGCCCGAGCTTGTCGGTCTTTTGGAACAAAGTATTGGTAGCCATTCAAGAGGTCACCGGGATTGTGGTTCCCAGCCGCCCAGAAGCAGTTTTGCTGTACATTTTTAACATATCCGGAAAGGTCTATAAAAAATCCATCCTAGGTCACCTCCTCCAGGCTGTCAAGACAGTGATCCCACGACGTTGGAAGGATCCTACCCCCCCTTCGCTGGATGAGTGGGTAATGGAGGTGAATGTGATTCACCGAATGGAAATGGTGATGGCCCAGTCACATGGGCAGACGGTAGAAACAGCAACCAAATGGTTTCAGTGGGAATCATTTCTGTCGGGTAAAAAATTTCTGGAACTAATCTAACCTCCGGAGGACAGGTACCCTGGCCCCCTTATTCTTCAGATAATATACTACCCTTTTGACAAGTTTTGGTCCAATAGACAATGTATCAGTCCCGGTCGCCACGCCCTACTTCCCTTCCTTCCACTTCTTTCTCTGACCCGCTCTTTCCTCTCTACTCTCCATGACTGCCTCTTTTTTCCTAAGCTTTCTTCTTTGTTTCACTATTTTCTATGGTTTAAAAATGATTATCCATGTATTCTTGTAATCATCCATATTCCATTATGAAGCCCATGATGGTTTGTTATCATTCAGACTATCGATGAATGCTATTTGATACAGCATGGTTTTGTGTTCTTCTCATGTATGTTTTTTGAAAATTCAATAAAACTTTAAATTAGAAAACATTTTTTTATGTGCATATGTGAACTTAACTTAACCCCTTCCCGACCATCGACGGAAAGATCCGTCATTGTGCCCTGGGCCTTAAAGACCAAGGACGGATCTTTCCGTCATGGCAGAATCACGGCACCGGAGCCTCCGGTGATTGCAATCGGGTAACACAAACCGCAGATTCGGGGAGGAGGGGACCTGTACCTGACCTCAGGAGGGGTGGTGCCTCCTCCCCGGACCTACGGAGGCTGTGATTGGCTGACTAACGCCGCTCAACCAATCACAGCCACTGTAATGTTCCAGCCATTTAAAGTGACTGAAACATTGAAATCCAGCCGTGGCCAGTGCAGCTATAGCACTGGCCATTGGCTGGAGCTGGGTGACCTCACTCGATCACCCTCCCCCAGCTCCAGTAGCTCTGATTGGAGAGATCGGCCTTGTGACCGATCTCTCCAATCACAGTGGACCTGTTGCCGGTGACCGCCCCATCAGCTTCACTTGTCGGTCCCTGCAGCACGCCAGCACAGTGAGTGTATACATTGCAATGGCAGGGTGACAAGATCCGGTCCCATGCTGTTATGTGACCGGAGCATGGGACCCAGAAGTTGCAGCACTGTCATTGCACTGTATGAAACCGGTGAAAAGCCTCCCGATCCGCCGCCACTGCCGCTGCTCCCCGCGATCTGCCACCTGTCTCCCTGATCTGCTACCCCCACCCCCACCCCTCGTATCTGCTGCCCGCACCCTCACCCCCACACCTCCCGATCCGCCGCCGCCGCCCTCCATCTGCCACAGTGCCACCGCTCCCCCCGATCTGCTGCCCAGCCCCTTTCCCTCGTCATCGGCTGCTCGTCCCCTCACCTCCGTGATGTGCTGCCAGCACCCTCCACTCGAGATCGGCTGCCCGCTTCCTCCTCCCTTATGTGCTGCCCCCTCTCCTCCATTATGTGCTGCCCGGCCCCGCCCCCTCTCCTCCGTTATGTGCTGCCCGGCCCTGCCCCCTCCTCCGTTATGTGCTGCCCGGCCCCGCCCCCTCTCCTCCGTTATGTGCTGGGCGCCCCCTCTCCTCCGTTATGTGCTGCGCTCCCCCTCTCTGTTATGTGCTGCCCGCCCCCTCTCCGTTATGTGCTGCCCGCCCCCTCTCTGTTATGTGCTGCCCGCCTCCTCTCCGTTATGTGCTGCCCGCCCCCTCCCCTCCGTTATATGCTGCACGCCCCCTCTCCTCCGTTATGTGCTGCTCGCCCCCTCACCTCCGTGATGTGCTGCCCGCTCCCCCCCACCTCTCACCCCCGTGATCGGCTACCTGCCCCCTCCCCTGTCACCCCCGTGATCTGTGCTCCCTCACCTGTCACCCCCGTGATGTGCGCTCCCTCCCCTTTCACCCCCGTGATGTGCGCTCCCTCCCTCTCCGTTATGTGCTGCCCGCCCCCTCCCCTCCGTTATATGCTGCGTGCCCCCTCTCCTCCGTTATGTGCTGCTCGCCCCCTCACCTCCATGATGTGCTGCCCGCTCCCCCCCACCTCTCACCCCCGTGATCGGCTACCTGCCCCCTCCCCTGTCACCCCCGTGATCTGTGCTCCCTCACCTGTCACCCCCGTGATCTGTGCTCCCTCACCTGTCACCCCCGTGATCTGTGCTCCCTCACCTGTCACCCCCCGTGATCTGTGCTCCCTCCCCTGTCACCCCGTGATCTGTGCTCCCTCCCCTGTCACTCCCGTGATCTGTGCTCCCTCACCTGTCACCCCCGTGATGTGTGCTCCCTCCCCTGTCACCCCCGTGATGTGTCCTCCCTCCTCTGTCACCCCCGTGATGTGTGCTCCCTCCCCTGTCACCCCCATGATGTGTGCTCCCTCCCCTGTCACTCCCATGATCTGTGCTCCCTCACCTGTCACCCCCGTGATGTGTGCTCCCTCCCCTGTCACCCCCGTGATGTGTGCTCCCTCCCCTGTCACCTCCATGATCTGTGCTCCCTCACCTGTCACCCCCGTTTATGTGCTCCCTCCCCTCCGTTATATGCTGCGCGCCCCCTCTCCTCCGTTATGTGCTGCTCGCCCCCTCACCTCCGTGATGTGCTGCCCGCTCCCCCCCACCTCTCACCCCCGTGATCGGCTACCTGCCCCCTCCCCTGTCACCCCCGTGATGTGCGCTCCCTCACCTGTCACCCCCGTGATGTGCGCTCCCTCCCCTGTCACCCCCGTGATGTGCGCTCCCTCCCCTGTCACCCCCGTGATCTGTGCTCCCTCACCTGTCACCCCCGTGATCTGTGCTCCCTCACCTGTCACCCCCGTGATCTGTGCTCCCTCACCTGTCACCCCCGTGATCTGTGCTCCCTCCCCTGTCACTCTGTGATGTGTGCTCCCTCCCCTGTCACCCCCGTGATGTGTGCTCCCTCCTCTGTCACCCCCGTGATGTGTGCTCCCTCCCCTGTCACCCCCATGATGTGTGCTCCCTCCCCTGTCACTCCCGTGATCTGTGCTCTCTCATCTGTCACCCCCGTGATGTGTGCTCCCTCCCCTGTCACCCCCGTGATGTGTGCTCCCTCCCCTGTCACCTCCATGATCTGTGCTCCCTCACCTGTCACCCCCGTGATATGTGCTCCCTCCCCTGTCACCCCCGTGATGTGTGCTCCCTCCCCTGTCACCCCCATGATCTGTGCTCCCTCACCTGTCACCTCCGTGATGTGTGCTCCCCCCCTGTCACCCCCGTGATGTGTGCTCCCTCCCTGTCACCCCCATGATCTGTGCTCCCTCACCTGTCACCCCCGTGATCTGTGCTCCCTCACCTGTCACCCCCATGATCTGCTGTCCGCTCTCCCTCACCTCTCACCCCCGTGATCTGTGCTCTGCTCACCTGTCTCCTCCGTGATCTGCGCTGTGCTCCCTCTCCCACCTCTCACCCTCCCCGATCTGCTGCCTCCTTCATCTCCTGTGATCCAGTTGCCTAGATCCATCATGTAGGGTAACTATCCCCAATCTCACCTCCCACTCCCCTTCCCACCCACCCCCCCATCCCCCCTTCCCCCCATCCTCTGCCGCTCCTGTATCCACTGCGCCCTCTCCCATCCGCCCCACCCTATCCCAGCCGCCTCCACCCTATCCCAGCCGCCTCCGTCTCACAATCACAGATGCTCCCTTTATATGCCGCTCCCCCCCCCCCATCTGCCGCCCCTCCCCCCCATCTGCCGCTGTTCTGATCCATCCCGTAAGTATTGTTCGGGGCTCTTTTCTAACTATCCCCAATCGCATCTCCCACTCCCTCTCCCCCTCTTCCTCCCCCACCTGCTTGCCGCCAAGTGCTGATCAGGTACGTAATTGTTGCTCTAGTTTTTGCTTTTCATGTGCACCCCAAATAAAAAAACAAAACAAAACAAAACTTGAACAATTAGGTACCTGATCAGCAATCGTCCTGCAGTCATACTCGACTTTGGACAGGACTTCTTTTTTCCATCCCACCTAGTCCCCCCCCCATTTTTTGCAGAACATTCGTGCGTGCGCCCTGTTTTTTTTTCTATGCTATGGGGGTCTAGTTTCCAAAATGGGGTCACATGTGGGGGAGCTTCACTGTTTCGGCACCTCAGGGGGTCTCCAAACACAGCATGGAATCCGCTAATTATCCCAGACAATTTTTTTTTGAAACGTCAAATGACGCTCCTTGCATTCCGAGCCCTGCTGCGCGCCCAAACATTTGATTTCCACCACATATGAGATGTCTGTGTACTCAGGAGAAATTGCACAATACATTTTATGGTGCAATTTTTCCTGATACCCTTGTGAAAAAAAAGCTACCTGGTTGAAGTAACAATTTTGCAGTGAAATTTTTTTTTTTTATTTTCACGGCTCAACTCTATTAACTTTTGTGAAGCCCCCAGAGGTTCAAAGTGCTCAATAAACATCTAGATAAATTCCATGAGGGGTCTAGTTTCCAAAATGGGGTCACATGTGGGGGAGCTTTACTGTTTCGGCACCTCAGGGGCTCTCCTAACACAACATGGAATACGCTAATTATCCCAGACAATTTTGCGTTTGAAACGTCAAATGACGCTCCTTGCCTTCTGAGCCCTGCTGTGCGCCCAAACATTTGATTTCCACCACATATGAGGTGTCTGTGTACTCAGGAGAAATTGCACAATACATTTTATGGTGCAATTTTTCCTGATACCCTTGTGAAAAAAAAACTACCTGGTTGAAGTAACAATTTTGTGGCAAAAAATTTTTTTTTTATTTTCACGACTCAACTCTATTAACTTTTGTGAAGCCCCCAGAGGCTCAAAGTGCTCAATAAACATCTAGATAAATTCCATGAGGGGTCTAGTTTCTAAAATGGGGTCACATGTGGGGGAGCTCCACTGTTTCAGCACCTCAGGGGCTCTCCAAATGCAACATGGTGCGGCTAACGATTCCAGCTAATTTTCTGTTCAAAAAAGTCAAATGGCGCTCCTTCCCTTCCGAGTCCTGCCGTGCGCCCAAACAGTGTTTTTTCGCCACATATGAGGTATCTGCATGCTCAGTAGAAATTGCCCAACAAATTTTGGGGGTTCATTTAATCCTGCTACCCTTGTGAATATGCAATATTTGAGGCTAAATTAACATTTTTGTTGCAAAAAGTAAAATGTTCATTTTTTCCTTCCACATTGCTTTAGTCACTGTGAAGCACCTGAAGGGTTAATAACCTTCTTGAATGTGGTTTTGAGTAGCCTGAGGGGTGCCGTTTTTGGAATGGTGTCACTTTTGGGTGTTTTGTGTCATGTAGACCTTTCAAAATCGCTTCAAATGTGATGTGGTCCCTAAAAAAAGTGGCTTTGTAAATTTTGTTGTAAAAATGAGAAATTGCTCATAAACTTTGAACCCCTATAACTTCCTTAAATTTTTTTTTTCTTCCCAAAATTGTTCTGATGTAAAGTAGACATGTGGGAAATGTTATTTATTAATTATTTTGTGTCATATCTCTCGTTGGTTTTAGAGCATAAAAATTAAAAGTTTGAAAATTACAAAATTTTCAAAATTTTCGCGAAATTTCCGTTTTTTTCACAAAGAAACGCAAAAAATATCGGCCTAAATTTACCACTAACATGAAGCCCAATATGTCACGAAAAAACAATCTCAGAATCACCGGGATCCGTTGAAGCGTTCCAGAGTTATAACCTCATAAAGTGACACTGGTCAAAATTGCAAAAAATGTCCTGGTCTTTAGGGTCAAAATAGGCTTGGGGCTGAAGGGGTTAAGAGGGACTTCCCGCTCATGCATAGAGGAAAGAGTGGGCCGAATAGTCTGAAGATGTCACTGAGAAGATGAGCAGTATGCTGTTGGATGCCAGAAAGGCAACGATAGGTGAATATATTAGCATGCTCACACTACACTACATACACAGATACATAATTTTAGTGAAAAAAAATAATGGGAGGACATCTTTAAATACTTGAATGTACAACTCGTAAACTAAGACAAAGAATTAATAAGCACTCTAAAGACTCCAATAACCTAATGCAACTAATCCCTTTAATGTAGAGGTTTTCCTACCTTTCTAACCTTGAGAGCCAAATTCAGGTCTTAGGGGTACTTTGCACACTATGATATCGCAGGTGCGATGTCAGGGGGGTCAAATTGAAAGTGACGCACTTCCGGCGTCGCTGTCGATATCGTAGTGTGTAAATCCTTTATGATACGATTAACGAGCGCAAAAGCGTCGTAATCGTATCATCGGTGTAGTGTCCGACATTTCTATAATGTAGCTGCAGCGACGGTACGATGTTGTTCCTCGTTCCTGCAGCAGCACACATCGCTGTGTGAGAAGCCGCAGGAGCGAGGAACATCTCCTACCTGCGTCACCGCGTCTCACGCCGGCTATGCGGAATGAAGGAGGTGGGCGGGATGTTTACGTCCCACTCATCTCCGCCCCTCCGCTTCTATTGGCCGCCTGCCGTGTAATGTCGCTGTGACGCCGCACGACCCGCCCCCTTAGTAAGGAGGCGGTTTGCCGGCCACAGCGACGTTGCAGGGCAGGTGAGTGCATGTGAAGCTGCCGTAGCGATAATGTTCGCTACGGCAGCAATCACAAGATATCGCTGCTGTGACGAGGGCGGGGACTATCGCGCTCGGCATAACAAGCATCGGCTTGCGATGTCGTAGTGTGCAAAGTACCCCTTAGAGTGGGTCACAGAGTGGGTCACAGGCCAGATTCAGCTTTGAGAGAGGGTCGTGAGCCACATCCAGCTCCTGCCCCCTCACAGTAGTGACACTCAGAGTCCCCATTACCGCTATAATGAGAGCCAAAGCTTTTGCAGAGAAATCACATCAAGACAGTATACCAATATCTAATGATTCCTACTTTACACCCATCCAGATCTGTGCTTCTATGCAGGGCTACTCAGAAAAGTCACCATCAGGAGACCTGTTCTTTGTGAGACCTGGTGCTAATGCAACAAGCTGGAAGAAAGCCACAAGCCACACATCACAGGCACGTGAGACACATGTGGCATCTGAACTACAGATTGAGGACCCTTGCTCTAATCTATCTAAACACATTTTAAACAAGCATCAGATCAACTTAGCTGTTTAATTTTTTAAAAGGTTTTAATTTAAATGAGTATTCCCATCTCCAAGATCCTATCCCAATACGTAGTAGGTGTAATAATAGTAATATTAGCAAATACCTCTGTGAGGATTAATCTGGGAGATATGAGAATTATGACAAAGTTCAGTAAGCTGTCATTGTCCATTTGCAACGCCCCCCCCCTTCCCTGCAGCAGCGATTCCACTCAAATTTAATCAGCAAATCAAGCCAGCAAACCCCTCCTGCTGACCAGCGGGAAGGAGGGGCGAGCAACTGAGGTTCTTACAAGTTTTACAACCTAATTTCAATCAGGATCTCCAGACTTAACGGAGCCGTTGAAAGAGTTACAATATTGGGGAGTATGTTGCTCCCATAAATAAGATGGGCATATTTTCAGATTCCTGACAGCACAATGCATGTCCTACATATTTCCGCTAAATTGTAAGACGTGCGCAGGTATCCATAATTAATAACTCCCAAAAGGAAACCCACAGACCTATTTTATTTCCTATATATGTGTCACGCTTCCCAGCTCCCGTGCCATGCTCCCCGGCTCCCCTGCCATGCTCCCCGGCTCCCCTGCCATGCTCCCCGGCTCCCCTGCCACGCTCCCCGGCTCCCCTGCCACGCTCCCCGGCTTCCCTGCCACGCTTCCCCGCTCCCATGTCACGCTCCGCCACTCCTGTGCCATGCTTCCCGGTCCCCTGCTCCACAGCCTCCATGCTCCCTCACCTGCGTCCTCCAGGCAACCCGGTCCCCGCTCCCGGCGCCCGTCGGCAACGCTGAGCCAGCCCGGCACTCCTGCCTCCTGTGCACCGCTTCCTGCTCTGGCTTCTGGCACCCGGGCCTCGCGCATGCGCATTAGGGTGCGCGCACGGTCATTGACCCTCTCTTAAAGGGCCAGCGTCCTCCAACAGGATATTGAAGAATCAGGTACAGAGTATATAGGGGGTTCCTTTCCAAGTGGGCGGGGCCTGTTCTTCGTGTTTGCTAAGCTAGGAGTCAGGTCTCCCTGTGCCTTGTCCCGTACTCACCTATCTCTCTTGTAGAGTCGCTCCTGTCTCGCCAACCGGTCCTGACGATTCCAGAACCCCGAACGGTGACTGTCCGCCATCTCGTCAGTCCCTACCATCTCCGATCCCTGGATCCGTGTGGTGACCCACCTCGTCGCTCCATTGGTTCCGGATTTTGCCTGACATCATCTCGGCCTCCGAACCTGAGCTCCGTCACCCGGACTACCTTCAGAGACTTCGTGGTCCCAGGGACTTCTTCACTCCACTCCTCTGAACGGACTGTCCTGCTACCCGTAGTGCTCCGGCTACCGGGCACCTTGCCCTCGGTGAGGTGTTCAGCCCAGTGGATCCACCTCCTGGGCCTACCCGTCCTCCTGGTCCTAACAATATGGATAGATCAAATAATAAGGGGAAATATAATATTCATATCTTCTGTGTGAGACGCTCAGGAGAGATATGAGGGAAACTGAAAATTCATATTTTTCCTGGAAGGGAAAATATACACCCATGGTCAGCCAGGCCTTAGGTCACCAGGTGGGAGGGGACATGGAATATGGCCAGATTCATAACCTCAGTGCAGACAACTTGTGGGCATTCTTCTCCGGGTGGCCTTGTATGATACACATGGGAGAAGTCCCAGGAAACTTGTGGCTCCACAGTGCCTCCCCTGTGCAAGCCAACTACCATTCCTATTCATAATGACAAGGTAACTGATCCATCTGTATATCTGTTTGTAACCACGTCTTATCTGTAAATGTACTTCTGACATATATTCTGTAAATCCCATCTTGTATATAGGGCATCATTTAGTGTGCCCTTAAGGCGATTAAATATATAATTTAATCTTGGACTGTTTCTTTTATCTCGATTTTGAATCAAATGTATGTGCACTCGGCTTAGTTTTACACGCTATCTGGGCTGGTTTCTGGCCCAATATAGTCCTGCTAACAGACCAGGCCTATATCTAAGGAGGAACTGGGGGCAGTGTACTGCACTGTATCGGACCGGCAGAATTCTGTTTCACTGGGGCTAGTGGAAAGTTCTTGTCGGCCTGTTGGGGTTGTGGGAAAGCTGAGTGCCGTGCTGAAGGTTGCACCGCTGACTCGGTTACACTGCTCGTGCCTCCCTGTGTCCACGGGGACAAGTGGTGTTAGTACTGCATTGTGCCAAGCCGACCATGCGTACCCCTTGGGGGCGCTGAACGTTGTGTGTTGGCAGAAGTGATGAGGTAATCTCGCGTGGCCCTGACATATTAGAGACGTCAGGGTGGGGCTGCGAGGTGCGGTTTCATCACAGATCAACAGGGTCGTGAGCAAGCGGAGGGTCGTCTGAGTGACCCTTCCGGCCTGGTCCGTGACAACGTCCAATTAGAAATGTAGTATAGTTCTCCTGATATAGCAATGTCTTTTATCTCATGTCCAGGGTGTAAAATTCAGCAACAAATCTGCATCTTCTGGAAAAAAAGCATAAATGTCTGCACCAAGTTTCTGCACTAAATTTGCATCTCCTGGCAGAAAACCGCACCGAAACTGCATCAAAACCGTTTTGTGACTTCCGGCTCCTGCGCTGATCATGTAGGACACAGGACGCCTGAGCTCTGTCATTCCCTGCAGCTCTGACATATATACCGGACAACCCACCAGCCTCCCCCGCTCCATACCACCGGTGAGTGAAGTTGCTGCATGCAGGGAAGCTCATGGGGAGCCGTGGAGATAATCACTTGAAACAGCGCGGTGAACTTCGCTCTCCCCCTCCCTCTCAAGACCTGGCAGCGTGATAAAGATGGCGCCGGAGCCTGCCCTGCACTAAAATCAGATCTGTACACAGAGAGCAGGACACAGCTGAGGGCTTACCTTGCACTCACTCCCCCAGCACTAAACAGTTAACCGGCAGCAGAATAATAAATCTCCTGGAGTCCTGATAAGATATCAGCTGCAAACAACGCTACTGACAAGTTCTGCAAAGAGCAGAGTTAAAAAGCAGGGAATCCCTGGGCCCTTCCCCCATCCTGTCCAGACCTGTGCATAAGCAGGTGCTGAATCTCTAGGCATACAGAATCAGTGCAAAGCTCTGGAGAAAGTGAAAGAAGCTGAAGGAGGGAAGTTTAAACATACATCCCTGCAAAGTTACAGGACAGTGAGAATTCATATAACTCTGGCAGGGGGGAGAAAGGGGTGAAAGTGAGAATAAACAAAAGGGGGAGCAGAATCAAGATTTGTCTGACAACCCACACTAAATCAGTGTCAAAACGTACGTCCCTTCATTCACTATTTGATGGAAAGATACCTGCTGCGCAGCAGCTCCAAAACACAAAATCCTCATACATCCAGCGTACAGTGTGAAAAAAAGATTGTGTCTGCCCATACAGAATTAAGTGTCCCTCGGTCACCTGAAAATACTCATCAGATGGAGATGGAGGATTCCCCGGGGACCCCGGATGTATTCAAAACAATGGAGGGTATGGATTATAAGCGTCTGGCTGATGAAGTCGCCAATCGTTTGCTACCTGACATCTCCGCTACAATTAAAGCATCAATAGCAACAGCTCTCAGTGCCATACAGAACCAACTTGATGAGACGGTGGAACAGGTTGCGGCTATGGAAACCAGAATGTCGACGTTAGAGGAGGACTTCAGCTCTGACCACACTACGGTCATGCGTCTGGCCAGGGAGAATCTGATCCTGAGGGACCGTGTGGACGATCTGGAGAACCGCTCCAGAAGAAGCAATTTGCGCATTGTCGGCCTGCCTGAAACATACCCGGTTGGTGAGCTACGTACATTGTGTGAATCCACTATTCCTACAACCCTGGGAGTAGCAGGAAGGAGAAAAGTGGAAAGGGTGCACCGCATTGGTCCGCCAAGGAGAGGTGATGAGAGTGAAAATAACAGACGCCCAAGACAAGTCATAATGAAATACTTGGACTTCTCCGATAAACAGGAAATATTACAGGCATACAAGAAATTGAAACATCCCTTGGAGGTGAAAGGCTCGCGCATCTTGCTCTTCGAGGATTTTTCTGCGGAGGTCACACGGCAGCGGAGGGCATTCTCATACATATGCTCTGCCTTATTTAAGAGAAATATACGCTTCCAGTTAAAGTACCCGGCAACGTTGATTATCAGACATCAGGATGGATCCTACAATTCTTTCTCAAGTCCAAAGGAGGCAGAGGCCTTTATTGAGCGGATCAGCAGTCCTCGTGACCTCAGTAATTCTCCAGTACAAGGGCGCAACGACTCACTGAACCAGAGAGTGACCAAAGGGAGCTCTGTGAAGCTCGCTAGAGCTTCCCCGAAGGACCGGAGACAGCAAAACAAGGAACTTAAGGGAACCTGAGACAAATAGACAAATGTCGGATGTGTAAAGTTCAAGGTGGGACACCTGTTTTTGATTTAGGCTGGAGAAGCCGCAGTGGAAAAAGTTCAAGAAATCTGAGGCGGAGTAAAGGAAACAGAACTTTTTTTTTTTTTCCTTCTCTCTTTCTTTGTAGGTGGGACACTCCTTTATATTGGTTAAATGCTATAAAAGTATAAGGTTGACTGAGCTTGGAAAGTGATCAGAAAAAAGTGAAGTCTGAGTATTATGGTATAGTTGGGGGGGGAGGGGAGGGAGATGTTTGAAATGTTTGGGGATTTTGGATTCAAGTGAAGTAGCAAAGATTTTACACAGAGTTATTATTATTACTACTACTCTCATTATTGCAAGTGAGCACTATGTTCAATTGTCTAATTGGTTGAATTTTTTTTTGGCAAGGGAGGGCAGCAAAAACATGGTAAACGAAAGGCAGGATTTCCATTTATTACCTGTGCTTTATGAGAATAGTCACCTGGAATGTTAAGGGGTTACGTTCCCCCCAAAAAAGAATTAAGATATTACGCCACCTTAATCGCCTCAAACCGGACATTGCGCTCCTTCAGGAAACTCATCTGGAAGGTTCAGACATGCAGAGGATGGGGAAATTGTGGGTTGGAGGAGTCTATGGGTCATCCTCAGTTAAAAGGAAAGCAGGGGTTATTACATTAGTCAGTAGGAGATTACAACATCAAGTCCTGGAAACATATGCGGACACGGAAGGTAGGGTTCAGATGGTCTCAGTGGAGATACCTGGAGGAATTTATAAAATCTTTAATATTTATGCCCCGAACGAAAACAACAAATCATTCTTTCAACGACTTGAGGCCAAAATTTTAGAACATGCCTATTTTAATCTAATATTTGGGGGGGATTTCAACTCGGTGGTATCTGTGCTAGAGGACAGGAAAAATGCTAAAGGCCCCCCAAATGTACCGCGCGGCCATGATAAAGTTATGCGTCCTCTGTTAAATGCCACGGCCTTATGGGATGCGTGGAGACTATTGCACCCTCAGGATAGGGAATTTACGCACTATTCACATGCTAATAGCTCCTGGTCTCGCATTGACTACTTCCTTATTTCAGGGAACCTGGTACGTGCGCTCCACTCAGCTACTATCCAGGATTTGGTGATTTCTGACCATGCCCCGGTGGTACTAGACCTAGCAAACATTTATCCCAGAGGAACGGACTATCTGTGGAGATATCCTTCCTTCCTTAAAGATAACGAAGATTTTTCCTTGAAATTAAAGGAATGGTGGACGGAATTTATGGTACATAATGATCAACATAAAGACACACCTATGTTATTATGGGACACGGCGAAGGCAGTATTATGGGGCAGAACGATAGCACATGTTTCCTATTTGAAGAAAAAGGCTCATCTTAAATTTACTGAAACCTCCCATAAATTGAGGGAAGCATATACTTCTTTTCAAAAGCATCCTGATAGGGACCATAGAGATAGATGGGTAATAGCCCAAAGAGCTTTTAATGGGTGGGCGGAAAAACGGGAACAAATGGCTAGGTCAATGCAAGAAGCTACATTACATCGCTTTGGAAATAAAGCAGGGAAAATACTGGCCAACTTAGCGAAAAATAGGATTATAACTCAGGGACCCATGCAAATAAAAAATCAAAAGGGGGAGATACACAAAAACCCTAAGACAATAATTGAGACTTTACGTATTATAGAAACCTTTATTCGTCGGAAAAGCGAGACAAATTTCCCGATAATAATCTTTTATCTAAAGTGACACTACCTCGACTCACAGAAGAGCATCGCACTTTTCTGAATGCCAAAATTACGGGGGAAGAAGTATTGGGGACAATCAACTCCATGCATAATTATAAAGCCCCTGGCCCTGACGGATTTACGGGAGAATTCTATAAAACAGAAAAGGAAGAGATCTTACCTACATTACTAGAGCTGTATAATAGCATACTAGACGGTAATGCGTCTTTCCAAAATAATAACCGGGCATATATAAAATTGATCCCTAAACAGGGGAAGGACCCGAAGGATCCGGGTTCGTATAGGCCCATATCACTTATCAACCTAGATATGAAGATAATGTCAAAGATTATGGCAAATCGTCTAGCTATAATTCTTCCCCAACTGATTTCCCCAGCACAGGCCGGTTTCATTCAGAAAAGATCAGGGACACTAAATATTAGAAAAGTTCTTCTTGTCCTGGATAGGGTTAACCTTCGGCCTCTGAAAGGAGAATCTCCCGCTTTGCTTACAATAGATGCCGAGAAAGCCTTTGACAATATTAAGTGGTCATGGCTTTATAGAGTTCTAGATGAAATGCGTTTTTCGGGGTCATTTTATACCTACATTAGAGAAATTTACACAAATCCGAAGGCTCAAGTTTACATTCCAGGATATCTGTCAGCCCCTTTTCCGTTACTGAAAGGAACCAGACAGGGTTGCCCCCTTTCTCCATTACTTTTTAATCTGGCTCTGGAACCATTGGTACGATTGTTATCTACACATAGCACCTTCCAGGGTATTTCTGTAAATAATAGACAAATTCAGTCAGCTTTTTTTGCGGATGACATTTTGCTTTTCCTTTCGAATCCAGCTCAGCAGGTCCCCGAGATTTTACAAATTTTGCGAGAGTTTGGAGCGTACTCAGGCTTCAAGATTAATGCGTCAAAGTGCGAGCTCCTATACCTGGGAGGGACAAATGTTCAAACACGGGAGCAGAACCCTTTTGAAGGAATTACAGTGGCTAAGTCATATATCACATACTTGGGAGTTAAAATAGGTAAGGTTCCGGCAACCCTTTATAGTCTAAACTATCCACCCCTTCTGAGCCAAATAGAGCAAGATCTTAAAAGATGGCACGACCTTCCATTGAACCTAATTGGTAGAGTCCACCTAATTAAGATGATGTCGATATCAAAATTAATGTATCATCTTCAAACACTTCCCCTGCTTCTCAAGCATAAATATATTGTCCAGCTAAATAGAGCTTTTTCACACTTCATTTGGAAGGGGAAACGCCCTCGGATAGGGCTTAAGAAGTTGATGGCATCTAAGGTTCATGGAGGTCTGAGTTTGCCGAACATTCGGGGTTACAATATAGCCTGTTTGACTAGATATATATTGGATTGGATTAAAGGCTCTAGGCATTATTCAGCGTTGGAGCTTGAGAGAGACTATGCACAACCTTGGGATCTGGTGGCATTGCTTCATACTAGGCAGGCTAATCTCCCAGTGAAAGTCAAGCACTCTTCCTTATTTAAAGACACGATTGCAGCGTGGAAGGCGTTGAGGAAAAACTACAAACTTCCCCATAAAATATCCAAATACTTGCCTATATGGGGGAATCCAGAGTTTGTGCAGGGGACAAGCAATAAGCTGTTTGAAGAGTGGAAGGTGAGGGGTATAAGGACTGTTGCTCATCTCTTGCACACCTCAGAGCCTAGATGGTTGAGTAGAGACGAAATTATAGCGCAGTATGGCCTGGAGCCTAACCAAGTAATCCAATATGACCAAGTGAGATATAGTATTATGACTCAGTTGCATGATGTGACCCAGGAGGTAGTATTTAACTCTTTTGATTGTCTGGTAAAGAACTCAATAACTTCATCATCTATCTCTTTTCTTTATGGAGCCATGCGTGATCTATTAATAGGACAGCACCCGGAAGGTTTATTTAAATCTTGGGAAAAACAATTTGAGGACCCGTCTATGGGGGTAAAAATTAGGGGAGGGTGGAATGCTCTTCGTAAATCAATTTTAAATGAGAATTGGCGAGAAACCCAATTTAGAATTATGCACAAGGCAATTTATGGTTTTAATCTCCCTCCATCAGCAACAAAGCCAGACAGGCTTACGTATTGCCCTAAGTGTAAGAGTAGTGGAACTGATCTCCTTCACGGGTTGTGGTCCTGCCCCCATTTGAGTCCATTATGGTCACAGATCAAAAGTTGTATACAAAAGGTGTGGGGTCTTGAAGTTCGGCTCTCACCTGGGTTCGCTATTTTTCACCATTGAGAGAAGGGGAACGATACCAAAGGGAAGATGACTAACCCACCCAGACTTATACATGTGATACTTCTGGCAGCCAAGAGAGCGATACTAAAAAATTGGTTGGAGTCTAGGGTCCCCGCGATTGAAGAGATCTTGGGTCAGCTCATGCATCTTCTTGAAATAGAAGGATTGGATGCAGAAAGGAGGGCGGATAGAATACGACAGCACTTTAACAAATGGAAGAAATTCATACTGGCCTATTGTACTCGGGAGGAGATAGTCAGGATTATGTCACCTTTCAAAGACACAGTCTGGTATCATACTGAAAAATTGAAGGATACATTGGATGGCTTGGAGGTGGGAGAGGAAAGGCTGAAAGCTGACTAAAAGGAGAGGGGGAAATAACCGATTTGAGTGGGACTTCTTTATTGTATGTCATTACCATGTTCACAAGGGTTCAATGGGGGGAATAATAAGAATGATGGGTTAAGGGGTCGCTGCTTTCCTTTGCTTTATCTTGCCATGTTACGGTTATTGATTTTAAAAATTGGTATGGAATTTGGGATGATCAAACATGACAATGTAATGTTGAATTTACAATGCTGAATTCGCTTATGCCAGTGTTATGTTATTGAAAAATTTGAATAAAAATATAGTTAAAAAACAAAACAAAAACGTTTTGTACATTTGTTTGCCAAAAGATGCAGACTTGATGCTGAAATTTAAACACCAAATTTCTGCACCAAATCAGCATCTTTTGGCAAATCACATCATCAATAATGCATCAAAACCGCATTGCATTTAGATATGTTTTTTTTGCCAGGTGCTCCAGGTGATGAAGTATTGGTGCAGGAATTTGGTGTTTAAATTTCAGCATCATATCTGCATCTCTTGGCAAAGAAAAATGCAGTTTTCTGCCAAGAGATACAGGTCTGATTAAAATCAGTTCACCTGAGGTGAGGTCATTGAGTTCAATGAGGTCACCTGAAATCGGTTACCTGCGGTCACAGGTGGAGTACCATGGGAACCACCAGCTGTGACCACAAATAAACTGAGTGATGTCACCACTCACAGATGTGGCTCAGTCAGTTTCTGCCTCAAGTTCAGCGGGCGGTCACGTTTTCTAATGTGCCCGTACGCTGCATCTTCACTATATAGCAGAAACGGGCCTCCCCAGCCTGAGACTACAGCCACAAGCTTTCACCTTTATCATCACTGGCTATCAAAATTGGGGAAGGGAACCACAAGCCGGTTTTTAAATTATTTCTTTCAATAATTTAAAAACAAGCCGCATAAAGTCCATCTTATTTTGATACAAAGCCAAGACACGGCTGAGGGCTGCAACCTGTAGCCGTATGCTTTATCTACGCTGGGTATCACAATATGGGGAACCATACACCAATCTTTTATTTATTGTTACACCTCTATAGAGATGCAGACAGAATGTTTGATTCTAACGTATCACAGACACTGTCACACAGTGTTGGGGCGCAGTCTGACTGCAACCAATCACACGCCGGGACTGATAGATGGGGAAGCAGTGAATATGTATGAGGGTTAATGAGCGAAGCCGGAAGTAATGTTACAGCCACGCGGGAAACTCGTTAAATATGCTTCTGCTCTAATCCCCCTAGCCCTTTCTACCACCATTTTACAGCACAATGTTCGGTTTGCCATATGGAATTTGGCATCCGGGCAAATTTTTTTTTTTTTTTTAAATCTGGCTGGATCCACCAAACCCAAACAATTGTTGGTTCGTCAATCTCTATTTATTTACTATCAGCAAAGGAGTTATGGAGAATCTACAAATCATAGTGATATTAGTTATGTTAAAAGTACCAAAAGTACAGAAATCTCATTTATCTGTACATTTAACACTATCTGGATATAATATAGTCCATCCTTTATTACCTGCGGGAAGTATGTTTTCCAAGCATCCCCATTGCTTGATTGTAACTGGACTTGAGCTTTGTCCTTTTCCATTTTTTGGTGCATGCTTTCTATATTAAATATTGTCCAATTTACAAAACTTGTCAGATTAGTATATCCTGCCCATATATCAAAAACTGTTTATGTGTTTCAATATTTTTATTACATAACAATCATAGAATTTCAAACACTTATGTAAATATATCCAAAAGTAGATAAGTAATCATAAAGATGTTTAGCCATTGAAATTTAAGAGAGAAGAGGGTATTGGGAGGGAGGAGAAATAAGGAAAAAGGCTTTTATTGGGGGAATTTTGGAAATATATAGAGAAAACCAGGGGAGGGGGAGGGAAATGGGAGAAATATATGACTGATCTATTTATAAAGATTGTATGAGACTAGGGAATAATGTAGACTTGCAAATTTCAACACATAACATTTTCTATTGCTTACTTCAGTACTTGACTGTGTGAAGACATATTCAGATGCAATAACAAGTAAAGAATGAAAAATAAAAGAGAGAGAGAGAAAAAGAAGAACGAGAAAAAAAAGAAGGGGGTGGAAGGGGTTCATCCCATTTACGTTGAGGCATTACTGATGATTGTAGGCCATAAACTCCATCTTTTGTAGTATGAACCAAAAAGATCAGGGCCACCATCAGGGCATTACTACTGTGACTCCTGTAGGGGGCCCGGTGAGCAGAAGCAGAATACCATGACTGCATAGTATTATATACAGGGGACATGACTGCATGGTATTATATACATGACTGCATGGTATTATATAAGGGCACATGACTGCATGGTATTAGATACAGGGCACATGACTGCATGGTATTATATAAGGGCACATGACTGCATGGTATTATATACAGGGCACATGACTGCATGGTATTATATACAGGGCACATGACGGCATGGTATTATATGCAGGGGACATGACTGCATGGTATTATATGCAGGGCACATGACTGCATGGTATTATACACTTGGGATGGTTTATTTTTGATGAGAAACCTGTAAAAAAAACTGAAAACAAATAGGTGAAAAAGAAACTAGACAAATAAGAAACCAACTGCAGAATCGTGGAGTGCAGCAGTCTGTGTGTGTGTGTGTGTGTGTGTGTGTGTATACAGGCCGTGTGAGATATGAGGGGCAGGGTGTGTGATATGGGGGTGGAGCAGGCTGTGTGTAATATGTATGTATGTATGTATATATATATATATGTCACGCTCCCCGGGTCCTCACCCCCGCTCCCCGGCTCACCTGCCACGCTGCCCGCTCCTCAGCCCCCGGATTCCGTCCGTCCCAGGCCCCCTGGTCCCCGATCCCGGCGCCCGACGGCTTCCCAGGACCTGGCCGGCTCTCCTGCGTCCTCCTCTCAGCCTCCTTCCCTGGCTTCTGGCACCCGGGCGGCGCGCATGCGCGTTAGGGCGCGCGCGCGGTCACTGACCCTTTCTTAAAGGGCCAGCGTCCATTAACAGGAAATGAGGTTGAACAGGTACTGGGTATAAAGGGGGTTATTGTCCAAGGGGGCGGGGCCTGATCTTCGTGTTCCCTGAGCTAGGAGTCAGGTCTCCTGGTGTTTATGTGCCTGTACTCACCTATCTCTCTTTGTAGAGCCGTACCTGCCTCGCCATCCAGTCAGCCGTATCCTGAACCCCGCACACTGTCCGTCTGCCATCTGACAGTCCGTACCATCTCGGATCCCTGCGGTGACCCGTCATCTCGCTCCTGAGGTTCCGGACCCCGCCTGATATCATCTCGGCTTCCGAACCTGAGCTACGTCACCAGGACTACCATCTGTGACTTCGTGGTCCCAGGGACTCCTCCGCTGCCTTCACTTGCACGGACTGTTCTGCTGCCCATCAGTGCTTCAGCTGCCGGACTCCCTACCACCATCTTCGAGTTCGGTCCAGTGGATCCACCTCCTGGGTCTGCCCGACCGCCCGGCCGTGACAGTAAGATCAGGCCATGGATCCCGCTGCAGCACTAGCGGCCTTGCAAGAGGAACTCCAACGTCAGCATGAAGTCCAGACCCGCATGTTGCAATTTATGACCTCCGTGGACACCCGCCTGTACACGTTACAAGCATCAATGACGCCTGCGGCACCCAGGTCCCCAGTTAGGCAAGCCATGGCTCCCGCACCAGTGGCAGCCTCTTCAGATGCTTCCCGTCTCCGTTTGGCGTCACCACCTCGTTATGCTGGAGATCCCAAGACCTGCAGGGGCTTCATAAACCAGTGTTCCCTTCATTTCACGCAGCTGCCACATCTGTTCGCCTCTGACCAAGCCAAGGTCGCCTTTATAATGTCTCATCTGGAGGGCGAGGCGCTGGCGTGGATGAACCCCTTGTGGGAGAAGGAGGACCCCATGACCAAGAACCTTCAAGACTTCCTGCAGGCCTTTCGCAGCACCTTCGACGAGCCGGGACGCGCCTCTGCGTCTGCTTCATCCCTCCTCCGCCTACGTCAAGGAACACTGACGGTGGGCCAATATGCCATCCGTTTCCGTACTTTGGCTTCTGAACTCGGGTGGAATAATGAGGCCCTGACAGCCGCCTTCTGGGAAGGACTCTCGAGTCGCATCAAGGATGAGTTGGCGGGCCGTGACGTGCCCTCCACCCTAGATGCCCTGATTGCCCTAGCCACTCGAGTGGACATTCGTTTCCAGGAACGCTCCAAAGAGCTGTATCGTGAGAGACGTGCAGTACGGCACTCCCCTCCTCCACAGAAGTCCTCTGTGCCTCACTCATCAACAGCTGGGATTCCTGTCCACGAGCCCATGCAGGTTGACCGAGTACGACAGTCTGACCAACGTAGAGCAGAGCGGCTCGCCAAAGGCCTCTGCTTTTACTGCGGAGAGGGCACTCATCTCTTACGCTCCTGTCCGGAAAGGCCGGGAAACTCCAAAGCCTAGGGTTGGTAGGAGAGGCCACCCTAGGTGCTGGGACTCTCTCAGACCCAGTTATGTGGACGGTACAAGTGTCAACAGGAGAGACGCGCTTCACGGCTGAGGCATACCTCGACTCCGGAGCAGCAGGCAATTTTATCCAGCAGGCCACGGTGGACAAGTACCAGCTGCCTGTTACTCCACTCGATAAGCCCCTAGTGATTGCCTCGGTGGATGGGAGACCCCTCTCTGATACCATCTCCTGGATCACCAAGCCGGTGGAATTGCGTATAGGTGCTCTGCACACCGAGAACATCGCTCTCTACGTCCTTCCACACATGTCCCATCAAATCCTGCTGGGACTTCCTTGGTTGCGGACACACGAACCATCAGTCAGCTGGGGTACTGGCGAAATCACTCGTTGGGGCTCTGCCTGTCATGAGAGATGTCTAAAGTCCCTACAACCAATCCGACGTCCCCCGGCTCCAGAGAACCTACCGGAACTGCCCTCGGCCTATTGGTCCTTCGCGGACGTTTTTGACAAGAAGGAGTCTGAGGTACTTCCGCCACACCGTCCCTACGATTGCGCCATCGACCTGCTCCCAGGAACAACACCACCTCGAGGACGGATATATCCGTTGTCTCCAGCTGAAACCAGGGCCATGTCCACATACATCACGGAAAGCCTGGCAAAGGGATTCATCCGGAGATCCTCCTCTCCTGCGGGAGCAGGCTTCTTCTTCGTTAAGAAGAAAGAGGGTGACCTTCGCCCATGCATTGACTACCGGGGCTTGAATCAGATCACCATAAAAAACAAGTACCCCCTACCGCTCATCCCCGAATTGTTCGACCGGCTCAGAGGAGCCCGTGTGTTCACCAAACTGGATCTTCGGGGTGCCTACAACCTAGTTCGTATCCGCTCTGGGGACGAATGGAAGACCGCATTTAATACTCGCGACGGGCACTACGAATACTGCGTGATGCCCTTCGGTCTGTGTAACGCTCCTGCCGTATTCCAAGAACTGGTGAACGACATTTTCCGGGACCTCCTCTACCTCTGTGTAGTAGTTTATCTGGATGACATCCTTGTCTTCTCTCCGGACCTCCAGACCCACAGAGAGAACGTAAAGCTGGTTCTACAAAGACTGAGAGAGAATCGTCTCTACGCCAAGTACGAGAAGTGTGTCTTCGAGCAGTCTTCTCTTCCTTTCCTGGGATACATCATCTCGGGTACTGGGTTGCAGATGGATCCAAAGAAGGTCTCCTCCATACTCAACTGGCCTCCTCCTTCTGGACTGAAGGCAATCCAACGGTTCCTGGGATTCGCCAACTACTACCGCCAGTTTATCCCGCACTTCTCCGCCCTGACTGCTCCTCTCTCCGCTTTGACCAAAAAGGAGGCTAAACCAAAGGACTGGTCACCTGCGGCCGACGCCGCGTTTTGCTCTTTGAAGCGAGCTTTCGCCTCCTCTCCTGTACTCCACCGACCGGAGTTAAACCGCCAGTTCACCTTGGAGGTGGATGCCTCCTCCTCAGGAGCCGGAGCAGTGCTCATGCAAAAATCCTCCTCCGGGAAGATGGTGACTTGCGGTTTCTTTTCTAAGAGCTTCTCAGCACCTGAACGGAATTACACCATCGGTGACCGAGAATTATTGGCGGTCAAACTAGCTCTGGAGGAGTGGCGTTACCTCCTGGAAGGAGCAGTGTACCCCGTGACCATCTACACGGACCACAAGAACCTGGAATACCTGCGGTCCGCTCAGCGACTGAACCCACGGCAAGCCAGGTGGTCCTTATTCTTTGCCAGGTTTGACTTCCAGCTCCACTTCCGACCCGCGGACAAGAATGTACGCGCCGATGCCTTGTCTAGGTCCCTCATGCCCATGGAGCAGGAGGAAGAGACTACCCAACCTATCATCCCTCCTAGCAAGATTGTTCCGGTGGCTCCCGTCACTCTGGCCCAAATACCACCCGGGAAGACCTATGTCTCGGAGACCGACAGGCTAAAAGTGTTACACTGGGGTCATGCCTCAAAAACAGCCGGCCATGCAGGCCAGAAGAGAACATGGGGTGCGATTGTACGCCATTACTGGTGGCCATCCCTTCGCACGGACGTCGCTGCTTTTGTCTCTGCCTGCTCCTCTTGTGCCAGGAACAAGACGCCCAAACACCTGCCCTATGGCCGTCTTCTGCCTCTACCGATACCCTCAGTTCCGTGGCAACACATAGCTATGGACTTTATTACGGACTTGCCATTGTCATCCGGACACACAGTCATATGGGTCGTGGTGGATCGGTTCTCTAAAATGGCCCATTTCGTCCCTATGGCTGGACTGCCCTCTGCTCAGGAACTCGCGGACGCCTATATACAACACATCTTCCGCTTGCATGGCTTTCCATTACACATCGTATCAGACAGAGGAACTCAGTTCACTTCCCGCTTCTGGAGGGCTCTCTGTAACCATCTGGGAGTGACTCTGGACTTTTCATCTGCATACCATCCTCAGTCTAATGGCCAGGTAGAGAGGGTCAATCAAATCTTGACCTCTTTCTTACGTCACTACGTCAATGCCCATCATGACGACTGGTCCGCCCTTCTACCTTGGGCTGAATTCTCCCACAACCACCACTTCAGTGAGTCGTCCTCCAGCTCTCCCTTCCATGTTGTTTACGGGCTTCAGCCTTCCATCCCATTGCCTGTATCCCCCTCTTCGGATGTCCCTGCTGCAGATACGGTAGCCCGTGACTTTGCAAACATTTGGGACTCTGTCAAATCGTCCCTTGGGCGTGCTTCCCTGCGGATGAAAAGACACGCCGACAAGAGACGTCTGGACCCTCCGTGTTTCTCTCCTGGAGACCTCGTCTGGCTTGCTTCCCAGTACGTCCGCCTGAAGATACCATCATACAAGCTGGGTCCTCGCTACATTGGGCCGTTTAAAGTCCTCAGCAAGATCAATGAGGTTTCCTACAAGCTACAGCTCCCGGCCACGATGAGGATACCCAACTCATTCCACGTCTCCCTGCTCAAGCCGGTTATCCTTGGTCCCTTCTCCGATGCTGCCAGTCCGGCCCCTCCACCTATTGCCGATGACGACATCTATGCGGTAAGGGATATCGTGGCCATGAAGACTGTTCGAGGTCGGCAGTTCTTCCTGGTGGACTGGGAAGGGTATGGTCCTGAGGATAGGTCTTGGGAGCCCAGGGAGAACGTGGGCACTCCTCTTATCCGTGCCTTCATGTCCCGGTTGCGGGGTGGGGGGCGTGGGGGGGGGGTACTGTCACGCTCCCCGGGTCCTCACCCCCGCTCCCCGGCTCACCTGCCACGCTGCCCGCTCCTCAGCCCCCGGATTCCGTCCGTCCCAGGCCCCCTGGTCCCCGATCCCGGCGCCCGACGGCTTCCCAGGACCTGGCCGGCTCTCCTGCGTCCTCCTCTCAGCCTCCTTCCCTGGCTTCTGGCACCCGGGCGGCGCGCATGCGCGTTAGGGCGCGCGCGCGGTCACTGACCCTTTCTTAAAGGGCCAGCGTCCATTAACAGGAAATGAGGTTGAACAGGTACTGGGTATAAAGGGGGTTATTGTCCAAGGGGGCGGGGCCTGATCTTCGTGTTCCCTGAGCTAGGAGTCAGGTCTCCTGGTGTTTATGTGCCTGTACTCACCTATCTCTCTTTGTAGAGCCGTACCTGCCTCGCCATCCAGTCAGCCGTATCCTGAACCCCGCACACTGTCCGTCTGCCATCTGACAGTCCGTACCATCTCGGATCCCTGCGGTGACCCGTCATCTCGCTCCTGAGGTTCCGGACCCCGCCTGATATCATCTCGGCTTCCGAACCTGAGCTACGTCACCAGGACTACCATCTGTGACTTCGTGGTCCCAGGGACTCCTCCGCTGCCTTCACTTGCACGGACTGTTCTGCTGCCCATCAGTGCTTCAGCTGCCGGACTCCCTACCACCATCTTCGAGTTCGGTCCAGTGGATCCACCTCCTGGGTCTGCCCGACCGCCCGGCCGTGACAATATATATATAATTTATTTATTAGAGTTTTTCAAAGAGTGGCGGCGGGACTGTGGAAGGTTTGAGGGGTGGAGGTGGGGCTGGGGTGGAGCCTGGGCGGAGTCTCAAGGGGGCCCTAAAATTTTGCCAGTATGGGGCCCTGAAATTCCTAGTGGCGGCCTTGGAAAAGATTTTTGTATATTGCATGCATTCTCTTATATTCTTGGTGTTTGTTCATGAGCTTAATTATTTCAGAGGTGGTGGAAATAATGTTACTTCTCCAGTTTACTGTTAAAAGTTGCTTAATAATCATAAAGATATGTTTAAATATGAGAACTAAGGCAGGGTCAGTGTCCTGCAAATCTAGAGACAGAAGGGCCATTTGTGGGGAGACTGTAACCTTTGAAGTACAGTAGATATTTGATTCAAGAGGTTGTTGATCTCTGACCACATGTTTCCAATTTTAGGAGGACACTCCCATAAGATATGCAATAGGCTACCCTTTTGTTCACATCCTCTCCAACAATCAGGAGAGTTTGATTTATCAAATTTGTTTAAAAGTACCGTACTGGAGTAAGATACCATCTTGATAACGTTTTATAAAAGGTTTCTTGCAAGGTAGTGGAGATGGTGGAGGAGTATGTAGATTAGATCAAAAACTGTTTGATTAAATACATCTAGTATTTCTTTAGTTAGCTGAAGTTGACCAAATTGTTGTTTTCTACTCTACTTTTTAGCCCAGAGATATATCATTCCCAAATCTACTTTGCTTATTTAACAGTCTTTATGTGATGCCCCTGGACTATATCAGGTCGTCACAGGGTATTGCACAATCAGCCCTCCCTTCAGTATCCACCTCCTTCTTGGTTATGGGTCCCCAACTATATGGTGTTGCCCACATCAGCTAATCAAAATCCTAGGTACACTCTGCACCACACCCACCAAACACACCAGTGGACGGCTTGAGTGAAATGGTCGCCCACCTGGGGGGATGGAGAGGGGAGGTCAGGAGTGTCAGGAGAGGAGAGTTGAGCTTGAGAAGTGAAAGAGAGAGGAGGTCAGGAGCAGGGCTCCTAAGAAGCTATCTAGGTAGAAGACGGTGGTCTGGGCCTAGAGGAGCTGGACCCCCGGTCGAAGGGGATTGTGGCAAGGTGCACGGAACTGTCGAGGAGGACAGCCGACGGCCTTACATCATCACCGGGCTGGTTCAGGGCACGACGGGGTATGTACACCTTAGGTCAGGGAGTAGCTTCAGGCAACCTGACAATTTACCCGACGAGAACGGAGCCTTCAAGATCCACTATCCACCCACTACAAAATGAGGGTACTAGTGCAATGAGGGGGAGAGGACTGTCCACTAAAAACGGTCTAGAAAATCCCAAGTGTGAACCCTGAGAGCAAGCTCCCACACTTAGCCATAGTGGGGAGCGGGACCCAGCAAGTTCCATACTACCGGGACCAACAGAGAAGTAAACTTAGTGCCAGGAGGCAGGTCACGGATCACCAGGCAGCACCATTGGGGACGGGACCCAAACTAGCTCCCCTCAGCGGCAGCGGTATCCAGAACTTTGGTTTATCCAGTTGTCGGTGTCAGCTTAATGGACTGAGTGAGTACGCAAGTGACCCCTTTACATCCAACGGCACTTCCCACCATCACTGAGCCCCGGGATATCCCCCCTACCCGTGGAGGGTCACAACACCAGGCTGCCCCATTCCATCATCCCCGGGTACTCCCAACTGCAGTGGTGGTACTCCTAATTACCACATACCACGGGTGACGTCACGAACTCTAATACATCCCCTGTAAATACCCCCTTCATTTGAGTTGCTGCACGACCCCCGGGTCCGGAGACCCCTCAAGCCACCGCGGATCCGGATCCGAGCAGCTCGGCTGCTGGCACGGGGGCGGCACATTTATATTTACATAACAATTCACTACTCCTATTCCAGTTCCAATTCCTCCCAATTACATATAATACCAGGCTCTTTTCGCTTTACAAAATTTACCTGAAGAACGGAGTAACCAATTAATTTTAAATGAAAAAAAAAAAAAGACCAAGCGTCCTGATTGCAAGTGAAAAAGTGCATTTATTTATTGATCCAAGGGTGAACATACCACATGATTAAAAACATAGAACACAAACCAGTGAACACAAAAGGGAGTTACCGGCGGGATTGTCAAAATAACAATAGTATGACAAACAGACAATCACGTTACAATTACTGTACAATCAAATGGCGAGCATCACAGGTAATTTATAATAGCAACAATCAAGATAAATAATATTGCACTTTAATATTGCACTCAGCAGCCAAATTGCACCAATACTATGCCATTAGTATAATCAAATATTGCACATATTAGTGAACTGGTATAATATAATGCCAAGGAGATTAGTCAAAGTAGGAAAATCAGACCGTTGGCCAATATTTGAGAAAGGACCATTCTACCTATGTATGTCTGAAGGTGTTATCCACTAACCGTGGATAACACGGTTAGTGGATAACAATATGCAATATGATTAATTTAGATTTCAACAGACAGTGTATGCCAGAGCTGTATCTAATAAATGTCTAGTAATTAACCCCTACTGCAAGACGTTAGGCAATACAAAATAAATCAAATTAAATTGCCACAGACAGTATATACCAAGCCTGTATCCAATATTATGCCCAGTGTTTAACCCATACCAAAAAACGTTTTGCACATCATTTGAGTGGTCATGCCATCAAGGGTTAAAGGAAATAATGATCGCTATTGCCAGGTATACCTGAGAGGTGCAGTCGTCAGATGCAACCCCCGGTAATGAGGTACATCACACCAGCTTCATCACAACAGCCAATGTCTGAGCCTATACTCATTGTCCGTCAATCAAAATTGCTGAATGTAATCCCGACACTCAAGGTAGTGTACTTACAGCTCGGAAATATGGAGAGCAGACTGCCGGGAACTCCACCTGCCTGACGTACGTTTCAGCTTCTGCCCTCGTCAGGGGGTGGAGTTGTGGCGAGAAACAGGCATGTATATACTGGGAGGGCGCCAATCACAATGTGAGTGTGCCAATAATAGTAAATATGTGGTCAATATTAATTGCACTGATTCATATATTATAATTAATCAATGATAAATTCAAAATCAAAACATGCAACCTTTTTCCTGTGGATTGTTCTTCTCTACTATGTTAATTCTTTTACTGTGTTTGGCACAGGCAAATACACAGGGATCATGGACTACAAAGCCAAAGCAACAACTTGGATCAAGTGTTTGGTGAATCTTCCACTCCTACTCCAGCTGGGGAAAATTGGGATTTGGACGGTTGTTGTTCTGAGATACAACAGATGTTGGTCTGGCGTACAAGATTGTGGTGGAACCGAATGTTCGTAGACAAATATATTTCCCGTAAATTAATCCCACAAGGGCTCTCTATCAGGGTTACTCCAAGTTTTGTGGTTGATGATGAGAGTTTTATCTCTAAATGGTAAGAGGCATGCAACATACTGTATGTTCAGCCACTTTGATGAAACTATTGATCGACCTCAATACAGACTCTATTGCTAAATTAGATGAGTGTCTTGATGACAAAAAAACTGCATTTAGATCTATGTGTCCGGATGACAAGCTGAAGATATATGAATCTCAGATTGAGAAGAAATTGGATAGTGTTGTGCAGAAAATCTATGATGTACAGTAATCCAAACTGGCTAGTGACCAGAAAGATTTTGCTCAATGTACAGTGTATGTTTGGAAAAAAAACAATAAATTCCCCTTTGACTAGGAATGAATTGTCCTAATTAGAGTTGAGCGATGTTCGATTTGAACCATTTGCCAATTTCAAATTCGAGTGATTTTGGGCGGTGTTCGAGTCGTTCGACGAACTCGAACGATTTGCTTCAAGTTCGGCTGTTCGAGTTACCGTTCGATAACGGTTCGATCACCAAAAGCGTAGCTAGTTACTAGCTGGCGTTTCACTGTAATAGTGTCAGTCACTGTTAATAAATAATAAACGGGGTTTAGATCAGTGCTGCTAAGTGCTGAAAGAATGGCGATTGCCATTTTTTTTTCCTAACCGCGGGTACAGTGGGGTGGGCCAGGCTGTCAGCCAATCACAGACACACACACAGCAAAGTGGATTTTTGCCAGACAAGCAAGGGCATGTGTCACAGGCTGTGTATGTCACATGTCCTTGCCCTATAAGACCCGGACATTTTCCCAATCGCCACCATTATCTCTCTGCTGTGGGTGTGTGACAGTCACCGCTCCTGCTGCTGTTGCTGAGGTGTGCGCGCTATAGATTTACACAGTGCAATCTACACATCGGTTTAGGGATTAGGCACTACTTGTAATTTCAGCCCTTTTCAGGGCTACATTACAGCATTTCATAGCCATTTTTGCTGGGCAGATCTGTGGCAGCGCTGTGCAAGGTTTTATCACAGCGTCTGTCTAACTCAGCTCAGGCAATTCCTTGGGGCTTAGTTTCATTGTCAGGGAGAGTAAGTGAGGGTTCCTCTGCTGACAAGCAAGCTACACCACCTTTGCATTGTACCCCACCTGTCCATTTTTGCTACGCAATTTTAATTGCAAAAAGTGCTGCCAGTTTTAGGGCCATAGTTTCATTGTCTGGGATATTACGTGAGAAGTTGACTCGCCCACCCCAGGGCTATGGGACACCCGGTGCCGGGCCGGACTAGTCCGGGGGTCGTCAGTGGTGGCGGGGACCGACTCCGTGGCCCTGGTGGGTGTCAATTAAATAGGGCTGGTGAATAAAGTTTATGGATGTCGTGACGCCACCTGTGGTTTGCGGCTATTAAACCGCCGCTGCTGTATGGGGCCTCCGGGGCTGATGGAATGGCAGCTTGGATGGTCCTGCTCCCCACAGGTGGAGCGGTACCCCGGGGCAACAGTTGGTGCTCGTGAGAGTCTATGGTGTGATGTTGTGTGAATAATACGGTGCAGGGCCGACAGGCAGTGAAAGAAACAGGCACAAACAGTAGTCTCTTTACCTTCTCCTCTTTTACTTGGCAAATGGTTAGTCCTGGGAGACCGTTACAGGTGGTAGAGGGCTCCGGCCGGCCTGGAAGTAACTGAGGTATCTTTTTGGCCAGATGAGTATGAGGCCTACTCCTGTTCTTTCCTTACTGTTATAGGACCCTGCTCTCTGGATTGGCAATGGCCCTCTTGCTGCTGGGACCGGTGGTTCGTCCCTTTTTCTGTGTGGTAGGCTGCGCAGGCCCTCTCTGGTGCTTCTCTGCTGGAGTCCACACCGGGCCCTTGGGATGCAGCTGTACCTTCAGGTTGCTTATGGGCCAGGTGCTTGCAGCTCTCCTGCCCTCCGGATTCGGCTACCAGGGAAGGATTTTACACCCTGGCAAAAACAGACTCCGATGTCCGAGTCTCTTCTGTGCCTCTCTGCTCCATCTGCTTCACTGGGCCAAGCTACTCCAGCTCCAGGCCCCAGTTGCACAAGACAGCACTACTCTGCGTCTGCTTTCTCTGCTTTCTCTCTACAGACTGAACACTAACCCCTCCCTCAGGTCAGACTTAAGGAATGCTCCCTGGAACTCCAGGTTCAGAGCTCCCCCTGCTGGCCTGAGGGAGAAACTGCTTTGGATGTTAAACTTACTGGCCAATAGACCTCCCAACTACCTCCAGGCTCAGCATTAACCCTTTGGAGGGGCAATGCTGTTGTGGTGACCAGGTCCTGGGCCACCACACTCCCCCTTAGTTAAACTCAGTTCTCCCGGACTGAAGAAAACAAAACAAGACATGTTAGAACATTTCATCCCATTATGGGAGGCGCATTACTTAAACGTTACAAACTTAAATAAAACTATATAAGAGTCTAGTGTGGCTCCCTGCTGGGTGTCCAATACACTGCTCCATGGAGGACCCGCCGCGATAAAACCCCCAACGTAGGCTCTGGGCGTGCGTCAGAGCATTGATGACCCCACTCTATGCACGCCGGACAGGTTTTTCTTCAGGGGTGCTGAGCACACTGGTGCTAACTATGAACAATTAAAGTGTTGGCCACTCATAGTCCAGTGATCCAGTTGTCCATTTACTCAATCATTTGAATAAAAAAAAAAACATTTTATACACAACATTACAGACATTTTAAATAACTATTTACATTCTAATAGGTACTTTTCTTTTTACTCTCTATACCTTGGAGGGGGCTGTCCCCGAGTGCTACGTTGGGACCTGCGTAGCTCTGGTGTTTGTCCCTGACTATTTGGAGCGTCTGCTACCTCAGCACTACGGGTAGGTCTAACCCTGATAGGTATGCATGATGATTGCCTACGTGGTCTGAGAGTCGCCAAGGGTATGACAGGTTCACCACTGACAGGGGGTTGATTCTCCTGTTCCACTGCTGGCGTGTCATCTTGTGTTGGGGCGGACAGTTCTTTAGGTGGATCTGGAACCTCTTCTGTCTCTGGCTCAACCAACTGCGGGAACGTCAAGACTGGTACCACTATTGCATTATTTATTCGGGTCCAAGTTTTGGGGAATTTTCCAAGGATTGTTTGTATCATCTCTTCCTCTTTTTCTTGAATTTGGGGACTTTCTTGTACTTCTTCCACTTCTTTTTGGAATTTGCACCGCTCAGGGCACGCTTTCAGGTGGTCTCTAGAAACTGTTTGATAGGTCTTGCCTTCATCTTTGCTTATGAGGCATACCTTACTATTGTCAAAGTTGGAGGGAATAATGGTGTAGGGTTCATTCTCCCACTGATCATCTAATTTATGCGCCCTCTGCTTTTTCTTGAGGACCTGTTCTCCAGGTGCTAAGGGAGTTGCTGGGGCTGTTTGATTGTAGTTCTGTTCTTGTCTCGTTCTTGCTTGGGACAGGCTCTTTTCTACGCATTCCTGGATTTTGCGGTACTGCTGTTGTCGCTCTGTATCCCAGTCTTCTATCTCTTGAACCGCTTCAGGTGACACAGTTCCCATCTCAAAGTCTACAGGTAACTTGCCAGGTCTTGCTCGCATCAGGTAAGCAGGGCTGCAGTTGGTCGAATATACTGGGATATGGTTATACAGGTCTACCAGATATGGTAACTTCTCTGGCCATTGGTTTCTTTCTTCCAGAGGTAGAGTCTTGAGCATATCAATAACCACATGGTTCATCTTCTCGCACAATCCATTGGTTTGGGGGTGGTACAGTGTTGTTCTGATTTTCCTACAGCCGTACATGTTACAGCACTCTTGAAACACTTCTGCCTCGAATGCAGGACCTTGATCAGTCAGTACCCTTTCCGGATAGCCGTGAGGTCGACAAAAGTATGCCTGAAATGCTCTAGCTGCTGTTCTGGCTGTCTGGTCTTTCACAGGCACTACTACCAGGAAACGAAAGTAATGGTCCACAATGGTGAGGGCGTAAACATAGCCTGACCGGCTTGGTGTTAAATTCACGTGGTCCAGGGCCACCAACTCTAGGGGCTGCTTCGTGACAATTGGCTGTAGGGGGGACCTCTGGCTGGCATCATCCTTCCGCCTCAGGTTACACGGACCACAGTCTCGGCACCACTTCTCGACTGTCTTTCTCATGTGCACCCAGTAGAACCGATCGCGGAGTAGGGTCTCCAACTTCTTCCACCCGAAGTGTCCTGCTTTATCATGGTAAGTTACTAGGACCATTGGAGCATCCCTCTGTGGGACCACTATCTGCCAGACGAGTTCATTCGTTCGCCAGTTGACATATCTCTTGCAGAGCTTGCCTTGGTAGGTGAACAGTCCTCCCCTCTCCTTCCACAGCTGCTGGGCTTCTTGTGGAGCGTCTGGACCGAGATGGGTCTCAGCTTGTGCTAGCTTTTCTTTGACCAATCGCACAGCCGGGTCACCGTTCTGTGTCTCTTCCCAATTATGGTGGAGTAATGGGTTGACCGAGACCTCGTGCTGGCTCGAGCGCTTCTCTCCTACAGCATGCTCACACTGGGAAACACCTTGGTGATGGAAAGCCGGTAACTCTATCTCTTCGAGTTCATCCAGGTCTTCTCCAGACTCGGGTAAGTGAGGCATTCTGGACAGCGCATCAGCATTGTTATTCTTCTTGGCAGCCCAGTACTTGATGGTAAAGTCAAAGTTAGACAGCCGGGCCATCCATCGCTGCTCCAACGCACCTAGCTTGGCTGTTGCCAGATGTGTCAACGGGTTGTTGTCCGTGAAGATGGTGAACTTGGCCGACGCCAGATAGTGCTTGAAGCGTTCAGTCACTGCCCAAACAATAGCGAGGAACTCCAGCTTGAAGGAACTGTAGTTTTCTGGATTCCTTTCTGTGGGACGAAGCTTCCTACTGGCGTAAGCTATCACCTTCTCTCTGCCTCCCTGCACCTGGGACAGAACTGCTCCCAGTCCCACGTTGCTGGCGTCTGTGTACAGTACAAACGGCTGGCTGTAGTCAGGGTAGGCCAGAATTTCTTCTCCCGTGAGAGCCCCTTTCAGCCGGACAAAAGATGTTTCTATTTGGCTGTTCCATTCAAATGGAGGGCTTTGCTTCTTAGCCTTCTTTGGCTGGCCCACCAGGAGATCTTGAAGAGGCGCTGCTATCTTGGTGAAACCATCAATGAACCTTCGGTAGTAGCCCACCAGCAAAAGGAACTGCCGCACCTCCTTTACCGTGGTGGGTCTTGGCCAGTCCTTGATTACGGTGACTTTCTCCGGATCAGGTGCCACACCTTCTGCGCTGACCACATGACCCAGGTACTGTACCTTTGGCTTCAAGAGGTGACATTTGGACGGCTTTATCTTCAGGCCATACTCCGACAAGGACTCAAACACTTCTGCTAAGTGCCTCAGGTGGTCTTCGTAGGTCTTGGAGTAGACTATGACGTCATCCAGGTACAATAGCACGGTTTCAAAGTTGTGATGGCCCAAGCAGCACTCCATCAATCTCTGAAATGTCCCTGGGGCGTTGCAGAGCCCGAACGGCATACAATTGAACTCGCAGAGACCCATTGGTGTCGTGAATGCAGTCTTCTCCTTGTCCGCCTCTGCCACGGGAACCTGCCAATACCCACTGGTGAGATCCAGAGTGGAGAAATAATTAGCTGATTTTAAGGCTGTTAGTGACTCTTCTATTCTGGGTAGTGGATAAGCATCTTTATGTGTAATGCGGTTAATTTGTCTGTAATCTACGCACATTCTCATTGTACCATCTTTTTTCTTTATGAGCACTAGTGGAGCTGCCCAGGGGCTACAATTATCTCGGATAACCCCAGCCTCCTTCATTTCCCGTAACATTTCTTTGGCACGCTGATACTGTGCTGGGGGTACAGAGCGGTATCTCTCTTTAATGGGATGATGGTCACCCGTGGGGATTTGATGTTTAACCCCTTTTACCTGCCCAAAATCTAGGGGGTGTTTTCTGAAGACCCGCTCGTACTCCTGTACCACCCGGTAAACCCCATGCTTTTGGTGTGAGGGGGTGGAGTCGGTGCCTACATGTAATTTTTGGCACCAGTCCTCCAGCTGTCCCTTGGAGCCATTGTCTTCCGCCTGGTTGGACGGGATCAAGGGTTCCACTGCTTTGATGGTATTGTTACTGACAGTGTACAGTTTTGCTACAGTGGCGTACCGGGGCAATTTGGCTTCCTCCTCCCCACAATTCAGGACGCGGACGGGCACTCTTCCCTTGCGGACGTCTGCTACCCCTCTGGCTATCAGGACTCCAGGCCTACTTTCTGAATACACAGGTTCCACCAGGGCCTGGTAATCTTGACCCTTGAGGCCTATTCCTGCCCGACACCATATCAACATTTCACTTTTTGGGGGGATTGCAATGGGGAGAGGGTCATTTACCCTTACACTGCCAATTTCTCCTCCGGCCAGCTCTACCTGCTGCCTCCTCATCAGGGCTCTGATCTCCCTCTGTAGGGCACGCTGCTGCCCGGAGCTGGCACTTTCAGACGCCTGCTGCAACAAAATTATCACTTTGGCAATACAATTTTCCATCACATTTGTACCAATGGTTAGCAGTGGGTTAGATTCTTTGCGATCAATATCTACAATTATCATCCCCTGACATGGCAATTCTACCCGCCCCACTTTAATGGTTACCTCCTTATACCCAATTTGAGGCAAGGGCTGACCATTACTGGCCACAATTGTTGAATCATCATCTGGGCCATGGTCAATGTCTGAATCAGCCCAATATCTTTTGTACAATTTATAAGGGATGGTTGTTACCTGGGACCCCGTATCCAGGAGGGCATTCAAAGGGATCCCATCCAGCACAATAGGAAGGACCGGTCATCCTCCCACATACTTGCTGCGGCTGGGGTTTGAGCCGGGCTTCCTTACACCTGGGGGTTGGCTCCTGGCCCCAGGCTCGGCCCATTTAAAGGACAGTGTCTTGCAATGTGGCCCGCCTGGCTGCAGCGGCGGCAGATTGGTTGTCCAGTTGAATCATACCGGTCTGTGTCTTTTCCTCGGGTCGGCGGAATCCTCCTCTGTCGCATCCATGGGACGTCATCTGGGCTGGAGGCCAACTCGATTCTTGCAGGCGATGGGGTCACTTGTAGAGACTGCACGGTCTTGGCAAGGGCAGCTACAGTCTTGGTCAGCTCCTGGACCTGCTGTCTGAGCTCTGCAGCGGGATCCTTATCCAGGGTCTGCGCCTCAGCCCCTGCAGCGGCTCGTGTCGCAGGCACCACCCCTGGGTACGTGATAGCAAGAGGCCGGAGGGGTACTGTGTCATTCGGTGTAGATTCTCTCAGTACCCGGATGGCCTGGTCCTTAAACTTTGCAAAGTCCAGAGCAGGGTTCTGCAGGACCATGATACGCAGCTGTGTCCTGTGGGCGTCTGACAGGAGCCCCTCTATGAACTGCTCAGTTAGGAGCTTGTCTTCTTCACGTACACTCTCTGGGTCCACCTGTTTAATTGCTTTCAGGGCCTCCTGCAGGTTTAAGGCATAGTCCCTTATGCTGTCTGTGGCCCGTTGTTTGCACCCAAAGAATCTCATTTTTATTTCTGCTGCGGTGCGGGTGTCAAAAGTACTCTTTAACTTGGCCAATATCTGGGTTGCCGTCCCTTTATCTGTATCAGGCCAGGACTTCACTTCACGCTGGGCCGCGCCGGCTAGCTGCCCCATTAGTATGCCCACCTTCTGGCTCTCAGTCAGAGGATACACTCTAAACAAGCTGTGCAGCCTTTCTCTGAAGTCGCTCAGGGTATGTGACGGAGTACTGCGGCAGCCATTCTGCTCCTGGAATGTACGGCATTGTGATCGGCATTACCGGCGCTACAGCGGGGGCTGGGGCGACGGCGACTGGGATTGCTTCGGCTGATGCTGCGGCATCTCGGGCTATGGCAGCCACCTGCTCTCCCTCTGAGTCGGACATCTTCCTCCCCCTTAGTGAACCTTACCAGGCTCCGTTCACTTTTCAAAATCTCTTCCGGGTAGCGCGGGGTTAACGACCCTCCGCTCTGATGGCGCGCTCCCTTCGCGCTCTTTTCAGGCACGCCCCCCTTCTTCCTGCGCTCCGCGAGGCTAATGGCGGCGGCAGTTTTCAAACAGTAACACAGTCTTTTAAGCACAGTTTCTGCAGGCGCACAGTACCCGGTGGGACCGGGCACGAAATCCTGTTCGTGACGCCAAAGTTGACTCGCCCACCCCAGGGCTATGGGACACCCGGTGCCGGGCCGGACTAGTCCGGGGGTCGTCAGTGGTGGCGGGGACCGACTCCGTGGCCCTGGTGGGTGTCAATTAAATAGGGCTGGTGAATAAAGTTTATGGATGTCGTGACGCCACCTGTGGTTTGCGGCTATTAAGCCGCCGCTGCTGTATGGGGCCTCCGGGGCTGATGGAATGGCAGCTTGGATGGTCCTGCTCCACACAGGTGGAGCGGTACCCCGGGGCAACAGTTGGTGCTCGTGAGAGTCTATGGTGTGATGTTGTGCGAATAATACGGTGCAGGGCCGACAGGCAGTGAAAGAAACAGGCACAAACAGTAGTCTCTTTACCTTCTCCTCTTTTACTTGGCAAATGGTTAGTCCTGGGAGACCGTTACAGGTGGTAGAGGGCTCCGGCCGGCCTGGAAGTAACTGAGGTATCTTTTTGGCCAGATGAGTATGAGGCCTACTCCTGTTCTTTCCTTACTGTTATAGGACCCTGCTCTCTGGATTGGCAATGGCCCTCTTGCTGCTGGGACCGGTGGTTCGTCCCTTTTTCTGTGTGGTAGGCTGCGCAGGCCCTCTCTGGTGCTTCTCTGCTGGAGTCCACACCGGGCCCTTGGGATGCAGCTGTACCTTCAGGTTGCTTATGGGCCAGGTGCTTGCAGCTCTCCTGCCCTCCGGATTCGGCTACCAGGGAAGGATTTTACACCCTGGCAACCACAGACTCCAATGTCCGAGTCTCTTCTGTGCCTCTCTGCTCCTCCTGCTTCACTGGGCCAAGCTACTCCAGCTCCAGGCCCCAGTTCCACAAGACAGCACTACTCTGCGTCTGCTTTCTCTGCTTTCTCTCTACAGACTGAACACTAACCCCTCCCTCAGGTCAGACTTAAGGAATGCTCCCTGGAACTCCAGGTTCAGAGCTCCCCCTGCTGGCCTCAGGGAGAAACTGCTTTGGATGTTAAACTTACTGGCCAATAGACCTCCCAATTACCTCCAGGCTCAGCATTAACCCTTTGGAGGGGCAATGCTGTTGTGGTGACCAGGTCCTGGGGCGCCACAGGTTCCTCTGCTGACAATTTTGCTATACTACCTCTGCATTGTACCCCAACTGTCCATTTTTGCTACGCAATTTAAAATGCAAAAAGTGCTTCCAGTTTTAGGGCCATAGTTTCATTGTCAGGGATATTACGTGAGGGTTCCTCTGCTGACAATTTTGCTATACCACCTCTGCATTGTACACCACCTGTCCATTTTTGCTACGCAATTTTAATTGCAAAAAGTGCTGCCAGTTTTAGGGCCATAGTTTCATTGTCTGGGATAGTACTCGAGGGTTCCTCTGCTGACAACCAAGCTACACCACCTTTGCATTGTACCCCACCTCTCCATTTAGGGGCATAGTTTCATTGTCTGGGATAGTCAGTGTTGGTTCTTCAGCTGTCAATAAAGCTAGACCACCTCTGCAATCTACAGCACCTCTCCATTTTTGCGACGACATTTTAAGTGTCCAATATGGTCATCAACAAAATGAGTGGCAAGAGGACAGATGCTGGTGGAAACGGGAACAGGCGTGTTGGAAAGGGAAAAAAGGTTTGTGTCCGTGGGGTAGGTGGTAAAGCAACATTAACATCTGCTGAAGAAAGGCCATCTTCCAGCAAAAGTAAGATGTCTACTTCTTTCCATGGACAATCTGATGTGATCCCTTTTTTACGGAAACAACCAACTCTACCAAAGGTAGATGATGCACAAAAAAAGCACATGCTTGAATGGATCTCAAGTGCTCCATCAAGTGGCCTCTCCTCCACCTCAACTTCAACATCCCAAAGACTCCAGTCCTCTGAGTTGTCACCCCAATTGCACTTGCTTTCTAACAGCTCTCAAGTCTCCACCTGCCCTGCGGATTATGGGGTAACAGAGTTGGTTGAGTCTGCAGAGCTGTTCAGTCACACTATAGCCTGGGAATCAGAGGTCTGCTCCAAAGCTACGTGAGTCCTGACCAGGAAATTATCTGCAGTGATGGCCAGAAGCTTTGTGAGTCAGATTCAGGCCCTGATGAAGACGTTTCTGAGCATAATGTAGACCTTCATTCCCAAACTGTAACTCCTCTTGGTGTAGACAATGAGGAACATGCTGATGACGATGAGACTCAGATACCTGATTGGAATGACAACCTAACTATTCGGTCAGGGCAAGAAGAAGTTAGCTCTGAGGACGAGAGGAGTGCAAACACACAGGGTGATGATGAGGTTGTAGATCCCACTTACTGTCAACCCACAGTCAGGCACTCGATAAGGTCAGCAGAGGCGGTGGAGGAGGATGCGACTGATGACGAGGTTAGCTTGCGCCTTCCTGGACAGAGACGGAGTACTAGAAGCACGTCAACAACTGCATCCTCAGCCACAACTCTGGTTCTGAGCACAAGTCGGGGTGGTTCTGCAGGTCGCATGGGCTCTAAGCCTTGCCTAGCCTGGTCCTTTTTTGACATCGCAAAGGATCTCCCAACTCATGTCATCTGTAAGATTTGTCGGCAATCTCTAAGTAGAGGCCAAAACCTCACTAATTTGACTACTTTGTCCATCAGCCGTCACATGGATATGAAGCATAAGTCCCAGTGGGAAGCTCACTGTGCTACAATGCGGCCTAGCAGAGCAGGCCAACCACCGTCTGCCCCTTCAAGTGCATCCGCGCGCTCTTCATCCTCTATGACTGTGGGGACAGCAGTCACACATGCTTTGCGACGCAGACCTTCCACCTCTTTAACCGCAACAGGCAGTGTGATTGGCAGGTCTTCAGTAGTTTTGGAAGTGGAAACAGCTGCTGGTGTTGAGCTCTCTCAGACATCGGGAGCACCAACTTTGGATGAAGGCAACATTATGTCTCAGCCTGCACTTTCCTCAGAGACCAGCAGTTTTCCAGGGACACCTTACTCAACGCCGTCTCAGCACAAAAGATGTGGACAAGTAAAAGACCATTTCCTCCTAGCCATGACAAAGCTAAGAGGTTGACTTTCACTCTCTGCAAGCTGTTGGCTACAGAAATGCTGCCTTTCCGCCTGGTGGACACAGAAGATTTTCGAGACCTTATGTTCGTCGCAGTGCCCCAGTACCAGATGCCCAGTCGCCACGACTTCTCCAAGAAACGCGTGCCTGCGCTACACCAGCATGTCGCACACAACATCACCGCTTCCTTGAGAAACTCTGTGTGTGATAGGGTGCATTTCACCACCGTTACTTGGACCAGTAAGCATGGACAGGGGCGTTACATGTCGCTGACTGGGCACTGGGTAACTATGGTGAGAGATGGAAAAGGATCTGCTGTACAAGTCTTGCTGTCCCCACGAGTTGTGCATCAATCCTCTGTATGTAGAAGTTCCTCCACTGCTTCTGCCTCCTAAACCTCGTCTGGGTCCTCCACCTCCGCCCAAAGCCTGTCTGGTCAGGCCACCCGCGTTGTAACTGCGCACAAGGAATCCCGCACACCTCCTTACTATGCTGGCAGCAGAGCTCAAATGTCTGGGAAATAAGAGTCACACAGCTGAGGAGTTGTGGTCAGCTCTGGAGACCGAGTTTCATAAATGGTTGTCTCCACTCAACCTGCAGCCAGGGAAGGTCGTGTACGACAATGCTGCAAACCTGGGTGCGGCCCTTCGCCGGGGAAAGGTGACACACGTGCCTTGTATGGCTCACATGTTGAACCTTGTTATCCAGCAATTTTTAACCCACTATCCCGGTCTAGATGGGCTTCTGCACAGGGCATGTTCACTATCTTCTCACTTTCGCCATTCAAACGGCGCAGCTGACCGACGTGCATAGCTCCAGAAGTCTTTCGGCCTGCCGATTCACCGCCTGAAATGCGATGTGTCGACACGCTGGAATTCGACTCTCCACTTGTTGCTGAGACTGTGGCAGCACCGGAGAGCCCTGGTGTAATACGTTATGACGTATAGCCTGGGCCAACGAGATGCAGAGGTGGGGAAGATCACGCTGATGCAGTGGTCTCAGATCAAGGACCTATGCACCCTTCTGCCCAGTTTCGACATGGCGACGAAGATGTTTAGCGCTGACAATGCCATTATCAGCATGACAATTCCAGTCATTTACATGCTGGAGAACACTCTAAACAGTATTCGGAGTCAGGTGGTGGGACAAGAGAAAGGGGAGGAAGTACAGGAGGATTCATATGCGGAAGGGATACCAAGATCTACAAGGTCCAGACGTTCAGCATCACCAAGGAGGCAGGCAGGGGACGGTGGGGGAGAGGGATTAACAAGGGCGCATGGTAGCAGCCAAACTGTTGAGGAAGGTGCAGGAGCCCAGGAAGAAATGGAGGACGAACTGGCGATGGGCATGGAAGACTCAGCAGATGAGGTAGACATTGATCACATTTCTGTTTTTCGAGGTTGGGGGGAGAGGTCAGAGGAAGAAAGTACGATTCTCACCTTGCCGACACAAACACAGCAAGGACTTGGTCAGCATGGATGCGCAAGACACATGAGCGCCTTCTTGCTGCACTACTAACAACATGACCCTCGGATTGTCCGAATTAGAAGTAATGCTGACTACTGGGTTGCCACACTCTTAGATCCCCGGTACAAGTCAAAATTTGGCAAAATAATTCCAGCCATAGAAGGGACGCACGTATGCAGGAGTATCAGCAGAAGCTGTTATGCAATCTTAGCTCGGCTTTTCCACTAAACACCAGTGGTGCACAGAGTGAATCTCACAGTTGTAACTTGCCAACCATGGGACTGTCGAGTCATCCTCAGTCAAGCTGTACCAGCAACACCGTATCTGGTGGTAACAGCAATTTTATGGAATCGTTTCATGATTTTTTAGACCATCCTTTGCAAGGCCACAAGAGACAAGAAGTCTGACACATAGTCAATGGCTGGAGAGGATGATACAGGAGTATCTCCAAGTGAATATAGATGCCATGACTCTGCAACTGGAGCCTTGCTCATTTTGGGCTTCCAATCTGTAAAAATGGCCTGAGCTTGCCACTTAAGCCTTGGAGATCTTGTCGTGTCCCGCAGCCAGCGTTCTCTCGGAACGTGTCTTCAGTGCTTATGGGTGTGTGCTGACAGATAAGCGCACGCGTCTGTCCAGTGACAATGTGGACAGACTAACGATCATCAAGATGAATAAGTCATGGATCCGCAAAGACTTTTCTACCCCTGTGTCATCCTGGGGAGAGTAAAGGCTTTTGATTTTGAATGTTCTTCATGCAAATCAACATGTCAAGTTTGCAACTGGGGGACAACTGAGGCCACTTAAGTGGTGTCTGTGGCCCAATTTTTGGAAAAAAGTGAGACTCTGGTTGGAGTCCCCTTTTTGTTTTTTAAAAATGTTTCAAGATGAACAAGTCATGGATCAGCAAGGACTTTTCTACCCCTGTATCATCCAGGGGAGAGTAAAGGCTTGAGGATTTGGATTGTGCTTCACGCAAATCAACATGTCAAGTTTGCAACTGGGGGACAACTGATGCCACTTAAGTGGTGTCTGTGGCCCAATTTTTGGAAAAAAGGGAGACTCTGCTTGGAGTCCCCTTTTTTGTTTTTTTTAAAAATGTACCAAGATGAACAAGTCATGGATCAGCAAGGACTTTTCTACCCCTGTGTCATCCTGGGGAGAGTAAAGGCTTGTGGATTTGGATTGTGCTTCATGCAAATCAACATGTCAAGTTTGCAACTGGGGGACAACTGATGCCACTTAAGTAGTGTCTGTGGCCCAATTTTTGGAAAAAAAGGAGACTCTGGTTGGAGTCCACTTGCTGTGTTTTACATGATTTTAGAAGGGCATGACGTGCCTATATCTGTGTCTCCTCCTCCTTTTACTCGTCCATCTCTTTTGTTTTCACATGAGTATATGTACTTGTCACTTTCCATGTGTTTGTGGTGTCTTGTGAGTTGTTTGTCACCTTTTGGACACCTTAGAAGGTGTTTTCTATGTGTTTGCATGTGTTTGTGTTTGCCTCCCATTGTTTTCAATGGGGTTCGAAGGTGTTCGTCGAACGTTCGTCGAACATTCACCGAACTGACCCGCCGTTCGACGAACCGAACCGAACTCGAACACTAGGGGGGTGGCTGAACACTAGTCCTAATATTCATCCATCCCCTCTTTCAATCAGTTGTAGCTTCATCCTCTATGATCACAAGATCAGGGATCCGAAGAAATAAGAAATCAACATGTTGGCCACAAAAATGGCAGTAATATAGATCGTCTGAGAACGAAAAATCTGATAACAAGGTTATTAAAATACAAAAACAATCCATAGGTGCACAATCAGGAAAAACTGGTTAGGTCAAAATAAGAAAAAAACACGGAGAGACTTGTCAGGTAACCCATGGGATATTTTTGCATACACAAATTCAATAATAAAACTGGAGGACAAAGTGGATACTAATACAAAAAAATGATGATATTTATTGTGTAAGAAGGTAAAAAAATAAGTAAATACGTACAGTGGAGTATTTAGTAAAGACAATGGGTTACTTGCACATACATAATTAGGTTACAAATTAGGTTAGTGCAAAAGAAGGTCTGGGGACCCCCCTAGGGGGGATAATTTAACCAGACAAGAGCGCAGAAGGTTAAGGGAGCTACAGAAAATACCTGAGGTGGTGATTAAACCAGCTGACAAAGGTGGCAACATTGTCATATGGTCCACCGCGATGTATGAAAAAGAGGCGTTTCGTCAATTACAAGATAAGACCTGCTGTAAGAAACTAACATTTAATCCTTTGAATATGTTCCAAAAACAACTTTCTGACATCATCGGGGTGGTCAAAAGTGACAAAGTTGTCACCAAGGAATTGGCTTTGGCATTGTAGAACCTTCTATTGCTACCCTATACCTTCTGCCTAAACTGCACAAAAATATGGAAGTCCCACCGGGAGGCCAATTATATCTGGCTGTGGGAATTACTTGGAACATGTGAATAGATGGACAGATTACCATCTTCAACCTCTGGTGGAATGTTTGCCTTGTTTTTTGAAAGACACAGGGGATCTTTTGAAAGATCAAGTGGGCATATCATGTTTGATTTGTTATATCTGAACCATTTACCATTTACACACAGAAATCCACCATCTTCCAGATATATGGTGATTAGGAATATTGTATGTCTTAATTAGTTGAGTTTAATTAAGACAGCCCATATACAAACTCAATATTTTTCATTATCATCAAAACTGTGTATATTAACTTCTTTTACTTAACAGCAACATACACTGCTTGCATTGTTTCTTACTACATTTATAGCATTGTGAATGATTAGTGCCTGTGTTCCCTTAGCTATTTTATATGGTGCACAATACGGGCAACTTATACTTATAACAAGTATAACTTTCCCACACTGTGCACTGTATAAAATTGCTAAGGGAACACAGGCACTAATCATACACAACCCTATAAAGGTAGTAACTAACAATGCAAGCAGTGTATGTTGCTGTTAAGGAAAAGACGTTATAGGGATGTGTATGATTAGTGCCTGTGTTCCCTTAGCTATGTTATACAGTGCACAATATAGGCAAGTAATACTTGTTACATGGCAGGGTCTAAAACCAGGATAAGTAAAATTGTCCTGAGTTCGTGATTTGGAAAAGTTCACCCAGCCCCACCATATTACGTCAGCTGTGATCCTTGTCACTGGTAATGCAGGGGGTCATCCTAGCAATGTGATCAGAACTGTACACAGAAAAAGGATATACAGCTTTATGATAGTGAATCTGGTATCTAGACCTTCTAACAGTAGCTGGCGTGGATCCACTTGGTCTTTCCTTCATGTTTCACAGAAATAGAGGTGGTTAGGAGCACTTGGTATGGACTGTCATATCTTGGGTTGAGGCTTCTTCTTACATGTTTTTTGATGACCACCCAATCTATTGGTTTCAGGGAGTGAAACTCACTTGAGTTTGGATCAATTTTTTCAGTAACTTCTTTGCAGTAGCTTTTGTTATGGTTTTCTGCACCGGGTAAGCCTCAAGCCATCCTGAAAAGACATACATACACACAAGAACATACTGAAATGTCCCTTCCTCTGGTAATTGTATATAGTCAATATGCAGTTACTGAATTGGGTAGAGTGATCTTGGGGGTGTTTTTGTTTTTTTATACCACTTTCTCTACATTGTTTTGGCATACTCCATGCAGCCCTGCGTATAGCGGGCTGCTGCAGTACTGAACCCAGGTGCTATCCAGATGGCTTCCATCAGTGCACTCATTGCAGTTTTCAACAGATTAGTGACCTCATAATCCAGTTGAGTCACCATAGGTTACAAAGTCCTTGGTAGACAGAGTTTCCCTGTTAGGCCTCACAGACTGTCTTTATCATGTGTATCCTTACTCTGCCAATCTTTCCGTTCCTCTCCTGCAGCTTGCTTTTGCAGGATTTTAAGTACTTTTGGCATGATGGGACTGCCGGTGTCACATCCTGTAGTTGGGCCTTACCTAGTGGGGGTTTTTTTGCAGATTTCTTTGCCGCCTGGTTTGCTCAATGATTTTGTCGAACTTCTGGAGTGTCCATCTTTATTTGTGACTTTACTTTTACTATGCCCACCTGAGTAAGCAGTAACAAGGCCTCCATCGGGGATTTGATGGCTTTGGCATTTTTGATAGGCTTTCCTGAACATTTTAGGAAGGTGTGAGGCCTGCAGATGGGACCATAATTGTGGGCAATACCAAAAGTGTACCTGGAATCTGTCAAAATATTAGCTGTCTGACCTTTGACCAGTCTACATGCTTTAATAAGTACCTTCAGCTCTTCCTCCTGTGCTGACAGATGAGGTGGTAGTGATTCTGAGTTTACCTCATGCTGTGTGACTAATGCATACCTGGTGTAGAAACTGCCATCCACTTAGTATCTGGATCCATCTACAAAAAGCTCAGATTGTGGATAAAGCAATGGAATATATTGAACATTCTTAAATCTTTTTGTTTCTTGGGTCTTAGAACAAATAAATCATGTGGTACTGCTGCTACTGTTCTGACACATGATGGAGCACCTCTGGCTACTAGATCTAGGTGAGCAGAGTAATATGCTATTGGTCTTTGTTGTTAGCCATGCTGTTGTGTAATGACTGAAGTAGTATGTCCTTCTAGTTTTGTACAGTATACAGAGAATGGTTAGCTATACTTTGGTATATCTTATGCTAGGGTCGAGTAATTCTCAGCTTCAGAGTATCAAATTATTTGTTTTCCCTTTCCTATCCATGTGAATGGTTGTGTTGTCAGACAGTTCTAAAGTGGTTGCATGAAAAGTGAAGCAGATCTAATCCAGGGGCACCAGTATAACACGAGGCATAAGAAAGTGCATCATTGTGACACATTTGTAGGTGGATTTATGTATCTCATTGTGGCAACTCTGTTTTCTATAAGTTGTTTCACACCCTGGGAGATGCATTGACCTAAGAAAACCACTTTTTCTCTCCAAAACTGTAATTTTGCTTTTTGATGCTTTGCATCCTTGATCTGCTAGAAAAATAAGAAACACTGAAGATTTTTAACATATGGCTCATCTGGACAATAAAACAATAAGTCATCGACACATTGTAGTAGAATAACTTCTGGGTGGGGTGCATTTTTGGGCACTTTGTGGTAACACTTGGCAAGAATATTGTCTTTAAACGTAAAAGCAAACCAGTACTGACAGTCTGGATGTATTGGTACAGAAAAGAAGGCTTTTGCCAGGTCAATTACAGTGAACCAAGGTGAATCGTGAGGTATTTGTGGCACCCCTCCAATCTATCCTAAACTCTGCAGCCCGCTTAATCCACCTCTCCCCTCGCTACTCCCCAGCCTCGCCACTCTGCCAATCCCTTCACTGGATTCCCATCGCCCAACGACTCCAGTTCAAAACATTAACCATGACATACAAAGCCATCCACAACCGGTCTCCTCCCTACATCTGTGACCTAGTCTCCCAGTACCTACCTGCACGCAACCTTAGATCCTCACAAGATCTCCTTCTCTGCTCCTCTCTTATCTCCTCTTCCCACAATCGTGTACAAGATTTCTCCCGTGCATCCCCCATACTCTGGAACGCTCTACCTCAGCACATCAGACTCTCCACTACCGTGGAAAGCTTCAAGAGGAACCTCAAGACCCACCTCTTCCAACAAGCCTACAACCTACAATAGCCCTCAGCCCAGTAGACCACTGCGCAACCAGCTCTGTCCTCACCTATTGTACCATCACCCATTCCCTGTAGACTGTGAGCCCTCGCGGGCAGGGTCCTCTCTCCTCCTATACCAGTCTGTCTTGTACTGTTAATGATTGTTGTACGTATACCCTCTTTCACTTGTAAAGCGCCATGGAATAAATGGCGCTATAATAATAAATAATAATAATAATAATAACAAGGTGTGGGAGTTGGGTACTATGGGAGTGACACATTCTGTTACATCAATTATGGCACCTATGTTATGAACTATGCAGCATGTGGGTGGTTGACCTGGGATAGATTTCTTTTTACTGGGTACAATAGTGTTACAGGCAGACTGGGTTTCCTTTATAAAAATATCAAAAAACTGACCCGCACATCCAACAAATGTGAACAGGTGCTAACTGAAAAAACATAGAAACTATAAATGCAAACAGTTGCACACTGAAAAAAAGCCAAAAATGTACTAGGGAAAATATGGCACTGCATTACTGCAAAAGAGAGATATTTAGTTTATGTATTGGCCAATGCATGTAAGCCCGGACACCAAACGGCAAGGTATATCTCTGTAATCCAGGAACCTAACTTAAATGCCACTATCTGGGTTAAAAACATCCATATCTGGGAAAAATGCCACTATTTGGACTGCAAACCTCCATGTATGGGCAGCTAGGCTCCTGCTATAATGGTTATGAACAGCCAGGAGCCTAGCTGCCCATACATGGAGGTTTGCAGTCCAAATAGTGGCATTTTTCCCAGATATGGATGTTTTTAACCCAGATAGTGGCATTTAAGTTAGGTTCCCGGATTACAGAGATATACCTTGCCGTTTGGTGTCCGGGCTTACATGCATTGGCCAATACATAAACTAAATATCTCTCTTTTGCAGTAATGCAGTGCCATATTTTCCCTAGTACATTTTTGGCTTTTTTTCAGTGTGCAACTGTTTGCATTTATAGTTACTATGTTTTTTCAGTTAGCACCTGTTCCCATTTGTTGGATGTGCGGGTCAGTTTTTTGATATTTCTAGTGAGTCTCTTTCTGACTGGGCACTCCGCCCTAAGACCTGGCTGTTCATAACCATTATAGCAGGAGCCTAGCTGCCCATACATGGAGGTTTGGAGTCCAAATAGTGGCATTTTTCCCAGATATGGATGTTTTTAACCCAGATAGTGGCATTTAAGTTAGGTTCCCGGATTACAGAAATATACCTTGCCGTTTGGTGTCCGGGCTTACATGCATTGGCCAATACATAAACTAAATATCTCTCTTTTGCAGTAATGCAGTGCCATATTTTCCCTAGTACATTTTTGGCTGGGTTTCCTTTATGGCATTTGACTGGAATGACTCGTATATGGTGGCACTAATGGCTACCTGATCACACCCATCATCAAAAAACCCTCCCTGGACCCAGCCTCTGTGTCCAACTATCGCCCCATATCATTTCTCCCCTATTCCTCAAAACCACTGGAACAACATGTCTATCTTGAACTGTCCTCCCACCTCTCCTCCTGCTTTCTTTTGGACTGGTTACAATCTGGCTTTTGACTGCATCATTCCACTGAAACTGCCCTAACTAAAGTCATCAATGATTTACTAACCGCCAAAGCTAAGCGACACTACTCTGTCCTTCTCCTCCTAGACCGGTCTTCTGCCTTTGACACTGTGGACCATTCCCCCTTACTACATATTTTCTCATCTCTTGGCATCACAGACTTGGCACTATCCTGTATCACTTCATGTCATACGGACGGGACTTTCAGCGTCTCCCTATCTCACACCTCCTCATCTCGCCCTGTATCTGTAAAGGCCACGTCACACTAAGCAACATCCCTAGCAACATCTCTGCTCAGGAACAACTTTTGTGATGTTGCTAGCGATGTTGCTGTGTGTGACATCCAGCAACAACCTGGCCCCTGCTGTGAGGTCGTTGGTTGTTGCTGAATGTCCTGGGCCATTTTTTAGTTGTTGCTCTCCCGCTGTGAAGCATACATCGCTGTGTGTGACAGCGACAGAGCAACAACTAAATGTGCAGGCAGCAGGAGCCGGCTTCTGCGGACGCTGGTAACCACAGTAAACATCGGGTAACCAAGAAGCCCTTAGCTTGGTTACCCGATGTTTACCTTCGTTACCAGCGTCCGCCGCTCTCAGCTGTCAGTGCCGGCTCCTGCCCTCTGCACACGTAGCCACAGTACACATCGGGTAATTAACCCGATGTGTACTGTGGCTAGGAGTGCAGAGAACAGGAGCCGGCACTGACAACTGAGAGCGGCGGATGCTGGTAACGAAGGTAAATATCGGGTAACCAAGGGAAGGGCTTCTTGGTTACCCGATGTTTACTGTGGTTACCAGCGTCCGCAGAAGCCGGCTCCTGCTGCCTGCACACGTAGCAGAGTACACATCGGGTAATTAACCCGATGTGTACTGTGGCTAGGTGTGCAGGGAGCCAGCGCTAAGCGGTGTGCACTGGTAACCAAAGTAAATATCGGGTTGGTTACCCGATATTTACCTTAGTTACCAAGCGCAGCATCGCTTCCATGCGGCGCTGGGGGCTCGTCACAGGTTGCTGGTGAGATCTGCCTGTGTGACAAGCTCGCCAGCAACCCGTGTAGCGACGCTCCAGCGATCCCTGCCAGGTCAGGTTGCTGGTGGGATTGCTGGAGCGTCGCTTAGTGTGACATCTCACCAGCGACCTCCTAGCAACTTACCAGCGATCCCTATCAGGTTGTATCGTTGTTGGGATCGCTGGTAAGTTGTTTAGTGTGACTGGGCCTTAAGTGTCCCCCAAGGTTCAGTTCTAGGACCCCTGCTGTTCTCCATCTGCACCTTTGGCCTGGGACAGCTCATAGAGTCCCATGGCTTCCAGTATCATCTTTATGCTGATGATACGCAGATCTACCTCTCTGCACCTGATATCACCTTCTTACTAACCAAAATCCCACAATGTCTGTGTGCTATTTCATCCTTCTTTTCTGCTCGATTTATAAAACTGAACATGGTCAAAACAGAATTCATTCTTTCCTCTTTCTCACTCAACCCCCCCCACCTGACTTATCCATGAAAGTCAATGGCTGCTCACTCTCCCCAGTCCCGCATGCTCGCTGCCTGGGGGTAACTCTAGACTCTTCTCTCTCATTCAAGCTACATATCCAAGCACTTTCCACCTTCTGCTTACTCCAACTCAAAAATATTTCCCAGTTCCGTAGATTCCTTGACCAAGAATCTGCGCAAACACTAGTGCATAATCTCATTATCTTACGCCTGGTCTACTGCAACATCCTGCTCTGTGGCCTCCCCTCTAACACTCTTGCACCCCTAAAATCTATCCCAAACTCTGCTGCCCGACTACTCCACCTCTCCTTCGCTATTCCCAAGCCTTTCCTCTTTGCTAATCTCTTTACTGGCTTCCTTTGCCCAAAGACTCCATTTCAAAACACTAACCATGACATACAAAGCCACTGACAACTGTCTACTCTATACATCTGTGACCTAGTCTCATCGTAATTACCTGCCTGCAACCTCCGATCTTCACAAGATATGTCATGATTCTGATTAGCGGTTCTCTACTCTCCTGCATAGCTTATACTGGGCCTCATATTTTCTTTCGGTGAACTGTGTGGTGTGGGAGGGGCTTGTCTTTGGAGTCTCGTTTTGGGTGATTGCTTTGCTGATGATACCTGATGAAGAAGGCCGTTTCGCCTTTGAAATGCATAGGATTGGATTCAACAATATCCCCCTCTTTTTTCCTGCAAGGTCACCCATAGCCTGAGCTGTGTGACGTCACCTGCTCGCTTAGTCTGCTCTAAGTGCCTGGTTTCCAGGCACGCCTTCGGCTGAGGCTCCTGGTAACCAGCACTCTCTACTGGAACACGTGTTGTGTGCAGCATCTGTCTCCCGTCTCGCAGCTCGCTCTGCTGGAGAGCTTTCATTTTCCTTGCTGCGCTCTGAACGATTGGCTCCTAGTGGTAAACCTCCAGAGTCCTCACCCTCCTTGCGCTCCACCATACAGAAGCTTACCATGTGCATTAACTCTTAAGGCAAGTGATACACTAGTGACATGCAATCTACACTGTGTATAGGGACCTTTATTGTATATGTCTTTGTCCTAGCAGGCTCCAGGACTTTTATTTAACACATTCCTATTCTTTTTTTCTAACTAGATCTGTTTCAGCTCTCCATATTTGAGTGGAATCTGATTAATATTGGTTCAGCAACCTGTCCACTTCTTAAACAGGCGAGTTCTGTAAACTGGGTACACTAACTGGGGTAATGTGTTAGGAAACTAGTTGCCCCTAATTTATCTATTTGATGCCCATCAAAACTCGGTAGTAGGTGTCACCTGCAAGAGGCCCAGGCAAGTTTTAAATCACATATGGATTATTGGATTATTATAGATTTTAATACTTTAACTATAAATTTTATAGCAACTTGAGTGGTGAGAGGTATATACAATTTTAAAACTATACTTTTATGTACTAAGCGTGGTAGAAAAATCTCATATTTGTTTTCCTTTTTTTTTGACAGATCTAGACACGGTTCCTGTCTTTTACCAGCAGCTTTAGGCTATGTGCGCACGTTGCGTTCTGCCGTGACAAATATTTTGCAGCATTTTGTCACTGCATGTGCGTTTCAAAACGCAGCCCAAACGATGCGTTTTTGATGTATTTTGAAGGCAGAATGGATGCAGAATTCATGCGTTCTGGATGCTTGCTCTCCCACAGATAGAGAGGGAAAAGCATCTAAAACACACAAAAGAAGTGATATGTTGCTTTTTAGAACGCATCGATTTTGTCAAAAATTTGTCAGGCAAAACGCTGCATTTTAAAACGCAATATGCGCAGGCAATTTGCTAAATTCTCAAAGACTTTGCTGGGGACGCAGAACGCATGCGTTTACGCTGCAGTTTAAAAGCCGTGTAAATGCATGAAAAAACAACGTGCGCACATAGCCTTCAGCTCCTCATTTATTTTTATCTATTTAAAATAAAGAAGTATTATCTTGGACTTAAAAGTGCTAGTGTTTTTTATTAGTTGTATTGATTGCTTTTCTCTATCTGGGAGCTATTTCACCCGGAACGCCGCCAGTGATAGTTCCTGTTCAGCAGTGTACATCTCTGGTTCCGGTAAGTCACTGACCTGATCTTGTCCCGCTACCAAGTTCCTCGTACCCTGTCCCGTCTCCTCCCCTACTCTAACTTGACTCCCTGACCGTTATGAGAAAGGGCGTGCACACTGTAAAAAGTGAGGTGCTAGTAGTTGGGTTGATAACCCCTTAAAATATAATCAAATACACTGCACACTCATAATATGCTAATGAAAAATGTTTTTATTACTATATGACAAAGAGCCAAAAACTGTGCAAATAAGATGAACAACAATCAACAGATTTTTACTCTGACGTTTCGGCCAATGGATCACAGAGTTGGTGGTTCAGTGTATTATGAATCTATGATGGAAGATAGGACCCAAAAGGTTTAACTGTCATCGGTAGTTCAGTGTCAAATGAATGAATATGCAGATGGATCTGCAGGGGTTAACTGTGTCAACATGTTCACAGGCACACCCGTGTCTTGGCTCTGTGTCGTGGCTCCCTGACCTTCGGCTTATTTCTTGACCCTGGTTCTGCTCTCTCCTGTGTATCCGATGTGTCCTCTTGGATACAGACCTTGGCTTGTACCCCAACCCTGGCTCCGCTCTCTTCCTGGTACTTGACGCGACTTCCTGGTTTATTGACCCTCGGCTCGCACACTGACTTTGGCTTCTCTCTCTCCCTCTGTTACTAACATGATCTTCCGACTCCTGATTCCTGGCTAGTTCGACTACCCCGCAGATCTTCTTCACTAGTGTATCTAGCGACTCCTAGTGGTTTAGTGTCTCATTACACCTGGGTATTTGGCATCACAATATCCGTTTCTCCTGCCCTCTTATCTCCTCTTCACACAATCGCATACAAGATTTTTCCTATGCCTCCTCCATGCTCTGAAACTCTCTACCACAACACATCAGACTTTCACCTACCACGGAAACCTTCAAAAAGAACTTGAAGACCCACCTCTTCTGACAAGCCTGCAGTAACCCTCAGTGCACTATAGCATTGCTTGACCCGCTCTACCCTCACCTACTGTATCCTCACCCCTTCCATGTAGACTGTGAGCTTGTGGGCAGGGTCCTCTCTCCTCCTGTACCAGTCTGTGCCTTGAATTGTTCACGATTATTGTACTTGTCTATGTATGCACCTTTTCATATGTAAAGTGCCATGGAATAAATGGTGTTATAATAATAAATAATAATTACTGATGTGCAAGACTCAGATGATATTGTTTGACTCTTGGCGGGGGCATTACTGATTTTAAGGTGTAGGCCATGTCTGTCTGAACTGTCATTACTGGGGTTGTTACACAAGCAGTTAGCAGACAAAGATGCTCTTCATTGTCAGTCTGTCATTGCAACATGTAAAGCTTAAAGGAAACCAATCACCAGGATTTCCTATATAACCTAAAGTCAGTGCTTTACTGGCACTATCAAGCTAATTCTCTACATACCTGTAGTGGTCAGCTCGGATGTATAGGTTTTGACATCCAAGAAAGTAAAGTGTATAAAATCATCAACTTCTTGAGTGGCAGTTGCAATGGAGCAGATAATATATTCATAGTTATCCCCTCCCCCTGTTAGAATTAGCATAAGTATTATACAATCGATTTAATTTTTGACTTGCAGAAGCTGTGCTGAGGTCATATCCATTTGACCAGAAGGGGCTGGGTCTCAGCCATCAGAAAAATGTTGCTTTCTGGTATCAGCTTTGTTGGCCGAGGCCCCACCCATTCTGGTCACATGGGTATGACCTCAGCACAGGTCCTGCAAGTCAAAAATTAAATTGATTGTATAATGCTAATTCTAACAGGGGGAGGGGATAACTATAAATACCCCCCCAGATATTATCTGATGCTCAGCTGCTGTCACTCAAGAAGCTGATGATTTTATAAACTTTACTTTCTTGGATTTCAAAACCTATACATCCGAGCTGACCACTACAGGTATGAATAGACTCAGCCTGATAATGCCAGAATTGCACTGGATTTAGGTTATACACGAAAATCCTGGTGATTGGTTCCTTTAACCCCTTCACGACCGCGGGCCGTAAAATTACGTCCTATTTTAACGTGACTTAACGACCAGGGACGTAATTTTACGGCCTAAACTTCATTTGATTGCCGTGGCCATAGCAACGGCTTTCAAATGATGTCCCCTGCTGTTTCTTACAGCAGGGGACCTTTGCTTGACCCCAGGGGGGGTGGCATCGCCACCCCCTATCGACGATCGATGTGATTGGCTGTTCAAATCTGAACCGCCAACCACATCGATCGCACTAATTTCGGCAAAAATAATGCCGGAATTAGTGCGATCCTGTGAGATCCAGCTATGAGATGCCGCAGCTGCTGCAGCATATCATAGGTGGACCTCAAACATGCCGCCCCCAGCCCCTGCAGCACTGATTGGAGCGATCGTGCTATGACGCGCAATCGCTCCAATCAGTGTGCAGTGGGGCGGTCTGATCTGCCGGTGGCCGCCCTCCCCAGGCCTGTGCTGCTCTGGGGACCCTCCCCCAACATGGCTGCAGCGTGGAGTGGCTGGTACTTTTGGTACCACGCCACCGCTGCTGCCGCCGCAGACGCCGCCTCTGCTGTCACCGCGCCAGCTCCAAAGGTAAGTATTGCGCTCCGGCGATGGCCCCTGCGCGCTCCCGTGAAGGCCCCTGCGCGCTCCCGTGAAGGCCCCTGCCCGTGCCCCCCCCCCGATCTGCCCCCCTACGCCCCGATCTGCCCCCCTACGCCCCGATCTGCCCCCCCCGGCATCCCGATCTGCTACCACCGCTGCTGCTGCAAAGTGAGTACTGTGCTCACTTTGCAGCCCGTGCGCGCTCCCGTGGTGCCCCTGCGCGCTGCCGTGATAGCCCCTGCCGTGCCCCCCCCGCGATCTGCTCCCCCCCAACCACCCCCCCCCCCCCCCCCCGACATCCCGATCTGCTCCCCCTGCGATCTGACTGCCTCCCCCATTATTTCTATTCTGCTTCTGCAGCTCCCTCTCCGGTCTCCCCCTCTGCTCTCCCCCCCTCCCCCTCTGCTCTCCCCCCCTCCCCCTCTGCTCTCCCCCTCTGCTCTCCCCCCTCCCCCTCTGCTCTCACCCCCCCCTCTCCCCCTCTGCTCTCCCCCGACGTCCTCTTACCTGTCTTCACCGGCCTGATCACATCTGCGTCCATCGCTGGGTCCTTCCTGGGCATTCTGCTGATCTGCCTGCTGCTCCTGTAAAGCTGTCCATCTCTCTGCCATCTGTTCCTCTGCAGCTCTTCTGGTCAGTGATCCTCCTGCTAGTCCTCTGGGTACTGTGAGTATAACTTTTTTTTTTTTTTCCGTATCCCCTGTCCATTTTTACACCTCATCCGTCCGTGCGTCCCGCCAAGCGCTGATCAGGGATGCAGATAACGGATCGGCATCCCTGCTCAATTTTTGGCGTGACTTTTTTTTCCGTATCCCCGACGCTTTTTGTATCGCATCCGTCCGTGCGTCCCGCCAAGCGCTGATCAGGGATGCAGATAACGGATCGGCATCCATGGTCAATTTTTGGCGTGACTTTTTTTTCCGTATTCACGACGCTTTTTGTATCGCATCCGTCCGTGCGTCCCGCCGAGCGCTGATCAGGGATGCAGATAACGGATCGTCATCCCTGCTCAATTTTTGGCGTGACTTTTTTCCGTATTCGCGACGCTTTTTGTATCGCATCCGTCCGTGCGTCCCGCCGAGCGCTGATTAGGGATGCAGATAACGGATCGGCATCCCTGCTCAATTTTTGGCGTGACTTTTTTTTCCGTATCCCCGACGCTTTTTGTATCGCGTCCGTCCGTGCGTCCCGCCGAGCGCTGATTAGGGATGCAGATAACGGATCGGCATCCCTGCTCAATTTTTGGCGGGACTTTTTTCCGTATTCGCGACGCTTTTTGTATCGCATCCGTCCGTGCGTCCCGCCGAGCGCAGATCAGGGATGCAGATAACGGATCGGCATCCCTGCTCAATTTTTGGCGTGACTTTTTTCCGTATTCGCGACGCTTTTTGTATCGCATCCGTCCGTGCGTCCCGCCGAGCGCTGATTAGGGATGCAGATAACGGATCGGCATCCCTGCTCAATTTTTGGCGTGACTTTTTTCCGTATTTGCGACGCTTTTTGTATCGCATCCGTCCGTGCGTCCCGCCAAGCGCTGATCAGGGATGCACATAACGTATCTGCATCCATGGTCAATTTTTGGCGTGACTTTTTTTTTTTACGTATCCCCGACGCTTTTTTTTATCGCATCCGACCGTGCGTCCTGCAGCGGCCGATCAGTGCACTGCGTTTGAAAAGTCAAATGGCGCTCCTTCTCTTCTGAGCCCCGCCATGCGCTCAAACAATTACTTTCCACCACATATGAGGTATCTGCGTACTCAGGAGAAAATGCACAATACATTTTATGGTGCATTTTTTCCTGTTACCCTTGTGAAAAAAAAAGCTACCTAGTTGAAGCAACCATTTTGTGGTAAAAAAAAAAAAAAATTCTTTTCACGGCTCAACGCTTTAAACTTCTGTGAAGCCCCCAGGTGTTCAAAGTGCTCACCAAACATCTAGAAAAAATATTTGAGGGCTCTAGTTTCCAAAATGGTGTCACTTGTGGGGGAGCTCCACTGTTTAGGCACCATAGGGGGTCTCCAAACGTGACATGGCGTCCGCTAATGATTCCAACCAATTTTGCTGTCAAATGGCGCTCCTTCTCTTCTTAGCCCCGCCATGCGCCCAAACAATTACTTTCCACCACATATGAGGTATCTGCGTACTCAGGAGAAAATGCACAATACATTTTATGGTGCATTTTTTCCTGATAGCCTTGTGAAAAAAAAAGCTACCTAGTTGAAGCAACCGTTTTGTGGTAAAAAATTTTTTTTTTCTTTTCACGGCTCAACGCTATAAACTTCTGTGAAGCCCCCAGGTGTTCAAAGTGCTCACCAAACATCTAGAAAAATTATTTGAGGGCTCTAGTTTCCAAAATGGTGTCACTTGTGGGGGAGCTCCACTGTTTAGGCACCATAGGGGGTCTCCAAACGTGACATGGTGTCCGCTAATGATTCCAACCAATTTTGCTGTCAAATGGCGCTCCTTCTCTTCTGAGCCCCGCCATGCGCCCAAACAATTACTTTCCACCACATATGAGGTATCTGCGTACTCAGGAGAAAATGCACAATACATTTTATGGTGCATTTTTTCCTGTTACCCTTGTGAAAAAAAAAGCTACCTAGTTGAAGCAACCGTTTTGTGGTAAAAAAAATTTTTTTTCTTTTCACGGCTCAACGCTATAAACTTTTGTGAAGCCCCCAGGGGTTCAAAGTGCTCACCAAACATCTAGAAAAATTATTTGAGGCCTCTAGTTTCCAAAATGGGGTCACTTGTGGGGGAGCTCCATTGTTTAGGCACCTCAGGGGGTCTTCAAACCCGACATGGCGTCCGCTAACAGGTGCAGCTAATTTTGCACTCAAAAATTCAAATGGCGCTCCTTGCCTTCCGAGCACTGCTGTGTGTCCAAACATTTGATTTCCACCACATATGAGGTATCTGCGTACTCAGGAGAAAATGCACAATACATTTTATGGTGCATTTTTTCCTGTTACCCTTGTGAAAAAAAAAGCTACCTAGTTGAAGCAACCGTTTTGTGGTAAAAAAAATTTTTTTTCTTTTCACGGCTCAACGCTATAAACTTTTGTGAAGCCCCCAGGGGTTCAAAGTGCTCACCAAACATCTAGAAAAATTATTTGAGGCCTCTAGTTTCCAAAATGGGGTCACTTGTGGGGGAGCTCCATTGTTTAGGCACCTCAGGGGGTCTTCAAACCCGACATGGCGTCCGCTAACAGGTGCAGCTAATTTTGCACTCAAAAATTCAAATGGCGCTCCTTGCCTTCCGAGCACTGCTGTGTGTCCAAACATTTGATTTCCACCACATATGAGGTATCTGCGTACTCAGGAGAAAATGCACAATACATTTTATGGTGCATTTTTTCCTGTTACCCTTGTGAAAAAAAAAGCTACCTAGTTGAAGCAACCGTTTTGTGGTAAAACATTTTTTTTTTCTTTTCACGGCTCAACGCTATAAACTTTTGTGAAGCCCCCAGGGGTTCAAAGTGCTCACCAAACATCTAGAAAAATTATTTGAGGCCTCTAGTTTCCAAAATGGGGTCACTTATGGGGGAGCTCCATTGTTTAGGCACCTCAGGGGGTCTTCAAACCCGACATGGCGTTCGCTAATGAGTGCAGCTAATTTTGCGTTCAAAAATTCAAATGGCGCTCCTTCCCTTCCGAGCTCTGCCGTGCGCCCAAACAATTGATTTTTACCACATATGGGGTATCAGCGTACTCAGGAGAACATGCACAATAAATTGTATTGTGTACTTTCTCTTTTCTCCCTTGTAAAAATGAAAATTTTATGGCTAAAGTAACATTTTTGTGTTAAAAAGTAAAATTTTCATTTTTTCCTTCCACATTGCTTTGGTTCCTGTGAAGCACCTAAAGGGTTAATAATCTTATTGGATGTGGTTTTGAGCAGTGTGAGGGGTGTAGTTTTTAGAATGGGGTCACTTTTGGGTATTTTCTGTCACCTCGGCCTCTCAAAGTCACTTCAAATGTGATGTGGTCCCTAAAAAAATTATTTTGTAAATTTTGTTGGAAAAATGAGAATTTGCTGATGACCTTTGACCCCTTCTAACTTCCTAACGGAAAAAAAATTTGTTTCGAAAATTGCGCTGATGTAAAGTAGACATGTGGGAAATGTTATTTAGTAACTATTTTGTGTGACATATCTCTCAGATTTATGGGCATAAATTTTCAAAGTTTGAAATTTGCGAAATTTTCAAAATTTTCGCCAAATTTCCTAAATTTTCACAAATAAACGCAAAAAATATCGGCCTAAATTTACCACTGACATGAAGTACAATATGTCACGAAAAAACAATGTCAGAATCGCCAGGATCCGTTGAAGCGTTCCAGAGTTATAACCTGTCAAAGTGACACTGGTCAGAATTGCAAAAAATGGCCCAGTCATTAGGGTGTTTTAGTGGCCGGGGGTGAAGGGGTTAAAGTACATAGGAGACAAGACATTTGACAGGGGCTGTGCCACTCACTAGAAATGGGGTAAGCCGTGATTGAGAGGCTTGTAGGCAGTGGCGTAACGACCGCGGTCGCCACTGCGACCAGGCCCGGGCAGGATTGGGGCCCGCGGCTGGCGCCCGCCATTCAGAGAAACAGCCGGCTCCTCTCAGCTGTTACTTTACTTTCAAACAGTAGGTCAGCTACCGGGGGAGGGGGGGGGCCCGTGGTGCTCAGAGGACGCCCAGCCAGATATGTATATGTGGCGCCCTGGACAAGCCAGGGGCCACAGAGAACAACACAACACACCCCACACTCCCGGTCAGGCACACCGAAGTCAGACGAAAATCCTTGTTGCCTTCCTCCAGGGGCTGATGATCACACCAGGGGGTGGGGCCAGGCGGTTGGTCCCCGCCCGCCAAGGAGTTCACAGTCCTGAAGGCGGGAAAAGGCAGGCAGTTTAGTGGTGGAAGTGGAAGTGAGAGGAAGGAAAGTGGCAGTCGAGCAGCCTGGAGTTGGTCCGGGTGTGTGGCCCGGACAGATCAGCAAGGTTGGCAGACGGTGGTGACCGTCTGCAGGAGTGTCCTATCGGAGTTTACCGAAAAGGACCGTGGACGGGCGGTGGCCCGGCGGTACCGGACCGGTACACGAAGAGAAGTCAGCACCATCTGGCAGGGGCTTGCGGACCCCGGCAAGGCTAGGAGTCGCCGTGAATTTGCCAAATCCGTTAGCAAAGGGAACCTCCTGGGTTTCCCAGCAACCAAGTCCCGACAGAAGGCAACAGTCCAACCGTGAGAGGGAAGCACCGCCACCGCCAAGGCAACCGTTTCCCAGGGCCAGCGCCTGCGGGCAAAAGGGGCTCCTCCGGCCCATATCCAAGTCGGGGAGCGGGTTACCGGTGGGAACCCATCGGAACCAAACATTACACAGGTGCAGGGAAAGGCAGTCGCCATCAACCTGCCAGGAGAAACAACACCGCAGCCGTCTGTGGAACCCGTCCATCCAGCCGTGTGTTTTACCGAGAACTGTGTCCTCATCATTAGCTGAGTGAGTACCACCGTGCCGTGCGGCACAGCGCTGCCCCCGCGACCCTTCACCTCACCAGGCCCCGTAACCCGCCTGCCATCCATCCCTACCTACCCCCATCACCGGGCCCCGGGACAACCAACCCCCTACCCACGGAGGGGAGAACTAACAACAAAGCTGCTCCCTGTCATCGCTGCCGGGAGTCCCGTCTAGAGCAGCGGTGGTGTCACCAATATCACCACAACCGTGGGTGGCGTCACGGACAATAACCCAAATCCCCACAACCATCCCCTTTTCACTCACGGGCGAGGAGCGCCGCTCGAGTCCCCGGGATCCGGCCCACCGCTCGAGCCACCACCGAGCAGTAGCAGCAGCCGGACACGAGCAGTGGGAGAGCGCGGCGTCCCCTCCTCCTCCCGCGACAACTTGGCGTCACGAACAGGATCTTACCGCTCTGCCGTTCGGTAGAGGTGCGCCTTGTAACCGCCGGAGGTGTCTGGCCGAAAATTTCGAGAAGCCGCCATTTTGGGCGCGAAGAATTCCCGCTCGAGCGTCTCCTCGAGCAGTGGAGGCGCGAAGGCCAAAACCCCGCCCCTGTAGAGGAGCCGGAAAGAGACTAAGGGGGGCGGAAACAAGATGTCTGCGCCCGACGGAGCCGCTGGAGGAGCGGCGGTCGCAGCCGCGGGGGCACCCGTAGATGGGAATGGGTCTGCCCAAGGCCCGGCCGCGCTGGCGGGGGGCGCGGCGGCCCCAGCTCTCGCTCAGGTGATGCCGTTCTCCTTGCCCTATGTGCACGGAGCTGCCTGGCTACCGCAGTACGATGGGAAACCTGATGCTTTGCAGGTTTTCCGGAAGAAGCTTAGTCCGCTACTAGAACTGTACCCCCTGACTGATAAGCAGCGTGCAGCGCTAGTGCTGGGGCAGCTAACCGGCGCGGCTGAGCAAGAGGCGGAGACTTGGGCCGAGGGGGGACCGGTCCTCTGTAGCCACCATCTTCGAGAAGTTGCAGACTGCTTTTGAGACCCGTACCGAGGCAGAGTTGCGGATGCAGTTCTACCAATGCCGGCAACGGCCCGCAGATAGCATTCGGGACTATGCCCTGCGCTTGCAAACCGCACTCCGCACCCTGAAGCGGGTGGATACCATCAACAGTGTGGACAGTAACAAAATGTTAAGTGAGCAGTTTGTGCAGGGGATGAGGTCCTCAGAGGACCGCAAACAACTGCGGCTGTGGGCCTTAGAACACCCCGACGTGGACTTTGCCGTATTAAAGGAACGAGCCATTAAAGCTCTGCAACCCCCCGTATCTGAAGTCCCTGAGCCAGCCCCGTGGCCGGTTGAGACTGCTTCCGTCGTGGTGGCCCCGACCCTATCAACACCTCCAGCCCCTGCAGCCCCAAGAGGAGCGATGGAAGAACTCGCCGCTCAGGTCCGCCGCATGGATGGGGACCTCGCTAAGATCCTCGCCGCACTCCAGCCTCCGACCAGATCCCAGGCCCCGGCGATGATGCAACTCGCCGACAGCCCTGAGGACGTTCCCTGGATGCAACGGAGAAGGGCCAATGACTCACGGTATGGACCCTCAGTCTGTTACAGGTGCAGCAAGCCCGGCCACTACTACCGACGGTGTCCGTTAAACGAGCAACCCCTGGGGCACGGGCCAATCCTCAGGAGTAGAACCCCATGGCCCTCCCGACTGGCGGGACCGGTACATCGGAGCCCGACCCATCATCCCCGTGGCAGTGGACGGTATCCCACTGATGGCCCTCCTGGACACTGGATCACAGGTAACCACCATACCATACACACTGTATCAACGGTATTGGGGAAAGGATGAACTAGCCCCCCCAGACGCCAGTATGACATTGATCGCTGCTGATGGACTCCCATTGACCCAAGTGGGGTACAAACAAGTGGCTATGACTGTGGGACGAGCTGAGCTGCAACACCAGGGTATGATTGTGATAATGAATGAATCCAGTGATCATAACCTGAAGGTAGTATTAGGGACGAATGTGATGGAGCACTGTATGAGTGACGTGCTGACCCTATTGCAGCAGCTGGCTGCCACAGCGGCGGGGAGCCGACAGAGAGCTGTGCAGCGTGAGATCCGGGCCCTGATGTATCGTCAGCATGTGAACTCGACAGGAGGAGAGATTGGTGGAGTAAGAGTGATGGATGCTGCCCCTTTGATTGTGCCTCCCAGAAGCGAGATGATGATTTGGTGCAGGGCAGCAGTAGGACCCCAAGGGCGTGACTACCCCGCCATGATAGAGCCCATGTCCTCCGAACACTGGCCCACAGTAATGGCCGCCCGAGGGGTAGTAGATGTTAAAAGGGGGAGAGTACCCGTGCGAGTACTGAACTGTGGGAAAGAAGAGGTCCGGCTTCCCCGGTACGCCACCCTCGCCAAGTTGCTCACTCTAGATCCCCACACCATCCAAGAAGCCGTTCCCCCAATCTCACCACCTACTGCCAGCACTCACCCATCCCAAGGGGAGTTAGACGAGTGGTGCCGATAGCTACACGTAGGCACTGACGATACCCCTACACATCACAAAGAAGGGGTATACAGGGTGGTACGGGAGTACGAGCAAGATTTTAGCAAACATCCCCTAGACTTTGGGCAGATTAAAGGGGTCCAACACCATATCCCCACCGGTGAGCACCCCCCTATCAAAGAGAGGTACAGGCCTATTCCCCCTGCACACTACCAATGTGCTAAAGACATGTTGAGGAACATGAAGGAGGCAGGGGTTATTAGGGACAGCTGTAGTCCCTGGGCCGCCCCGTTGGTACTGGTTAAGAAGAAGGATGGCACTATGCGGATGTGTGTGGATTATCGGAAAATTAACCAGATAACACATAAGGACGCTTACCCTCTGCCCCGCATTGAAGAGTCCCTGGCTGCACTGAGAACCGCTAACTACTTTTCCACCCTTGACCTCACCAGTGGGTACTGGCAGGTGGCTGTGGTACCAGAAGACCGGGAGAAGACTGCATTTGCTACCCCTATGGGACTCTGTGAATTTAATAGCATGCCGTTCGGGCTGTGCAATGCCCCTGGAACCTTCCAACGGCTGATGGAATGCTGCCTGGGGCACCTAAATTTCGAGACCGTCTTACTGTACCTGGATGATGTGATTGTGTATTCCCAGACATATGAGGCCCACCTGGAGCACCTAGCCGAGGTGTTCGCGTCCCTTGCTAAATATGGGATGAAGTTGAAGCCCTTGAAGTGTCATCTGCTGAAGCCCAGAGTGCAGTACCTAGGGCATGTGGTTGGTGCAGAAGGCGTCGCCCCTGATCCCGAGAAAATCACCACCATCCAGGACTGGCCGAGGCCGACCACGGTGAGGGAGGTGAGGCAATTCTTGGGCCTGGTGGGGTATTATCGTCGCTTCATCAAGGGGTACACGAAGATGGCTGCCCCCATGCAAGACCTCCTCGTGGGACAGACCAAAGGTGGTAGACCACTAGGAGCACCGCTGGTGTGGGAAGAAAAGCATGAGGAATCCTTCCGCCAGCTGAGAGCGGCCCTGACCGGAGAAGAAATTCTAGCGTACCCTGATTACAGCCACCCCTTCATCCTTTACACCGATGCCAGCAATGTAGGCTTGGGGGCAGTCCTATCTCAGGTCCAAGACGGAAAGGAAAAGGTGATTGCTTATGCCAGCCGAAAGCTCCGACCGACTGAGAGGAACCCCGAGAACTACAGCTCTTTCAAGCTTGAGCTCCTGGCACTGGTGTGGGCTATCACCGAGCGGTTCCGCCATTACCTGGCAGCAGCTATGTTTACCGCTTTCACGGATAATAACCCGCTGACCCACCTGGACACAGCCAAGCTGGGCGCGTTGGAACAGCGGTGGGTGGCCAGGCTAGCCAACTACGATTTCACCATCAAGTACAGGGCCGGCCGTGCCAACGTTAATGCCGATGCCCTCTCTCGGGTGCCCCACCTGTCAGAAGAAGGTCCCGAGGATGATGACCTCGAAGAGATTGAGTTGCCTGCATTTCATCAGCCGCCAACTGAGAAGGTGCACGTCTATCAACAACGGGTAAATCTGGACCCGCTGCCAAGCCAGGAGTGGCAAGAAGCTCAGGACCAGGCACCCGCTGTCCGCCTAGTCAAAATCCTGGTGGAACAAGGTGCTACGGGGATGGACCTTGCCGCCCCAGCCGAAGCCCAACGTCTGTGGCGAGAACGGACCCGGCTGTATCTACACCAGGGAAAGTTATACCGTGAGCTGATTAGCCCAAAGACCCATGAGAAGATCCGCCAGTTGGTGATTCCCCAAGTTAACGTGCCCACCGTTCTGCAAGCGTACCATGACGGTGCTGGACACTTCAGATGGAAGAAACTAGAGATGCTGTTGAGAGAGTGGTTTTATTGGAGCGGAATGCGGGAATCAGTAGAGGCTTGGTGCCGAGACTGTGGCCCTTGTACGCTGAGAAGGAAAGATGAGGCCAGCCAGAAGGCGCCCCTACACCCGATTGTTACACATCAACCGCTGGAGCTGGTTGCCTTGGACCATGTAAAGCTCACCCCCAGCCGAAGTGGGTACACCTACGCTCTAACCATTGTAGACCACTATTCGAGGTTCATGGTGGTTGTTCCAGTCAAGGACCTAACCGGCCGTACCGCCGCTAGAGCGTTCCAGGCTTATTTCTGCCGACCACATGGGTACCCTGAGAAGGTGCTTACTGACCAGGGCCCGGCCTTTGAAGCGGAGGTGTTTCAAGAATTTTGTCAGTTGTACGGCTGCAAGAAAATCCAGACCACACCTTACCATGCCCAAACCAACGGCATGTGTGAAAAGATGAGAAAAGGAGAACTCCGGCACACTTATAACTTTCCCAAAAAAGAAGGTTCACACTGATTCATGTAATTCTTAATCTGCTTTTCTTTATTAAAGAAGGTGAAAAAATGGTGCTTTACAAATATAGAAAGTCCGCCAGGACGTTTCGGCCTTGGGCCTTCATCAGGTCGGACGATCTGACCATATCAAGCAGAGATCCGAAATGAGAAGAAATGCAAGCAGCCGTTTATTGTCTGTATATTTACGTATACAAACACACGCACCCCTTTATACAAGATCCAGCATATGATTAGATCCTGTGAAGAAACAGAGGCATTGAAGTAGTGTCAAAGAAGGACTATGTGGACTAGGCGGACTAATGTAGTAAGCCTAGATAGGTGCAGGTTGGCTTGTTCTTATCAGACTGAATCCATATAGTACCGATAGGAAAAATCAACACATTAAATAGCACTGTGGTTATTGGTACTGGAATAGGTCAGTGGAATAACGTCAAATCCACATGTTTTTCCTTATAAATAGGGAGCATGTGTATGCTGGTAGCGGTAATAAATCGGTAACAGCAGGAGGCTGGAACAGGTCCTGCTAAAGGTTTAATGTGTCTGGCACAGCCACCACCGCACATGGAGGTCAGCCCACACTGGAGTCTCTCCTATTCCCGGACACATTAGCCTGTTGCAGGTCTTCATCCAGCCTCCTGTTCCAATTGACATATTGGTGTCACCAGCATAAGCTTGCGCTTTCCCTAGTGCCTATGTGGACTAGAAGCCCTCCTATGGCCAATTCCACTGGAATTTCCTCCAATTGCCAGACACATTAAACCTTTAGCAGGACCTGTTCCAGCCTCCTGCTGTTACCGATTTATTACCGCTACCAGCATACACATGCTCCCTATTTATAAGGAAAAACATGTGGATTTGACGTTATTCCACTGACCTATTCCAGTACCAATAACCACAGTGCTATTTAATGTGTTGATTTTTCCTATCGGTACTATATGGATTCAGTCTGATAAGAACAAGCCAACCTGCACCTATCTAGGCTTACTACATTAGTCCGCCTAGTCCACATAGTCCTTCTTTGACACTACTTCAATGCCTCTGTTTCTTCACAGGATCTAATCATATGCTGGATCTTGTATAAAGGGGTGCGTGTGTTTGTATACGTAAATATACAGACAATAAACGGCTGCTTGCATTTCTTCTCATTTCGGATCTCTGCTTGATATGGTCAGATCGTCCGACCTGATGAAGGCCCAAGGCCGAAACGTCCTGGCGGACTTTCTATATTTGTAAAGCACCATTTTTTCACCTTCTTTAATAAAGAAAAGCAGATTAAGAATTACATGAATCAGTGTGAACCTTCTTTTTTGGGAAAGTTATAAGTGTGCCGGAGTTCTCCTTTTCTCAGTATTGACTTTATTACTCCTGAGCACCTACCCCAGGTGATGCTAGGTCCTATCTCCTTTTGTGTGAAAAGATGAACCATCTGGTCCTGGGCCTCCTTAAGACGTTGCCGCTAGAAGAGCGGAACCTGTGGCCGGAAAAGCTACCTGACCTGGTTGATATGTACAACAATATTCCTTCCAGCTCAACGAAATGCACCCCTGCATACCTGATGAGGGCTCGCCCCGGCCGGCTACCGGTGGATCTGGACATGGGGTTAGAAGCCCCGGAAGCACTCCCTTCGACGCCTGAATGGGACACTCAGCGGAGGGTGCAGTACCGACAAATCCAGGAGTACGTTGAGAGGAACCTGAGTCGGAGTCGGGAACAGCAGGAGCAGCGCTTCAATCAGAACGCGTCTGCTGGCCCTTTCCAGCCTGGAGATGTGGTGCTGAAGCGAAAAAGGAGGACCCACAAGCTGGATGACCAATGGGAACAAACCCCCTATGTCGTACAGCCCACAGGATGGGAGAATGGGAAGGCTTACCAGATCAGTCGTGACCAGGGGGGAACTCTGGCCACGGTTTCCCGGGACCATCTAAAGAAGTGCCCCCCAGCATTGAGGGTATCGGCTGAAGCTCCGGTTCCCAAACCGGCGGAAAAGGCAAAAGAGGTAATCCACACCATGATGGGTGATTTTCCAGCAGACTGACCTACACAGAACGGCGCGGTGATACTTCCAGTGATACTGTTCCCACAACCCGTGGATGAGGAAGTGATGGAAGTAGCCAGCCATGAGCCAGTGCCCAGGGATGAACCTGTACCCAGCTCCCCTATGCCTCCGCCTGCCCCGCACGATAGCCGGGAGGAGGAACTGATGGTTCCCTCTGCCCCATTGCCTGCCACCACTGATACCGGACCGTGAAGGTCCACTCGCCCCAACCTAGGTAGACCCCCACTTAGGTACAGGGAAAACTGTGTGTGTGTTGAAAGTACCGTTTAAAAGAATGATAAGAATGATTTACCGAAAAGTTACCTGATTTGCTGCGTGATTGAAACCGGTCGTTGCCGGCACCGTTGTCCCCGTAGGGACCCCCTTACAAACTACCGCGTAGAAACTGCTACGGACAAGCCCGAGAACAGGGCAACCACAAACTTGTGGCTTGTAAATATGTTTTATATGTTATGGCTTTCACCGTTGCCGCCTCCGGAGAGGCAGATTGGAGGAAGGGCCCGCAGTGGAGCAGGCTGGGGCCCAGCCACCACCGGAACCGGTGGCGATCCTCTGGGGGTTCCAGGGGCTCCCCATGGACGTGGGTCCCCTGGAAAGGACAGAACCCGCTCGGGCAACTTGTGCCGGACTGGGGTCAAGGGGTGCTGCCTGTTTGCTTAGGGGCAGCATCAGGGCCAGGTTGCTTGGGTGGGAGAGAGCGGAAGCCGTAACTGTTACGCAACGTTTAAGAGTACCTCCCGATGTGGGAAGATGTTATTCTAATTGTAATCTGTGTTTTTACCGTTTTTCTATTTTCCAGTTTGTGAAAAATAAAACCGGTGATGGACGGGCAGCCCGCGGACGGTCTGCATTTAACTAAGGGGGAATGTGGCGCCCTGGACAAGCCAGGGGCCACAGAGAACAACACAACACACCCCACATGCCCGGTCAGGCACACCGAAGTCAGACGAAAATCCTTGTTGCCTTCCTCCAGGGGCTGATGATCACACCAGGGGGTGGGGCCAGGCGGTTGGTCCCCGCCCGCCGAGGAGTTCACAGTCCTGGAGGCGGGAAAAGGCAGGCAGTTTAGTGGTGGAAGTGGAAGTGAGAGGAAGGAAAGTGGCAGTCGAGCAGCCTGGAATTGGTCCGGGTGTGTGGCCCGGACAGATCAGCAAGGTTGGCAGACGGTGGTGACCGTCTGCAGGAGTGGCCTATCGGAGTTTACCGAAAAGGACCGTGGACGGGCGGTGGCCCGGCGGTACCGGACCGGTACACGAAGAGAAGTCAGAACCATCTGGCCAGGGCTTGCGGACGCCGGCAAGGCTAGGAGTCGCCGTGAATTTGCCAAATCCGTTAGTGAAGGGAACCTCCTGGGTTTCCCAGCAACCAAGTCACGACAGAAGGCAACAGTCCAACCGTGAGAGGGAAGCACCGCCACCGCCAAGGCAACCGTTTCCCAGGGCCAGCGCCTGCGGGCAAAAGGGGCTCCTCCGGCCCATATCCAAGTCGGGGAGCAGGTTACCGGTGGGAACCCATCAGAACCAAACATTACACAGGTGCAGGGAAAGGCAGTCACCATCAACCTGCCGGGAGAAACAACACCGCAGCCGTCTGTGTTTTACCGAGAACTGTGTCCTCGTCATTGGCTGAGTGAGTACCACCGTGCCGTGCGGCACAGCGCTGCCCCTGCGACCCTGCACCTCACCAGGCCCCGTAACCCGCCTGCCATCCATCCCTACCTACCCCATCACCGGGCCCCGGGACAACCAACCCCCTACCCACGGAGGGGAGAACTAACAACAAAGCTGCTCCCTGTCATCGCTCCCGGGAGTCCCGTCTAGAGAAGCGGTGGTGTCACCAATATCACCACAACCGTGGGTGGCGTCACGGACAATAACCCAAATCCCCACAACCATCCCCTTTTCACTCACGGGTGAGGAGCGCCGCTCGAGTCCCCGGGATCCGGCCCACCGCTCGAGCCACCACCGAGCAGTAGCAGCAGCAGCAGCCAGACCCGAGCAGTGGGAGAGCGCGGCGTCCCCTCCTCCGCCCGCGACATATATATGTTGCTCATTGAAATCGGGTGAGACTGATTGGAAGGACTTTGCACCACAACAGGTTAAGTGCTGCTCCTATTTTTGCATTATATATATATATATATATATATATATGACTTAGAACTCTACTGACAAACGTCAGGAGGGGGGCCCAGGTCTAAATTTCGCACCGGGCCCATCGCACTCTAGTTACGCCACTGCTTGTAGGGTAACCCTCAGTGGTTTTGTGAGGGGTGTGTCAGTGGAGTTACCATCTACACTAACACATTGAACAAAATCATCAATAATATCATAGTCAAAAATACTGCTAGCATGCGTAATGGATTTGGCTGCTCCAGTATCTATTGGGAAATCCAGTTTCCTGTCCCCGAGCATAGGGCACGGTCCAATTTCTTGTGAGACCTGTACTGGGTGGCCAGGTTTCTGTATGGAGACAGTCTGGAGGAACTGCTGTCTCACCCTGCTGTGGAGGCAGATGGCAGTCCCTGCTGAGGTGTCCCTGCTTCCCAGAGTTGTACAAGTGAGGATATCCCTGTCCACATCACAGTAGATTCCATCCACATGTGGGGTATCGTACTCAGGAGACCATGGCCACCACAATTAGTTGTGTAATTTCTCCGTTACCCTAGTGTAAATGAAAAATTGGGGAATAAAGTCACATTATAGTTAAAAAAAATGTCATTTTTTCCTTCCATTTTGTGCTCATTCTTGTGAAGCACATTGTGTGATGGGACACTGCTGTCACGTGACCACTGCAATCTGCGGCGGCAACTCCTCCTCACTATTCTGTCAGATTGGACGTCTGATGTAATAGTGAAGGCTGCAGCCAGTCAGCCACCACTGATTGGCTGCAGGGGGTCACCTGACACGATTACATCATCCTCTGGGAATAGCAGCGCCGACATCAGAGGCTCTGCAGGTGAGGACACGGCGTGCTTATTTCCTATGACTTCATTAAGCTGGTGTTGCCCAGTCGTCCACAACTCCTTCTAAGGCATATAGGAATGTATTCACAAAATAATTTCCTTTAGTTTTTATCAAGGAGAACACATTATCCAGCAGTGACCCGAAGCGTCACCTCTGCAGCCCAGTGAAGGCGGTGCCTCAGTCACTCACATTACGTCAGGCACTCGCGCTCCTCTCTACACGCTAATAGGCGGAGCGTGGTGACGTCACGCCTGAAGCAGCGTTCTCGGTGCATGCTGGGAGGTGGGTGTTGTTGTCGCAGGAGGTTGCAGCTTTCAGCCGCCATTTTGTGCATAGAACGGAGTGAGGAGAAGAAAGACCCTGCTGTACCGAGCTGTGAAGGACGGCACAGGACGTTGGACCGTCCACAGGACCCGTTCTGTGACCAGTTATATATCACCCACTGGTCCTTAGGACGGGTTGGTCCCCCAAGGGATTTGCTTCGCCACGGCAGGAGAGCGGGGCGCCCGGCGGGGCGGGGGGGACACTGTGACATCCGCCAGCGGCCAAGACTCCAAAGAGGCCCACCACCGAGACAGGCGGGGGCCACTGCGGAGTAGTAGGAGATCTGGGAGAAGAATGGAGGCCGAGAGGGGAGAACAGAGCAAAGGTGAGCGGTGCCGCAGAGCCTGGGCCACCATGCGGGGTATATAGGAGCCCGGGCCCACCCTGCAGGGGGAGAGTATATAGGAGCCCGGGCCCACCCTGCAGGGGGAGAGTATATTGGAGCCCGGGCCCACCCTGCCGGGGGGAGGGCATATGGGGGCCCGGGCCCACCCTGCAGGGGGAGAGTATATTGGAGCCCGGGCCCACCCTGCAGGGGGAGAGTATATATAGCCCGGGCCCACCGTGCAGGGGGAGAGTATATAGGAGCCCGGGCCCACCGTGCAGGGGGAGAGTATATAGGAGCCCGGGCCCACCGTGCAGGGGGAGAGTATATAGGAGCCCGGGCCCACCGTGCAGGGGGAGAGTATATAGGAGCCCGGGCTCACCCTGCAGGGGGAGGGCATATGGGAGCCCGGGCCCACCCTGCCGGGGGGAGGGCATATGGGAGCCCGGGCCCACCCTGCCGGGGGGAGGGCATATGGGAGCCCGGGCCCACCCTGCCGGGGGGAGGGCATATGGGAGCCCGGGCCCACCCTGCCGGGGGGAGGGCATATGGGAGCCCGGGCCCACCCTGCCGGGGGGAGGGCATATGGGAGCCCGGGCCCACCCTGCCGGGGGGAGGGCATATGGGAGCCCGGGCCCACCCTGCCGGGGGGAGGGCATATGGGAGCCCGGGCCCACCCTGCCGGGGGGAGGGCATATGGGAGCCCGGGCCCACCCTGCCGGGGGGAGGGCATATGGGAGCCTGGGCCCACCCTGCCGGGGGGAGGGCATATGGGAGCCCGGGCCCACCCTGCCGGGGGGAGGGCATATGGGAGCCCGGGCCCACCCTGCCGGGGGGAGGGCATATGGGAGCCCGGGCCCACCCTGCCGGGGGGAGGGCATATGGGAGCCCGGGCCCACCCTGCCGGGGGGAGGGCATATGGGAGCCCGGGCCCACCCTGCCGGGGGGAGGGCATATGGGAGCCCGGGCCCACCCTGCCGGGGGGAGGGCATATGGGAGCCCGGGCCCACCCTGCCGGGGGGAGGGCATATGGGAGCCCGGGCCCACCCTGCCGGGGGGAGGGCATATGGGAGCCCGGGCCCACCCTGCCGGGGGGAGGGCATATGGGAGCCCGGGCCCACCCTGCCGGGGGGAGGGCATATGGGAGCCCGGGCCCACCCTGCCGGGGGGAGGGCATATGGGAGCCCGGGCCCACCCTGCCGGGGGGAGGGCATATGGGAGCCCGGGCCCACCCTGCCGGGGGGAGGGCATATGGGGGCCCGGGCCCACCCTGCCGGGGGGAGGGCATATGGGGGCCCGGGCCCACCCTGCCGGGGGGAGGGCATATGGGGGCCCGGGCCCACCCTGCCGGGGGGAGGGCATATGGGGGCCCGGGCCCACCCTGCCGGGGGGAGGGCATATGGGGGCCCGGGCCCACCCTGCCGGGGGGAGGGCATATGGGGGCCCGGGCCCACCCTGCCGGGGGGAGGGCATATGGGGGCCCGGGCCCACCCTGCCGGGGGGAGGGCATATGGGGGCCCGGGCCCACCCTGCCGGTGGGAGGGCATATGGGGGCCCGGGCCCACCCTGCCGGTGGGAGGGCATATGGGGGCCCGGGCCCACCCTGCCGGGGGGAGGGCATATGGGGGCCCGGGCCCACCCTGCCGGGGGGAGGGCATATGGGGGCCCGGGCCCACCCTGTAAGGTAATATAGGAGTAAACAACCACCTCTGGAAAGGCTTCTTTAATTAGTCCTAGACAACCTATTGGTCTCATCTGCCCTCAATGCCTTTGATTATAGGGTGAGTCCTATTAATTCCTCAGCCACGTTGGCAATGTGTGCCCACATTAATGATCACATGACACCAATAGACATGAACGGACCCATTGACGTTCGGGTTTAGCAGGACTTTAAAGTACAGTTCGGGACCTGGACTTGACCTGAACCTCAATGGAAGTCACTGATTGGGCAGTTCGGCTCTGCCTGCATACAGCCAGCCATAAACGGATCACTTCCAGGGGACGCAGGGCGGCTCGCACTACTGGGTCGAGGACACTGATGCTTGATCAAGTTGTTAACATATGTAAAGCGCCCAAACTTGAACACTTTTTTTTTTTTCTTTTCTTTTTTTGTAAGGTCAGTGTTCAGCACGAACACCAAACTTTACTATTCAGGTTCGCTCATCTCTAAACATCATTCCCTTATCGTGATGAAGGAACCCTTTTCTAGTCTGGCAACTGTGGACACCTTCTTGTGATATGGAACATAATTAAAGGGGACCTGTCACATGTAAAAAAAAAAAAAAAAAAAAAAAAAAACAATATTAACCTTCAGATATGAGGTTAATCTGCAGGTTAATAGTGTTTGAAACTTGCACATTGAACTCCGCTGCCAGGAGGAAAAACTTTAATCCTCCCGGCAGTGTTCCTGTTTCAGTCACAGGGGAGGCTCTGACGCAGATTCAGGCTAGTTTCACACTTGCGTTGAATGGCATCCGTTGCATTGCGTTGTGTGACGGATGCAACGGATGTGTTGCATATAGTGGCACAACGGATGCTGCAAAACAACGGAATCCGTTTTGATTTTTTTTTTTTTTTTTTATACAGTTTTTTACCGGCGGCAGACTATTGTGAACGATCAGCTGATCACTCCCTGGAGCCGGCCGCCGGGTGATCAGCTGATCGCTCCCTGGAGCCGGCCGCCGGGTGATCAGCTGATCGCTCCCTGGAGCCGGCCGCCGGGTGATCAGCTGATCGCTCCCTGCAGCCGGCCGCCGGGTGATCAGCTGATCGCTCCCTGCAGCCGGCCGCCGGGTGATCAGCTGATCGCTCCCTGCAGCCGGCCGCCGGGTGATCAGCTGATCGCTCCCTGCCGCCGGGTGATCAGCTGATCGCTCCCTGCAGCCGGCCGCCGGGTGATCAGCTGATCGCTCCCTGCAGCCGACCGCCGGGTGATCAGCTGAGCGCTGTCACTTGCCGACGGCCGGTCGCTCAGCTGAGCGCTGTCACTTGCCGACGGCCGGGCGCTCAGCTGAACGTTCGGTCACCGCGAGCCAAAATAAAGTTTGTGATTTAAAAAAAAAAAAAAAAAAGAGCATGTGCAGTGAAATCCAGAGGATTCCGCTGCTCAAAACAACGTTACATGCTGCGTTCCTCCCGCTGGGCGGAAGCAACGGAGCGTCGCCCAGCGGAAGCAACGCAGGTCCTTTTGGTACAATCTGTCATCCATACAAGTCTATGGGAAACAGCGGAATCCGTTAACGGATTCCGCTGTTTTCCAAAAGGGCGGATTGTAACGGAAGGAAAACAACGCAAGTGTGAAAGTACCCTCAGTCACCGCTCTGTGTATGGAGAGCGGTCTCTAACTGTACCCACCCCTGCCGCAGCTACTCCAGCTGTCAGTGCGGGACAGGCTTCAAATGCTTCTAGCCTACAGATTAACACCATATCTGCAGGTTAATAATGTTTTTAGACTTGACGAGTTTCCTTTTAATAGATGCTTGCTGAAAGCAGGTTTCTGTTGATAAAGGTAGTTGTGGTGTAGTTGGTAAGTCATTCATGTGTATGTGATAAATATGCGGGGGGCTGAGGGAGGGGCTGACTGAGAGGGACTCGGACACCTTTCTGGGCATGCTCAGTAAAGCAAACTGGACCCTTTATTTCAGCATACCACCGTTCACATGCGGTTGCGTGCGATTCAGTCAGGATCCAGTGACATGCAGTGTTTGGACGCAGCTCAAAAACGCTACAGATCAACGGATCCGGTATATGACGCATGCCAACGCATCTTACCGCGATTCCATTGAAAATGCATTGAAATTACAATGCATTTGTCAAGGATCCGTCACATGTTTGCCGTTTTTTTTTTTTTTTTTTACGTCCGTCAAAAAACCACTGATGTGAAATCAGCCTGATCTGCCCACACATGTGAATTCCAGCTTCCCCCAATCCTTATTTCGTCAGGGGAGAGTCTGCCCCCATACACATCTGGTGGTGGGCGAGTTCGCTGACTTTTATCTGTGTATGAGGACCATAATATAGAGAACTCGCATGATCTCTAGATCAGATGGAGGCTGCCTGCTGGTTACAGCCTTAGGGTACCTTCACACTTAGCGATGCAGCAGCAATCCGACCAACGATCTGACCTGGTCAGGATCGCTGCTGCATTGCTACATGGTCGCTGGTGAGCTGTCAAACAGGCAGATCTCACCAGCGACCACTGAACAGCCAGCAGCGACGTGCAAGCGACGCTGCGCTTGCACGGAGCCGCCGACTGGAAGCTGCGGAGACTGGTAACTAAGGTAAACATCGGGTATGGTTACCCGATGTTTACATTAGTTACCAGCGCTGTGTGCAGAGAGCAGGGAGCCGCGCACACTGAGCGCTGGCTCCTTGCTATCCTAGCTGCTGTACACATCGGGTTAATTAACCCGATGTGTAATGCAGCTACATGTGCAGAGAGCAGGGAGCCGCGCACACTGCTTAGCGCTGGCTCCTTGCTCTCCTAGCTGCTGTACACATCGGGTTAATTAACCCGATGTGTACAGCAGCTACATGTGCAGAGAGCCGGAGCCGGCAGCACAGGCAGCGTGAGAGCTGCGGAGGCTGGTAACTAAGGTAAATATCGGGTAACCACCTTGGTTACCCGATGTTTATCTTGGTTACAAGCTTACCTCAGCTGTCAGACGCCGGCTCCTGCTCGCTTCATTTGTCGCTCTCTCGCTGTCACACACAGCGATCTGTGTGTCACAGCGGGAGAGCGGCTTTGAAGAAAACGAACCAGGGCTGTGTGTAACGAGCAGCGATCTCGCAGCAGGGGCCAGATCGCTGCTCAGTGTCACACACAGCGAGATCGCTAATGAGGTCACTGCTGCGTCACAAAAAGCGTGACTCAGCAGCGATCTCGGCAGCGAGCTCGCTGTGTGTGAAGCACCCCTTATGCAATCTCTGGTAAAGTAAAGATCTCCATTCTCTTCAAATCTGTTCCAAGGTATTTCGCTTTAGTTAATCCAGGTTTCTGTTGCCTTTGATAAGCAAACTAGGACTATTCTGTCTGACAGAATAGAAACTGAAGCCAACTGACCCATTATAATTCAGTGGGATATTATGACAGATTTTTGTAAGAAATCCTATCTCTCATGAATAAATAATAAGAATCCCACTTCCAAGAGTGTCTGTCTTACTCCCCTTCTCCCCCAATTGTCAGAGCCAGTATATCGTGTTTGAGATTAAAGGGGGCTTTACACGCTACGATATCGTTAATGTTTTATCGTCGGGGTCACGTTGTTAGTGACACACATCCGGCGTCATTAACGGTATCGCAGAGTGTGACACTGACCAGCGACCTTAAGCGACCTCAAAATGGTGAAAATCGTTCACCATGGAGAGGTCGTCCCAAACTCAAAAATCGGTAAGGGTTGTTTAGCGTTGTGGTTCATCGCTCATGCGGCAGCACACATCGCTATGTGTGACACCGCAGGAGCGAGGAACGTCTCCTTACCTGCCGCCGGCCACAATGAGGAAGGAAGGAGGTGGGTGGGATGTTTACATCACGCTCAGTTCCGCCCCTCCGCTTTCATTGGCCGGCCGCTTAGTGACGTTGCGGTGACGTCGCTGTGATGCCGAACGTCCCTCCCCCTTGAAGGAGGGATTGTTCGGCAGTCACAGCGACGCTGCCGACCAGGTAAGTATGTGTGATGCTGCGTAGCGATAATGTTTATACTCCCAAAAAACGTTTGAATAGCTACCACGCTGTACGCAGATGCGACTGGTCCGGTCCAATGAGCATCATTGTAGCGGCTCCTGTCCCGCCTCGCTGCTGGTAATGCCTGTCCTTTGATGTGGATTATTGAATGTTCTCAGTGATGTGGATGACACGTTCTGCATAGCCGAACATAATCTCGTGCCTGCGCAGTAAGATCACGGTTTACACAGGCGCACCTTGCTTTGCCCTGCTGCAGGCTACTGCTGACGCATGCGCAGTTAGGTTTCGGGCTTTGCTTGCAGCTGGGCAAAGTAAAATGCGCCTGCGTGAACCGCGATCTTCCTGGGCAGGCGTGAGATTGTTTTCGGCTGTGTGGATGATGCAGGACACCTCATTCACATCAGGAGGATAACGGAGAGGCGGGACAGGAGCCTCTACGACGCCCATCGGACCGGTTGCATTTGCATACAGCGCAGGAGCTATTCAAAGGGTTTTTGGGGGATATGTAAGAGGGTCAGGGCATAATATACTACTTTTCAGAATGCAACATGGGTGCTAAGGAACGTGGTGGAATTAGCTCATACATGAAAAAACTGCTGGCTATAAGCTGCGGCCACCACCACTGGGCTCTTATATATAGCATTCTAACATGCTGTACATAAGAGCCCAGGACGCTGTGTAGAACGTAAAAATGACTTAAACGGTCGGTGCGGTGCAGACTGCTCGGATGGGTGGCACTGTTCTCCGGACCAGCGCCTCCTTTCAGCTATCTTTGCCCTCCTTCTGAAGCCTGGGTGCATGACGCGTCCATGAAGCCTGTACAGGACCTCAATGCCAGCCTGTGTGAATGACGTAGGATGCGCCATGCACCCAGGCTTCAGAAGGACACAGATGGCCGAAAGAGGTACCGCACCCAGAGAACGGAGATACCCATTTGACCAGTCTGCGCCGAACCAACCGTTTAAGTGAGTATTATAAAGTGATTTTTACGTTCTATACAGCGGCCTGGGCTCTTATATACAACATGTTAGAATGCTGTGTATAAGGGCCTAATGGTGCTGGCCGCAGCTTATAGTCACCAAATCTGGAGACCGGTTCCCTTTAAACTGTTTAAATCCAGATGTAAAAATGGGCACATGGATGACAATACTCTTGAAAGTCATGCATTCTTTCTAAATAAGGCTGCTTTCACACTGTCTTTTTAACATGCGTCCTGAACGTTTTTTTGCTGCAAAAGCGGATCCTGCTTTTACAGCAAAAAATGCATGCAAACGCATGTGTTATTTTGCAGGATCCTGTCACTGGATGTTTAGGGGCGGGCATTGGAGTCATGTGATCGGGAGTGAGGGGAACTAAACGTGCCAGACTGGGAGCCGGCATCTGACAGCTGGGCTCGTAACCAAGGTAAACATCGGGTATACTTGCTTGGATACACGATATTTACTTTGGTTATGAGCGTCTGCAGCTGCTAGGAGCCGGGCTCCCTGCACACATCACCAACGTAAACATCGGGTAACTAAGATAAGTGGTTACCCGATATTTACTTTGGTTACGAGTGTCCGCAGCTCTCAGGTGGGGGAAAGGGAGAGGGAGGAGACAGAGAGGGGTAGAGAGACAGAGGGAGTAGTAGAGAGACTGATCACGCGAGGCTGGTGTCTGGGCATGCTCAGTAGAGCAAGCAGGATCCTGTCTATCAGCATGCCAGCGTTCACCTACGTTAGTCAGGATCCAGCAATTTGCAGAAGTTGGACGCAGCTCAAAAACGCTACAAGTAGCGTTTTTGAAAGATGTTAAAAAACTGCAAGTCGCTGGATCCTCACTATAACGCACGCAAACGCAGGTGAACGCATGTTAACGCAAGTCCATTGCAAATGCATTGAAATGAAAACGCATTTGCAATGGATCCGTTTTTGCGTTAAAAAAACGTTCAGAACGCATGTTAAAAAGACGTAGTGTGAAAGCAGCCTTAGTCAAACAATTATAAAGTGGTTTTACCATTCCTTTGGCTTTCTAGTGTAAGGCTGTGCGCACGCTGCATCTTTGTGGTGACCACACAGATGCATGTTTTTGGGCCCAAAAAACGCACCCTCGGTAAGCATTTTTTTTGCCGCATTTTACGTTTTTTACCCCGTTAATAACCACTGTGGTTTTTAGTCAAATCTATTGACTGGAAGACCTCAAAAACGCAGGAAGAATTGACAAGCTGCTACCTGGGGAAGGAAATTCATGCATTTTGGGACCAAAACATACCCAAAACACGCAGAAACTCGTCAAAAAACGCAGTGTGCGCACAAGGCCTATATGGTAGGATTTTGTTCCACATTGCTACCACAGTGACACAGTATGGCTGGCCTTGCAAGAGTATAGTAGTGTTTAACTGCTGTAATGCCTTATTTACTTGTGCCAATGTATTAGGAAAACTGCACCTCTTTAACCCCTTCACGACTGGCCGATTTTTTTTTTTCCCTTTCCGTTTTTTTTTTCGCCATTCTTTTTCTGAGAGACGTAACTTTTTTATTTTTCAGTCAGTAAGGTCATGTGAGGTCTCATTTTTTGCGGAGCTGTACTTTTAAATGAAACCATAAGTTTTACCATATAGTGTACTGGAAAACGGCAAAAAAATTCCAAATGCAGAAAAATTGCAAAAAAAGTGCGATAGCATTATTGTTTTTGAGATATTTTATTCACTGTGTTCACTATATGGCAAAACTGATGTGTGGGTGTAATGCCTCAGTTCCGTGCGAGTTCGTAGACACCAAACATGTATAGGTTTACTTTTTATATAAGGGGTTAAAAAAAAAAAAAAGCCTGAAGTTTGTCCGAAAAAAGTGGCACACGTTTTACGCCATTTCGTGACCCGTAGCGTTCTCATTTTTCGGGATCTATGGCTCAGTGACGGCTTATTTTGTGTCTCGAACTGATGTTTTTAACGGTACTATTTTTGCGCAGATGCTACGTTTTGATCGCCTCTTATTGCATTTTGCGCAAAAGTTGTGGCGACAAAGTCGTTTTGGCGTTTGGAATTTTTTTGCCGCTACGCCGTATACTGATCAGATTAATTGATTTTTTTTATTTTGACAGATCGGGCGTTTCTGAATGCGGTGATGCCAAATGTGGTTTTTTTTTTTAACACTTTGATTTTCAATGGGGCGAATGGGGGTGATTTGAACTTTTAAGTTTTTTTTTAACTTTTTTTTTTTTTTTTTATTTTACTAGGGGGCTATAGCGATCAGCAATCCGATCACTCTGCACTATCTGCTGATCACAGCTACACAGCTGTAAACAGCAGATACGCTCACTGGGCCGCGGGCACAGTGAAAGTGAAAGCAATTCATGTGTAGTACAGGAGTTACCACATGACCCTGTGCTACTATGACAACTTGATAAGAATTTGTCCCTTTTTTATTCTGCTATCAGATTGGAAACATACACCTGGTGACAGAATCACAAGGGCTGTAACTGCATGTAAGGCTGGGGCCACACGGGGCACTACTGCGATGCTCGCTTGACACTCGGCTCGCGCTGGCAGTACAGCAGGAGCAGAGTGTCATGCTAGTATCCCTGCATCTGAGGTCCGACTGTGCGTGCGGACCTCAGCTGCGGGGGGCAGTCCAGCGTTGCGGAGGGGCGGGCCGGCACGGAGGAGAGGAGGGAGGGATTTCTCTCCCTCTTTCCTCCGTAGCCGGCTATTTCGATTCTCTCTGCACGCGTGGTACACCGGTGTACTGCGAGTGCAGTGCGATTTTTCTCTCGCCCCATTGACGTGAATGGGTGCGAGAGAAAAGAGTCTCGCATTACAGTCGCAGCATGCTGCGATTTGTTTTCTCGGTCCGATTAGGGCTGAGAAAATAATCGCTCATGTGCGCTGACACACAGGCTAAAATTGGTTCAAGTGGAATGCAATGTTTTATCGCACTCCACTCGCACCGATTTTCTCGCCGTCTGGCTTAGGCCTTAAAATCCTAAAATTATACCAGTCGCTAACTGTAAGCATAATGTGACTGTGACAACTATGGATACAAAAGAACTGGTATGAAACTGAGCTCTTATTCCAATAAAGCAACTTTATAAAAGGAATGGTTTAAAGTTGACACTGGTATTTTGCTTTACGTTTTTAATAGATTATTTTTCTTCTCCTCACCCTCTGCAGATGGTGAAGTTAATGTTTTGGATGACATTTTAACTGAGGCTCCAGATCAAGATGATGAATTGTATAACCCTGAAAGTGAGCAGGATGTGAATGAGAAAAAAGGTAAGATATGTTCTGCACCCTAAAGAAATATCCTGATAATCTGCAGCTCAATGCTGTAAATTGCAGATCTTTGTATTACAATTGATAAAATCCATGGGGTAAAGCTCTGCAATCTACAAGGCATGATCCTCCCCCCCCCCCCTATTGTAATGTGCAAGGCATTGCATTTCATAAGTTATGTTTAGTAGTTACACATAGTTGACTATTGTTTTCACTAATCCTTATTTTAACTGCTTCAGGACCGCCTACGGTATATAAACGTTGGCTTCTGCTGGGCTTTGTACAGAGGCGGCGTTTATCAACGGTCTGTGGTCAGGAGGGGATCGCAACCCCCTGCATGTTGCCATCACCGGGTTTCCGGAGACATCACCAGAATCTGATTGGATCAGGTCCTGGTGATGTTATCCCTTTGTGATCGTCTATGTGCTGTGATCAGTAGTGATCACTGGCACATAGAACTTTCAGAGGTACAGAGAGCTGCTTCTCTTACCTCTCCCGGGTTTCCTGTGTCAGGATCACTGAGGATCTGAAGGTTGTCATGGCAACAGGAGGTCAAATGATGCCCTTCAGGTCTGCCATGTACGGTGTCCTGTCAGACCCAGCCTGCAGCAGGATCTGATAGGTGATCTGAAGCCTGACACTGCCAGTATAATTCTGTCCTGCTGCTGCAGGGTAATGCATTATACCAGCGATCAGACTTGGAAAAGTTAACATTCCATATAGAGAAGAAGTAAAAAAAAATAGTTAAGAACAGTTAACCCCCCCCCCCCCCCCCCCCCAAAAAAAAAAAAACTTGCAAAATGAGAAAAAAAATCACAAATTATATCCAAAAATACATTTATTTATATAAAAACAAAAAGTACACGGATTTGGTATTACCACGTCCGGCCCGACTTGATCTATATAAGTGTCACACTATTTAACTCCTTTAGGAAATAGTTTTTTAAAAGAAATGCATCAAAAAATGACTTTTCTCTGACGCCTCATTGGGGGACACAGGACCATGGGTGTTATGCTGCCTATCCATAGGAGGACACTAAGTAGATGCAAAAGCATAGCTCCTCCTCTGCAGTATACACCCCCTGGCCGGGCCAGGCAACCTCAGTTTTAGCTTAGTGTCTGTAGGAGGCACTTCCTTTCAAGGTTTGTTATTTTTTGAGGGCGACTGTTTCCTTTTGGGACCGATCTCCCACTACAATCAACGGGCAGGAACGTGGAGTGTCGCCTCCACGTACCCCCTCCTGCGACGCTGGATCCTGGGCTGGACGACGGGTTCCACAGACACCGATTTTCCAAAGCCCAGGGTAGAGGCCTGTGCCCCTATAGCCCAATTCCTCAGCCCCTCTTTGCAGGCTCTGAGTTAAATATGGCACCGGTGTGACCGGACACAGCAAGCTGACTCTGCTATTTTCACTGCCTGGCCTGAAGCAGTGTTCTAAGGTGAGATCCCCCCTGACTGGTTTCCCAGACAAAGGGAGAAAAGACGCTGCAGGGAAGGCTCCCAGGACATTTACAGTATTTATGAGAAAGTCCCTTGCTGAGTGCAAGGAGGAGAGCCCCAAGGATCCTGCACACAGTGTTAACTTTTCTCTAGCTTGCTGGCTGGAGGAGGGGGGAAGTCACTCCTGTTTGCAGAAAGTCCTGCAGATAATTTCCCTGTGGCAGGGGGAGGGCCCAGGGCTCAGGGACTCACACTGCTTATTTGCTCTGTTTTATTTGCTCTAGCAGAAAAGCCGGCTGATAACCACCAGTGACAAGCTGTGCTGACTGGAGGGGGAGGGAGGAAAACTATCAGAAGCTCCCTTCCCGCCGTTTTTTTACTACCCACGGGGGGGGGGGGGGGGGGCACACTGACTTCATCTTCGCGCTCTTTTAGCGCTAAGCCCGCCCCCCAGGAAAGCGTGCGAAGATCTCCATAGAGCTTAATCCTTCCTGAGGACAGGGCCATCGGCTGATTCTGGTGAGGTGCTTGCTTCACTTGTAGATCTGCTGAGCATTGCTCCCCCTCCTGGCATACTCCTATTAGGAACATGCAGAATTCTAAGGGCACTAAGAGTGCTAAGGCCCACATATCTATTATTCAGCCTGCACTGCCTGGCACGCTGAGCTACCACGTAAACACACCTCTTCTCTCTGAGTCCTGTGCCCCTATAGCCCCCCCCAAGACCCCCCCTGCCACCACTGCCGCAACCGTCAGCCCAGAGCCTAGGGCTCCCAGCCCACCGGAATGGGCACAGTTTCTGTCCCAATCCATGGAAAAACTGTCACAGAACCTGGTGCTGGCTATGCAATGTCGTCCTTCACACCCTTCTGGGTCCCTGGACGGAACGCAGCCTGAGGGTACCCCTATGGAGGATCCTTCTGAGGTAATCCGGGCACATGCTTCACCGGTTGCAGGGATCAGGAAGAGAGCACACGGCCGGGTGTCTCCAGTGGGCTCTCCCTCGGGAGCACACAGGGCAGGCTCTCCCACACGCTCCACGGCTTCTGAAGAGCTGGAGGAGGGAGAATGCTGTTTATACCAAGAGGACTCCTTGGTTTCAGCCTCCCCAGATGATCAAACTGCAATAGACTCCCGTTTAGCAGCAATCAACCAAACTCTGCATGTGGAGGATCCCCTATCCACTACCACTGACCATGCGGTCTCCGTTAAGAGGGCAAGGAAACCCCAAAAGGTTTTCGCTGATCACCCAGAGTTTCAGGATATCCTCACAAAGCAAAGGGAGAAGCCTGACAGGCGCTTCGGTAACCGAAAACTCATGGAGTCCCGGTACCCTTTTGCCTCCCCCCCCCCCCCTCCCCCTTCCGGTTTCCCGCTTTGCCACAAAGACGCTCAGACACAGGTGTAGCACCTCGCCCGCTCTGCTTTGGAGGCCGCAGGTTCCTCCCTCTCAAAGGCGATCTCGGTCTGGGCAGAATCTCTTAACACTTCGCTTGAGGAATCCCAGTTCACCCATACCTTCACAGAGGTAACAGCTCAAATTGCCGCTGCGGCGGAGTACCTCATACAGGCCTCCATGGACGCTGCTACCTGCGCAGCGTTTGCCGCCTCAAATACCATAGCCATCCGTAGAGCTCTCTGGCTTCGACAATGGCGAGCGGACTCTGCCTCCAAGAAGTCTCTCACGGGCCTTCCCTTTTTTCCAGACCGATTGTTTGGCGAACGTCTGGACAAGCTCATTTTTGACGCCACGGGAGGAAAGAGTACCTCCCTCCCCCAGCTGAAGTCCAGGACGTCCTTCACCAGACGTCCTCGTTCCGCTCCTTTCGGAACTCATTTGGTTGGTCGACATTCCGTGCTGTCCCCGCCACCAGCCGCGGACTACGCAGGGACCGACCTTCTCGGCTCTCCCCGAAACCCACTTCGTCATGGCAGCCTAGACCGAAACAGTCCAGGACTAGGGAGACTCAGCCACGACGTTTTCCCCCCTCATGACTCCTTCGGCGCCCCGGAAGACACACTCATGGTAGGAGGTAGACTGCGGCTCTTTCATCACATCTGGGCTGCTGCCTCAGACGACAAATGGGTGCGAGACCTTGTCTTCCGGTTACTACATAGATTTTCAGACCCGACCCCTGAGTCGGTTCTCTCTCTCAAACCCCCAAAGACTCAAACGACGCAAAGCTTTTTTCTCAGCAATCCACTCGCTCCAAACAGCAGGAGTGATAATACCTGTCCCAGACGACGAGAAGTTCGGGGGGTTTTATTCCAACCTCTTTGTGGTCCCCAAAAAGGATGAGTCAGTTTGACCCATCCTGGACCTCAAACACCTAAACAAACATGTGCACGTCTGGAGATTCAGAATGGAGTCCCTAAGGTCCATTATTGCATCCATGGTCGAAGGGGAATTCCTCGCCTCCATAGACATCAAGGACGCGTACCTGCACATACCCATCGCCCCAGATCACCAAAAGTTCCTCCGCTTCGCAATTCAGGATTCCCATTTTCAATTCGTAGCGCTACCCTTCGGCCTTGCCACCACACCAAGGGTCTTCACCAAAGTCATGGCGGCCGACATGAGCGTCCTTCACGCCAGGGGAGTAGTCGTTCTCCCTTACTTGGACGACCTCATCAAGGCCCCCTCCTTCCGCGACTGCTCAACCAGCGTACAGATCACTGTGGACACCCTATCCCGCTTAGGGTGGCTAGTGAATCTGGCCAAATCATCCCCGATCCCATCACGATCCATCACCTTCCTGGGCATGTCCCTGTACACCCGTCGGGGCTTGATCCTTCTTCCTCAGGACAAGGCGATCGACAAGGCGATCGCTCTTCAACGAGCGGTACTCTGCCTTCTATGTCCTCCGTCTCGCTCCATTCGAGTCAGCATGAAAGTGCTCGGCAGGATGGTGGCAGCTATGGAAGCAGTACCCTTTGCTCAACTGAACCTCCGCACACTGCAGCTAGCCCTTCTAGCGGCCTGGGACAAGAGCCCATTCTCCCTGGACAGACATCTTCACCTGACGCCTTCAGTCAGGTATGCACTCCGCTGGTGGCTTCGGTCCTCATCCCTATCGAAGGGGAGATCTTTTCTCCCAGTGAACTGGCTGGTCCTGACCACGGACGCCAGCCTCCTAGGCTGGGGAGCAGTGTACCGGCACCACACTGCTCAAGGATGTTGGACGCCCCAGGAGTCTTTCCTACCCATAAACATCCTGGAACTCCGCGCGATCTTCCTCGCACTCAGAGCAGTCTGCCCTCTGCTAGCGGGTCGTCAGATTCGAGTCCAATCGGACAATGCAGCAGCTGTAACCTATATCAATCAGCAGGGGGGCACCCGCAGCAAAGCTGCTTATCTCGAGGCCCACAAGATCCTCAGCTGGGCCGAATCGTCGGGAACAGTGATAACAGCGGTACACATACCGGGGGTAGAGAACTGGGCAGCAGACTTTCTAAGTCGCCTGGCTGCCGGAGAATGGTCTCTCCACCCAGATGTGTTTCTACACATCTGCACTCGCTGGGGCACACCAGACGTGGACCTGATGGCCTCAAGGTTGAATGCAAAGGTACCAGCGTTCATAGCCAGGTCACGCGACCCGCAGTCCATCGGCGCGGATGCTCTACTCTGCTCCTGGCACCAATTCCGCCTGCCTTACATATTTCCACCTCTACCCCTGCTGCCGCGAGTAATCAGGAAGATCAAGGCAGAGGGAGTCCCGGTGATACTGATAGCACCGGACTGGCCCAGGCGCGCCTGGTACGCCGAATTAGTACAAATGCTCACAGACGCAACGAGGCGCCTTCCAGACATCCCAGACTTGCTGACCCAAGGGCCCATTTCCCATCAGAACTGCAGAGCCCTGAAGCTGATGGCATGGCCATTGAGACCTGGGTATTAACAAGAGCGGGATTCTCCCCCGCGGTTATTTCCACCATGATCAGCGCCCGAAAGCCTGCTTCATCCCGCATTTACCACCGTACGTGGAAAATCTTCCTTTCATGGTGCAGGGAAACTAACGTCCAGCCTATGCCTCTGGCCATCCCCCAGAATTCTCGACTTTCTACAGTCTGGCTTGCAAGCGGGGTTGGCTCTCGGTTCCCTTAAAGGGCAGGTCTCAGCGCTCTCAATCTTCTACCAATGCCGCCTGGCTCAAAAACCGCAAGTCAAGACCTTCCTCCAGGGCGTTTCCCATCTAGTTCCCCCGTACAAACGGCCGCTGGAACCATGGGACCTCAACCTCGTTCTGGACGGTCTCCAGAGGTCTCCCTTTGAACCCCTCAAGGAATCCTCCCATGCTCTTCTGCCCGGGAAGGTAACATTCCTGGTGGCAATTACGTCCATCAGACGGGTTTCGGAGCTAGCAGCACTCTCTTGCCGCGAGCCTTTTCTGATCTTTCACCAGGACAAGGTGGTTCTGCGCCCCCTTCCGGATTTCCTTCCAAAGGTTCTTACCCCGTTTCATTTGAACGAGGATATTGTTCTGCCTTCCTTTTGTCCACACCCGGTTCATAGGGTGGAAAGGTCTCTGCATTCGTTAGACCTCGTCAGAGCTCTCAGATATTACATATCCAGGACAGCCCCCTTTAGGAAAACGGACTCTTTGTTCGTCATTCCTGAGGGGCCTAAGAAGGGACAGGCAGATTCAAAGGCGACTCTGGCTCGCTGGATTCGCTCTGCGATCCAGGAAGTCTACCGCTTGCAACTCAAGCCCATTCCTAGTGGGCTGCGGGCTGATTCCACACGAGCAGTTGGCGGTTCGTGGGCCATTCGGCATCAGGTTTCAGTGGAACAGGTGTGTAAGGCTGCGACCAGGTCTAGCCTACATACATTTTCAAAGCATTACAGAGTCCATACCCAGGTTTCAACTGAGGCAAATCTGGGTAGGAAAATTCTGCAAACTGCAGTAGAGCACCTCTTTCTCAGTAGGCGCTCCAGGCTGTCTGGGACTGGTTCCTAGTCCTTGGGTTGTGTTGTCTTCTTTTATGTTTCCCACCCATGGACTGCTTTAGGACGTCCCATGGTCCTGTGTCCCCAATGAGGCGTCAGAGAAAAACGGATTTTTGTGTACTCACCGTAAAATCGTTTTCTCTTAGCCATCATTGGGGGACACAGCACCCACCCTGTTGCCCTGTTGGGCCTTGGTTCTCTCAGTACCTTATTTGGTTATGACTCTTCTTTTCTCATGTTCCTCTGTTGAGAAGTTTTTACTGTGTTTTTTTTTTTTTCTCTCCTACTGCTTGTGTACTAAAACTGAGGTTGCCTGGCCCGGCCAGGGGGTGTATACTGCAGAGGAGGAGCTATGCTTTTGCATCTTAGTGTCCTCCTATGGATAGGCAGCATAACACCCATGGTCCTGTGTCCCCCAATGATGGCTAAGAGAAAACTATTTTACGGTGAGTACACAAAAATCCGTTTTTCATCATACTGCAGAAAAGTGTCATAAAACGCAATCAAAAAGTTGACATAAACAAAAATGGGATTACTGAAAACTACATCTTGTCCCACAAAAAACAGAGCTGTGTGGCAGCTTATCAGCAGAAAAATTAAAAAGTTACAGCTCTGTGAATACCGCAATGCAAAAAATAATTCTAAAAAAAATCGCAAAAAAACAATTCCTGAGTTACTGTTTTATGAGAATAAAAAAAGATCCAAAAATGGTACAAGACCTCACATGGATGGCTCTCCAAACTTGACATGGGATTCGCTATCTATTCCAGACAATTGTGCGCTCTAAAATTCAAATGGCGCCCCTTCCCTCCAGAGCCCTGCCATGCACCCAAAACCAGGGCTGTGGAGTCGGTAAGCCAAACCTTCGACTCCGACTCCTCAAATTCTCTTGCACCGACTCCGGCTCCGACTCCGACTCCTACATATATTGCTTATAGTTAGGTGAAAAATTTATTGTAGTACATGAATATGTGTATGTGAACATCAGACATTTAATAATTTTTATGATACAATAATCAAGATATTTGGATAGAACATAAAATATATTTATTGGAATACAACTTTAGAACACAAAAAACTGTAATAAATTGTAAATATGTAATACACTATGTAATATACAGTAGATTACATATATATCTTGTGTGTGTATATACACTGTATATATATATATATATATATATATATATATATATATATATATATATATATATATATATATATATATATATATATATACAGTGTATATACACACACAAGATATATATGTAATCTACTGTATATTACATAGTGTATTACATATTTACAATTTATTACAGTTTTTTGTGTTCTAAAGTTGTATTCCAATAAATATATTTTATGTTCTATCCAAATATCTTGATTATTGTATCATAAAAACAATTAAATGTCTGATGTTCACATTGTACTACAATAAATTTTTCACTTAAATATAAGCATTATACTAAATGTTATTATTTAGTAAAATATTCAGCACATTCTGCATTGCACTCCTGTCCCCAATTTATTATATACTTTAGGAGTCGGAGTCGGTGCATTTTATACCGACTCCGACTCCACCAAAATGAGCTCCGACTCCACGACTCCGACTCCACAGCCCTGCCCAAAACTGTAGATTTCCACCATATATCGGCTTACTTAGGAGAAATTGCAGAATAAATTTTATGGTGCGTTGTTTCCTGATATCCTTGTGGAAAAAAAAGCTATTTGGTTAAAGTAACAATTTTGTTGTAACTTTTTTTTTTTTTTTTTTTTTTCCATTTTCACACCTCACTGAATTTTATAATATTGGAAGTCTCTGGGTGTTCTAGTTGCTCACCAAACATCAAGATATATGCCTTGAGGTGTCTAGTTTCCAAAATGGGGCCACTTGTGTGGGGAACTCCACTGTTTAAGCGCATCAGGGGTTCCCCAAACGTAGCATGGCATCCACTAATGATTGTAGCTAATTTTGCAGTCAAATGGCGCCCCTTCGCTTTCAAGCCTTGCCGTGCACTCAAACTGTAGATTTCCACCACATATGAGGTATCGGTGTACTCAGGAGAAATTGCACAATACATTTTATGGTGCATTTTTTTTTCCTGCTACCCTTGTGAAAAAAGAAAGCTACCTGGTCGAAGTAACAATTTTGTGGTAATTTTTTATTTTCATGGCTCAATGTTTTAAACTTCTGTGAAGCCCCTGTGGGTTCAAGGTGCTCGCCAAATGTCAAAATTGCTTGAGGGGTCTAGTTTCCAAAATGGTATCACTTGTGGGGGAGCTCCACTGTTGAGGCACCTCGGGGGGTCTCCAAACGTAACATGGCGTCCGCTAATGATTCCAACCAATTTAGCTTTCAAAAATTCAAATGGCGCTCCTTCCCTTTCGAGCTTTGCCGTGCGCCCAAACAATTTATTTCCACCACATATGAGGTATTGGCGTGCTCAGGAGAAATTGCACAATACATTTTATGGTGTATTTTCTTCTGTTACCCTTGTGAAAATACAAAATCTGAGGCTAAAGTAAGATTATTTTTATTTTTTCCTTCCACATTACTTTGGTTCCTGTGAAGAACTTGAAGGGTTAAACTTCTTGGCTGTGGTTTTGAGCAGTATAAGGGGTACAGTTTTCAGACTGGTATCACGTTTGGATATTTTCTGTCAAATAGGCCTCTCAAAGTCACTTCAAATGTAATGTCCCTAAAAAGAAAAAAAAGGTTTTGTATATTTTGTTAAAAAAATGAGAAATTGCTGATGAACTTTGACCCCCTTTTCACTTCCTAACAAAAAAATGTATTTCTTCAGCGCTCTATTGGGAGACCCAGACGATTGGGGTATAGCTACTGCCTCCGGAGGCCACACAAAGCACTACACTAAAAAGTGCAAGGCCCCTCCCCTTCTGGCTATACCCCCCCGTGGTATCACGGGTTCTCCAGTTTTCAAGCTTTGTGCGAAGGAGGTCAGACATCCATGCATAGCTCCACAGATTTTAGTCAGCAGTAGCTGCTGACTATTTCGGATGGAAGAAAAGAGGGCCCATATAGGGCCCCCAGCATGCTCCCTTCTCACCCGTTGATGGTGTTGTAAGGTTGAGGTACCTATTGCTGGTACGGAGGCTGGAGCCCACATGCTGCTTTCCTTCCACATCCCCCTGGGGGGCTCTGAGGAAGTGGGATCCTGCCGGCCTCAAAGCTCTGACGCCGGGCTCCATCCACAGACCCATTTGAACCTGCTGGATACGGAGCTGGAGTACCGTTCAGGGACATGGCCCTGCACCATTACAGGTACTCTGTGTCCCCGTACACACAGGCACAGCACACTCCAGACTTGCTGGGTGTGCTAGTGCGCCGGGGACAGTAAAGGGTTACAGTCACTGCAGCTTTGCTGAGTGACTTTGTGTATTGGGAACTACCGCGCCGGACGCTCCGGGAGCGGCGGCGCGGCTGGGACTTGTAGTTCGCCGGGGACTGGGCGCCGACCGCGCTTTTACGGCGGCGGCGCTTATAAATCCAGTCCCCGGCTTCTGCGGCCTAGTGCCGCTTCGTTCCCGCCCCCTCCCTGTCACTCAGGGAAGGGGACAGACGCTGAGCAATCAGCAGCGCCGAGGGCTGGAGCCTTATTTACATGCTCCAGCCCTCTCACTGCACACTGTCGGACGCCGGATTCCCGCTCTGACTTGGGGCACGCCCACGGCCCGCCCCTCCTCACACGAGCTGGGGAAGACGCCGGCAGCCATTACTGCAGTCCGAGCTCGGACTTTCGGCAACCAGGCAGGACGGTGGCGACCATACACCCGCTTATAGGCGGGCGGTAAGCGGCACACATAGTGCTGACCCCAATATATACTGCAGTGTGTACATGTGTATTTTAACTGCATAGGTCGCTATATGCCCGCTTGGAGAGCGACACATCAGCAGCAGGAAAGCAGGTGTGCTAAGGCACAGGCTTTCTAGGCTGCTTGTATTGCACGTACTGAAGTGTTCATTTGTGTTTATGCTTGTATGCTATACACTGCACTGTACAGTCGCTAGTCTTAGCTATATTCTCCTGGAATGGCTAGACTACAGCAGCAGAAAACCAAGGGTGCTGGGGCACAGGTTTTTTTTTTTTCTATGCTGCTTGTATTGCATGGGCTGCAGTGTGCATTTGTACTTGTGCTTGTATGCTATACATTGCACTGTATGGTCACTCTTCTGGGCTATATTCCCCTAGATGACTAGTCTACAGCAGCAGAAGAGCAGAGGTGCCAGGGCACAGGCTTCTATGCTGCTTGTATTGCTTGTGCTGCAGTGTTCATTTGTACTTTATGCTTGTATGCTATACATTGCACTGTACGGTCACCAATCTTGGCTATATACTTCTATATGGCTAGTCGGCAGCGGCAAAAAAGCAACACAGATTTTCAGTGCTGTTTTTACTACATGGGATGCTGTTCATGACACCGTCCCATTGTGTGCATGCTCCCCTGTAGCACTTCGTCTGCCGGGGTCTCTAGCGCTTCGTCTGCCGGGGTCTCTACTAGTCGTGGCCAAAGAAACCACCTGTCATCCCTGTCCAAGGACAGGGACGGAGTTGCAGTTTCGACAGATATATTGTCATAAGATAGAGACTTGCAGTCCAGACAGGCCATGGGCAATCTTCCTGACCAACCTCATTTGGAACGGGGGGGTCCCAGGAGGACTCTCTGTATGATAAGGCAGCTCTCCAGGACTTTGATCCTGACATCGCAATCAATCCGGATACACCGGATGGTAACGCCATACGGAATGATCCTATAGCGTCCATCAATGGAAGGTTGGATCTTTCTCCCTCAGCTCCCCCAGTGGAGGAGTCAGCTTCACAGCAGGAGAAGTCCCTTTTCAGTATCTCAAACGGATATTGAGTATTTTTCTGGCCACGCTGACTTCAGAGAAGCAGTCCAGAAACACCACGCTTACCAGATAAGCGTCTTCTCCAAACGTTTTTAAGATACACGTTATCCCTTTTCCCCTGACGTGGTCAAGCGCTGGACCCAGGGTCCAAAAGTGGATTCTCCAATCTCCAGGCTTGCGTCTAGAGCCATAGTTGCACTGGAGATGGGGCTTCACTTAAAGATGCCATTCACAGACAGATGGACTCTGGTTGAAATCTGTCTAGGAGGCTATCGGCGTGTCGGTTGCTCCGGCATTCACAGCCGTATAGGCAACCTAACCTTTTCAGCTGTTCTTGCGCAGCTGGCCTTGAGCACATGTACATCTGTACCGCAGAGGCGTCCGTAACTCCGCAATGTCTGCACTGCGACTTACCCTATTAATGCTGTCCTAAAAGTACAGTCGAGGTTTCGGTCCTTCCCAAGCTCGGGCAGGTCCCAATTGTCCTCGTGCAAAAGGGCTACAAAACCTCAGACGGGCTCAGATTCCGGCCGGGCTCAATCACGCCCAAGGAAGGCAGCCGGAGGAACCGCTACCAAGGCGGTCTCCTCATGACTCTCAGCTCTCTCTCTCTCTCCGCATCCGCGGTTGATGGCAGACTCCCCCGCCTTTGGCGACATTTAGCTGCCACAGGTCACAGACCGGTGGGTGACGGACATTGTGCTCACGTGCACAGGACAGTGTTCTGTTCTCGTCCTCCGACTCCATTCTTCAGAACGGCCCCACCTCCCCACCGAGCAGATGCCCTGCTGCAGGCGGTGGACGCTCTAAGAGCAGAAGGAGTGGTGATCCCTGTCCCCCCTCAGGAACGAGGGCGAGGGTTTGTACTCCAATCTCTTTGTGGCTCCAAAAAAGGACGGCTCCTTCCGTCCTGTTCTGGACCTAAAACTGCTCAATAAGCATGCGAACGCCAGGCGGTTCCGGATGGAATCCCTCCGATCCGTCATTACCTCAATGTCTCGAGGAGACTTCCTTGCCTCAACAGACATCAAAGATGCCTATCTCCACGTGCCAATTGCTACGGAGCACCAACGTTTTCTACGTTTTGTGATAGGAGACGACCATCTTCAGTTCGTAGCTCTGCCATTCGGTCTGGCGACAGCCCCACGGGTGTTCACCAAGGTCATGGCAGCAGTGGTAGCAGTCTTGCACTCTCAGGGACACCCGGTGATCCCTTACTTGGACGATCTACTCGTCAAAGCACCCTCCCTCGAGGCATGACAACGCAGCCTGAATGTTACGCTGGAGACTCTCCAGACTTTCGGGTGGATCATCAATTTGGCAAGGTCAAATCGGTCACCGACTCAATCACTAACGTATCTCGGCATGGAGTTCACACTCTATCAGCGATAGTGAAGCTTCCGCTGAACAAGCAGCGTTCACTGCAAACAGAGGTGCAGTCTCTCCTTCAAGGCCAGTCGCACCCCTTAAGGCGCCTCATGCACTTCCTAGGGAAGATGGTGGCAGCCATGGAGGCAGTTCCCTTTGCGCAGTTTCATCTGCGCCAACTGCAAGGGGACATTCTCCGCCAATGGGACGGGCAGTCAACCTCCCTGGACAGGAAAGTCTCCCTTTCCCAGATGGCCAAGGACTCTCTGCAATGGTGGCTTATTCCCACCTCATTGTCACAGTGAAGATCCTTCCTACCCCCATCCTGGGCAGTGGTCACGACAGATACGAGTCTGTCAGGGTGGGGAGCAGTTTGTCTCCGCCACAGGGCTCAGGGGACGTGGACTCAGCAGGAGTCCACCCTTCAGATCAATGTTCTGGAAATCGGGGCAGGGTATCTTACCCTACTAGCTTTCCAGCAGTGGCTAGAAAGAGAGCAGATCCGAATCCAGTCGGACAACTCCACAGCGGTGGCATACATCAACCACCAAGGAGGGACGCGCAGTCGGCAAGCCTTCCAGGAAGTCCGGCGAATCCTCATGTGGGTGGAGGACACAGCATCCACCATATCCGCAGTTCACATCCCGGGCGTAGAAAACTGGGAAGCAGACTTCCTCAGTCGCCAGGGTATGGACGCAGGGGAATGGTCCCTTCACCCGGACGTGTTTCATGAAATCTGTCGCCGCTGGGGGGTGCCGGACGTCGACCTAATGGCGTCTCGGCACAACAACAAGGTCCCGGCATTTATGGCACGATCGCGCGATCACAGAGCTCTGGCGGCAGACGCCTTAGTGCAAGATTGGTCGCAGTTCCGGCTCACATATGTGTTTCCACCTCTGGCACTCTTGCCCAGAGTACTGCGCAAAAAATCAGATCCGATTGCATCCGCGTCATACTCGTCGCCCCAGACTGGCCGAGGAGATCGTGGTACCCGGATCTGTGGCATCTCACGGTCGGCCGACCGTGGTCACTACCAGGCTGGCCAGACTTACTGTCCCAAGGGCCGTTTTTCCATCGGAATTCTGCGGCCCTGAACCTGACTGTGTGGCCATTGAGTCCTGGATCCTAGCGTCTTCAGGATTATCCCAAGGGGTCGTTGCCACCATGAAACAGGCTAGGAAGTCCACCTCTGCTAAGATCTACCACAGAACGTGGAAGATTTTCTTAACCTGGTGCTCGGCTCAGGGAGTGTCTCCCTGGCCATTTGCATTGCCTACTTTTCTTTCCTTCCTGCAATCGGGGTTAGAAAAGGGCTTGTCGCTCGGCTTCCTTGAGGGGGAAGTCTCGGCACTATCCGTGTTTTTTCAGAAGCGTCTAGCACGTCTTTCTAAGGTGCGCACGTTCCTACAGGGGGTCTGTCATATCGTACCCCCGTACAAGCGGCCGTTAGATCCATGGGATCTCAACAGGGTATTAGTTGCTCTCCAGAAGCCGCCTTTCGAGCCTCTGAAGGAAGTTTCCTTTTTCGCCTGTCACAGAAGGTGGCGTTTCTCGTTGCGATCACATCGCTTCGGCGAGTGTCTGAGCTGGCAGCTCTGTCATCCAAGGCTCCCTTCCTGGTGTTCCACCAGGACAAGGTAGTGCTGCGCCCCATTCCGGAGTTTCTCCCTAAGGTCGTATCCTCATTTCATCTTAATCGGGATATATCCTTGCCTTCCTTTTGTCCTCATCCGGTTCACCGGTATGAAAAGGACTTACGTTTGTTAGATCTGGTGAGAGCACTCAGACTCTACATTTCCCGCACGGCGCCCATGCGCCGTTCCGATGCACTTTTTGTCCTTGTCGCTGGTCCGCGCAAGGGGTTGCAGGCTTCTAAAGCCACCCTGGCTCGATGGATCAAAGAACCAATTCTAGAGGCCTACCGTTCTGCGGGGCTTCCGGTTCCTTCAGGGCTAAAAGCCCACTCAACCAGAGCCGTGGGTGCGTCCTGGGCATTACGACACCAGGCTTCGGCTCAACAAGTGTACCAGGCAGCTACCTGGTCCAGTCTGCACACTTTCACCAAGCATTATCAGGTGCATACCTATGCTTCGGCGGATGCCAGCTTAGGTAGAAGAGTCCTGCAGGCGGCAGTGACACCCCCGTAGGGGAGGGCTGTTTTGCAGCCCTAACATGAGGTATTTCTTTACCCACCCAGGGACAGCTTTTGGACGTCCCAATCGTCTGGGTCTCCCAATAGAGCGCTGAAGAAGAAGGGAATTTTGTTACTTACCGTAAATTCCTTTTCTTCTAGCTCTTATTGGGAGACCCAGCACCCGCCCTGTTGTCCTTCGGGATGTTTTTGTTGTTTGCGGGTACACATGTTGTTCATGTTGAACGGTTTTTCAGTTCTCCGATGTTACTCGGAGTTAATTTGTTTAAACCAGTTATTGGCTTTCCTCCTTCTTGCTTTGGCACTAAAACTGGAGAACCCGTGATACCACGGGGGGGTATAGCCAGAAGGGGAGGGGCCTTGCACTTTTTAGTGTAGTGCTTTGTGTGGCCTCCGGAGGCAGTAGCTATACCCCAATCGTCTGGGTCTCCCAATAAGAGCTAGAAGAAAAGGAATTTACGGTAAGTAACAAAATTCCCTTCGTTTGACAAATTGCACTGATGTAAAGTAGACATGTGGGATATGTTATTTAGTAACTATTTTTTGTAGCATAACTTTCTGGTTTAACATTTTCAACATTTTTGCCAAATTTACGATATTTTCATAAACGCAAAACATATAGTCTTAATTTTACCCCTATTTTGAGGTACGACATGTAACGAAAAAACAATCTCAGAATCACCGGGATTCGTTGAAGCGTTCCAGAGTTATAACCTGTCAGTGACACTGGTCAGAAATAAAAAAAATTGGCCCGGTCACGAAGGCAGAAACATGCGCTGGTGCGAAAGGGTTAAAGAGGACCTTTCGCCAGTGGCCGCATCATGGAATTGTGGCTGCCAAACTAAAAGATAGTTTTAAATTTTCATCTCCATTATGGAATGCTGGTTTGTAAAGTTTAGGTTCTAATCTTCCCTTCAACCAAGGGGGCACTAGCAGAGATTAGGCTTTTTTTTTTTTTTCTTTCTTTCTTCCCCCAGCATGACCTTGCCCAATCATTTGAGGCAGTGGAAGAAGTACATGCTCTTAAAGAAGCTTAGAGCACGCTTGATCCTATGAGACATGGCCTTACTTTCCTCTGACCTATGCAGCTACTGTATAGAGTACAGCAGAACAGCTTTCTACTCACAGCAGTCTTTGTAGGATAGGCCAGAGTTGACCGTGCCCGGAGATGAAAACTGCAAAAGGTGTTTGTAACAACTTATAGCTTTGCTGTATGCTACACAATAGGTGCAGAGATTACCAAGGCGAACAGGTCTGTGTGTCATTACATGTCTCACCAAAGCTCCTCAGAGACGTGGGCAACGTCATGCAGGGGAAAAGATTATTTCTTTGTCGCTCCATTGGGAGACCCAGACAATTGGGGTGTATAGCTTATGCCTCCGGAGGTCACACAAAGCATTACACTTAAAAGTGTAAACCCCTCCCCTCTGCCTATACACCCTCCCGTGCATCACGGGCTCCTCAGTTTTATTGCTTTGTGGAAGGAGGCACACATCCACGCAAGCTCCACATTTTAGTCAGCAGCAGCTGCTGACTATATCGGATGGAAGAAAAGTGGGCCCATACAGGGCCCCCAGCATGCTCCCTTCTCACCCCACTCGGGTCGGCGGTGCTGTTAACGTTGAGGTACCCATTGTGGGTACATAGGCAGGAGCCACATGCTGTTTTCCTTCCCCATCCCTTAGGGGCTCTGGGTGAAGTGGGATCCTGACCGGTCACCAGGCGCTGGGACCGCGCTCCCTCCGCAGCCCCTGGGGGAATCTGCTGGACAGGAGCCGGGTATCATCAGGGACAAGGCCCTGCGACTCTGAGGTACTCTGTGTCCCCTTGGGGACGGCGCATAGTGCGCCTGGGTAATGGACACTGCAGCAGCTGCTGGGTGTGTTAGTGCGCCGGGACTACCGCGCTGGCCGCGCTTGTTTGCCGGCCGCGCTTATAACTTTAGTCCCCGGCTTTTGCGGCCTAGTGCCGCATATTCCCGCCCCCGGGCCTGCCAGTCAGGGGTAAGGGCGGGACGCTGCACTGGACGTCAGCGCTGAGGGCAGGAGCATACTTTGTATCCTCCTCCCCCCTCACTGAGCACCGTGGGGCACCAGATTCCCGCACTTTTACAGGCACGCCCACGGCCCCCTCCTCCTCTCTGAACGCCGGCAGCCATTGCTACAAGACGCTGGAGAACTTCAGAGGGGAGACAACTGAGCTCCAAACAGCTCTGGGAGGCCCAGGCAGGGATCTGGTGGTCACACAACCGCTGGGAGCGGTCGGTAAGCCGCACCTGTTACTAGGTGCTGGTCCCCCTGGGTGCCGAATTGTATATTTATATGCTTACAGTGTATACATTTACTCTGTACGGCCTCACTGTTAGCGTTTGGCTATATACCCTCACTGATTATTCTAAGAGGAGAAACAGCATGTCGTCTGCAAAAAGCAAGGGTACCAAAGCACAGGCTTACTTTGCAACCTGTACCTCATGTGCGGCAATGCTTCCTGCAGGTTCCACCTACCCTCATTGTGTGCAATGCTCGGCCCCTGTGACACTCACTCAGCCGGAGTCTCAGCCACTGGTGGGACCCCCGGCCCAGGTGGAACCTCCGGCCCCCACTGTCCAGGTGACAGGGACAGAGTTTGCAGTATTTGCTGACAAACTTTCTGAGTCCATGGATAGATGGTCTGCTAAGATACTGGAAGCTTTGCAGTCCAGACCTGTAACACAGGCCCCGGGCACTGTTGATTCATTGCCCCCATGCCCCCCTCGGTCGGAGCAGCAAAGAGCTCCTGGGTCAACTCATAGGTCCCAAGGGGAGGACTCCGACACGGACCGCAGTCCCAGACCGACGAAGCGGGCTCGCTGGGAGCGTCCCTCGACTTCATCACACTGTTCAGGGTCTCAGCATGAGGACTCTCTGGAGAATGAAGCAGATGCGGCAGATCAGGACTCTGATCCTGACGCCGCGCTCAACCTTGATACGCCTGAAGGGGACGCCATAGTAAACGACCTTATAGCGTCAATCAATCAGGTGTTAGATCTTTCTCCTCCACCCCTTCCGATTGAGGAGTCAGCTTCTCAGCAGGAGAAATTTCATTTTAGGTTTCCCAAACGTACACGGAGTGCGTTTCTTGATCACTCCGACTTCAAAGACGCAGTCCAGAAGCACCGAGCTTTTCCGGATAAGCGCTTTACTAAGCGACTTCATGACACACGTTATCCCTTCCCCCCTGACGTAGTCAAGGGTTGGGCCCAGTGTCCCAAGGTGGATCCTCCAGTCTCTAGACTGGCGGCCAGATCCATAGTTGCAGTGGCAGATGGTGCATCACTAAAGGATGCCACTGACAGGCAGATAGAGCTCCTGATGAAATCCATCTATGAGGCTATCGGCGCGTCCTTTGCTCCGGCATTTGCTGCCGTATGGGCACTACAAGCTATCTCAGCCTGTCAGTCTGAGATTAATGCACTCACACGAGCCGCGACTCCGCAGGTTGTGTCATTAACCTCTCAGGCGTCGGCGTTTGCGTCCTACGCCATGAATGCGGTACTAAACTCTGCGAGCCGTACAGCGGTAGCATCCGCCAATTCAGTGGCAGTCCGCAGGGCCATGTGGCTACGTGAATGGAAGGCAGACTCTGCTTCCAAGAAATTTTTAACCGGTTTGCCGTTTTCTGGCGACCGCCTGTTTGGCGAGCAATTGGATGAAATCATTAAACAATCCAAGGGTAAGGACTCGTCCTTACCCCAGTCCAAACCTAACAGACCTCAACAACGGAAGGTACAATCGAGGTTTCGGTCCTTTCGGCCCTCAGGCAGGTCTCAATTCTCCTCGTCCAACAGGCCTCAAAAGGATCAGAGGAACTCTGATTCATGGCGGTCTAAGGCACGTCCTAAAAAGACCGCCGGAGGAACCGCTCCCAAAGCGGCCTCCTCATGACTTGCGGACTCCCCAAACCGCATCCTCGGTCGGTGGCAGGCTCTCCCGCTTTTGCGACGCCTGGTTCCCACATGTCCAAGACCGATGGGTGAGAGACATTCTGTCTCACGGTTACAGGATAGAGTTCAATTCTCGTCCTCCGATTCGTTTCTTCAGAACATCTCCGCCCCCCGAGCGAGCCGATGCTCTTCTGCAGGCGGTGAACTCTCTGAAGGCAGAAGGAGTAGTTATCCCCGTTCCCCTTCAGCAATGGGGTCACGGTTTTTACTCCAACTTGTTTGTCGTACCAAAAAAGGACGGATCTTTCCGTCCCGTCCTGGACCTCAAACTGCTCAACAAACACGTGAAAACCAGACGATTCCGGATGGAATCTCTCCGCTCCGTCATCGCCTCGATGTCCCAAGGAGACTTCCTGGCATCAATAGACATCAGGGATGCTTATCTCCACGTGCCGATTGCACCAGAGCATCAGCGCTTCCTGCGTTTCGCCATCGGGGACGAACACCTTCAGTTCGTGGCATTGCCTTTCGGCCTGGCAACAGCCCCACGGGTCTTCACCAAGGTCATGGCAACAGTGGTTGCAGTCCTACACTCTCAGGGACACTCAGTGATCCCTTACTTGGACGATCTTCTTGTCAAGGCCCCCTCTCGGGTGGCATGCCAACACAGCCTGAACATTGCTCTGGAGACACTCCAGCGGTTCGGGTGGATCATCAATTTCCCAAAGTCAAAACTGACACCGACACAATCGCTGACATATCTCGGGATGGAGTTTCACACTCTCCCAGCGATAGTGAAACTTCCGCTGGACAAACAACGATCACTACAGACAGGGGTGCGATCTCTCCTCCGAGCCCAGTCGCACCCCTTGAGACGCCTCATGCACTTCCTAGGGAAGATGGTGGCAGCAATGGAGGCAGTTCCATTTGCACAGTTTCATCTGCGTCCTCTTCAATGGGACATTCTCCGCAAATGGGACAGGAAATCGACGTCCCTCGACAGGAACGTCTCCCTTTCTCGGGCAGCCAAGGCATCCCTTCAGTGGTGGCTTCTTCCCACTTCTTTGTCGAAGGGGAAATCCTTCCTGCCCCCATCCTGGGCTGTGGTCACGACGGACACGAGTCTGTCAGGGTGGGGAGCGGTCTTCCTCCACCACAGGGCTCAGGGTACCTGGACTCAGCCAGAGTCCTCCCTTCAGATCAATGTTCTGGAGATAAGGGCAGTGTATCTAGCCCTGAAGGCGTTCCAGCCGTGGCTGGAAGGCAGGCAGATCCGAATTCAGTCGGACAACGCCACGGCGGTGGCATACATCAACCACCAAGGCGGCACGCGCAGTCGGCAAGCCTTCCAGGAAGTTCGGCGGATTCTGCTGTGGGTGGAAGCCACAGCCTCCACCATCTCCGCAGTACACATCCCGGGCGTGGAAAACTGGGAAGCGGACTTTCTCAGTCGCCAGGGCATGGACGCAGGGGAATGGTCTCTTCACCCGGACGTGTTTCAAGAGATCTGTTGCCGCTGGGGGAAGCCGGACGTCGACCTAATGGCGTCCCGGCACAACAACAAGGTCCCGGCATTCATGGCACGGTCTCAAGATCACAGAGCTCTGGCGGCAGACTCCTTAGTTCAGGATTGGTCGCAGTTTCAACTGCCTTATGTCTTTCCTCCTCTGGCACTGCTGCCCAGAGTGTTACGCAAGATCAGATCCGACTGCCGCCGCGCCCTCCTCGTCGCCCCAGACTGGCCAAGGAGGTCGTGGTACCCGGATCTGTGGCATCTCACGGTGGGTCAACCGTGGGCACTACCAGACCGACCAGACTTGCTGTCTCAAGGGCCATTTTTCCATCTGAATTCTGCGGCCCTCAACCTGACTGTGTGGCCATTGAGTCCTGGATCCTAGCGTCTTCAGGGTTATCTCAAGAGGTCATTGCCACTATGAGACAGGCCAGGAAACCAACGTCAGCCAAGATCTACCACAGGACGTGGAGGATCTTCTTATCCTGGGCTCTGATCAGGGTTTTATTCCATGACCATTTGCCTTGCCCACTTTTCTGTCTTTCCTTCAATCCGGAATGGAAAAGGGGCTGTCTCTCGGCTCTCTTAAGGGACAAGTCTCGGCGCTCTCTGTGTTTTTTCAAAAGCGTCTAGCAAGGCTTCCGCAAGTACGCACGTTCCTGCAGGGGGTTTGCCACATAGTCCCCCCTTACAAGCGCCCGCTAGAACCCTGGGATCTGAACAGGGTGCTAATGGCTCTTCAGAAACCACCTTTCGAGCCAATGAGAGATATTTCTCTTTCTCGCCTCTCGCAGAAGGTGGTCTTCCTAGTGGCAGTCACATCACTTCGCAGAGTGTCTGAGCTAGCTGCACTGTCATGCAAAGCTCCCTTCCTGGTGTTTCACCAGGACAAGGTGGTTCTGCGTCCGGTTCCGGAATTTCTCCCGAAGGTGGTATCCCCTTTTCATCTCAATCAGGATATCTCCTTACCTTCTTTCTTTGTCGCTCCTAATTGGGAGACCCAGACAATTGGGTGTATAGCTACTGCCTCCGGAGGCCACACAAAGTACTACACTTAAAAGTGTAAGGCCCCTCCCCTTCTGGCTATACACCCCCCCCGTGGGATCACGGGCTCCTCAGTTTTATGCTTTGTGCGAAGGAGGCCAGACATCCACGCATAGCTCCACTGTTTAGTCAGCAGCAGCTGCTGACTATGTCGGATGGAAGAAAAGAGGGCCCATACTAGGGCCTCCAGCATGCTCCCTTCTCACCCCACTTTCTGTCGGCGGTGTTTGTTAAGGTTGAGGTACCCATTGCGGGTACGGAGGCTGGAGCCCACATGCTGATTCCTTCCCCATCCCCATTAGGGCTCTGGGTGAAGTGGGACTTTACCGGTCTCCGGGCACTGAGGCCGTGCTCCATCCACAGCCCCTGGAGGATCTGCTGGATACGGAGCAGAGTTTTCTCAGGGACAGGACCCTGCTCCATCAAGGTACTCCGTGTCCCCGTGCTTATCGCACGCACACTGCAGCATTGCTGGGTGTGTTAGTGCGCCGGGGTAAACAGCGCTGCTGCGCTGGTGCCGTTACTCACTACAGCTCTGCTGAGTGAGGTGACTTTGTACGATCGGCCGATCCGGCCGCTGGGGTCAGTGTTTACTGGTCGCGGCTGGGATTTGTGGTGCGCCGGGGACTTCCGCGCTGGCCGTGCATATATGACGGCCGCGCTAGATTACTACAGTCCCCGGCTTTTGCGGCCTAGTTCGTATCGTTCCCGCCCCCGGACCTGCCAGTCAGGAGGAGGGCGGGACGCTGTACAGTCCAGCAGCGTTAAGAGCTGGAGTCTGTTTTACATACTCCAGCCCTCACACTAGGCACAGGGGGACGCAGCTTCCCGCTCTTTTGTTTTGGACGCCCACGGTCCGCCCCTCTTCACAGGACGCCGGCAGCCATTCCTGCCTGCACGCTGAGCTGCAGAGGGGAGGCTGGGAGACCCAGACAAGGGATTCTACGACCTCACACCCGCTTTTCAGCGGGCGGTAAGCAGCCCTCAAGGGCTCTCCCCCACTTGTGCCATAGTGTACTTTTGTATTTTGTGCTGGCAATACTTTGCACTGTACAGTCGCTGGTGGTTTTCTGCTATATACCCTCCTTAGATTTCTCAAGGAGATAACAGCATGTCGTCCGCAAAAAGCAAAAGTGCCAAGGCACGGACTTTATATGCTGCTTGTACCGCATGTGGGGCTACTCTACCGGCAGGTTCCACTGACCCCCATTGTGTGCAGTGCTCGGCCCCTGTGGCAATTGCTCAGCCGGGGCCTCTGCTAGAGGTGACCCAGGGAGAACCACCTGTAAATGCTGTCCAGGTGACAGGGACGGAGTTTGCAGCTTTTGCTGACAAATTGTCTATGACTATGTCTAAAATTCTTGAAACATTGCAGTCTAGACCAGTAACTCAGACCATGGGCACTGTTGATCCATTGCCCCCTGGTCCCCCTCAGCTGGACCACTTCCTAGCTCCGGGGGTGTCATATGCACCCCAGGGTGACGGCTCTGACTCGGACGACAGTCCCAGACAACCTAAGCGGGCTCGCTATGAGCGACCCTCAACTTCATCACACTGGTCAGGGTCCCTGCGGGACGACTCTGTGTGATGAGGCGGATGTAACTGATCAGGAGTCTGATGCTGGGGCCGCTCTCAATCTAGATACCCCGGATGGTGACTCCATAGTGAATGATCTTATAGCGTCCATCAATAGGATGTTAGACATTTCTCCACCAGCTCCTCTTGCGGAGGAGGCAGCTTCACAGCAGGAGAAATTCCATTTCAGGTATCCCAAGCGTAAATTAAGCACGTTTCTGGACCACTCTGACTTTAGAGACGCAATCCAGAAACACCACGCTTATCCAGATAAGCGTTTTTCCAAACGGCTTAAAGATACACGCTATCCTTTTCCCCCTGACGTGGTCAAGGGCTGGACACAGTGTCCCAAGGTGGACCCTCCAATCTCCAGGCTTGCAGCCAGATCTCTAGTTGCAGTGGAAGATGGGGCGGCACTTAAAGATGCCACTGACAGACAGATGGAGCTCTGGTTAAAATCCATCTATGAAGCTATTGGAGCGTCGTTGGCGCCAGCATTCGCAGCCGTATGGGCACTCCAAGCTATTTCAGCTGGGCTTACACAGGTCGACACGGTCACACGTACATCTGCTCCGCAGGTGGCACCCTTGACCTCTCAAATGTCTGCATTCGCGTCTTACGCGATTAATGCTGTCCTAGACTCTACGAGCCGTACGGCGGTGGCGTCAGCCAACTCTGTGGTTTTACGCAGAGCCCTGTGGTCGAGAGAATGGAAGGCAGATTCTTCTTCCAAGAAGTGCTTAACCAGTTTGCCTTTTTCTCGTGACCGATTGTTTGGTGAGCGTTTGGATGAAATCATTAAACACTCCAAGGGTAAGGATTCATCCTTACCTCAGCCCAGACAAAACAAACCTCAACAGAGGAGGGGACAGTCTGGTTTTCGGTCCTTTCGAGGCTCAGGCAGGTCCCAATTCTACTCGTCCAAAAGGACTCAGAAGGATCAGAGGGGCTCAGATTCTTGGCGGACTCAATCACGCCCAAAAAAGCCAGCCGGAAGAACCGTTACCAAGACGGCTTCCTCATGACTCTCAGCCTCCTCTCTCCGCATCCTCGGTCGGTGGCAGGCTCTCCCGCTTTGGCGACATTGGTTGTCACAGGTCAAAGACCGTTGGGTGAGAGACATTCTGTCTCACGGGTACAGGATAGAGTTCTGCTCTCGTCCTCCAACTCGCTTCTTCAGAACTTCCCCACCGCCCGACCGAGCCGATGCTCTGCTGCAAGCGGTGTCCGCTCTAAAGGCGGAAGGAGTGGTGACTTCTGTTCCTCTTCAGGAACAAGGTCACGGTTTTTACTCCAATTTGTTTGTGGTGCCAAAGAAAGACGGGTCGTTCCGTCCAGGGCTGTGGAGTCGGTAAGCCAAACCTTCGACTCCGACTCCTCAAATTCTCTTGCACCGACTCCGACTCCGACTCCGACTCCGGCTCCGACTCCGACTCCTCCTACATATATTGCTTATAGTTAGGTGAAAAATTTATTGTAGCACATGAATATGTGTATGTGAACATCAGACATTTAATAATTTTTATGATACAATAATCAAGATATTTGGATAGAACATAAAATATATTTATTGGAATACAACTTTAGAACACAAAAAACTGTAATAAATTGTAAATATGTAATACACTATGTAATATACAGTAGATTACATATATATCTTGTGTGTGTGTGTATATACACTGTATATATATATATTATATATATTACATATTTACAATTTATTAGTTTTTTTGTGTTCTAAAGTTGTATTCCAATAAATATTTTATGTTCTATCCAAATATCTTGATTATTGTATCATAAAAACAATTAAATGTCTGATGTTCACATTGTACTACAATAAATTTTTCACTTAAATATAAGCATTATACTAAATGTTGTTATTTAGTAAAATATTCAGCACATTCTGCATTGCACTCCTGTCCCCAATTTATTATATATTTTAGGAGTCGGAGTCGGTGCATTTTATACCGACTCCGACTCCGACTCCACCAAAATGAGCTCCGACTCCGACTCCACGACTCCGACTCCGACTCCACAGCCCTGGTTCCGTCCCGTCCTGGATCTAAAGCTGCTCAACAAACACGTAAAAACCAGGAGGTTCAGGATGGAATCTCTCCGCTCCGTTATCGCCTCAATGTCTCAAGGAGATTTCCTAGCATCAATAGATCAAGGATGCTTATCTCCACGTGCCAATTGCGCCAGAGCATCAGCGTTTTCTACGCTTCGTTATAGGAAGCGAACACCTGCAGTTCGTAGCTCTACCTTTCGGGCTGGCGACAGGCCCTCGGGTCTTCACCAAGGTCATGGCAGCAGTAGTAGCAGTCCTGCACTCACAAGGTCACTCCGTGATCCCGTATTTGGACGATCTACTTATCAAGGCACCCTCTCAAGAGGCATGCCAACACAGCCTGAACGTGGCACTGAAGACTCTCCAGAGTTTCGGGTGGATTATCAACTTTTCAAAGTCAAATCTAACCCCGACCCAATCACTAACATATCTTGGCATGGAGTTTCATACTCTCTCAGCGATAGTGAAACTTCCACTGGACAAACAGTGCTCGCTACAGATAGGGGTGCAATCTCTCCTTCAGGGCCAGTCGCACCCCTTGAGGCGCCTCATGCACTTCCTAGGGAAGATGGTAGCAGCAATGGAAGCAGTTCCTTTTGCGCAGTTTCATCTGCGTCCACTACAATGGGACATTCTCCGCCAATGGGACGGGAAGTCGACGTCCCTCGACAGGGAGGTCTCCCTCTCTCAGGCAGCCAAGGAATCTCTCCGGTGGTGGCTTCTTCCCACCTCATTGTCAAAAGGAAAGTCGTTCCTACCCCCATCCTGGGCGGTGGTCACGACAGATGCGAGTCTATCAGGGTGGGGAGCAGTGTTTCTCCACCACAGGGCTCAGGGTACGTGGACTCGGAAAGAGTCCACCCTTCAGATCAATGTTCTGGAGATCAGAGCAGTCTATCTTGCCCTACAAGCCTTCCAACAGTGGCTGGAAGGCAAGCGGATCCGAATTCAGTCGGACAACTCCACAGCGGTGGCATACATCAACCACCAAGGGGGAACACGCAGTCGGCAAGCCTTCCAGGAAGTCCGGCGGATTCTGACGTGGGTGGAAGACACGGCATCCACCATATCCGCCGTTCACATCCCAGGCGTAGAAAACTGGGAAGCAGACTTTCTCAGTCGCCAGGGCATGGACGCAGGGGAATGGTCCCTTCACCCGGACGTGTTTCAGGAGATCTGTCGCCGCTGGGGGATGCCGGACGTCGACCTGATGGCGTCACGGCACAACAACAAGGTCCCGGTTTTCATGGCACGGTCTCACGATCACCGAGCTCTGGCGGCAGACGCCTTAGTTCAAGATTGGTCGCAGTTCCGACTACCGTATGTGTTCCCACCTCTGGCATTGTTGCCCAGAGTGCTCCGCAAAATCAGGTCCGACTGCCGCCGCGCCATTCTCGTCGCTCCAGACTGGCCAAGGAGGTCGTGGTACCCGGATCTGTGGCACCTCACGGTAGGCCATCCGTGGGCACTACCAGACCGTCCAGACTTGCTGTCTCAAGGGCCGTTTTTCCATCTGAATTCTGCGGCCCTGAACCTGACTGTGTGGCCATTGAGTCCTGGATCCTAGCGGCCTCAGGTTTATCTCATGAAGTGGTTGCCACCATGAGACAGGCTAGGAAACCATCCTCCGCCAAGATCTACCACAGGACGTGGAGGATATTCCTATCTTGGTGCTCGACTCAGGGAGTTTCTCCCTGGCCTTTTGCATTGCCTACTTTTCTTTCCTTCCTGCAGTCTGGGTTGGAAAAAGGTTTGTCGCTTGGCTCCCTTACGGGTCAAGTCTCCGCGCTATCCGTATTTTTTCAGAAACGCCTGGCGCGACTTCCTCAGGTACGCACGTTCCTGCAAGGGGTTTGTCATATCGTCCCCCCTTACAAGCGGCCATTGGAGCCCTGGGACCTGAACAAGGTTCTAATTGCTCTCCAAAAGCCGCCTTTCGAGCCTATGAAGGAGGTTTCCCTTTCTCGTCTTTCACAGAAAGTGGCCTTTCTAGTGGCGGTCACGTCTCTTCGGAGAGTGTCCGAGCTGGCGGCGTTATCATGCAGATCTCCATTCCTGGTGTTTCACCAGGACAAGGTAGTTCTGCGTCCAATTCCAGAATTTCTTCCCAAGGTGGTATCTTCCTTTCATCTCAATCAAGATATCACTTTACCGTCTTTGTGTCCGCATCCAGTTCACCAATTTGAAAAAGGTTTGCATTTATTGGATCTGGTGAGAGCACTCAGGATCTACATTTCCCGCACGGCGCCTCTGCGCCGCTCGGATGCACTCTTTGTCCTTGTCGCTGGTCAGCGTAAAGGGTCGCAAGCTTCCAAATCCACCCTTGCGCGTTGGATCAAGGAACCAATTCTTCACACCTACCGTTCTGCTGGGCTTCCGATTCCATCAGGACTGAAAGCCCATTCTACCAGAGCCGTGGGTGCGTCCTGGGCATTACGGCACCAGGCTACGGCTCAGCAGGTGTGCCAGGCGGCTACCTGGTCGAGTCTGCACACTTTTACCGAGCATTATCAGGTGCATACCTACGCTTCGGCGGATGCCGGCCTAGGTAGACAAGTCCTTCAGGCGGCGGTGGCTCACCTGTAGGAAAGGGCTGTTTGACGGCCCTATCACGAGGTATTCTTTTACCCACCCAGGGACTGCTTTTGGACGTCCCAATTGTCTGGGTCTCCCAATTAGGAGCGACAAAGAAGAAGGGAATTTTGTTTACTTACCGTAAATTCCTTTTCTTCTAGCTCCAATTGGGAGACCCAGCACCCGCCCTGTTTTTCTTAGGAAATTTGTTTTTTTCGGGTGCACATGTTGTTCATGTTGAACAGTTCAGTTCTCCGAGGTTGTTTCTCGGGTTGAATTTGTATTTAAAACAGTTATTGGCTTTCCTCCTTCTTGCTTTTGCACTAAAACTGAGGAGCCCGTGATCCCACGGGGGGGTGTATAGCCAGAAGGGGAGGGGCCTTACACTTTTAAGTGTAGTACTTTGTGTGGCCTCCGGAGGCAGTAGCTATACACCCAATTGTCTGGGTCTCCCAATTGGAGCTAGAAGAAAAGGAATTTACGGTAAGTAAACAAAATTCCCTTTTGTCCTCATCCAGTTCACCAATGTGAAAAGGATTTGCACTTGTTAGATCTTGTGAGAGCACTCCGGCTCTACATTTCTCGTACGGCGCCCCTGCGCCGCTCGGATGCGCTCTTTGTCCTTGTCGCTGGCCAGCGTAAAGGGTCGCAGGCTTCCAAGTCAACCTTGGCTCGGTGGATCAAGGAACCAATTCTTGAAGCCTACCGTTCTTCTGGCCTTCCGGTTCCTTCAGGACTGAAAGCCCATTCTACCAGAGCCGTGGGTGCGTCCTGGGCATTGCGGCACCAGGCTACGGCTCAGCAGGTGTGCCAGGCGGCTACCTGGTCGAGTCTGCACACTTTCACGAAGCACTATCAGGTGCATACCTACGCTTCGGCAGATGCCAGCTTAGGTAGGCGAGTCCTCCAGGCGGCGGTTGCCCACCTGTAGGAAGGGGCCGTCTTTCGGCTCTATTACCGGGGTATTCTTTACCCACCCAGGGACTGCTTTTGGACGTCCCAATTGTCTGGGTCTCCCAATGGAGCGACAAAGAAGAAGGGAATTTTGTTTACTTACCGTAAATTCCTTTTCTTCTAGCTCCAATTGGGAGACCCAGCACCCGCCCCTGTTCCCTTCGGGCTGTTGTTCTTTTGTGTACACATGTTGTTCATGTTGAATTGTTCTTGGTTCATGGTTTAAGTTCTCCGAACATCCTTCGGATTGAATTTACCTTAGACCAATTTATAAGTTTCCTCCTTCCTGCTTTTGCACCAAAACTGAGGAGCCCGTGATGCACGGGAGGGTGTATAGGCAGAGGGGAGGGGTTTACACTTTTAAGTGTAATGCTTTGTGTGACCTCCGGAGGCATAAGCTATACACCCCAATTGTCTGGGTCTCCCAATTGGAGCTAGAAGAAAAGGAATTTACGGTAAGTAAACAAAATTCCCTTCTTCCATTAATTGTCCTGTATAAACAGGTCTCTCTAGAAGTGCAAAATAATTTAGTATGTTTTCATATGAATAGTTTGTCACGTAAGAGAAACTCAACTACTAGCTTAGGTTTTCAGAAGGGCTGTAATGGAATCTGTGGTATCGGCCTATGCTCCTATGTTGATTCTGTATGGGTTGGTTATAGAGATTAAAAATGTTTTAATAAGCTTCAAAAATATTTGCTGCTTTTTGTTTTTTTTAATTTATTTTTCCTTTTCCAAAGGGTCAAAAAGAAAAAGTGATAGAGGAGCTGAAATGTCTGAACCAAAGCGGCAAAAACCGTCCTCTCATTTAGCAAGGCCTCCACCTCAAAGGCTGTCTGGAAGTGCAAAAAGAGTGGTCAGCACCAAAGGAAAGCAGGCGTCTGATTATAAAAGTGATGATTTCCAGAGACACGACCGGAACAGGAGACCTGAGGGTGACCGAAGAGTTCATTCATCCAGCAGTACCTCCAGGGATGGTTTTAAAGGACCACAAGACAAAGTGAGCTCAAGGAAGAGAGAATCTGAGAGAAGACCCAAATCCAATACTCCAGAAGTGGCCCCAGAGGTACCAGCTAAAATTGCTTGGTTGTCATTGAACAAATGTTCTGTTTTTGGGTTTGTGTGTTTTGTTTTTTTTTTTTTTTTTATTCACTCCCATACTTAACCCCTTCAGCCCTGGGGCACTTTCCGTTTTTGTTTTTTGCACCCCTTCTTCCGAGAGCTGTAACTTTTTTTTTATTTTTCCGTCAATCTTGCCATATGAGGGCTTGTTTTTTGCGGGACAAGTTGTACTTTTAAATGAAACCTTAAGTTTTACCATATAGTGTACTGGAAAACAGCAAAAAAATTCCAAGTGTGGAAAAACTGCAAAAAAAGTGTGGCACAATAGTTTTTGGGATGTTTTTATTCACGGTGTTCACTATATGGTAAACCTGATGTATTGGTATGATGCATGAGGTCGGTGCGAGTTTGTAGACACCAAACATGTATAGGTTTACTTGTATCTAAGGGGTTAAAAAAAAAATCACAATTTTGTCCAATAAAAGTGGCGCACGTTTTGCGCCATTTTCCGAAACACGTAGCGTTCTCATTTTTTGGGATCTATGGCTCAGTGACTGCTTATTTTTTGCGTCTCAAGCTGTCGTTTCTAATGGTACCATTTTTGCGCAGATGCTACGTTTTGATCGCCTGTTATTGCATTTTGTGTAAAACTTGCGACCAAAAAACGTAATTTTGGTGTTTGGAATTTTTTGCCACTACATTGTTTACCAATCAGATTAATTGATTTTATATTTTGTTCGGGCATTTCTGAACGCGGCGATACCAAATGTGTATATTTATTCTTTAACCGTTTAATTTTCAATGGTGGGAAAGGGAGGGTGATTTGAACTTTTAGGGTTTTTTTTTTTTTACCTTTTACTAGTCCCCTTAGGGGGCTATAGCGATCAGCAATCCGATCGCTCTTATCTATCTGCTGATCACAGCTATACAGCTGTAAACAGCAGATTCAGTCTCTTTCTGTTTCTCTCTGCTCGCGGCCGAGGGAAAACGAAAGTGAAACTTCATAGCTGCAGGCGTCATCACATGACCCTGTGCTATCACATGACCCTGTGCTACGATTGCAACTACCGAAAGTCACGTGATCACGCACGTGACTTCCGGTGGGGGCGGCGGTAAGTAAAAAACATGGCCGCGCGCATATAGATCTTGCTTCCAGACTTTGGCAGCGAGATTTAAGGGGTTAATGGCCGCGGGTGGAAGCGATTCCACCCGCGGCTAGCAGGCACACATGTCAGCTGTTGAAAACAGCTGATGTGTGCCGCCCGCCGCCGCCTGCCTGCGGCAGGGGGCGGGGCTTAACGGGACACGCTCCTTGGCGGATATATCCGTCCATGGTCATGAAGGGGTTAAACCTATTGAGTCGGTAAAATCTTAACCAGACGTTTTACTTGATTTTTTTTTTTTTTTTTAAATCTATTTATTTTTTTGTTTTAAGAGTCCCTTGCTGGGCCGAGCAATCCATATGTATAGAAGTTGGAGGTTTTGATGTAGATGCGATGATGTCCGGCATTCACAAACACTCACCCCACAGTTGCAATAATCCTCATTGTTGCTCTCTCCCTTGTTAGTTTCAGCAAGTGTGGGCATCATGAGCCAACTTGCCTTTCTTAGGTTATGTGCGCACGTAGCGTTTGTCCCTGCAGAAACTTCTGCAGCGATTTGAACAGCACACGTGCGCTTCAAATCGCTGCAGAAAGAGTCCGTAATTAAAAAAACGCCGATTCCATGCACTCTGAGTGCAGCCCCTCCCATAGACAGAGTGGGACCTGCAGGCAGAGCGCACGAAAGAAGTGACATGTCACTTCTTAGAACGCACGTTTCGGGCAGCAGGCGAAGCGCTGCGCTCTAATACGCCACGTGCGCATGTTTCCTGCACAATCTCCATAGATTATGCAGGGGACGCAGGACGCATGCAGTTACGTTGCGGTGCAGATCGCAGCGTAACTGCATGCAAATACGCAACGTGCGCACATAGCCTTACTGGTGTACGATACCACATTAAACATAACCCAACAAGATGGGTATCTGTAACCATAACCGATTTTTAGATTATTTGGTCATCTAACTACAGTGACTTGTTGAGCCCCGGCATAGTTTAGTGTGTGAGGGTACACGCAGCACAGAACACTAGATACTTAGCCAACACTTCTTGGTATGTGGGATCTGTGCATCCAGTCTAAGGAAAGATATTTTTCCTTAGTGTTTACATCTGTTAAGATATCATGTATTAAACCCTCCAATCTAAGGAATTCTTAATTCATACCATTTCAAAAAATTCTCAATCTCTTTGCCAGAAACTAAGGAATGATTCAAGCCAAAGGCCAAGTCGGTCGAGTCGCTCCTCTGATGGCAACTCTGAAGATTATGGGTCAGACAGGGATAGTGGCAGTGGTAGTGAATCATCTGATGAAGATCAAGCAAACAGTGAGAATGAGGAAGGCATGGAAGAAGAGGAGGATGAGGGCGAAGAAGCAGAAGAGGAAGAGGAGGAGGGAGAGGAGGAGGAAGAGTATGACCAAGAAGGGCATGAGCGAGACCAGCGAGAAGCCAATGATTATGATACACGTAGTGAAGCTAGTGACTCCGAATCTGATTCTGCTTCATTTTCTGGTGACTCCATTCGTTCTGGTTCTGGCTCAGACATTTCAGGTAAGCTTGAATTTAGTGTGCCATTGCTATGAATTTGTTTCTTTTGAGATGAGACTTGCTGTCAGTCATGTCCATGGTTTAAAAGGATATTGGCATTAAGTAGTTTTAAGTATTATTTTGAGATTCTGGGTGTCACTTCTCATGTTAGATGTCCATTGACAGGTGGGGAACAAAGGATAATTTTAGTAGCAAGACCTAGGTTGCAACATAGTGTCATCGATATATTAAGAATTAAAGCTATTGGCACTATTCGTAAAGGGGAAGTGACAGTATGACTATTTATCTCTAAAATATACTGTATATTACATTTATATATGGCCCTGCTTTTACTTATCAGGTAGATTAATAGCATTGATTCCTGGGAAGCAGGACTCTTCAGCGAAAGGGAATTGTGTATAGATGATATTGCAATGCATTCCTATAAAGTCTTCTAAATCCAGATGTACTGTGTTTAATGTAGTACGGCTCCTTTAGTGGCTATCCTACCATTAACCTTACAGGGGCTTCTGATACAATACTATAGAATCGTCCCTGCTGGGCTAGGGTCCCACAATCTCCAGAAGCAGGGCCATATTCGTGCCAGAACCCTTTACCATAGTGTTATGTTTCATCCACGCACCACACACATCTGACCTAAAGAACAAGAAGCAACAGTGGATAGAGTTTAAGAAAATACAGATTTTCTTAAAATTCAATGATATTGTTCTATTGAGTTGTCTGGAATTGTATTTGAGTATCTTGCCTCGTGTCTTCTAGATAGCGCTGTCCCTTTTATACTTTGCCTAGTATATTGAGTATATTGTTGGGCTCTGGGTTTGCTGTTCTGTAACTACCTAAGCAGGCTTGATTTTGAGGGGTTTATTTTAACTAATAAAAACACCTTCTGAAAAGGGAAGATTTTGCCTTTTGCATATAAAATACATTGTTCTTTCAGCTGTTCCATTGCCAAAGGAAAACCACTTTTTTTCATACTTTAGTTTTTTGACATGTATCGTTTGGAACGTTTTAAAGGGAATCTGTCTTGCTGAAAATGTTTTGTGATCCTGCAGAGGCAGTCTGTTATAAAGCGAGAGGAGCTGATCAGACTGATCGTTTTTGTCGGAAAGGTTTCAATAAAACTTGCATTTTAGTCCTTGTACTCCAATGACTGAACCACTCATTAGACTCGTATGCATCTACGCTACGTACCAGGGATATCCATGAAAAGAATACAAGTTATACAGAATCTTTTCCAACAAACCTACACGTCATTCTGCTTAATACTCTGCATTACCATGATGCATGACTGCATGTACAGCGTGGCAGGTTCCTTTTGTGATGCTTTTTGAACTTTTATAGTGTTGGTTTCAGCAAAACTAAGGGCTGATTCTTCAAAGCTGGCATTTAGTATGCCATAACAGGCAATCGATATCTATAACCACTTTCAGCTGGCACAGTAGTCTCTATAATGAATGCAAATTCAGCATACATTATAGTAAATTTGACTCATTGCAATTGACTGCACCTCCAGTTAACCCCTTTTTAAGCTTTTTTTTTTTTTTTGCTTTCTTAATGTTAAACAGGTGAAGCTCATGTAACAATAAAGTTACCCATTTTAAAGTGAGCCTGTCAGGTGCAATATGCATTCAGTCACGAGCCGTTCTGGGTGTATATTGCTAATCCCTGCCTAACTGTCCCTGTATGTAGTAGTGTTGAGGAGAGCCATAAAATGAAATACTTAATTAACCTCTGGACATAGAGCATTGTGGGAAATATGTCGATTTGCCTTACATAATTCAGGTTTCAGATCATATACATGACACAGATATAAAGGTGGCTGCATAGATAAAGAGATCTTTAGAAAAAGTATTTATATGCTAATGAGCGCAGAGACTAGTCATAAGGGTGTTTGTTCCTGCGCTCATTCCGGTCTTAGCACGCCAACATGCTATTCAATGTGTACGCGTCCCGGCTTCAGAGAGGTCTAGTGCGCATGACCGGAAGTGCTGGGACTTCGGATCAGCGGTGAGAGCGGATACAGGTACTAGCGTCACCGCTGGTGATGCTGCATTGAATAGCATGTTAAGCATGCCCCTGTGGCACATAGTAACATGCTAAGAGGGAGGAATGAGTGTAGGCACTAACACCCTTGTAACTAGTCCCTGGCCTTAGTGCATAACACAGAATCTTAAGAAATGTTTTTTACTAAATATCTTTCTCTGACGCCTCATTGGGGGACACAGGACCATGGGTGTTATGCTGCTTATCCATAGGAGGACACTAAGATGCAAAGATGTTAGCTCCTCCCCTGTAGTATACACCCCCTGGCTCAGCCAGGCTACTTCAGTTTTAGCTTAGTATCTATAGGAGGCACATCTCTGCAGACTACTGCAGCAAGAATTTTTTGTTTTTAGAGGGCAACGGTTCCTTCGGGGACTGATTTCCCAAAACCATCAACAGGCGGGAACGCGGAGTATTGCCTCCCCGTACCCCTTCCTGCGACGCTGGATCCTGGGCTGTTACTCACTGGACGACAGGTCTCATGGCACTGATTTTCCAGAGCAGATGAAAACTTCCTCAGCCCCTCTTGCAGGCTCTGAGTTGATACAAGTTCTGCACCAAGTGTGACCAGACTGCCATCTCCACAGGAGCTGAGGTGCGATCATTCCGATTTTTCCAGAGCACAGAGCAGATGAAAACTTCCTCACTCCCTCTGGCAGGGTCTGAGTTGATACAAGTTCTGCCAGCAAGCATCAGAATCTGCACACTGGCTCCCTGACAGGAAATTGGAGCAAAGGTCACACTGACTGGATGCACATGGGCTGTGATTGCAGACACCTGCATAGCATTCCACCTGTGGCGGGGGGAGGGGAGAGCTCCCAGGGCTCAGTGCAGCCGCAGCTGTGGTACACTTATAGAGGTTTTTCTGTCCACCATTGTTGTGCAGGGCTGGAGGAGGGAAGGGGAGACCCTTCCCACCATTTTTTTTTTTTCTTTGTTTATTATATTTTCTCATGCCTTCTTGTCAGAGCTAAGCCATCCCCTCCAACACTTGATAAGCCACGCCCCCCCCCCCTCACACAGGGTGCTAGCTTCGGCAGCACATATGCTCAAATGCAGAGCTACACAGAAGATTAGCATGGCCCCTGGACAGCAGGCCAAGGATGACATGGAAATTCGTGAAACATTTAACATCCTCCTTCTCACAGGAACTGTGACACAGGAGGAGGGGGGAAGGGCTATCGGTGTTCTCGGTGAGTTATAGACTCACTTGCATATTAGCTATGCAGAGCATTGCTCCCGCATTACAATCAGTTTGTGGCTCATCAGCCAGGGGCTGCAGTCACATGTTTTATGCCCTGCACAACTACAGCAACAACTAGAAGACACTGAGCTACTAGGGGATGATGGCACCTCTTCCTTCTGTGAGTCCGGTGCCCCTGTAGCTTACCCCCCCTGCCACCACCGCAGGAACCGCTGGCAGCCCAGAGCCTATGGCTCCCAGTCCCCCGGAATGGGCACAGTTCCCAGAACCTGGTGCTGGCTATGCAACATCGTCCTCACACCCCTCGGGGCCCTGGACAGAACGCAGCCTGATGACACCTCTATAGAGGGTCCTTCTGATAAGAATCAGCCCTCTGCTTCACCGGTTGCAGATCAGAAAAAGGGCATGACCCCCATGGTTCTCCTTCTGGGGTACACAGATGGGGTTCTCCCACATGTTCCGCGGTCTTTGAGGAGCCGGAGGAAGGGAAATGATGTTTGTACCGGGATGATTCCTTGGTTTCAACCTCCCAGAGCGATCAAGCTGCGATGGACTTATTGCAGCAATCAACCAAGACTCTGCATGTGGAAGATCTCCCATCCACTATTACTGACCCTGCGGTCTCCTTTTAAAAGGGTGAATAAACCTCAAAAAAAGGGATTTTAACGCCGCTTCGGTATCCGTAAACTCATGGACTCCCGGTACCCCTTTGGCTTAGCTGTCTCTAAGGGCTGGGCTGATCCGGCCTCGGTGGACCCTCACCCGGCTTCCGCCTGCCTGAAGGACCACTCCTGTCTTTTACTTGATGGATCCTCCTTCAAGGACCCGACAGACAGACAAGTGGAGCAGCTCGATCGCTTTGCCTTGAGGCCGCGGGTCCCTCTCCCCTTCCGTGTGGGTCGCACAGGCACCAGGACTACCAGTTTCCCTCAGACCCTCACAGATGTAACAGTTCACATTGCTGCGGAGGCAGAGTACCTCATGCAGGCCTCCCTCGGCGCTGCTACCTGCGCAGTTATTGCCGCCTCAAGCACCATAGCCATCCGTAAGGCCCTCTTGTTCCGATAATGGAGAGCGGACTCTGTCTCTAAGAAGCCTCTCACAGTACTCCTTTCCAGACTGATGGTTTGCCGATCATCTGGACAGGCTCTCTTTTTGTCTGACGCCACGGGAGGAAAAGAGTACCTCCCTCCCCCAACTCTAGCCCAGGATGTTTTTTTTTTTAACTAGACACGCAGGGCCCGACTTTCTCAGCCCTCCTCGAGTCCACCTCGTCCTGGCAGTCTAGACAAAGACCGAGGAGTCTCGTCCTCCTCCATCTGGGCCGCCTCAGACCACAAATGGGTGTGATACCTTGTGTCTTCCGGTTACCACATTGAATTCTGGACCCGATCCCCTGGTCAGTCTTTTCTCTCAAACCCCCCCCCCCCCCCATAGGCTCCAAAACACCACGAGGCCTTCTCCTCAGCAATCCACTCCCTCCAAACCGCGGGGGTGATGGTACCTGTTCCGGACGGCAAGAGGTTCAAGGCCTTCTATTTCCAACCTCTCGTGGTCCTCAAAAAAGGACGGGTCAGTTCGTCCCATCCTGGACCTCTAACACCTGAGCAAACATGTGCACGTAAGAAGATTCAGAATGGACTTCCTAGAGTCCATTATTACCTTTATGGTCGAAGGAGAATTCCTTGCCTCCCTAGCTATCAGGGACATGTACCTGCACATACCCATCGCTCCAGCTCACCAAAAGTTCCTCTGCTTCGCGGTTCAGGACTTCTTTTTCTTCGGCGCTCCATTGGGAGACCCAGACGATTGGGTGTATAGCTACTGCCTCCGGAGGCCACACAAAGTATTACACTAAAAAGTGTAAGGCCCCTCCCCTTCTGCATATACACCCCCCGTGGATCACGGGCTGCTTCAGTTTTCATGCTTTGTGCGAAGGAGGTCAGACGTCCACGCATAGCTCCACTGTTTTTAGTCAGCAGCAGCTGCTGACTATGTCGGATGGAAGAAAAGAGGGCCCATACTAGGGCCCCCAGCATGCTCCCTTCTCACCCCACTTTTGTCGGGTGTTTGTTAAGGTTGAGGTACCCATTGCGGGTACGGAGGCTGGAGCCCACATGCTGTTTTCCTTCCCCATCCCCCCTCGGGGCTCTGGGTGAAGTGGGATCTTACCGGTCTCCAGGCACTGAGACCGGGCTCCATCCACAGACCCGGAGATCCTGCTGGATATGGAGCTGGGTATCGTCAGGGACAGGGCCCTGCTACATTAAGGTACTCTGTGTCCCCGTACACATCGCGCACACACACACCAGCATTGCTGGGAGTGCTAGTGCGCCGGGGACAACAGCGCGGAGCGCTTGTGCTATTATTCACTGCAGCTTAGCTGAGTGAATTTATGTGTTAGAAACTGCCGCGCCGGCCGCTGCGGGGTGTTTACACTGTGGCGCGGCTGGGACTTGTGGTGCGCCGGGGACTTCCGCGCTGGCCGTGCACATAGGACGGCCGCGCTTATTACTAGAGTCCCCGGCTTTGCGGCCTAGTTTTCGCTTCGTTCCCGCCCCCAGCCCTGCCAGTCAGGGGAGGGGCGGGACGCTGTACAGAAAGTCAGCGCCGAGAGCTGGAGTCTGCTTTGCATTCTCCAGCCCCCTTCACTGGACACAGTGGGACGCCAGTTTCCCGCTCTTGTCTGGGGCACGCCCACGGCCCGCCCCTCTTCACAAGACGCCGGCAGCCATTCCTGCACGCAGTCTGGGCTGGAGAAGGGAGACAAGCTCTGGGCAACCAGTCACAGGATTCGGGCGACCACACACCCGCCTTTGGGCGGGCGGTAAGCAGCACCTGAAGTGCTGACCCCACTAATGCCATTTGTACTTTATGCCTAGATGGCTAGACTACAGCAGCAAAAAGCAAGGGTGCTAAGGCACAGGCTTTCTAGGCTGCTTGTATTGCATGTGCTGAAGTGTTCATTTGTACTTTATGCTGGTATGCTATACACTGCACTGTACGGTCGCTATTCTTGGCTATATACTCCTAGATGGCTGGACAACAGCAGCAAAAAAGCAAGGGTGCTAAGGCACAGGCTTTCTATGCTGCTTGTACTGCATGTGCTGAAGTGTTCATTTGTACTTTCTGCTTGTATGCTATACATTGCACTGTACGGTCGCTATTCTTGGCTATATGCTTCTAGATGGCTAGACAACAGCAGCAAAAAAGAAAGGGTGCCAAGGCACAGGCTTTCTATGCTGCTTGTACTGCACGTGATACTGTTCCACACGGCAGGTTCCACTGTCCCCATTGTGTGCAATGCTCCCCTGTAGCACTTGGTCAGCCGGGGTCTCTGCTAGAGGTGGCTAATGGAACCACCTGTGAACCCTGTCCAGGGACAGGGACGGAGTTGCAGTTTCGGCTGATAGGTCTGTGACTGTGACTAACATCTTAGAGACTTTGCAGTCCAGACGGACCATGGGCAATGTTGATACGCCCTCATTTGGAACAAATCAGTGCTCCGGGGGGGTCCCATGCATCCCAGGGCGCAGGCTCTGACACGGACGACAGTCCCAGACAGTCTAAGCGAGCTCGCTGGGAGCGGCACTCGGCTTCATCACTGGTTAGGGTCCCAGCGGGACTCTCTGTATGATGAGGCAGACGTAGCTGATCAGGACTCTGATCCTGAGACCGCTCTCAATCCGGATACTCCGGATGGTGACGCCATAGTGAATGATCTTCTAGCGTCCATCAAGGGAATGTTGGATATTTCTCCTTCAGCTCCTCCGGTGGAGGAGTCAGCTTCACAGCAGGAGAAATCCCTTTTCAGTATCTCAAGCGTATATTGAGTACTTTTCTGGCCACTCTGACTTCAGAGAAGCAATCCGGAAACACCACACTTATCCAGATAAGCGTTCTCCAATCGTGTTAAGGATACACGTTATCCTTTTTTCTCCCTGACGTGGTCAAGCGCTGGACCCAGTGTCCAAAGGTGGATTCCCCTATCTCCAGGCTTGCGGCTAGATCCATAGTTGCAGTGGAAGATGGGACTTCACTTAAAGATGCCATTGACAGACAGATGGTCCTCTGGTTGAATTCTGTCTATGAAGCTATCGGCGTGTCGGTTGCTCCGGCATTCGCAGCCGTATGGGCATTCCAAGCTTTTTCAGCTGGTCTTGCGCACGTGGACACTGTCACATGTACATCTGTGCCGCAGATGGCGTCCTTACCCTCGCAATGTCTGCATTGCGACTTACGCTATTAATGCTGTCCTGCACTCTACGAGCCATACGTCAGTGGCGTCCGCCAACTCCGTGGTTTTACGCAGAGCCTTGTGGTTGAGGGAATGGAAAGCAGATTCTGCTTCCAAAAAAGTGCTTAACCAGTTTGCCGTTATCTGGTGACAGACTGTTGGGTGAGCGATTGGATGAAATCATTAAACAGTCCAAGGGTAAGGACTCTTCCTTACACCAGCCCAGATCAAACAACACCCAACAGAGGAAGGGACAGTCGAGGTTTCGGTCCTTCCCAGGCTCGGGCAGGTCCCAATTGTCCTCGTCCAAAAGGACTCAAAAAGCTCAGAGAGGCGCAGATTCCTGGCAGGCTCAATCACGCCCAAGGAAGGCAGCCGGAGGAACCGCTACCAAGGCGGTTTCCTCATGACGTTCAGCTCTCTCTCTCCGCATCCGCGGTCGGTGGCAGACTCTCCCGCTTTGGCGACATTTAGCTGCCACAGGTCAAAGACCGGTGGGTGAGAGACATTTTGTCTCACGTGTACAGGATAGAGTTCTGTTCTCGTCCTCCGACTAGATTTTCAGAACTTCCTCACCTCCCGACCGAGCCGATGCTCTTCTGCAGGCAGAAAGAGTGGTAATCCCTGTTCCTCCTCAGGAACAAGATACGGTTTTTACTCCAATCTGGTTGTGGTACCAAAAAACGACGGCTCTTCCGTTCCGTTTTGGACCTAAACCTGCTCAACAAGCACGTGAAAACCAGGCGGTTCCGGATGGAATCCCTCCGCTCCGTCATTGCCTCCATATCTCAAGGAGATTTCCTAGCGTCAATAGACATCAGGATGCTTATCTCCACGTGCCGATTGCTCCAGAGCACCGGTGTTGGCTACGATTCGTTATTGAAGACGAGCATCTTCAGTTCGTAGCCCTGCCCTTCGGTCTGGCGACAGCCCCACGGCTTTTCACAGGTTCATGGCAGCAGTGGGAGTAGTCCTGCACTCTCAGGGTCACTCTGTGATCCCTTACTTGGACGATCTACTTGTCAAGGCACCCTCTCAAGAGGCATGCCAACACAGCCTGAACGTGGCGCTGGAGACTCTCCAGAGTTTCGGGTGGATCATAAACTTTTCAAAGTTAAATCTGACACCGACCCAATCGCTGACATATCTTGGCATGGAGCTTCACACTCTCTCAGCGATAGTGCAGCTCCCGCTGGACATACAGCGTTCACTACAGACGGGGGTGCAGTCTCTCCTTCAAGGCCAGTCACACCCCTTAAGACGCCTCATGCAGAGGCAGTCCTTTTCGCGCAGTTTCATCTGCGTCCACTTCTTTAGGACATTCTTCGCCAATGGGATGGGAAGTCAACGTCCCTAGACAGGAACGTACCCCTTTCTCAGACGGGCAAGGACTCTCTTCAGAGGAGTCCACCCTTCAGATCAATGTTCTGGAAATCTGGGCAGGGTATCTTGCCCTGCAAGCCTTCCAGCAGAGGCTGGAAGGCAAACAGATCCGAATTCAGTCGGACAACTTCGCAGCGGTGGCATACATCGCCACCAAGGCGGAACACGCAGTCGGCAAGCCTCCCAGGAAGTCCGGCGGATTCTGATGTGGGTGGAAGACAGAGCATACACCATATCCGCAGTTCACATCCCGGGCGTAGAAAACTGGGAAGCAGACTTCCTCAGTCACCAGGGCATGGACGCAGGGGAATGGTCTCTGCACCCGGATGGGTCTCAAGAAATCTGTAGCCGCTGGGGGAGGCCGGACGTCGACCTAATGGCGTCTCGGCACAACAACAAGGGCCCGATTTTCATGGCGCGGTCTCACGATCAAAGAGCTCTGGCGGCAGGCGCCTTAGTTCAGGATTGGTCGCAGTTCCAGCTACCCTATGTGTTTCCCCCTCTGACACTGTTGCCCAGAGGGCTACGCAAGATCAGCTCCGATTGCCGCCGCGCCATCCTCGTCGCCCCAGACTGGCCGAGGAGGTCGTGGTACCTGCATCTGTGGCATCTCACGGTCGGCCAACCGTGGGCACTACCAGACCGGCCAGACTTACTGTCCCAAGGGCCGTTTTTTCCATCTGAATTCTACAGCCCTGAACCTGACTGGTGGCCATTGAGTCCTGGATCCTAGCGTCTTCAGGATTATCTCAAGACGTCATTGTCACCATGAGACGGGCTAGGAAGCCGACGTCTGCCGAGATCCACCACAAGACGTGGAAGATATTCTTATCTTAGTGCTCTGCTCAGGGAGTGTCTCCCTGGACATTTGCATTGCCTACTTTTCCTTCCTTCCTGTAATCTGGTTTGGGAAAAGGTTTGTCGCTCGGCTCCCTTAACGGACGAGTCCCAGCGCTGTCTGTATTCTTTCAGAAGCGCATAGGGCGACTTCCTCAGGTACGCACGTTCCTGCAGGGGGTTTGTCACATTGTCCCTCCGTACAAGAGGCCGTTAGACCCATGGGATCTGAACAGGGTACTAATTGCTCTCCAGGAGCCGCCCTTTGAGCCTCTGAGGGATGTTTCACTTTCTCGACTTTCACAGAAAGTGGCCTTTTTGGTAGCGGTCACGTCTCTTCAGAGAGTGTCCGAGCTCGCAGCGCGGTCATCCAAAGCTCCCTTCTTGGTGTTTCAACAAGACAAGGTAGTGCTGCGCCTGATTCCGGGGTTTCTCCCTAAGGTGGTATCCCCCTTTTCATCTCGGTCAGGATATCTCCTTACCTTCCTTTTGTCCTCATCCAGTTCATCGATATGAATTGGATTTGTATTTGTTGGATCTGATGAGAGCGCTCAATCTACATTTCCCGCACGGCGCCCCTGCGCCGCTCGGATGCACCCTTTGTACTTGTCGCTGGTCAGCGCAAAGGGTCGCAGGCTTCCAAATCCACCCTGGCTCGATGGATCAAGGAACCAATTCTTGAAGCCTACCGTTCTGCTGGGCTTCCGGTTCCATCAGGGCTGAAGGCCCATTCTACCAGAGCCGTGGGTGCGTCCTGGACATTACGGCACCAGGCTACGGCTCAGCAGGTGTGCCAGGCGGCTACCTGGGCGAGTCTGCACACCTTCACCAAGCGTTATCAGGTGCATGCCTACGCTTAGGCGGATGCCAGCCTAAGTAGAAGAGTCCTGCAGGCGGCGGTTGCCTCCATGTAGGGAAGGGCTGTTTTTACAGTCCAAACTTGAGGTATTAATTTACCCACCCAGGGACTGCTTTTGGACGTCCCAATCGTCTGGGTCTCCCAATGGAGCGCCGAAGAAGGGAATTTTGTTACTTACCGTAAATTCCTTTTCTTCTAGCTCCAATTGGGAGACCCAGCACCCGCCCCTGTTCCTTCGGGATTTTTTGGTTGTTCGGGTACACATGTTGTTCATGTTGAATGGTTTCAGTTCTCCGATGTTCCTTCGGATTGAATTGTTTAACCAGTTATTGGCTTTCCTCCTTCTTGCTTTTGCACTAAAACTGAAGCAGCCCGTGATCCACGGGGGGTGTATATGCAGAAGGGGAGGGGGCCTTACACTTTTTAGTGTAATACTTTGTGTGGCCTCCGGAGGCAGTAGCTATACACCCAATCGTCTGGGTCTCCCAATTGGAGCTAGAAGAAAAGGAATTTACGGTAAGTAACAAAATTCCCTTCTTTTCATTTGTGGCCCTACCCTCTGCTCTGCCACAGCACCAAGGGTCTTAACCAAGGTCATGGCGGCCGCCATGAATACCCTTCACGCCAGGAGAGTGGCTGTTCTGCCTTGCTTGGATGACTTCCTCATCAAGGGCTCAACCAGCGTGCAGATATCTGTGGGCACCCTATCCCGCTTAGGGCGGCTTCTGACTCCAGTCAAATCATCCCCGGTCCCGTCAAAATCCGTCACCTCCCTGGCCATGTCCCTGGACACTCTTCGGGGCTTGATATTTTCCCCTCAAGACAAGGCGACTGCTCTTCAGCAAGCGGTACACTGCCCTCTACGTACTCCCCTCGCTCCATACGATTCAGTATGAGCATGCTAGGTAGGATAGCGGCGGCTATAGAGGCAGTGCTGCTCACTTAGCCACACCACCGCCCACTGCAGCTTGCGCTTCTAGCTGCCTGGGACAAGAGCCCCTTTTCCTTGGACGAACTTTTTACCTGACACCTTGTCAGGTATGCGCTTTGCTGGTGGCTTCAGTCCTCTTCCATATCGAGAAGGAGTTTTTCTCCCCCAAGTGGACTGGCTACTCCTGACCACGGACGTCAGCCTCTTAGTCTGGGGAGCAGCGTACTGGCTCCACACTGCTTCGGCACGTTGGACACCCCAGGAGTCTTCCCTTCCCAGAAATCATCCTGAAAATCAGCGCGATCTTCTCGCGCTCAGGTCATTCCCCCCTTCTGCTAGCAGGTCGTTTGATTTGGGTCCAATTGGACAATATAACAGCTGGGGCGTAGGTCAATCGGCAGGGAGGTACCAGCAGCAAGACAGCTTATCTCGAGGTCCTCAGGATCCTCACCTGGGCCGAATCGATGCGGGTCTGTGTTTTCAGCGTTACACATACCGGGAGTAGAGAACTGGGCGGCGGACCTTCTAAGTCGCCAAGGACTGGCTGCCGGAGAGTGGTTTTCTCCACCCAGAAGTGTTCCCACACATCTGCACTCACTGGAGTACACCAGACGTGGATCTAATCGCCTCAAGGTTGAACGCAAAGGTACCCGCGTTCTTAGCCAGGTCATGTGATCCACAGTCCATTGGCGCGGATGCTCTAGTCTCCTGAAGTCGTTTCAGTCTGCCTTACATGTTTTTCGCCTCTGCCCCTGCTGCCGCGAGTAATCAGGAAGATCAAGGCAGGAGGAGTCCCGGTGATACGAATAGCACCGGACTAGCTCAGGTGCGCCTGGTATGCTGAATTAGTACAATTGCTCATGGCGCCTCGTAAGCATCCCAGACCTGCTGACCCGAGGGCCCATTTTCCATCAACTTCAGAGCCCTGAAGCTGACGGCCTGGCCATTGAGACCTGGACTTTAACAAGAGCGAGATTCTCTCCTGCGGTCATCTCCACCATGTACAGTGCCCGAAAGCCGGCCTTCATACCGTTTTTACCACCGTACGTGAAACTTTCCTTTCCCAGTGCAGGGAATCTAATGTCCAAACTATGCCTCTGGCGATCCCCAGAATTCTTGATTTTATTTATTTATTTATTTTTTTTTTTTTTTTTTTTTTTTGGCAGTCCGGTTACAAAAGGGGTTGGCCCTCAGCTCCCTTAAGGGGCAGGTTTCATCTCTCTCGATATTCTATCAATACCGCCTAGCTTACAATCCTCAAGTCAAGACTGTCCTCAAGGGTGTTTCCCATCTAGTTTCCCTGTATAAACGGTCGCTGGACCCATGGGACCTCAATCTCGTTTTGGACCTCTTAAGGAATCTTCTCTTGCTCTTCTCTCCTGGAAGGTAACATTCTTAGTGGCGATTACGTCCATCAGACAAGTTTCGGAACTGGCAGCACTCTTGCCGTGAACCCTTTCTGATCTTTCATCAGGACAAGGTGGTTCTACGCCCCCTTCCGGATTTTTTTCCGAAGGTTACTTCCCCGTTTCATATGAACGAGGACATTGTTCTGCCTTCCTTTTTGTCCACACCCATGCCTTGGGGTGGAAAGGGTTCTATATTCGCTAGACCTTGTGAGGGCTCTCAGATATTACGTACCTAGGATAGCCCCTTTAGGAACATAGACTCCTTGTTCGTCATTTTTGAAAGGCCTAAGAAAGGCGAGGCAGCTTAATAGGCAACGCTGGATTCGCTCTGTGATCCAGGAAGTCTACCGCTTGCAACTCAAGCCCATTCCTAGTGGGCTGCGAACTCATTCCACGCGAGCAGTTGGCGCCTCTTGGGCCATTAGGCATCAGGCTTCAGTGGAACAGAGGTGTAAGGCTGCGACCTGGTCTTGCCTACATACTGTTTCAAAGCATTACTGAGTCCATACCCATGCTTCGGCTGAGGCGAACCTAGGTAGCAAAATTCTGCAAACGATAGCCAGGAGCGCCTACTGAGATAGGTACTCCACTATCTGGGACTGGTTCCTAGTCCCTGGGTTGCGTTGTTTGTTTACCCACCCATGGACTGCTTTAGGACATCCCATGGTCCTGTTTACTTGTTCTCCTACTGCTTGTGTACTAAAACTGAAGTAGCCTGGCTGAGCCAGGGGGTGTATACTGCAGGGGAGGAGCTAACATCTTTGCATCTACTTAGTGTCCTCCTATGGATAAGCAGCATAACACCCATGGTCCAGTGTCCCCCAATGATGGCTAAGAGAAAACGATTTTACGGTGAGTACACAAAAATCTGTTTATTTATGCTACTTGATACAGGGATAGTTAGGGATGAATTAGAAGTATGTACCCAGAACTGCTCGTGGTTCTGGGTGCATATTGCACCTGACAGGTCCACTTTAACAGCATGTTGAAAGTAATTTTGTAACTTTTTCTATATCCCGAAAACTGGTCCAAAACCTTTGATTACCCCATTATTTGTTTTTGCCACTGACCCTGTGTGATTGGGGATTATACATTGAGTAGAGTGAAGTATACCTTAACTTAAAAGCAAAACTAAGCAAGTTTGATATTACCCTTTCAGGTACCATGTCAGTAAAAAGGTCCGTAAAAAAATAAGTGTAGGGGTATATGCCTACGATCAGGACTCACTGCATCCTGACCTGCAGAGCCGTCAGTCTCATCCGCAGGAGAGTGCAGCTGCTCGTACCCACGATCAGGGTTCAGTGCGCTGCGGTCTCTCGCTTGTGTTCTCCCTATGGAGGATGCATGCAAATCCACAGCAAACAATTGACAAGCTGCGGTCTGGAAAGACGCACCACAGGTCAGTGTTTACTGCGGAAAAACAGCACAGTGGGCACGAGAGATCTATAAATCCTATCTACTATGCTTGTACTGTACAACGCAGCTGAAACATGCTGCGTCCAAAACCCTGCCAGAGAATGATCTGAAGACTGATCATGCGCAGAGTGCGTCTGAAGCCGACAAACATACACCCGTATAAGAAGGCTGCAGGAATAGTAAGCGTGCACGCCAGAGATCTAAACGAGCCCGATGGTGATGTTGCTCATGTAAATCCATGGTATCACACCCACAGGGGCGTGATACAATGGAAAGCATGCAAACGCCCATGGGTTGATGCGGCGCCCAGGGGACTAGAACCCATAATCTCGTGCCCGCGCTTTTCCCTCTGCCTCCACAGTTATGCGCTAGCACTGGCCATATGAACCCATGTCACCTATTACCGCGGGCACGAGATTATGGGTGGGTACTTGGATGACGCTGCTGACAATCACAGCGCCACCCATAATCTCGCGCCTGCGCAATCACCTCATCATCGTTCACACTTTGCTCAGTGCTCAGTCCCGCGAGAGTGGCACTGGGCATGCTTGAGACCTCTGGAGGACAGTTACATGAGGAGGGCGTCCTCGTGTATGTAAATGAGCAATGGCGGACAGCATACAGCGGCAGGAGGGCTAATAAAGGACGTAAGACAGCCCGCCCCCGTGACCATAAAAAAGCATTTGCCTTTAAGGGATTAAACCCTACTATTAGGAGTACAATGTGTAGGTGCTCATTCATGTTGCGGCCATTAACAGAAAATAGAATAAAAGCAAGGATTAGATACTGTGCAGTAAGTAGCTAACTAAATCCTTAAAGGGTAGCAGTTGTGTAAAACAAATAAAAAATAATAAAGACAATGTTATGAACTTGCACGTATGGGGTTAATCTGCACATTAATTCTATTCTGAAGCTGCCTGGTGCTTGCAGTTAGAGCCCTGCTGCTGGGAGGAAATGTAATTTAATTGCCCCTTGCAGCCTTGGACTTTCAGTCATAGGGGTGGCCTGGTAATTGTTAATTTCCCCCAAGCAGCTTCAGGTTAACCCCATATCTGCAGCTTAATGGCACGGTGTTTTGGTTTTGTTACCTGACGGGTTCTTTTTACCTCTAGTGACACGTCACTATGTGCCAGCATCACAATAGGGGTAGGGGTGGTTTGTACCTTCCTGCGCAAACCCATTGATATTTTATTTATTTTTCTTTATACATGTATTACTATTTCCTTACTGCAGAGTATCTACTCATTTGTTGTTCTAGGTTTTGCATGATTGAGCAAATGTTAAGTTTTATGGTATTATATTGTGCCGAATATGTTTTGATAATGGTAAAGTCATTGTTCCAGATATAGGATAAGATTGTGACAGTTGCTCCTGTTTTTTAGTGCTTTTCTTTATGGTATAATTGAGGGTTAAGTAATTCACTGTAACTCATCTGTGATAATGGTAGGCCAGACCATTTACTTTCAAGAATTGAGACGACATCCAAAAATGATGGATGTCTTTAGTATAAAGCTTGTAAGGTGGGCCTTCAGTTTTGGATTCGTACTCTGACCCATAGAGGGCTGTTCTGTTCCAGTTAATACATCTTCTTGAATGTTTTTGAGAGTTAATGGTTATTTTACTACCGTAATTGTAGGTCCCCCAACTCACGTGGCTCCCTACTTGTTACCTTTTTGATCTATGAGCCATCCAATATTTGCATATCCCCTGTAAGAAGAATAGATTGCACGCTTGTTCTAATGTAGCCGATCTTTAGTTTTCTGGGGTGCCATTCTGTAGGATTTCTGTAAGTTTGGAGCGTGGCTACTGGAGCACTTAGATCCCTGCCATGCTTACATTATCTTTTCACATTTTCTAGATCAGAAAAAGAAGGAAAGGAAAAGGGCTAGAGGTATTTCTCCAATTGTGTTTGATAGAAGTGGAAGTTCTGCATCAGACTCTTATGCAGGTATTATTTCTTTCTCAGATAATTTTTCTGATTTCTTCCACACTACATTGCCATAAAGGGGAAATAGTAAAGCCCACTGTTGGCATGGAAATCTTTAGTGGGAAGGTGTGTGGGTTTTGGATGGCCTATAGTCATTTTGTGAGGGATGGGAAGTTGCACTGCTCTGTTCTTTGTCTATGGTATTTAGATGACATTCACGCCTAATGGAGCTAGTCAGGGAAAAACCAAATATATTAACCCACTGTGTAAATTTTTCGGCAAAAGCTTTAAGCAGATTGAACACATCAGTGCTCAAACGTACATATGTTGATTTTTGCAAGAAAAAGAAATTCTATAATCTTTTTGTAGCATTTGAAAACAGCTGTCTTGAAAATGTATTTTTGTCTGAAGGCACAATCTGAATACATTTACTTTGACTAAACGCAGGTTCAGAAAAGAAGCATGAAAAATTGTCCTCCTCTGTTCGCGATGTTCGAAAAGGTATCCTTTCAATTTTTTCCCTTTCTAATTCCTTTTCCTTGTCAAAGGTTTGTCAATGTTATACTTGATTCTAGGATTTCCATTTTAGACTTTCAGCACTGCAACGCCACTCCTGTGTAGCATTGACTGGAGAGCAGTTTGTGATTTCTGAATTTTCAACATTTGTTAAGGTTTAAAGGGAATCTGAGGTGACTTTGTAGTACAATACTAATGTTATATTTTAAATAGGATTTGAGGAGACCTTTCATGATCAGTAAGTTTTATTGTTCTATCTTATCCTGTTATCTTACTGTAAGCTCCATAGAATTCAGTCTGGTGCATACTAAACTGTATGTAAATACTATTTGCATATTCACTGCTCCCCTCCAACCATCTGCCAGTGCATTCACTATCACTGCTGAGAGGTGGGAGGGAATATGGGTGGGGGCAGCAGTGCAAATTCAGTTAAGATTTAGGGTACCTTCACACTTTAGCGACGCAGCAGCGATCCCACCAGCGATCTGACCTGGTCAGGTTCGCTGCTGCGTCGCTACATGGTCGCTGGTGAGCTGTCAAACAGGCAGATCTCACCAGTGACCAGCCCCCAGCCAGCAGCGACGTGCAAGCGACACTGCGCTTGCACGTAGCCGGCGTCTGGAAGCTGCGGACACTGGTAACTAAGGTAAACATCGGGTAAGGTTAACCGATGTTTACCTTAGTTACCAGCGCACACCGCTTAGCTTAGCGTGTGCAGAGAGCGGGAGCCGGCACTGGCAGTGTGAGAGCGGCGGAGGCTGGTAACGAAGGTAAATATCGGGTAACCACCTTGGTTACAGCTTACCACAGGCTGTCAGATGCCGGCTCCTGCTCCCTGCACATTCAGGATTGTTGCTCTCTCGCTGTCACACACAGCGATGTGGCTTATCAGCGGGAGAGCAACAATAAAAAAACGAACCAGGGCTGTGTTTAACGAGCAGCGATCTCACAGCAGGGGCCAGATCGCTGCTCAGTGTCACACACAGCGAGATCGCTAATGAGGTCACAAAAACCGTGACTCAGCCGCGATCTCAGTAGCGATCTCGCTGTGTGTGAAGTACCCCTTACTTTCACTGATGCCAGCACTGAACTGGCAAGCAGTGAATATGCAGATTGTATTTAAATATGCTTGACTAGATACTACCATATGTCACACTGAACTCTATATAGCGCGTACAACAAGATAACAGGATAACCTAGAGCAATAAAGCTTACGAATCCTGAAAGCTCTACTTTAGCCCTATTTAAATAGAACATTAGTATTGTATGAGAAAATCACCCTTAGAAACGAGGCGGTTCGCCGGTAACAGCGAGGTCTCTAGGCAGGTAAGTAGTGTGACGGGTCCAAGCGATGTTGTGCGCCACGGGCAGTGATTTGCCCGTGACTCACAACCGACTGGGATGGGTACGCTCGCTAGCGATCTCGCTACCGAGATCGCAGCGTGTAAAGTGGCCTTTACTCTGAGTTAAGTTACCCTGAGAGAGAGTAATTTGCCCTTTTCAGTGGGAGCACATGAAATCGCTGGTGATAAATCTGCTTAGAATTGAGCATTTGCACCTACAGTAATACAGAATCCCCTGCAGAGAACAATATCCTCATTTGCTTCGTTATACAGTAAAATGCAGATCTGCAGTACGGAATCATGAGCATCTCCTTATACTTGGACTTGCTGAAAGTTCGCCGATTAAAGTGGTACTCCAGGGAGATTGAAGACAAAAAAATCAAATATATTGTACTGTCCCCGCCCCTCATACACTATGAAGCTGAGCTGGCCACTGCTGTTCTAGTATCTTTTTTTTAGATCATGTCTAAATGAATAAAATAGTAGCTGCTCCTCACCCCTCCCATATGGGATGTTGAGTCAGACCAGTATAAAGCTTTGTGCTGCAGCAGAGGACAGGGGGTGTGGCCGCTGGGCTCCATGCCCTGCTTACCTGCCAGCCCCATTGTACTTACTTCTATCCAGCCTTAGAACAGGGGGTGTGGCCGCTGGGCTCCATGCCCTGCTTACCTGCCAGCCCCATTGTACTTACTTCTATCCAGCCTTAGAACAAGGGGTGTGGCCACTGGACTCCATGCCCTGCTTACCTGCCAGCCCCATTGTACTTACTTCTATCCAGCCTTAGAACAGGGGGTGTGGCCGCTGGGCTCCATGCCCTGCTTACCTGCCAGCCCCATTGTACTTACTTCTATCCAGCCTTAGAACAGGGGGTGTGGCCACTGGACTCCATGCCCTGCTTACCTGCCAGCCCCATGGTACTTGCTTCTATCCAGTCTTAGGACAGAAGGCGTGGCTGCTGGACTCCATGCCCTGCTTACCTGCCAGCCCCATGGTACTTGCTTCTATCCAGCCTTAGAACAGGGGGTGTGGCCGCTGGACTCCATGCCCTGCTTACCTGCCAGCCCCATGGTACTTGCTTCTATCCAGCCTTAGAACAGGGGGTGTGGCCGCTGGACTCCATGCTCTGCTTACCTGCCAGCCCCATGGTACTTGCTTCTATCCAGCCTTAGAACAGGGGGTGTGGCCGCTGGGCTCCATGCCCTGTATACCTGCCAGCCCCATGGTACTTGCTTCTATCCAGCCTTAGAACAGGGGGTGTGGCCGCTGGGCTCCATGCCCTGTATACCTGCCAGCCCCATGGTACTTGCTTCTATCCAGCCTTAGAACAGGGGGTGTGGCTGCTGGACTCCATGCCCTGTATACCTGCCAGCCCCATGGTACTTGCTTCTATCCAGCCTTACAACAGGGGGTGTGGCCGCTGGGCTCCATGCCCTGCTTACCTGCCAGCCCCATGGTACTTGCTTCTATCCAGCCTTAGAACAGGGGGTGTGGCCGCTGGGCTCCATGCCCTGTATACCTGCCAGCCCCATGGTACTTGCTTCTATCCAGCCTTACAACAGGGGGTGTGGCCGCTGGACTCCATGCCCTGCTTACCTGCCAGCCCCATGGTACTTGCTTCTATCCAGCCTTAGAACAGGGGGTGTGGCCGCTGGACTCCATGCCCTGCTTACCTGCCAGCCCCATGGTACTCGCTTCAATCCAGTCTTAGAACAGGGGGTGTGGTCATCAATGCTCTGATCTTTTCACCTGCACCCCACCCATCACCCCAACTGTTCTAAGACTGGCTAGAAAGAAGTTTCAGGGGGTTGGCAGGTAAGAGGAGCATGGAGTTGGCGACCGCCCTCTGTTCTCTGCTGCAGCACAAAGCTATACACTGGCCGGACGTAACGTCCCACACCGGAGGGGTGAGGAGCAGCTATCATCTTACTGATTTACAAGTGACCTAAAGATACTACAACTGCAGTGGCCAGCTCTGCTTCATAGTGTATGAGTGGAGGGAAAGTAGAATTTTTTTTTTTTTTTTTATATTTTAAATCTCTCTAGAGCATCCCTTTTAAAGAGAACATGTCCTATTATAAATGGCATCTGATCTGCAAGCAGAACGTTAGAGAAGGAGGAGCAGATCATATTGCTACCCATTTTTGTTGGCAAAGTTTTAGCAAACCCTGCATTTTATTAATTGAAATCCCTGGTGTCTGAGTCCAGTTGGCGGTGCTACTCAGTGACAGTCTGTATTCCTGTGCATACAGAGATGGCTTTCAATCACTGAGTAGGACTGTCCAATACACTGGCATTGAGGGAGGCCACTCCCATCTAATTTAAATGTGGCCGGGGCCATACATATCACATACTCGCAGCCACATGACCCCCCATTTCTGGCTTCGACATGCATGTGAACCTAATCTAAAAGGAACGACTATGGTATAACTTTTTTTTTTTTTGGGGGGGGGGGGGGGGAACGGAGGCTTTTTAAATGCATCAAGTAAAACAATTTTTTAAGGGAATCTGTCACCTTTTTAAAAACACTATTTGCCTGCATGTATGGGATTAATCTGCCCAAAAATAGTGCTGCCTTTCTGAAATTGTTACTGCCAGAGACAGTTAACTTTGCTCCCAGGAGCCCCTAACCATCGGTCATGTGAAGGTGCTTATATTGGCTAGTCACTGCTCACAGCATCACTTCATAATAGTGTGGCACTTGATTAACAGCTTGCAGTGCAGAACATCTGTCCACAATGAGCTGTCAAAATGCCGGGGGAGGGCTGAAATAGTATAGTAAGCAATGATTTATAATCGCTAAACGTTGTGCCCCCATGACTGAAAGCTGGGTACATATTCACCTGGCGGCTTCACGATCAGTAAGGCAGCTGGGCAGCATTGTATTCCTATATACCTGCTGATTAACCCTTTATTTGTGCGCAGGTAGCAGTTTCAAGTTGACAGATACCCTTTTAAAAAAAACCAGGGCTGGTTATATTGGACACACAGCCATTCATATCTTTTATATGCAGCTCTTAAAAGTTAGGAAACAATGCATGTATATGAGATTTCTGAACTCTCATAGCTTTGATTGGTATGGTAAAACATGGTTAGTTTAAATGAAAAAACGCGGTTCGTGAACCTGGCCTTCGTTAGCCTTTGTTAATTTAATGGAGGCCTCTAGATACACTTTTTGTGCACCAGAAGCTTATATTTGAACATGGTCTATGGTTAATGCACACCAAATTGCCAGAAACTAGAATAATCATTTTGTTTGTATTTCCGCTTGTGTAACACTTATGTCTGTTCATGAGAGAGGAACTTGGATGAAGGATTCCTCCCCCTCAGGCTCTGTAATAAATGTAAAGATGTGTTTTGTTTTGTTTTGTTTTTTGCCTATTTAGTATTAAAATCAAAAGGTTGGATCGCTACCAAATCCTTTCATTTCTTCTGTTTTTTTTATTTTTCAGAACGAATAAATAAGATTAGGTACATTCTCCAAGATGCCCGCTTTTTCCTCATTAAAAGCAACAATCATGAAAATGTCTCATTGGCTAAAGCAAAGGTACATTTTTAGGTTTTTGGTTTTTTTTGTTCTTTACCTAAAGGGCATTGTGTGTAGTGAACTTTCCCTGCATGGTTTCCATTGTGTTGTGCTGTACCTAGGTTAATTGGCAGGTAAGAGTCTAATCTGGTTAACCAGTTCTGACTTAAAGATGTATTCCCATCTCCCAAGATCTATACCAATATGTATTAGGTGTAATATTACCAAATGCCTCCCAAATAGAAATGTAATATAGTTTGCCTGATTAGCTATGTTGCTTAACTCGTGTGCAGGGCATTACAGTTGCTAGTGGTTGTAACCATGGATACCTGAGCTACTGTAATGCCCTGCACATGAGGTAAGCGACATGGCTTATCAGAACTATAACACATTTCTAGTTGGAGCTATTTTCGATTATTCTTACTACATTTTGGGATTGGATTTTGGCAATAAGAAAAAAAAAGTTACATTGGACTTTTTAGTTCTGTGGCCATTTTAGTAACAAATAAGGGTTACAGCAGAAAAAAGAAGCCTTTTCTATAGTATATGAAAAGTCCTGCGACCCTATTGGCACGTCTACAGTAGTCCTATACAGTGCTGGCCAAAAGTATTGGCACCCCGGCAATTCTGTCAGATAATACTCAGTTTCTTCTTGAAAATGATTGTAATCACAATTTTTTTTGGTATTATCTTCATTTAATTTGTTTTCAATGAAAAAAAAATAAAAAAAATTGTCATAGCCAAATTTAAATATAATTCCACACCAAACATAAAGGGGTGGACAAAAGTATTGGCACTGTTTGAAAAATCATGTGATACTTCTCTAATTTGTGTAATTAACAGCACCTGTAACTTACCTGTGGCACCTAACAGGTGTTGGCAATAACTAAATCACACTTGACGTCCAGTTGACGTGGATTAAAGTTGACTCAACCTCTGTCCTGTGTCCTTGTGTGTACCACATTGAGCATGGAGAAAAGAAAGAAGACCAAAGAACTGTCTGAGGACTTGAGAATCCAAATTGTGAGGAAGCATGAGCAGTCTCAAGACTATAAGTCCATCTCCAAAGACCTGAAAGTTCCTGTGTCTATGGTGCGCAGTGTCATCAAGAAGTTTAATGCCCATGGCACTGTGGCTAACCTCCCTAGATGTGGAAGGAAAAGAAAAATTGACGAGAGATTTCAACGCAAGATTGTGCGGATGGTGGATAAAGAACCTCGACTAACATCCAAACAAGTTCAAGCTGCCCTGCAGTCCGAGGGTACAACAGTGTCAACCCGTACTATCAGTCTGCGTCTGAATGAAATGGGACTGTATGTTAGGATATCCAGGAAGACCCCACTTCTTACCCCGAGACATAAAAAAGCCAGGCTGGAGTTTGCCAAAACTTACCTGAGAAAGCCTAAAACGTTTTGGAAGAATGTTCTCTGGTCAGATGAGACCAAAGTAGAGCTTTTTGGGAAAAGCCATCAACATAGAGTTTACAGGGAAAGAAAAAGAGGCATTCAAAGAAAAGAACAAGGTCAGTACAGTCAAGCATGGCGGAGGTTCCCTGATGTTTTGGGGTTGCTTTGCTGCCTCTGGCACTGGACTGCTTGTCCGTGTGCATGGCATTATGAAGTCTGAAGACTACCAATAAATTTTGCAGCATAATGTTGGGCCCAGTATGAGAAAGCTGGGTCTCCCTCAGAGGTCATGGGTACAGCAGGACAATGACCCAAAACACACTTCAAAAAGCACTAGAAAATGGTTTGATAGAAAGCACTGGAGACTACTAAAGTGGCCAGCAATGAGTCCAGACCTGAACCCCATAGAACACCTGTGGAGAGATCTCAAAATGGCAGTTTGGAGAAGGCACCCTTCAAATCTCAGGGACCTGGAGCAGTTTGCCAAAGAAGAATGGTCTAAAATTCCAGCAGAGCATTGTAAGAAACTCATTGCTGGTTACCGGAAGCGGTTGTTCGCAGTTATTTTGGCTAAAGGTTGTGCAACCAAGTATTAGGCTAAGGGTGCCAATACTTTTTGTCTGGCCCATTTTTGGAGTTTTGTGTGAAATGATTTGATTTTTGTTTCATTCTCTTTTGTGTTTTTTCATTGCAAGCAAAATAAATGAAGATAATATTACCAAAGAATTTGTGATTGCAATCATTTTCAAGAAGAAACTGAGTATTATCTGACAGAATTGCAGGGGTGCCAATACTTTTGGCCAGCACTGTATAATGCATACTGAAGTCATGGCTCAAGCCCATAACATGGGAGAAGGTCAATATGGGCCTTTTAAATCCCTGTGGGTCCATTGGCAAACTTGCAGTGGTCACATGTTAATACCACTGCTCCAGCCATGTAGACACAGCTTGCTTAAAAGTTGATGTGTCTCCAGGTTTTAGGCTGAGCCCACATGGGGATTAGTGCGATTGCTCGCATGAGAGTTGTCTCACGCTTGCAGTACAGCCATAGCAGAGTATCATGCGACTGGTCTGATCCTGCGATCGGGCCACAGCTGCGGAGGGGAGGGCCAGCGCTGTGGAAGAGAGGGAGGGATTTATTGCCTTATCGCGTCCGTTGCCGGCTGATGCAAGAATCGTGTTGCACTCCACTGTAAAGCATGTACAACGCAATGTTTCTCTTGCCTCCACAGACTTGAATGGGTGCAAGTGAAACAGGATCGCATTGCACCTGCAGCATGCTGCTATTGTTTTTTTCTCGGTCCAATTAGGAGCTGCCCGATAAAGTAACATTGGTCCGAGTGGAATGCGATATTTTAAAAATTTTTTTTAATATTGCATGCCACTAGCTCTGTATTACTCGCCATGTGTGCTTACGCTTACAATACAAATTGCATAAATTATGAAATATATCTTAGACGTGATCACCTTACTTTGAAAGTCCATGTCAGAATTGCTCTATAATCTTTTCTGAACATTTTAGTCTCTCTCTGTCCCCCTAGCCTAATAGACAGTTCTTCAGTGTCCCTTCTATTTCTGAGATCGCACACTACTCGGTACAGGCTGGGTTGCCGGACATTGAATACACTTGTACTCGTGCCGGCTCCCACTCTATAGCCTGACTTATTTTATCAACATTATTCAACCATGCAGTCATGGATTTTCCTAGGACACAGTAAGCAGGAGGAGTGTGATGGAGCATCGCAGGGATTTAAATAAGGGTACTTTCACACTTGCGTTCAGCAGAGTCCATCACTATGGAGAATAGCGCAGTCCGTTAACGCACTGCGCTATTCTCCATAGACTTGTATGGACAACGCACTGTAACCCAAGTGTCAGCGTTGCATCCGCTGAACGACGCAGCGTCGTTATTTTGACGCTGCGTCGGGCGGAAAGAACGCAGCATGTAACGTTTTTTTGAGCGGCAAAAACTTTTATTTCTTCGGCGCTCTATTGGGAGACCCAGACGATTGGGTGTATAGCTACTGCCTCCGGAGGCCACACAAAGCATTACACTAAAAAGTGTAAGGCCCCTCCCCTTCTGGCTATACACCCCCCTTGGGATCACGGGCTGCTCAGTTTTCAAGCTTTGTGCGAAGGAGGCACACATCCATGCATAAGCTCCACTGTTTAGTCAGCAGTAGCTGCTGACTATATCGGATGGAAGAAAAGAGGGCCCATACTAGGGCCCCCAGCATGCTCCCTTCTCACCCCACTTGCGGTTTGTAAGGTTGAGGTACCTATTGCTGGTACGGAGGCTGGAGCCCACATGCTGTTTTCCTTCCCCATCCCCCTGAGGGGCTCTGAGGAAGTGGGATCTTTCCGGCCACCAAGCCCTGAGGCCGGGCTCCATCCACAGACCCATAGAACCTGCTGGATGTGGAGCGGGAGTGCCGTTCAGGGACAAGGCCCTGCAACTTTCAGGTACTCTGTGTCCCCGTATGGCAGGCCACGCACACTCCAGGCTTGCTGGGTGTGCTAGTGCGCCGGGGACTGTAGCGCTGTGCGCTGGGCTTATAGTCCCTGCAGATTACTGGGGGACTTTACGTGTGGGGACCGCCGCGCCGACCGCCCCTGGAGCGGCGGCGCAGCTGCGACTTGTAGTGCGCCGGGGACGCGCCGACCGCGCTTTTACGGCGGCGGCGCTTCTAACTTTAGTCCCCGGCTTTTGCGGCCTAGCGCCGCTTCGTTCCCGCCCCCACCCTGTCACTCAGGGAAAGGGAGAGACGCTGTTCTATAGCAGCGCCGAGGGCTGGAGCCTTATTTGCATTCTCCAGCCCCCTTCACTAGACACAGTGGGCGCCGGGTTCCCGCTCTTGTCTCGGGCACGCCCTCGGCCCGCCCCTCTCCTCTGGACGCCGGCAGCCATTCCGGCACGCAGAGCGGGAAAACGGAGACAAGCGCTGAGCTACCAGCACAGGATTCCGGCGCCACACACCCGCTTTTGTGCGGGCGGTAAGCGGCAACTAAAGTGCTGACCCACTAATGCTGAAGTGTCCTGTTGTACTTTTGTACGGTCGCTATTCAGGATGCAGACCTAGAAACAGCAGCAAAAGATCAGGGGTGCTAAAGCACAGACTCTATATGCTGCTTGTCTTGCATGTGCTGCAGTGTCATGTGTCCTTTATGCTTGTATGCTTTACATTGCACTGTAAGGGCTATTCTTGGCTGTCTACCCGCCTAGATGGCTAGACAGCGGCAGCAAACAGCAATGGTGCTAAGGCACAAGCTTTCAATGCTGCTTGGATTGCATGTACTGCAGAGTTTATTTTCATGCTTGTACATTCACTGCATGTCGCTATTCTTGGCTAATGCTCCTTGATGACTAGACAACAGCAGCAGAAAAGCAAGGGTGCTAAGGCACAAGCTTTCAATGCTGCTTGGATTGCATGTGCTGCAGTGGTTATTTTCATGCTTGTATGCTATACATTCACTGTATGTCGCTTTTCTTGGCTAATGCTCCTGAATAACTAGACAACGGCAGCAGAAAAGCAAAGGTGCCAAGGCACAGGCTTTCTATGCTCCTTGTACTGCATGTGCTGAAGTGTTTATTGTACTTCATGCTTGTATGCTATACATTGCACTGTACGGTCGCTATTCTTGGCTAATGCTCCTAGATGGCTAGACAGCAACAGCAAAAAAAAAAAAAAAAAAAAGCATGGGTGCCAAGGCACAGGCTTTCTATGCTGCTTGTACTGCATGCGATACTGTTCCAGGACCCCCAGTGTGTGCAATTACTCAACGGGGTCTCTGCTACAGGTGGCCAAAAGAACCACCTGTGATCCCTGTCCAGGGACAGGGACGGAGTTGCAGTTTCGGCTGATAGATTGTCTGTGACTATGACTAACATCTTACAGACTTTGCAGTCCAGACAGACCTTGGGCAATGTTGATTCAATGCCCCTGGCCACCCTGATTTCGAAACAAATCATGGCTCCAGGAGGGTCCCATGCATCCCAGGGTGCAGGCTCTGACACGGACGACAGTCCCAGACGGCCTAAGCGAGCTCCCTAAGAACGGCCCTCGACTTCATCACAGTACTCTCTGTATGATGATGCAGACGTAGCTGTTCAGGACTCTGATCCTGAGACCGCTCTCAATCCGGATACACCGGATGGTGACGCTATAGTGAATAATCTTATAGCGTCCATCAATGGAAGGTTGGGTATTTCTCCCTCAACTCCTCCAGTGGAGGGGTCAGCTTCACAGCAGAAGAAATCCCTATTTCGGTATCTCAAGCGTATATTGAGTACTTTTCTGGTCACTCTGACTCCAGAGAAGCAGTCCAGGAACACCACGCTTATCCCGATAAGCGTTTCTCCAACCGTATTGAGGATACGCGTTGTCTCTTCCCCCCTGACGTGCTCAAGCGCTCCAAGGGTGGATCCCCCAATCTCCAGGCTTGCGGCTAGATCTATAGTTACAGTGGAAGATGGGACTTCACTTAAAGATGCCATTGACAGACAGATAGCCCTCTGGTTGCAATCTGTCTATGAAGCTATCGGCGGGTCGGTTGCCCCGGCATTCGCAGCCATAGAGGCACTCCAAGCTATTTCAGCTAGTATTGCGCAGAGGGACGCGGTCACATGTACATCTTGGCCGCAGTAGCGTCCTTCACCTCGCAATGTCGGCATTGCGACTCAAGCTGTTTATGCTGTCCTGGACTCTACGAGCCGTACGTCAGTGGCGTCCGCCAACTCCGTGTTGTTACGCTCCTAGTGTTAAGGGATTGGAGCAGATGCTGCTTCCACAAAAGTGCTTAACCAGATTGCCTTTATCTGGTGACAGACTGTTTCGTGAGCGGTTGGATTAAATCATTCAACTGTCCAAGGGTACGGATTCTTCCTTACCCCAGCTATCAAACAAGACCCATCAGGAGAAGGGACAGTCGAGGTTTCGGTCCTTCCCAGGCTCGGGCACGTCCCAATTGCCCTCGTCCAACAGGACTCAAAAGGCTCAGAGGGGCGCGGGTTCCTGGCGGGCTCAATCACGCCCGGAGAAGGCAGCCGGAGGAACCGCTACCAAGGCGGTTTCCTCATGACTTTCAGCCCTCTCTCTCCGCGTCCGCGGTCGGTGGCAGACTCCCCCGCTTTAGCGACATTTAACTGCCACAGGTCAATGGCCGGTGGGTGAGAGACAGTTTGTCGCAAAAACTTCCTCACCGGCCGAGCCGAGGCTCTTCTGCAGGCAGTAGGAGTCGTAATCCCGGTTCCTCCTCAGGAACAAGAGACACTTTTTACTCCGATCTGGTCGGGGTGACAAAATAGGACGACTCCTTCCGTTCCATTCTGGACCTTAAACTGCTCAACAAGCACGTGAAAACCAGGCGGTTCCGGATGGAATCCCTCCGCTCCGTCATTGCCTCAATGTCTCAAGGAGATTTCCTAGCATCAATAGACATCAGGATGCTTATCTCCACGTGCCGATTGCTCCAGAGCACCGGCGTTTGCTACGAGTCGTTATTGAAGACGAGCATCTTCGGTTCGTAGCCCTACCCTTCGGTCTGGCGACAGCCCCACGGGTTTTCACCAAGTTCATGGCAGCAGTGGGACCACTCCCGCACTCTCAGGGTCACCCTGTGATCCCTTACTTAGACCATCTACTTGTCAAGGCACTCTTTTAAGAGGCATGCCAACACAGCCTGAACATGGCGCTGGAGACTTCCCAGAGTTTCGGGTGGGTCCTCAACTTTTCAAAGTTAAACCCAATCGCTGGCATATCTTAGCTTGGGGTTTCACACTCTCTCAGCGATGGTGAAGCTTCCACTGGACAAACAGCGGTCACTACAGACGGGGGTGCAGTCTCTCCTTCAAGGAGACACCTCATCCAGAGGCAGTCCCTTTCACGCAGTTTCATCTGCGTCCACTTCAATAGAACATTCTTCGCTATGGGAGGGGAAGTCGATGTCCCTACACAGGAACGTCCCCCTTTCTCAGTCGATCAAGGACTCTCTTCAGAGGAGTCCACTCTTCAGATCAATTGTCTGGAGCTCTGGGCAGTGTATATTGCCCTGCAAGACTTCCTGCAGTGGCTGGAAGGCAAACAGATCCGAATTCAGTCGGACAATCCACAGCGGTGGCATACATCAACCACCAAGGCGGACTACGCAGTCGGCGAGCCTCCCAGGAAGTCCGCCGGATTCTGCTAGGGGTGGAAGACACAGCATACACCATATCCGCAGTTCACATCCCGGGCGTAGAAAACTGGGAAGCAGACTTCCTCAGTCACCAGGGCGTGGACGCAGGAGAATGGTCTCTGCACCCGGACGGGTTTCACGAATCGGCACAACAGCAAGGTCCCGGTTTTCATGACGATCAAAGAGCTCTGGCGACAGGCATCTCACGGTCGGTCAACCGTGGGCACTACCAGACCGGCCAGACTTACTGTCCCAAGGGCCGTTTTTCCATCTGAATTCTACGGCCCTGAACCTACTGTGTGGCCATTGCGTCCTAGATCCTAGTGTCCTCAGGATTATCCCAAGGGGTCGTTGCACCATGAGACAGGCTATGAAGCCCACGTCTGCTAAGATCTACCACTGAAGTGGAAGATTTTCTTTTACTGGTGCTCTGTACAAGGAGTGTCCCCCTGGCCATTGGCATTGCCTACTTTTCTTTCCTTCCTGCAATCTGGGTTGGAAAAGGGCTTGTCGCTCGGCTCCCTTAAAGGGCAAGTCTCGGCGCTATTGGTGTTTTTTCAGAAGCGTCTAGCACGACGTCCGCAGGTACGCACGTTCCTGCAGGGGGTTTGTCATATCGTCCCCCCGTACGAGCGGCCGTTAGATCCATGGGATCTGAACAGGGTACTAGTTGCTCTCCAGAAGCCGCCTTTCGAGTCTCTGACGGATGTTTCACTCTCTCGACTATCACGGAAAGTGGCCTTTCTGGTAGCGATCACGTCTCTTCGGAGAGTGTCTGAGCTAGCAGCGCTGTCATCCAAGGCTCCTTTCCTGGTGGTCCACCAGGACAAGGTAGTGCTGCGCCCCATTCAGGAGTTTCTCCCTAAGGTAGTATCCTCGTTTCATATTAATCAGGATATCTCCTTACCTTCCTTTTGTCCTCATCCGGTTCACCGGTATGAAAAGGATTTACATTTGTTAGATCTGGTGAGAGCACTCAGAATCTACATTTCCCGCACGGCGCCCCTGCGCCGCTCTGATGCACTCTTTGTCCTTGTCGCTGGCCAGCGCAAGGGGTCGCAGGCTTCTAAAGCCACCCTGGCTCGATGGATCAAAGAACCAATTCTGGAAGCCTACCGTTCTGCGGGGCTTCCGGTTCCTTCAGGGCTGAAGGCCCATTCAACCAGAGCCGTGGGTGCGTCCTGGGCATTACGACACCAGGCTTCGGCTCAACAAGTGTGCCAGGCAGCTACCTGGTCGAGTTTGCACACTTTCACCAAACATTATCAGGTGCATACCTATGCTTCGGTGGACGCCAGCCTAGGTAGAAGAGTCCTGCAGGCGGCAGTGGCCTCCTCGTAGAGGAGGGCTGTCTTGCAGCTCTAACTTGAGGTATTTTGTTACCCACCCAGGGACTGCTTTTGGACGTCCCAATCGTCTGGGTCTCCCAATAGAGCGCCGAAGAAGAAGGGAATTTTGTTACTTACCGTAAATTCCTTTTCTTCTAGCTCTTATTGGGAGACCCAGCACCCGCCCTGTTGTCCTTCGGGATTTTTGGTTTGTTTGCGGGTACACATGTTGTTCATGTTGAACGGTTTTCAGTTCTCCGATGTTACTCGGAGTGAATTTGTTTAAACCAGTTATTGGCTTTCCTCCTTCTTGCTTTAGCACTAAAACTGAGCAGCCCGTGATCCCACGGGGGTGTATAGCCAGAAGGGGAGGGGCCTTACACTTTTTAGTGTAATGCTTTGTGTGGCCTCCGGAGGCAGTAGCTATACACCCAATCGTCTGGGTCTCCCAATAAGAGCTAGAAGAAAAGGAATTTACGGTAAGTAACAAAATTCCCTTCTTTTCACTGCGCATGCTTTTTTTTTTTTTTTTTTTGTAGGTAGATCTTTTATGTTTTGACTTTAGTCAATAAAAAGCGTCACAAATCGGCATTTCTTTGTCGCTCCATTGGGAGACCCAGACAATTGGGTGTATAGCTACTGCCTCCGGAGGCCACACAAAGTATTACACTTTAAAAAGTGTAACCCCTCCCCTCTGCCTATACACCCTCCCGTGCATCACGGGCTCCTCAGTTTTATGCTTTGTGTTGAAGGAGGCACACATCCACTCATGCTCCCATTTTAGTCAGCAGCAGCTGCTGATTTTATCGGTTGGAAGAAAAGTGGGCCCCCGGCATGCTCCCTTCTCACCCCACTGAGTCGGCGGTGCTCTTAAGGTTGAGGTACCCCTTGCGGGTACAGAGGCTGGAGCCACATGCTGTTTTCCTTCACCATCCCATAGAGGCTCTGGGTGAAGTGGGATCCTAACCGGTCATCCATTCACTGGGACCGGGCTCCCTCCGCAGCCCCTGTGGGAATCTGCTGGACCGGAGAATTGGTACATCAGGGACAGGCCCTGCATCCAAAGGTACTCTGGGTCCCCATGGGGACAGTGCATGGACCGCTGGTGTCACAGACGCCGCAGCTGCGGCTGGTTTTTGTGACGACCGGGACTTCCGCGCCGACAGCGCCTGTTTCTTTTTCGCTCCTAATTGGGAGACCCAGACAATTGGGTGTATAGCTACTGCCTCCGGAGGCCGCACAAAGTACTACACTTAAAAGTGTAAGGCCCCTCCCCTTCTGGCTATACACCCTCCCGTAGGAGTACGGATTCCTCAGTTTTAGCTTTGTGCGAAGGAGGTCACACACGCACGCATAGCTCCATTGTTTTTAGTCAGCAGCAGCTGCTGACTATGTCGGATGGAAGAAAAGAGGGCCCCCAGCATGCTCCCTTCTCACCCCACTGTATGTCGGAGGTGTTTGTAAGGTTGAGGTACCCATTGCGGGTACGGAGGCTGGAGCCCACATGCTGATTCCTTCCCCATCCCTTTTTACAGGGCTCTGGGTGAAGTGGGATTTACTGGTCTCCAGGCACTGAGACCGTGCTCCATCTACAGCCCCTGGAGAAGATGCTGGATTGGAGCGGAGTACATCAGGGACATGGCCCTGCTTCCTCAAGGTACTCTGTGTCCCCGTGCATTTCGCGCTCACACCGCAGCATGCTGGGTGTTGTAGTGCGCCGGGGACATCAGCGCTGCGGCGCTTGTGCCATGGCCTCATTTCAGCTTCGCTGAAGCGGGCACACTTTTGGGGAACGGTCGCGCCGGCCGCTGGGACTGCGGCGCGGCTGGCACTTGTGGTGCGCCGGGGACTTCAGCGCGGGCCGCGCTTTTACGGCGGCCGCGCTGATAACTCGAGTCCCCGGCTTTTGCGGCCTGGTTCCGTTCGTTCCCGCCCCCCCAGACCTGCCAGTCAGGAGAGGGGCGGGACGCTGGTCAGTGCATCAGCGCTGAGGGCTGGAGTCGTTTTTACATACTCCAGCCCTCACAATAGGCACAGAGGGGACACTGTTTCCCGCACTTTTGTTTGGGAACTCCCACGGGCCGCCCCTCTCCACAGACGCCGGCAGCCATTCCTGCTGACACGCTGAGCTGCAGAGGGGAGCCGGGGAGACCCAGACAAGGAATTCTGCGCCTCTTACCCGCTATTCAGCGGGCGGTAAGCAGCCCTCCGGGCTCACCCCCTCTTGTGCCAGTAGTAATCTTAGTATTTTGTTCCTGCAAATACTTTGTACTGCATAGCGCTGGTCGCCTTTTGGCTATAGACTCTCTCACATTGCAGAGAGCCAACAGCATGTCGTCCACAAAACGCAAGGGTGCCAAGGCACAGACATTATATGCTTCCTGTACCGCATGTGGGACTTTTCTACCGGCAGGCTCCAATGACCCCCATTGTGTGCAGTGCTCGGCCCCTGTGGCACTTGCACAGCCGGGACCTCCGCTGGACGTGACCCAGGGTGTACCACCTGTGAATGCTGTCCAAGTGACAGGAACTGAGTTTACAGCTTTTGCTGACAGAATGTCTCTCACTATGTCACAAATTCTTGACACATTGCGGGCTAGGCCTGTACTTCAGGCCACGGACACTGTGCAATCATTGCCCCCTGGTCCCCCTCAGCTGAATTACTTCCAATCTCCGGGACGGGCACATACACCTCAGGGTGAAGACTCTGACTCGGACGATGGTCCCAGGCAACCTAAGCGGGCTCGCTATGAGAGGCCTTCACATTCATCTCAATGGTCAGGATCCCAGCGAGATGAATCTATGGGTGATGAGGCGGACGTAACTGATCAGGATTCTGATCCTGGGACCGCTCTCAATCTAGATACACCAGATGGTGACGCCATAGTTAATGATCTTATAGCATCCTTCAATAAGATGTTAAATATTTCTCCACCAGCTCCTCTTGTAGAGGAGTCAGCTTCGCAGCACGAGAGAATCCATTTCAGATATCCCAAGCGTACATTAAGCACTTTTCTTCAGCGCTCTATTGGGAGACCCAGACGATTGGGGTATAGCTACTGCCCTCTGGAGGCCACACAAAGCACTACATCAAAAGTGCAAGGCCCCTCCCCCTCTGGCTATACCCCCCCCGTGGTATCACGGGTTCTCCAGTTTTAGCTTTGTGTGCGAAGGAGGTCAGACATCCACGCATAGCTCCACAGATTTTAGTCAGCAGTAGCTGCTGACTATTTCGGATGGAAGAAAAGAGGACACATATAGTGTCCCCAGCATGCTCCCTTCTCACCCCTGGATGGTGTTGTAAGGTTGAGGTACCTATTGCTGGTACGGAGGCTGGAGCCCACATGCTGCTTTCCTTCCACATCCCCCTGAGGGGCTCTGTGGAAGTGGGATCCTGCCGGCCTCAAAGCTCTGACGCCGGGCTCCATCCACAGACCCATTTGAACCTGCTGGATACGGAGCTGGAGTACCGTTCAGGGACATGGCCCTGCACCATTACAGGTACTCTGTGTCCCCGTACACACAGGCACAGCACACTCCAGACTTGCTGGGTGTGCTAGTGCGCCGGGGACAGTAATGGGTTACAGTCACTGCAGCTTTGCTGAGTGACTTTGTGTTTTGGGAACTACCGCGCCGGACGCTCCGGGAGCGGCGGCGCGGCTGGGACTTGTAGTTCGCCGGGGACTGGGCGCCGACCGCGCTTTTACGGCGGCGGCGCTTATAAATCCAGTCCCCGGCTTCTGCGGCCTAGTGCCGCTTCGTTCCCGCCCCCTCCCTGTCACTCAGGGAAGGGGACAGGCGCTGAGCAATCAGCAGCGCCGAGGGCTGGAGCCTTTTTACATGCTCCAGCCCTCTCACTGCACACTGTCGGACGCCGGATTCCCGCTCTGCCTTGGGGGCACGCCCACGGCCCGCCCCTCCTCACATGAGCTGGGGAAGAAGCCGGCAGCCATTACTGAAGTCCGAGCTCGGATTTTCAGCAACCAGGCAGGACGGTGGCGATCATACACCCGCTTATAGGCGGGCGGTAAGCGGCACACATAGTGCTGACCACAGATAACTGCAGTGTGTACATGTGTTGTTTTTAACTGCACAGGTCGCTATATGCCCGCTTGGGGAGCGACACATTAGCAGCAGGAAAGCAGGTGTGCTAAGGCACAGGCTTTCTAGGCTGCTTGTATTGCACGACTGAGGTGTTCATTTGTGTTTATGTGTTATACATTGCACTGTACAGTCGCTAGTCTTAGCTATATTCTTCTGGAATGGCTAGACTACAGCAGCAGAAAACCAAGGGTGCTGGGGCACAGGTTTTTTTCTATGCTGCTTGTATTGCATGGGCTGCAGTGTGCATTTGTACTTGTGCTTGTATGCTATACATTGCACTGTATGGTCACTCTTCTGGGCCATATTCCCCTAGATGACTTGTCTACAGCAGCAGAAGAGCTGGGGTGCCAGGGCACAGGCTTCTATGCTGCTGGTATTGCATGTGCTGCAGTGTTCATTTGTACTTGTGCTTGTATGCTATACATTGCACTGTAGGGTCACTCTTGGCTATATTCCCCTAGATGACTAGTATACAGCAGCATAAGAGCAGGGGTGCCAGGGCACAGGCTTCTATGCTGCTTGTATTGCTTGTGCTGCAGTGGTCATTTGTACTTTATGCCTGTATGCTATACATTGCACTGTACGGTCACCAATCTTGGCTATATAATTCTAGATAGCTAGTCGGCAGCGGCAAAACAGCAACACAGTCTGGCGACAGCCCCACGGGTGTTCACCAAGGTCATGGCAGCAGTGGTAGCAGTCTTGCACTTTCAGGGACACCCGGTGATTCCATACTTGGACGATCTACTCGTCAAAGCACCCTCCCTCGAGGCATGCCAACGCAGCCTGAATGTTACGCTGGAGACTCTCCAGACTTTCGGGTGGATCATCAATTTGGCAAGGTCAAATCTGTCTCCGACTCAATCACTAACGTATCTCGGCATGGAGTTTCATACTCTATCAGCAATAGTGAAGCTTCCGCTGAACAAGCAGCGTTCACTGCAGACAGAGGTGCAGTCTCTCCTTCAAGGCCAGTCGCACCCCTTAAGGCGCCTCATGCACTTCCTAAGGAAGATGGTGGCAGCCATCGAGGCAGTTCTCTTTGCGCAGTTTCATCTGCGCCAACGGCAATGGGACATTCTCCGCCAATGGGACGGGCAGTCAACCTCCCTGGACAGGGAAGTCTCCCTTTCCCAGACGGCCGAGGACTCTCTGCTATAGTGGCCATAGCCCCCATCCTGGGCACTGGTCACGACAGATACGAGTCTGTCAGGGTGGGGAGCAGTTTGTCTCCGCCACATGGCTCAGGGGACGTGGACTCAGCAGGAGTCCACCCTTCAGATCGATGTTCAAATCGGGGCAGGGTATCTTACCCTATTAGCCTTCCAGAAGTGGCTAGAAAGAGAGCAGATCCGAATCCAGTCGGACATCTCCACAGCGGTGGCATACATCAACCACCAAGAAGGGACGCGCAGTCAGCAAGCCTTCCAGGAAGTCCGGCGAATCCTCATGTGGGTGGAGGACACAGCATCCACCATATCCGCAGTTCACATCCCGGGCGTAGAAAACTGGGAAGCAGACTTCCTCAGTCGCCAGGGTATGGACGCGGGGGAATGGTCCCTTCACTCGGACGTGTTTCAGGAAATCTGTTGCCGCTGGGGGGTGCCGGACGTCGACCTAATGGCGTCTCGGCACACCTACAAGGTCCCGGCATTTATGGCACGATCGCGCGATCACAGAGCTCTGGCGGCAGACGCCTTAGTGCAAGATTGGTCGCAGTTCCGGCTCACATATGTGTTTCCACCTCTGGCACTCTTGCCCAGAGTACTGCGCAAAAATCAGATCCGATTGCAGCCGCGTCATACTCGTCGCACCAGACTGGCCGAGGAGATCGTGGTACCCGGATCTGTGGCATCTCACGGTCGGCCGACCGTGGTCACTACCAAACCGACCAGACTTACTGTCCCAAGGGCCGTTTTCTCCATCGGAATTCTGCGGCCCTGAACCTGACTGGGTGGCTTTTGTGTCCTGGATCCTAGCGTCTTCAGGATTATCCCAAGGGGTCGTTGCCACCATGAGACTGGCTAGGAAGCCCACGTCTGCTAAGATATACCACAGAACGTGGAAGATTTTCTTATTCTGGTGCTCTACTCAGGGAGTGTCTCCCTGGCCATTTGCATTGCCTACTTTTCTTTCCTTCCTACAATAGGAGTCAGAAAAGGGCTCGTCGCTCGACTCCCTCAAAGGGCAAGTCTCAGCACTATCCGTGTTTTTTTCAGAAGTGGCTAGCACGTCTTTCTAAGGTGTGCACGTTCCCGCAGGGGGTTTGTCATATCGTACCCCCGTACAAGCGGCCGTTAGATCCATGGGATCTGAACAGGGTTCTAGTTGCTCTCCAGAAGCCGCCTTTCGAGACTCTGAAGGAAGTTTCTTTTTCTCGCCTGTCACAGAAGGTGGCGTTTCTCGTTGCGATCACATCGCTTCGGCGAGTGTCTGAGCTGGCAGCTCTGTCATCCAAGGCTCCCTTCCTGGTGTTTCACCAGGACAAGGTAGTGCTGCGCCCCATTCCGGAGTTTCTCCCTAAGGTCGTATCCTCGTTTCATCTTAATCAGGATATCTCCTTACCGTCTTTTTGCACTCATCCGGTTCACCGGTATGAGAATGATTTACGTTTGCTAGATTTGGTGAGAGCACTCAGAATCTACATTTCCCGCACGGCGCCCATGCGCCGTGCCGATGCACTTTTTGTCCTTGTCGCTGGTCCGCGCAAGGGGTTGCAGGCTTCTAAAGCCACCCTGGCTCGATGGATCAAAGAACCAATTCTAGAGGCCTACCGTTCTGCGGGGCTTCCGGTTCCTTCAGGGCTAAAAGCCCACTCAACCAGAGCCGTGGGTGCGTCCTGGGCATTACGTCACCAGGCTTCGGCTCAACAGGTGTGCCAGGCAGCTACCTGGTCCAGTCTGCACACTTTCACCAAGCATTATCAGGTGCATACCTATGCTTCGGCGGATGCCAGCTTAGGTAGAAGAGTCCTGCAGGCGGCAGTGACACCCCCGTAGGGGAGGGCTGATTTGCAGCTCTAACATGAGGTATTTCTTTACCCACCCAGGGACAGCTTTTGGACGTCCCAATCGTCTGGGTCTCCCAATAGAGCGCTGAAGAAGAAGGGAATTTTGTTACTTACCGTAAATTCCTTTTCTTCTAGCTCTTATTGGGAGACCCAGCACCCGCCCTGTTGTCCTTCGGGATGTTTTTTTGTTGTTTGCGGGTACACATGTTGTTCATGTTGAACGGTTTTTCAGTTCTCCGATGTTATTCGGAGTTAATTTGCTTAAACCAGTTATTGGCTTCCTCCTTCTTGCTTTGGCACTAAAACTGGAGAACCCGTGATACCACGGGGGGGGTATAGCCAGAGGGGGAGGGGCCTTGCACTTTTGATGTAGTGCTTTGTGTGGCCTCCAGAGGGCAGTAGCTATACCCCAATCGTCTGGGTCTCCCAATAAGAGCTAGAAGAAAAGGAATTTACGGTAAGTAACAAAATTCCCTTCTTCTGGACCACGCTGACTTTAGAGACGCAATCCAGAAACCCCACGCTTATCCGGAAAGGCGTTTTTCTAAACGGCTTAAAGATACACGCTATCCTTTTCCCCCTGAGGTGGTCAAGGGTTGGACCCAGTGTCCAAAAGTGGATCCTCCAATTTCCAGGCTTGCAGCTAGATCCTTGGTTGCAGTTGAAGATGGAGCGGCACTTAAAGATGCCACTGACAGGCAGATGGAGCTCTGGCTGAAATCCATCTATGAAGCTATTGGAGCGTCGTTAGCGCCATCTTTTGCTGCCGTATGGGCACTCCAAGCTATCTCAGCCGGGCTTGTGCAAGTCGACTCAGTCACACGTGCATTTGCCCCGCAGGTAGCACCATTGACCTCGCAAATGGCGGCATTCGCGTCGTACGCGATTAATGCTGTTCTTGACGCCACAAGCCGTACGGCAGTGGCGTCAGCCAACTCCGTTGTATTGCGTAGGGCCCTGTGGTTGAGACATTGGAAGGCAGATTCTCATTCCAAGAAGTGCTTAACCAATTTGCCTTTTTCTCGTGACCGATTGTTTGGAGAGCGTTTGGATGAAATCATCAAACACTCCAAGGGTAAGGACTCATCCTTACCGCAACACAGACAAAACAAACCCCAACAGAGGAGGGGTCAGTCTGGTTATCGGTCCTTTCGAGGACCGGGCAGGTCCCAATTTTCCTCGTCAAAAAAGACTCAAAAAGATCAGAGACTCTCAGATTCTTGGAGGTCTCAGTCACGCCCAAAAAAGACAGCCGGAGGAACCGTTGCCAAGACGGCGTCCTCATGACTTGCAGTCTCCGATTCCCACACCCTCGGTCGGTGGGAGGCTTTCCCACTTTGGCGACATTTGGCTGTCACGCGTCAAAGACCGTTGGGTGAGGGATATTCTGTCTCACGGGTACAGGATAGAGTTCAGTTCTCGTCCGCCAACTCGTTTCTTCAGAACTTCTCCACCACCAGACCGAGCCGATGCTCTGTTGCAGGCGGTGGCCGCTCTAAAGGCGGAAGGAGTGGTGACCTCCGTCCCTCTTCAGGAACAAGGTCACGGTTTTTACTCCAATCTGTTTGTGGTCCCAAAAAAGGACGGATCGTATCGACCCGTCCTGGATCTAAAGTTGCTCAACAGACACGTAAAAGTCAGGAGGTTCCGGATGGAATCCCTACGCTCCGTCATAGCCTCAATGTCTCAAGGAGATTTTCTAGCATCAATAGACATCAAAGATGCGTATCTCCACGTGCCGATTGCGCCAGAGCATCAGCGTTTCCTACGCTTCGTCATACACGACGAACACCTGCAGTTCGTAGCGTTACCTTTCGGTCTGGCAACAGCCCCCCGGGTCTTCACCAAGGTCATGGCAGCAGTAGTAGCTGTCCTGCACTCGCAAGGTCACTCGGTCATCCCGTATCTAGACGACCTGCTTATAAAGGCACCCTCTCAAGAGGCATGCCAACACAGTCTGAAAGTGGCACTAGACACTCTCCAGAGTTTCGGGTGGATTATCAACTTTCCAAAGTCTCATCTAACCCCGACCCAATCACTGACTTATCTTGGCATGGAGTTTCATACTCTCTCAGCGATAGTGAAGCTTCCACTGGACAAGCAGTGTTCGCTGCGGACAGGAGTGCAATCTCTCCTTCAGAGCCAGTCACACTCACTGAGGCGCCTCATGCATTTCCTAGGAAAGATGGTAGCAGCAATGGAGGCGGTCCCGTTCGCGCAGTTTCATCTGCGCCCTCTACAATGGGACATTCTACGCCAATGGGATGGGAAGTCGACGTCCCTCGACAGGACTGTCTCCCTCTCTCAGACTGCCAAGGACTCTCTGCGTTGGTGGCTTCTCCCCACCTCATTGTCACAGGGAAAGTCGTTCCTACCCCCATCCTGGGCAGTGGTCACGACGGATGCGAGCCTATCAGGGTGGGGAGCGGTGTTTCTCCACCACAGGGCTCAGGGGACGTGGACTCAGGAAGAGTTCACCCTGCAGATCAATGTTCTGGAAATCAGAGCAGTCTATCTTGCTCTGCGAGCCTTCCAACAATGGCTGGAAGGCAAGCAGATTCGGATTCAGTCGGACAATTCCACGGCGGTGGCGTACATCAACCACCAAGGGGGAACACGCAGTCGCCAAGCCTTTCAAGAAGTCCGGCGGATTTTGACGTGGGTGGAAAGCAAAGCGTCCACCATATCCGCAGTTCACATCCCAGGCATGGAAAACTGGGAAGCAGACTTTCTCAGTCGCCAGGGCATGGACGCAGGGGAATGGTCCCTTCACCCGGACGTGTTTCAGCAGATCTGTTGCCGCTGGGGGACGCCGGACGTCGATCTGATGGCGTCACGGCACAACAACAAGGTCCCAGTTTTCATGGCACGGTCTCACGATCACCGAGCGCTGGCGGCAGACGCCTTGGTTCAGGATTGGTCGCAATTCCGACTACCCTATGTGTTCCCACCTCTAGCATTGTTGCCCAGAGTTCTCCGGAAAATCAGGTCCGACTGCCATCGAGCCATTCTCGTCGCTCCAGACTGGCCAAGAAGGTCGTGGTACCCGGATCTGTGGCATCTCACGGTAGGCCAACCATGGGCACTACCAGACCGTCCAGATTTGCTGTCTCAAGGGCCGTTTTTCCATCTGAATTCTGCGGCCCTGAACCTGACTGTGTGGCCATTGAGTCCTGGATCCTAGCGGCCTCAGGTTTATCTCATGAAGTAGTTGCCACAATGAGACAGGCTAGAAAACCATCCTCAGCTAAGATCTATCACAGGACGTGGAAGATATTCTTAGCTTGGTGCTCGGCTCAGAGGGTTTCTCCCTGGCCATTTGCATTGCCAATTTTTCTTTCCTTCCTGCAGTCTGGGTTGGAAAAAGGTTTGTTGCTTAGCTCTCTTAAGGGTCAAGTCTCCGCGCTATCCGTATTCTTTCAGAAGCGCTTGGCACGGCTTTCTAAAGTACGCACGTTTCTCCAAGGAGTTTGTCATATCGCTCCTCCTTACAGACGGCCATTGGAACCCTGGGATCTAAACAAGGTTCTCATTGCTCTCCAGAAGCCGCCTTTCGAGCCTTTGAAAGAGGTTTCCCTTTCTCGGCTTTCACAAAAAGTGTTTTTTCTTGTGGCGGTCACGTCTCTTCGTAGAGTGTCCGAGCTAGCGGCGTTATCTTGCAAATCTCCCTTCCTGGTGTTTCACAAAGACAAGGTAGTACTGCGTCCAATTCCAGAGTTTTCTCCCAAGGTGGTTTCTTCCTTTCATCTCAATCAGGATATCACTTTGCCATCTTTGTGTCCGCATCCAGTTCACCAATTTGAAAAAGGTTTACATCTGTTGGACCTGGTGAGAGCACTCAGGATTTACATTTCTCGCACGGCGCCTATGCGCCGTTCTGATGCGCTCTTTGTCCTAGTCGCTGGTCAGCATAAGGGATCGCAAGCTTCCAAATCCACCCTGGCGCGGTGGATCAAGGAACCAATTCTTCACACATACCGTTCTGCTGGGCTTCCGATTCCATCTGGACTGAAGGCCCATTCTACCAGAGCCGTGGGTGCGTCCTGGGCATTGCGGCATCAGGCTACGGCTCAGCAGGTGTGCCAGGCGGCTACCTGGTCGAGTCTGCACACGTTTACCAAACACTATCAAGTGCATACCTACGCTTCGGCAGATGCCAGCCTAGGTAGACAGGTCCTTCAGGCGGCGGTGGCCCACCTGTAGGAAAGGGCTGCCTGACAGCCCGATCACGAGGTATCTTTTTACCCACCCAGGGACTGCTTTTGGACGTCCCAATTGTCTGGGTCTCCCAATTAGGAGCGAAAAAGAAGGGAATTTTGTTTACTTACCGTAAATTCCTTTTCTTCTAGCTCCAATTGGGAGACCCAGCACCCGCCCTATTGTTCTTAGGGTTTCGTTTTTCGGGTGCACATGTTGTTCATGTTGTTTCTTAAGTTCTCCGATCTTGTTATCGGATTGAATTTGTTTTTTGAAACTGTTATTGGCTTTCCTCCTTCTTGCTTTGGTACTAAAACTGAGGAATCCGTACTCCTACGGGAGGGTGTATAGCCAGAAGGGGAGGGGCCTTACACTTTTAAGTGTAGTACTTTGTGCGGCCTCCGGAGGCAGTAGCTATACACCCAATTGTCTGGGTCTCCCAATTGGAGCTAGAAGAAAAGGAATTTACGGTAAGTAAACAAAATTCCCTTCTTTTCGGCCGCGGTATTAAATTTAGTCCCCGGCTTCATTGCGGCCTAGTACCATAACTCCCGCCCCCGGGCCTGCCAGTCAGGGGTAAGGGCGGGACGGTCGACCTGACGTCGGCAGTGAGGGCTGGAGCAGACTTTAGGTTTCCTCCCCCCCCCCCCCCCCCTCACTGATCACTGTGGGGCACCAGATTCCCGCACTTTATTAGTCGCTGCCCACGGCTCCCTCCTCCCCTGAGAGCTCCTGCAGCCATTTTTTACTACATTCTGCTGGTGGAGTTTTTCAGGAACGAGTGCTGAAGGATGGATCACAGCTCTGGGAGACCTAGGCAGGGAATCTGGTGGACACACACACACACCGCTTGAGCGGTCGGTAAGCCACACCGGTCACCCGGTGCTGGTCCCCCCTAGGTGCCGGAGTGTATATATATATATATATTATACTATATTATATATATATATATATATATATATATATATATATATGTATGTATGTATATATATAATGTAATATTATATATAATGTAATATTATATATAATGTAATATTATATAATATATATAATGTAATATTATATATATATTATAATATAATATTATATATATATATATTATAATATAATATTATATATATATATTATAATATAATATTATATATATATATTATAATATAATATTATATATATATATTATAATATAATATTATATATAATATATAAGTATATATTTTCTCTGCTCGGCCGGGTTGTTTTGCTTTTGGCTATATACCCTCAGTGATCACTCTCCTGGGAGACAACAGCATGTCGTCCACAAGGAGCAAGGGCGCTAAGGCAAACGGTTATTTTGCAACTTGTACCTCTTGTGCGGCTATGTTACCTGCAGGTTCCACCTACCCTCACTGTGAGCAATGCTCGGCACCTGTTGCACTTGCTCAGCCGGAGCCTCGGGCACTAGGGGGACCCTCGGCTCAGGCAGACCCTCCTGCTTCCCCTGTCCAGGCGGCAGGGACAGAGTTTGCAGCTTTTGCTGAGAAACTCTGAGTCGCTTTCACAATCCATGGCTCAGTCTATGGACAAATGGTCTGCCAGGCTACTAGAAGCCTTGCAGTCCAGACCGGTCCTTACACAGGCCCCGGGCACTGTTGGATCATCACCTCCAGGCCCCTCTCAGTCTGCGCCGCAGCGTGCTCCCGGGGTGGCCCCTAGGTCTCACGTGGAGGACTCCGGCACGGACCACAGTCCCAGACCGGCTAAGCGGGCTCGCTGGGAATCTTCCCCGACTTCCTCCCGCTGCTCGGGGTCCCAGCTTGAGGACTCTCTGGAGGATGAGGCGGACGTCGCAGCTCAAAGTTCTGACCCTGACGTTGCTCTCAATCTGGAGACACCTGAAGGGGATGCCATAGTAAATGACCTTATTGCATCCATCAACCAGGTGTTAGATCTTTCCCCCCCAACTCCACCTATAGAGGAGTCGGCTTCACAGCAGGAGAAACACCAGTTTAGGTTTCCCAAACGCACACGGAGTGCGTTTTTCGATCATTCTAACTTCAGAGATGCTGTCCAGAAACATAGAGCATTTCCGGACAAGCGCTTTGCTAAGCGCCTTAATGACACACGTTACCCCTTCCCCTCTGACGTAGTCAAGGGTTGGGCTCAATGTCCCAAGGTGGATCCTCCAGTCTCTAGACTGGCGGCTAGATCTGTAGTATCAGTTGCAGATGGCTCATCGCTCAAAGATGCCACTGACAGGCAGAGCTCCTGGTGAAATCCATCTATGAAGCCACAGGTGCGTCTTTTGCCCCAGCCTTTGCAGCCGTGTGGGCACTCCAAGCTATCTCAGCTTGTCTGTCTGAGATTAATGCGGTCACACGTACCTCTGCTCCACAAGTTGTGTCTTTGACTTCTCAGGCGTCGGCTTTTTCGTCCTACGCCATGAACGCCGTCCTGGACTCGGCTAGCCGTACAGCGGTGGCATCCGCTAACTCGGTGGCAGTCCGCAGGGCCATGTGGCTACGCGAATGGAAGGCAGACTCTGCTTCCAAGAAATTCTTAACCGGTTTGCCGTTTTCTGGCGACCGATTGTTTAGCGAACGATTGGATGAAATCATTAAGGAATCCAAGGGAAAGGACTCGTCCTTACCCCAGTCCAAACCGAAGAGACCTCAGCAACGAAAAATTCAATCGAGGTTTCGGTCCTTTCGGCCCTCAGCCAAGTCCCAATCCTCCTCGTCCAACAGACCACAGAAGGGCCAGGGGAACTCTTATGCGTGGCGGTCTAAGTCACGCCCCCAAAAGACCGCCGGAGGCACTGCCTCCAAGGCGGCCTCCTCATGACTCCCGGCATCCCCGAACCGCATCCTCGGTCGGTGGCAGGCTCTCCCGCTTTTGCGACGCCTGGTGGCCACATGTCCAAGACCGATGGGTGAGAGACATTCTGTCTCACGGTTACAGGATAGAGCTCAGCTCTCGTCCTCCGACTCGTTTCTTCAGAACATCTCCGCCCCCAGCTCGGGCCGGCGCACTTTTTCAGGCTGTGGGCGTTCTGAAGACAGAAGGAGTGGTGATTCCAGTCCCTCCTCAGGAACATGGTCACGGCTTCTACTCCAACTTGTTCGTGGTGCCAAAGAAGGACGGATCATTCCGTCCCGTTCTGGACCTCAAACTGCTTAACAGGCATGTGAGCACCAGAAGGTTTCGGATGGAATCTCTCCGCTCTGTCATCGCTTCGATGTCACAAGGAGACTTCCTAGCATCAATCGACATCAGGGATGCTTATCTCCATGTGCCGATCGCACCCGAGCATCAACGCTTCCTGCGCTTTGCCATCGGGGACGAACACTTTCAGTTCGTGGCATTGCCTTTCGGCCTGGCGACAGCCCCACGGGTCTTCACCAAGGTCATGGCATCTGTTGTGGCGGTCCTACACTCTCAGGGCCACTCGGTGATCCCTTACTTGGACGATCTCCTAGTCAGGGCACCCTCCCGGGAGGCGTGTCAACACAGCCTGACCGTCGCTCTGGAGACTCTCCAGCGGTTCGGGTGGATCATCAACTTTCCAAAGTCCAAGTTGACACCGACCCAATCGCTGACTTACCTAGGGATGGAGTTTCATACTCTCTCAGCGATAGTCAAGCTACCATTGGACAAACAGCTTTCACTACAGACAGGGGTGCAATCTCTTCTTCGGGGCCAGACACACCCCTTGAGGCGCCTCATGCACTTCCTGGGGAAGATGGTGGCAGCAATGGAGGCAGTTCCCTTCGCGCAATTTCATCTGCGCCCACTCCAATGGGACATTCTCCGCAAATGGGACAGGAGGTTGACGTCCCTCGACAGGAACGTCTCTTTCCCTTGCAGCCAAAACCTCTCTTCAGTGGTGGCTGCTTCCCACTTCTCTATCGCAGGGAAAATCCTTCCTGCCCCCAACCTGGGCTGTGGTCACGACGGACGCGAGCCTGTCAGGGTGGGGAGCGGTGTTTCTCCACCACAGGGCTCAAGGAACCTGGACTCCGATGGAGTCCTCCCAGCAGATCAATGTTCTGGAGATAAGGGCAGTGTATCTAGCCCTAAAGGCGTTCCATCGGTGGCTGGAGGGCAGGCAGATCCGAATACAGTCGGACAACGCCACTGCCGTCGCCTACATCAACCACCAAGGCGGCACTCGCAGTCGTCAAGCCTTCCAGGAAGTCCGGCGGATTCTGCAGTGGGTGGAAGCCACAGGCTCCACCATCTCCGCAGTTCACATCCCGGGCGTAGAAAACTGGGAAGCAGATTTTCTCAGTCGTCAGGGCATGGACGCGGGGGAATGGTCTCTGCACCCAGACGTGTTTCGAGAGATCTGTCGCCGCTGGGGAACGCCGGATGTCGATCTCATGGCGTCACGGCACAACAACAAGGTCCCGGCCTTCATGGCACGGTCTCTAGATCACAGAGCTCTGGCGGCGGACGCGTTAGTTCAGGATTGGTCGCAGTTTCGACTGCCATATGTGTTTCCTCCTCTGGCGATGTTGCCCAGAGTGTTACGCAAGATCAGATCCGACTGTCGTCGCGCCATTCTCGTCGCTCCAGATTGGCCGAGGCGGTCGTGGTACCCGGATCTGTGGCATCTCACGGTGGGTCAGCCGTGGGCGCTTCCAGACCGCCCAGACCTGCTGTCAAAAGGGCCGTTTTTCCATCTGAATTCCGCGGCCCTCAACCTGACTGTGTGGCCATTGAGTCCTGGCTCCTAGCCTCTTCAGGGTTATCTCAGAATGTCATTGCCACTATGAGACAGGCCAGGAAACCATCGTCCGCCAAGATCTATTACAGGTCGTGGCGGATCTTCTTGTCCTGGTGCTCTGATAATGGTTTTGCTCCCTGGCCTTTTGCCTTACCCATTTTTCTTTCATTCCTTCAATCCGGAATGGAAAAGGGTTTGTCACTGGGCTCTCTCAAGGGACAAGTATCGGCGCTCTCAGTATTTTTTCAAAAACGCCTGGCAAGGCTTCCGCAGGTCCGCACGTTCCTGCAGGGAGTTTGCCACATAGTTCCACCTTACAAGCGCACCCTGGGACCTTAACAGGGTGCTGACGGCTCTTCAGAAACCACCTTTCGAGCCGCTGAAGGATGTCTCTTTATCACGTCTTTCGCAGAAGGTGGCTTTTCTAGTGGCAGTTACCTCACTCCGAAGAGTGTCGGAGCTTGCAGCGCTGTCATGCAAGGCCCCCTTCCTGGTTTTTCACCAGGATAAGGTGGTTCTGCGTCCTGTACCGGAGTTTCTCCCTAAGGTGGTATCTCCTTTTCATCTCAATCAGGATATCTCCTTACCTTCATTTTGCCCTCATCCGGTTCACCAATGTGAAAAGGATTTGCACTCTTTGGATCTGGTGAGAGCACTCCGTTTCTACGTGTCTCGCACGGCGCCCCTGCGCCGTTCAGATGCGCTCTTTGTCCTTGTCGCTGGCCAGCGTAAGGGCTCGCAGGCCTCCAAGTCAACCTTGGCTTGATGGATCAAGGAACCGATTCTTGAAGCCTACCGTTCTTCGGGGCTTCCGATTCCTTCGGGGCTGAAAGCCCATTCTACCAGAGCCGTGGGTGCGTCCTGGGCATTGCGGCACCGGGCTACGGCTCAGCAGGTGTGTCAGGCAGCTACCTGGTCTGGTCTGCACACTTTCACTAAACACTATCAAGTGCATACCTATGCTTCGGCAGATGCCAGTCTAGGTAGGCGAGTCCTTCAGGCGGCGGTTGCCCACCTGTAGGAAGGGGCCGGTTTTCGCCTATCTTTTATTGAGGTATTCTTTACCCACCCAGGGATTGCTTTTGGACATCCCAATTGTCTGGGTCTCCCAATGGAGCGACAAAGAAGGGAATTTTGTTTTACTTACCGTAAATTCCTTTTCTTCTAGCTCCTATTGGGAGACCCAGCACCCGCCCCTGTTCCCTTCGGGCTGTTGTTTTTTTGTGTACACATGTTGTTCATGAAGAATTGTTCTTTTGGTTCATGTTTTCAGTTCTCCGAACATCCTTCGGATTGAATTTACCTTAGACCAATTTATAAGTTCCTCCTTCCTGCTTTTGCACCAAAACTGAGGAGCCCGTGATGCACGGGAGGGTGTATAGGCAGAGGGGAGGGGTTACACTTTTTAAAGTGTAATACTTTGTGTGGCCTCCGGAGGCAGTAGCTATACACCCAATTGTCTGGGTCTCCCAATAGGAGCTAGAAGAAAAGGAATTTACGGTAAGTAAACAAAATTCCCTTCTTTGTTTTTAATGCAGGGTGTTTGGTCAACATTACCAGTCAACGAAAAGAAGCTGAATGCGGCATTCAGAGCTGCTAGAAGTGTTATTTTGGTATTCTCTGTAAGAGAAAGTGGAAAATTTCAAGGTAAGACAATCAGTCCTTCCTTTTATAATCCCATTTTGAGATCACTGGGCTTGGCTCAAACCGATGAAAATTGCAGCCTGTTTTTTTTATTAAAAAGAAAAAATGGGATTGGTTCAAAAACGCCTGGCTTCTAGCTCTACATTTTGGCCATAGTTGCTTCAAAGAAAGATCGCCAGGACTTCACAGCACGGGAGCATTTCTGGATCTACTGTAGGCAAAGGGGGTCATCTGTTTCTTAACGCTTTAGGAAAAAAAAAAGGTCAAGACGACAATTTAGTAAGCGCACCTATCCCCATAGATTGAGATGCTGAGAACAAAGGAGTTAAAGATGGCCGGGGACCGCACAGTATGGCATTGCTGGCAGAATTCTGCTCTCATTGTTTTCTGTGGACAGACTACAGTGCCCAGGAAGTGTCTGCAGAAACGGTTTAATTTATTTCAGGACTACAATTTTTCTTGACTTTCCCCAGGTTTTGCCCGGTTGTCATCTGAATCTCACCATGGGGGATCACCAATCCACTGGGTTCTTCCTGCAGGGATGAATGCAAAAATGCTTGGAGGAGTTTTCAAGATAGACTGGATTTGCAGGTACACTCAGCATATTTTATACATGTCTAAATCGTACAGGAAAAAGTTCTCCTTGCATCCACAGAGGCTTCTTGTTTCTCCAGCTCTTCCATTCTCATCACAATAAAATGAAAGATATAAAAAAAAAATCTAAAGTTAAGCAATTTCTAAAGCAGATGAAAATAAACAGGTGACAATTTATAGTGGAAGTATAATGCATTTTCCTGGTGTCTTCCAAGTTTTCAATGTCCGGCAACTCGGGCAATAAGCAAAGTTTATGCTGTTAAGATTTTCAACATTGAAATGTTAAAATTATTCTACGTGTAATTTTTCTTTCTTTTTTTTTTTATTTTTTTTTCCTAGGTCAAAAAAAAAATTATATACAGTATCTATGTAGTAAAATGGGATATAATAGTGAATGGGTGTTTTATTTAGGCTTCATCCAGACGTTTGGTTTCTCAAACATCTTTGGTGCTGTTAACATGTCCTGTTTTTGCTGTTCTGCCTGTGGTTTATTTCTAAGTTTGCAAAAGTGAGGAGTATCTTTGCAATGTTATTTCATTTTTAAATTTATTATTGCCTGGGCTAAAATCGTTGATAAAACTCTGGTAGTAAAATCACACATTCATAAAAATATATATATATTTTTTCCCCCCACCTGCATAAAATAACATTTTAACGAGGGCTAATTTTTATTACCATAAACTGTTTTTGTTTTTTTATTTTTTTTATAATTTCTCCACTCTATTACTGATCAGGAGAGAACTGCCATTTACAAAGTCTGTCCATTTGGCCAACCCATGGAATGAACACAAACCAGTGAAGATTGGTCGAGATGGTCAGGTTAGATAACCTTTCTATAATTTTTCTGTTTTAGACCTTAAGATCTGTCCATTTTTTTCTTCACTAACTTGTAATCGTTTTATTTTTTTTACCTTTTCCTGCACATTGACATTTATGTACCATTTTAACTCCCTTAACGACCGCAGGCCATAACATTACGCCCTAAGCCATATAGGTGTAATGGCGATGAGCCGTGCCCATGTTAGGTGATTTGAACAGCTGACGTGTACCTCGCAGGCACGGGTGGATCCACGATCCACCCACGCCTGTTAACCCCTTAAATTGAGCTGTTAAAATTTGATAGCACGATTTAAATGCCAGTCTTGGTAAATCTTCACTTACCCGTCTCCATCAGCGGCGCCGTGACGTAATCACTGCCATGGTAGCACAGGGTCATGTGATGACTCCTGTAGCTCACATGACTCACTTCCTGTTTCATCCAGGCAAGTGCTGCCTTTAGCAAGAGGTATTTCTGGTGATCACAGCTGAGTAGCTGTGATCACCGGAAATGAATGAGCGATCAGACTGCTGATCCTATAAAAAAAAAAATATAAACCTTAAAAGTTCAAATCCCCCCCCCCCCCCCCCATTCGCCCCATTGAAAATTAAAGGGTAAAAAAAACTACACACACTTGGTATCGCGACATTCAGAAATGACTATCAAAATATAGGAGCAATTAATCTGATCAGTAACCGGCAAAACAAAAAAAATTCCATACGCCAAAATTCAAGGGTTTTTTTTTTTTTTGGTCGCCACAAGATGCGATAACAGTCAAAACATAGCATCTGTGCAAAAAGCAAAAATGGTGCCGTTAAAAACATCAGTTTGAGACTCAAACAATAAGCCTCTTGCTTTTTTTTTTTTTTTTTTTTTTTTTTTTACACGTCTGAATTTTTTAACCCCTTAGATAACAGTAAAGCTATACATGTGTCATCGCACCAATACATATTACCATATGGTGAAGAAAATATCTCAAACACAATCATGCAATCTCACTTTTTTACTTTTTTTTTTTTTCCCTCGGCACTTGGAATTTTTTTTTTTGTCGTTTTCCAGTACATTATATGGGAAAACTTATGGTTTCATTTTAAAGTACAACTCGTCCCACAAAAAACAAACCTTCATATAGCAAGATTAACAGAAAAATTAAAGTTACGGCTCTCAAAAGTAGGGAAGTAAATAAGACCTGAAAATCGGCTGGGGGTGAAGGGGTTAGAGGAGTTCTCCACTACTAGGACAATACCTTTTTGATTCTACATGTTTCCCCAAGGTAAAATAGAAAAAAAAAGCTTTATACTCTCCTTCCGTACCAGCAATGTCACGTGAGTCCTGGGAACAGATGGAATGACGCTGGCATGGGAGGGGAGTATAAGGTTTTGGGTTTTTGTTTTTTTTTGTTTTTTTTTACCTGGGGGGAAATATGGAATCAGAAGGTGTTGGCCTAGTGTTGGAGAACCCTTTTAAGTACCATTGTGACACACAGGTGCTTCAGTCATTCAAGGCTTTTTACACTGACACAAGGGATCAGGGATAACTCGTAGGTTTTTTGGCACTCTAGTGAAGCTTTTTTGCCTGGAAAATCTGCAGACTGTATTATGCCAGAATTGGTCTTGAAATGAGCTTGTGTTGTGGGTGTAGTGCGTGTATTCTGTAATGGGATGTTTAATATGTTAATAAATGTTGGCTGTTTCCAGGAAATTGAACCAGAATGTGGAACCCAGCTTTGCCTTTTGTTTCCAACGGATGAAAGCATTGACTTGTATCAAGTCATTCACAAAATGAGGCACAAGAGAAGAATGAATTCTCAGCCCAGATCGCGAGGTCGTCCCTCACGCCGCGAAGCAACACGAGAAGTGGGAAGGTTAGAAACGTTCTTTGGACTGATAGTAGGCACTTGTGCTGGAGTAACATGACGGACAACACAGCACACATGTCGGTGCCAGTGATGAAGAGCAAAAAATCCTCACATCAAGCTGCATGGAAGAGTTTGTGGCTTCATTGAGGATTTCATTTTGGCCCCATTCCTTCTGCCCAAACCCATTCTACCCACTCTCATGTTGCATTCCGATTTGTCAAGATCTGTCAGGGGAGAGCATATATTTTAGACTAGAATAGAATTAGATATTTAAAGTTGAGTAAAAAACCAAAACCACACCCCTCCTGAATGCACAGGTAGAAACAAGTTTGAGGAATTAAATCTACTTACCCAAGGAAAGTATGTTAATTTCTTGTTAAAAGCCTTTTCTTTCAGGTATAACCAAGGATATCCCCAATCAGATATGGGACTTTTATAAAGGATCAATAATGGTGTTGCAGAAGATGCCACCTCCCTATGGGGGAGATAAAGCTTTAAAAAAAAAATTAAAAAAAATGTTGCTTTTGTTTTCAAGAGGAGCCTTGTTGGGACTAATTCCATATGGCTTCACCATGGTGTTTTAGAAGCAGATTGTGATCTATAATAACCCCACAGTGAATACATCTTGCTGAGCTCCTGAAACCGGTTTAGGTTCTGTGGAAAGGGGAGCAAGTTGCACTTGGAGACCCGGCAACAAACCAGAAAGTGTGGCTGTTGCTGTGTCTGTACATCCCTTCCAGATGCTGGCAGTACCTGTGGACTATAAGTATTTAGTGGATCGACATGGTTATTTCCCACTGCTTTATGAACTTAACATCCTGTACCAGGAAAAAGAGGGTGTAACATGGTTTCAGAATTGGAGAAGGCTTTCAAAGAACTGATGCTTAAAAAGCCCTTCAGCCAATCACTTTTCCCCTATATAGGCTAATTTCATAAAAAGCTAACGGGTTGCTCCAAAGACTGGATGTGTTGGTTTACAGTGGGCATTACGGTGGTAGGTAGAGAGCCAGCTCCACTTCCCTGTTTCTTTCAACCTAAAAGGACACCACCGATTAGGTAGGAGGAAACCTGACAGCCCCCGTTTCATTTCTATTACTTTTTTTAATTTTTTTTTTTTCCTCCCGTTTTTTGCTTTATATGGACTGAGCACAAAGAAGTTGTAAGCTGAGGTTACCATTATACTAAAGTGCATACATGTGATTTTTCTTTTTCTTTTTTACTCCACTTTTGCAATGGACTGCAATATATATTGTAACACCACCAGTACACCACCTCAGGTCCGCCTTGTATTTGTGCGGCTTAAATCCTTAGTGGACTTCTGTATGAAATGAACTGTTGCTATATTTTATACCGGTCATAAATGCACTCTACAAGAATGCGGTATGTTCCCTCTTTACACCAGCTTTTAATTTTTTTATTATCTTATTTTTGCTTTATGTGCAACTGCTGTGCTTCTTGCTCAGTGTAAATTTTCACAAGATAATTTAGTCATGGTTTCATTTAAGTGTACAAATATATGAACATAAGGTGTTGGGCATTGTTCGTGGTGACGTGTCTGAGCTGTTTAGAAGTCGGTGCTTTAGAAGGTTTTTAACCCTAATTTGTGTGTTGTGTATAAATGTTTCTGTAGTTTTTAATTTTCTCCGAACTGTTTTTCTACTAAGGAATTTTCAGCCTGAAACCGCAGATTGATTAGAACTTCTGAATTTTGTTGTCTTGGCTAGATCATGAAATCTACACTTGACTGATCATTAGTAATACTACAGTAAATATTCAATAAAGATGAAGTATTAACCTAAATGAGTTGCCAATTAACCCCTTCCCAACTTGTGCGTCGCGTGGCAGGTCCCCTTAACTGAGCCCTCAACGTAACCAGCAGATTCTAGCTTTGTTAGGCCTGTTTCACACATCCGGCTTTTCGCCGGTTTACCGGATCCAGCGCTCTCCCGTACAGACAATACAGTACAGTGACAGCGCTGTAACTTCCGAGTCACATGCGCCGGTCACATGACAGCATGTGACCGGCGCTTGTTGCGCTGTCACTGTACTGTAGTCACTGTATGGGAGAGCGCCGGATCCGGCGAAAAGCCGGATGTGTGAAACCGGCCTTATTCAGCCGCCATCTTTGTATAACTGATGTAACAGAGGTGGTCATATTAGCATGGCGCATGCACCAACTCCCATCAGCCTCCATGCAACTCGTTTGCAGGATGCTGATGGGTTGTTATGGCATCCTGGAGCTGGTGATCATTCGATCGCTTCAAGTATCCTAAAAATACTCAGTGTGAATTACTAAAAGTACAGAGTTTGAATCCCAGCACTTTCCATTTTTCAAAAAGGAAGGAACTAAAAACAAAGGGGTATTTGGTATAGTTTTGGCTGTAAAAGTCTGATCGATCAATTATAAAATTAACTTTAGTACTGTAAGAATTAAAATTTAATAATCCCACTGAATTGCATTTTTTTTTTTTACTCCCCTCCCCCCACATTGTTGCTCCTCCATAAAAAGCAAACACCATGTCTTACGCACCCCAAAATAGCATCAATGAAAACCTCAGCTAGCCACGTAAAAACTCTTCACACCGCTCCATCAACGGAAAACTAAAAAGTAACAGGTCTCAGGAAGTGACACAAAGTTTAAAAAAAACCTGTAATGCGGTTATCCTACTGATCTGCAATATTAGATTGCCAGGTCCCTTTTACCACACTGAACACTGAAGGCAAGAGGTGAAATTAAAAAAAAAAAAAAATCTGTGTTGCTGCTTTTAATTTTTTTTCTGTTTTTCCACTACATTGTACAGTAAAAAGAATTGCATCAAAACTACAACGCATGTCACAAAAAAAAAAACAACCCTTCATGACTTTAGTCGTCGAGATGAGTTATAGCTCTTGATACAAGGAGGAAAATGAGTACCAACGTGACAAATCACCCTGTTGGGAAGGGGTTAATTTTCACTGCTTACTGCAATGTCTGCACTTCTTGGTTTCCATTTACATTACCATACACTCCATTCGATTTATTTTCCTGACTGATGTAACTTGGCTGCTGTATATGTTTTTGATCTTCCATGCAGATAGCTGTATAGGTTGGTATATCCTCTGTAGGATGACTTGTCACCTCTCCGGCCATCTATTTCAGCCGGGGTTGTGGTCTTGGAGCTTTGCATTTTGTTGTTCCACTGTTATTGGTTTTGACAATCAGTGACAGCATTGACAGCCAGCTGTCTCCATCCTGTCTACACTGAGCATTGGTTGGATGCGGGCAGCCTGTTACTGTTTCCATTATCGATGTATTTTATATTTGCAAGAAGAATAACTGCACAATTTAATGCAATGATCCAGGATTGCCACCTATTTACTAGTCCACACGTTGGGATAGCTGACTGATCCTCTTTAAAGGGAACCTGTCGTCACCATAAAAATGCAGTCCAATCTGCTGATATCAGGTAATAGTTGGGAGAGCAGAGCAGATGTATACTTTTTGACAAGATTCAGTATAACCTGTGATTTCACTGTTTGCGCTTTCTGGGGGGCTTTGTCCATGCTCTCTCTGGGGGGGCTTTGTCCAGTGGGCAGTTCCATCAGTGATTGACAGCTTTCTTTGTGTATATGTGTGTGTATGTATGTGTGTGTATGTATGTGTGTGTGTATGTATGTATATATATATATGTGTCTATGTATGTCAGTCACTGATGGAACCGCCACTGGACAACCCTCCCCCCCCCCCCTCCAGAAAGAGCAGAGGGTTAAATGAGCAAAACTGGTCATACTGAATACTTTCTCACAAAACTGTATACCAAACTGCTCCACTCTAGAATTTATCTGCAGATTTGGTTTTTTTTTTTTGGTGACAGGTTCCCTTTAAGACATTAACACAAGGAAAAATCCAGCCATTTAAAGAGTAAGATGCCATTTAAATCTTTACCTTCCTATGTGTAATACTTGTCACACTATATATTGTATCACATTGGTGCAGTGCACAGAGATTCCAGCGTTACGTTTTTGTATATATGAGCAGCTTTATCAATGAAATGTTGTTTCTGCCTGTATTGTTAGGTAAGTTTGCTTACGATTGCAGGGTGTTTCGCAGTTAGTTGTGTGAGCATGAAGCGCAGTGGTCATTGCTATAGCCTGTATCTTTTTGTTTTTTATTTTTGCCTTTTTTTTTTTTTCGATGTTACTTCAGACTGGCTTTCTTCAGGTATGTACTAAGAAATGTCTCCAAGTTTGCTGTTTAATTCTTAAATTTAATTTATATAGGCGTCGGCCAGAAGATTATGATATTCATAACAACAGAAAGAAACCAAGAGTTGACTATCCCCAAGAGTTTCACCAGCGACAAGGTTAATATGTTTTGTTATCTTAACCCCCTCAGAGACACTATACCTAAACCAAAATCTGCTCAATAGTACATGTGGAATTGCTTGACTTTTTTCTTTGTTCTCCAGTCTCCAACTGAGCAATGGATACATTGCTGCAGACATTAAAGGGATTATCTATTCTAAATCCAAGTCTGCAGTTACTCTGTGACTGCAGATTTGTGATTCCTCACATCGCATGCACTGTGATGATTTACCATTGTCAGAGCCTGGAACGGTGGTCACGTGGCTGCGAGTATGCAATATGCATACTTCGGGACTAGAGCTGTTCAGTCATCTCACGTCGACAACAAAAAATGCTGCAAATTGATGTTAATAAATCTGTCAGCCTGCCATGCAAGAAACAAGCCATTACAAAGCTCTATGGCGTTTCTTTCTCTATTTACAAACATCAACATTTTTCAGCCTCCAAATAAAGAAAAAATATCTGCAACTAAGGCTAGTTTCACACTTGCGTTGGACGGGATCTGTAGCATTGCGTTGTGTGACGCATGCAACGGATGCGTTGCATATAGTGGCACTACGGATCGTACAAAATAACGCAATCCGTTATAGGTTTTTTTCCTTGACTTTACACATCTGAGCATGCGCAGTTGTGTAAAGACGGATGCGTTAACGGAATCCGTCAAATGACGCATTGTAACGGAATCCGCCACCATAGGCGTCCATTATAAAAACAACGGACGCCAAACTGATTCCTGCAGGTTGCGTTTTTTTGACACTCCGCCAAGCGCAGAAAAACGTTACATGCTGCGTTCCATCCGCCCGACGCAGCGTGAAAATAACAACGCTGCGTCGTCCAGCGGATGCAACGCAGACACTTGCGTTACAGTGCGTCGTCCATACAAGTCTATGGAGAATAGCGCAGTGCGTTAACGGACTGCGCTATTCTCCATAGTGACGGAATGTGCTGAACGCAAGTGTGAAACTAGCCTAAGGTATCTCTGTAATCAGACTGACCTGGAGAAACATGCTGCCAAGTCTTATAATTTTTTTTTTTTCACACCCTCACAAAATAGACCTTTGCTATTTTATATCAGCAGGACAATAAATAATGGCTTTAGTTTTTACTTAAAAAAAAAAACAAAAAACTCTGAAACCAAGGGATGCAGGTATGTCACTAGGTTCAATACACACTGCATAATTATTAAATAATTTGAATCGTTTTCACAATACATATACCTCCGTATATGGTGAAATTGGCAATCTTCTTTGACATCTAAGATTACTTCTCGGTGGGGGAGGTGGATGACTGGCATCTGAACTTCTCTCCCCCTACCCTTGTTAAAACCACTTACATGCTGCTAATAGACATTTACAAATCGTTAGAGGCAGGTATTGTCTGTATAACACAGATGGCATCCCACATGTACCTTTAAATGTTGGAAGGTGGTTAATATGACAATATTACAGTGATCCTGTCACTCGATTCATGCTATCCAAATTGCGGGTAACATGATTTGCCACCTGGGAGCACAATTAGTCATTTATATTCTACTGTAAAACACTGGTGCTTTGGGTAATATACTTTGAAGACCTCTTACGAGTGCTGCTGGAGGTGATTGACAGGTCTCTTTATGTACACTTGTAGGTCACACACACACACACACACACACACACACCAGTCAATCAGCTGCCATAGCTCTAGTAAAAGCCAGCCGGGGGCAGAGCTGGACTAGTCTGCTTTTTGGCTATGGTTCCCACCTGGATGTATAAAATACATTAATATATGTCGCTGTAATCATGCAGCCAGGCTGCGATTCTTGCTGCACTTGGTTTGGGTAGCATTAATTGCCTGAAAAGTTCTTTAAGTTTGAATGGGGATCAGTCACCACATCTCACAACACAAGTTTTCCACTACTTTTACATAGATGGCCTGTCCTTAGGACAGGTAATCACTGTCTGGTGGTAGCCGGTTACTGCACATCTGACTCTCATTCAAATCAATAGGAGTCTGATGTGCAGTACTCTGCGCATCCGCTATCAGAAGATGGGGCACCTCCAGAGCTGAGCATATCTGGTTGCCGCTGGCGGCAAAATCAGCTGCTCGGTGGGGGGTGTTGGAACGATCAGACATCGATGACCCATGGATAGGCCATCAATGTTAACATAGTGAATTACCTTTTTAATTGACAATCAGACCACCCCAGGAGCCATGTCCCATGAACAAAGTAAATTTTCATCAATAAATCTTAAAATAAATTATTCCTCAATTGGATGTATCAAAAGAAATGTTCCTGTTCTGAGATATTCTTATATACATGTCCCTGTAAATATTAGCTAAAAGCTCAGAGGATGATCTTAAAGTTGATTTATATTCTGTGAGGTAAAACATGTTTAATAACAGGTGGGGAAAATGTTACCTCAGTAAGCAGCAGCTAGGACCCTGTGCTGTAATGGGTGTATAGTTATTTTCCTTTTTTCCCAGGCCAGGAGCTGTGGTATGGTCAGACCATGTTCCTGTATGGTCAGACGACCATTACACAGTACATAGCAGAGGCACATACATAAGATTATCTCTGCACAGGAACTTTTTTATATATATATATTATTTTTTTTTTTTTTTTTTTTTTTTTAACACATCCAATTGTGGAACTTATTTTTATTCCAAGATCTATTAATTAAAATGTACTTTGTGGGTAAACCCCTTTCACAAATGTTGGTGTTAATTGTTAACAGGTAAGTTCTCTCTTCCAATGCACACTCTGTTGAAAGTGAGAGAGGGTCAGTGCACATTGCGTCTGGGCACCTAGCGTACAGTAGACGTTAGGAGCTATTCCCAACATACTGTAACATCACTGAAAGCAACAATTGACCAAATGGAGGCTAAAGGTGTGTTCTTTTGACCTCCCCTTTTGCTGGTATAAGCTGTTGATGGCCACTACAAATACACAGGGCCATGTGGCCACAGTGAGCTCCTAATGTGGGTGGAAGCCTTGCTATCCATCCTGACTATGCACACTGTTGGATGCTTCTCTTCAGGGGGCACAGGCGTAGTGTGGAGCAAGCTTTAGCTATTGCAGGACTCTTCTTCCTACGGCTTCTCTACTGGCCAACTCTCCAACATCTGACGTTGTAAATCTGAAAATAAGGAGCGCTGATAGTGTAACACCAAAGCGATCGGTGGGGTATACCTGAGAAATACACTCTCACCTGTATCAGTTGTGATAGTCACAACCACTAGTACGCATGAGATAATGGCGTCTGCTGCATTTTGCTACATAGCTGCATCCGCATTTATTTTTGCAGCTATTGGAGCTTTCTCCGATCACAGCAATTTAGCCTTTTAAATGATGCTTTTGGTCACTGACTGTAACATTTGAAGGACATGTCACCATGCTTTTGCTAACCCACTTGAGCGCAGCATAATGTAGGTAAAGATCCTAATTCCAGCAAATTATCGCTTTGCTTTTAGTTACATTTTGTTTTTTTTTATCTCTGCTACAGATATACCGTAGTAGGTTTCAGTATAACCCCACCCTCACCACTGATTGGCAGCTATCTGTGTCCAATTTACATAAAGCTGCCAATCAGTCATGAAGGAGAGTTTATATATACCGTATTTTTCGCTTTATAAGACGCACCTGATTATAAGACGCACCCCCAAATTTGGTGAAGGAAAAGAGAATTTTTTTTTTTAATGTTAAATGGGGTCCATCTTATAATGCCAGTGTCCCTCAAACAAATCATATAGGGTATATGTCCTTCATAGCCCCCCATCCTAAAATTAGCCCCCTTAATCTGGATATGGCCCCCTTATATTGAATATAGCCCCCTTGTGATGGCACACGTTCCCCTGTGCTGCCTATGGTCCCCTATAGATTGCACACGTTCCCGTGTTAGATAACGCCCCCATGCTGCTGCCCATGGCCCCTATAGATCGCACAAGTCCCCCTGTGTTAGATATCGCCCCCATAGTGCTGCCCATGGCTCCTATATAGATCGCACAAGTCCCCCTGTGTTATATATTGCCCCCATAGTGCTGCCCATGGTCCCTATAGATCGCACAAGTCCCCCTGTGTTAGATATCGCCCCCATAGTGCTGCCCATGGCCCCTATATAGATCGCACAAGTCCCCCTGTGTTAGATATCTCCCCCATAGTGCTGCCCATGGTCCCTATAGATCGCACAAGTCCCCCTGTGTTAGATATCTCCCCCATAGTGCTGCCCATGGTCCCTATAGATCGCACAAGTCCCCCTGTGTTAGATATCGCCCCCATAGTGCTGCCCATGGCCCCTATATAGATCGCACAAGTCCCCCTGTGTTAGATATCTCCCCCATAGTGCTGCCCATGACCCCTATATAGATCGCACAAGTCCCCCTGTGTCAGATATCGCCCCCATAGTGCTGCCCATGGCCCCTATAGATCGCACAAGTCCCCCTGTGTTAGATATCGCCCCCATAGTGCTGCCCATGGCCCCTATATTGATCGCACAAGTCCCCCTGTGTTAGATATCTCTCCCATAGTGCTGCCCATGGCCCCTATAGATCGCACAAGTCCCCCTGTGTTAGATATCTCCCCCATAGTGCTGCCCATGGCCCCTATAGATCGCACAAGTCCCCCTGTGTCAGATATGGCCCCTAGGCTGCTGCCCAAAGTAAAATAAAACCCTCTTTCCTTACCTCCTCCAGCGCTGAGCTCCCTCCTGTCTGGCTCCGTGCTTCTGTTCTTCCACTTCCTGGTTCTCAGTGCGGTCATGTGATCGGCACAGCAGACTGACATCTCTGCCTGCCTGATCACAGTGGAAGCAGGGACACGGGGAGAAACGCTGCAGGGGTAAGTAAAGCTTTTTTATTTTAGAATGAGCAGCAGCCTGGGGGCCAAATCTAACACAGGGGGGGCATGTGCGATCACACTGGGACGCAGGCTCATATAATATGCACCGCTGCCCCAGCCCCACACTGCGTGCGATTTCAGCACCATTGGAGATGGACAGCGGCTGTGCATATTATATGAGCGGGTGCAGGAGATCAAAGGCTGCCGCCCGCAGTGTTCCTCTGTGCTCCAGAGCTGCTGCCCCCACCTCCCCTGGACGCTGCAGTGTACATATATATATACACCCCCCCCCCCCCCCGTATATTCGGCTTATAAGACGCACCCCCTACTTTCCCCCAAAATTTGGGGGAACAAAAGTGCGTCTTATAAAGCGAAAAATACGGTACTTTTCCTGCTGCTAAAACAGTGATTTCTATTAGTTACACAAAACAGCCCAGTAAGTGATAGATTCCTCGAATCAGGGTCTCTGCCCCTACATTATGCTGCTCTCAGACCTGCAAAACCTGTTTACAGATTCTCGCTAAAGATGCAATAGGCTGTGCACACACATCGTCTCATCAGCCCCTATAATGCGATTGTGGGCAGCCAGCGGTTTACCATGGCAGTTGGGGCATGCTGAAGGCTCCTGTTACTGTTAGCCCTCCTGTGATGCTCGGCCACAGAACCACAATTTCATTACATACTGCAATACTGTGATATTGCAGTGTAACATAAGTGATCAAATTATTGCAAAAATAAAGTAAAAAAATGTTTACAAAGATTAGATAACTACTGTACACACAAGTGCATCAAAATAGTGATAGGACTCATTTTTGTGGGACAAGTTGTAGTTTTAAATGCCAATATTAACTTTACCATGAAATGTTCTGTGAAACTGAAAACAAAGTTCTAAGTGTATTAAAACTGAATGGGGAAAAAAAAATTGCAATTGTCACGGTGTATTTAGGACATTAATTATGTAGCAAAAATGATCTCAGTATGCTTCTAAAGGTCAGCAGCAGTAGGGCCAAGACAAACTTATAAGAGATGAGTGGTTTTCCATTTTCTGAGAGCTGGAACTTTTTATTTGTCAGTGAAGCTTGTTTTTGGTGCATTGAGCATGCATTTGTATTCATACCATTTTGGCGTCATATGTTTTGGGTGGAGCCGAGCAGGGCCATGGCTGAGGACGTCAGTGCCGCGGGGACTGCATCGCTGGGGGACGTGTGTGTGTGTGTGCGCGCGATTGTGTGTGTATACATACGGAGTGCGGGGAGGGGGCGGAGCCGAGGAGGGAAGTGTCGGGCTCCCGGCACACGTAACCAGGGTTCCTTGGTTACCCGATGTGTACCCTGGTTACGGGTGGAGGAAGCCAGAGAGAGCATGCGCAGTGAAATCCAAAGGATTCCGCTGCTCAAAAAAATAACGACGCTGCGTCGTCCGGCGGATGCAACGCTGACACTTGCGTTACAGTGCGTCATCCATACAAGTGTATGGAGAATAGCGCAGTGCGTTATCGGACTACGCTATTCTCCATAGTGACGGACTCCGCTGAACGCAAGTGTGAAACTAGCCTTGCACCACAGTTTTGCAGTTTATAGGGAGATTGTGGTTCTATGAAGCTCAGGCTGGCAAGGTGGTGTAGTTACAGGGCCTGCTGCAGTGACACCCCCTTGGTTACCCCACTATCATTTGGTGGGAGTCTGATGCTTGTGCACATGGCAATGAGGTCATTTAAATGCCTCTGTCAGTGATTGACGGTGACCTTTGAAAAGTTAAATGGCAGTGATTAGAGCGAGCTCCGGCTGCTACTGTTGCAATCAGACAACAGCTGTGTGTAATATTATCTTATATGGTTGTGAAGGGGTTTTGGATTCCTGAATGTAATATATTATATAGTGTAATCTTACTGGCCTGACTTGCGTGCCAGTAACACTTAATTTAACAACATGGTACATTTCTGTGTACTCAGGGTTTGTCAAGGATCCTCGCTTCCAGGAAGTGGACCGGTAAATACCTTTTTTTTGTTCAGTTCTCAAACTTCATGATAATACTTATACATCCAGTCTTATTTATTCTGCTTTCTCTTTCTGCAGAAGATTTACAGGAGTTCGCAGAGATGTATTCTTAAATGGAGTAAGTAGAAGGTTTTTTTTTTTTGTTTTTCTCATTTAATATGACTTCTCTGTTATGCCTTGTGCCTACGTTGTGGTTTTTTTAGCTGCGTTTTTTTTTTCTAGTGTTTTTTCCTTTTTGTTAAATGGATAAGAACAAGGAAAAAGCATCCCTGCAAAGTCTGAGAATCCTGACTTGCTGTGCACATGCTACTACTTTTTTCTCGCAGATTTTGTTGCTGTAAAAAGCAGCATGTCAATTGTTTGAGTTTTATTTTTTGCGTTTTTATAATCCCCTGCAGTGCTTTATCAATACAGGGGATTATAGCGCAGCACTTCGCTTCACATATATACAAAGCTCTCCATAGCGCAGTAACACAGTTTTGTCATGGTGATGACCCAGGGTTACTATTGTAGCTATTGGGTCCCTGTGATCGCATTCCAGGGTCCTGATCGCCAGGGAAGAGGTAAGAGATCCCTCTCATTGCTTTCTGAATGCTGCAATCGCACTGATAGCAGCATTCAGGGGGGTTAAACTGCCAGGAGCGGCGCAGCACCTCTGAGCAGAAAACCAGCTCCGAGTTGTAACATCAGCCAGAGACCTGGCGGCCAGCGCGGGAATACAGCGCCTGAATCCCCACGGTCGCCATGATTAAAAAAAACTCACAAAAAGCATGGGGAAAAAAAGCGCAAAAGCAATACAAAATGCGTGTTTTGTTCAGCTGCTTTTTTTCCTGCTAAAACACGCGTTTATATGTGCAGATTTTCTACACATAAAAACACAGCTTGGGCACATAGCCTTTCTTGCTGTGTGAGTAAAAAAAGCTAGTTATTAAAGGACTAGTTTCAAGTTGTCTCTTGAGTAGCTGACCTCTCCAGTCTTCTTGCCACCCGATTGCAGGGCAAAGGGATTGATGGTCTCTCCTCACTGAGCACCAGTTTTGGTCAATTTCCTTCTGCTACTGTCATAGTTTAGTAGTGTACACTATCACTGTATTTGCATATAGAGCTAATGGTATTTAAAGAAGCACTTTGCTCAGGAAAGTGAGAGCAATGATTAGGAGAACTGTTCTGGAAACTGTTTATGCTGGTGGCTGTGATTTTCTACAGGCCGGATTTAATGCCATTTGATTAAAAACTTAGATGGGAGACGAGGGAGGTATAGCTGTATAGAAAGCCGTGGGCTGGAGATCTGGAGTCTTCAGAGTTAACGCCTTTCCTGAAATGTAACTACTGGGCAGGGTCTAGTGGCCAATCTCCTTGGAAATGGGCTGAACACCCTGCAGGAAAATGACAGCAGATAGGAAAAACTTAATTGCAATCTTGCTTATTTTTGTGCTAACTAAAGGAATTTAATAACATGAAAAAAGCTTGTACGTTGGTCAGCATTCTAGTATCTGTTAGTTCAAAGGCTGTCCTCTGTACGAATGTGGCAGAAAACTGCACATACAACTTTAAATTTGTTTTTGAAAGTAAAAAAAAATGTATTTTTTTTTCTTCCCTCCCAGTCATACAACGACTACGTGAGAGAGTTCCATAATATGGGACCACCACCGCCATGGCAGGGAATGGTTTGTATTGTAATCTTGTCACTTTCGAGCGGGGGGAGGGGTGACTATGGGTTGAGTTGGATTTTTTTTAAATCTATTTGTCTTCCTGGCTGTTTTTTCCCCTTTTATTTAAATTGTGCGCCATGTCATGCGCAGTGCTATGTTCATGTTGTGGTTGAATACTTCACTGTGTGTGTGTGTGTGTGTGTGTGTGTGTGTGTGTGTGTGTGTGTGTGTGTGTACGCACACGCTGCAGCTAACTCTGCAGAAATCAACTGAAACTGGTGATGTTCACAGAGACAGTGTTTTCAATAAAATGGCGCTGAAGTTGGCAGGATACACACATGCAGACTCAGATTTTGTTAAAGAATTAAACTACAACGAGAACTTGGTGCTGCGCCGCCCGATATAGTATGTGTTGGCATATAACAGAGCAGCAGCTCCCTCTCTTATGGTCGGCACAGTGACCTATGCCAGCCTCCAGACTGCTGTACCTGTTTTAGCACCTACTCAATCTCCTGCTGTACGGGCATCCTACTTTTGAGACACCACTGCTGGACACTTTAAACACACGGCACTGTGCAGCCTCCACAGAGACCCCACTGCTCATAGGTGAAGAACGCTAAACCTGCAGCTTACAATTCGAGCCTGTGCCCTGCACCACAGCGCACTGGTCAGCAGCCTACATATAGGCATAGCCATTTTCAGGTCATGTGATGTCCGGAAGCTGCTGACCTCCCTCACCATGGATGGCGTATGTGCTGTGGGCAGGCGGTGGTGACGGCCAGCGCTTGTATGTTGACGAGAACATAGCACTGCGCCGCCTCTGCTTCAGAAAGGATGCGTTCAGTGTGTTATAGTGAATTACAATATTTATGTACTTAATATGTAAATGAGCTATTAAGATGTCTCCCAAACAGAAGGGATGATCATACGAACAGATATCCTTTTAAGAGGAAGTTTTGTAGTTCTGCGATTATTTAGCAGTGTTTGCGTCTTTAATGTATTATATGCCCCATTGCTCCCTCCGCTCTTTAACTTTACATGGTATGTCACTTTCCTCTTCAGCCTCCCTATCCTGCAATGGAGCAACCTCAACATCACCCGTATTATCAACATCATGCTCCCCCTCCCCAAGCACATCCACAGTTTTCAGGTCACCATCCAGTTCAGCATGATGCACGTTACCGGGATAAACGGGTTGTAAGTTATGATGTATATTATCTTTGCGTATTCTGTTTTGATACAAATGGATATCATAGAAAAAAAATTAATGGAGCCATTCTAGACCCAAAGTTTTTATTTCGAGAAATCCACATGTACATTGGCAATATCCACCGCCGATAATGAGACAACTGAAAACTTCCTGAAACAGTAAGTAGGGGTCTAAAATGGCTCCATTGACCACTGTGAAAGTTGCAAGGTTTTTTTTTTTTAAATATAGATGGTGATACTAAAAAAGTAAAACAAAAACCTGATTTTATAGCTTGTCAGAAACTGATCTCTTTAAAGCACTGTATAGCACAGTATTACAGGACAATTTTAATAAAATGCAGCTCCATTAAAATGGAGGGAAACAACTCAAGTCAACTTTTTTTATTATTATTACTATTATTATTATTATTAGGCAGTCCACAGCTATCTGTTGGTATAGAAAGTAGACTAAATTTATTCTAAAGGGTATCAAAGTGTAAGGCTAACGTATGTTTCTCCAAAATGTTTTTTTTTCCTGTTTGCAGCATGATTACGATATGAGAGTGGATGACTTTCTAAGACGCACACAAGCTGTTGTCAGTAGCAGAAGAAGCCGCCCAAGAGAGAGGGAGAGAGAACGTGAAAGAGAACGACCAAGAGACAACAGACGTGATCGAGGTCGTGACCGTGACAGGGATCGGGACAGGGAAAGACTACGCGACAGAGGAGATCGCGGGAGATATAGAAGATAAATCATTGGCCAGCATTGCTAATATGCACATGGATGTTTTGCTTTAGATTCCACTTGTCCTTCATGTGTTTACAAAAAAACATTTCTGTTCATGCAGTTTATTTAAAACAACAAAAAAAGTAAAATGACTAGCTTTTCTGTTTTCTTGTTTGATCCTCTGTGCACGTACTGTAATAACTGGAGACCTGTTGAAATGGCCGATATGGTGCACGTTTGATACAATATAGAGAGCCTATAATACTTTAAAGCTGTAACCATATGGAAGTGAGCGTAAATTACTTTCTGAAACCTTTTTTGATCCAAAGGCTGCTCCATAGGCAGTAAAATGTGCATGATATCGAGCGCCTGTTCATAAGGCCAAGTTTGAAGAACTGCCATCTGTGGGTGTTTGTTTTATCTTTTTTTTTATTTTTATTTTTTTTTTTTTTAAATCCTCCCTATTCCTGTAAATGTAGCTGCAATTTATTCTGTGAAAAAAAAAAAAATAATGCTGCTATCAAGTATGCAATTTTTGAAGGTTAGAATTTCTGTATGAACATGTTGTAAATGACTAGCTTGTTTCCCACTCCATCCAATTTGGCAATGATGAAAGCAATATTTTTAAATTTGTTTAAAATATGTAATTGGTTCACTTTTTGATTTGAGCTCCACCTTACATGTCTGAATTACAGACTCTTAACAGGGAGTGCATAACCTTGTGTGCTAGCTAGTATGACTATGTTAGCTTATGTTATTTTGTATTTGATTAATTGTAATTTAATTTGTTACTGCAGTGGTTTCTTAAGCCATTTGATAGCGGCGATTCAGCTAATGTTCTCTACTGCAATGTATCTTTTTGTGTAGTCATACCATAATGCTGTGCCATTTTTATAATAAAACCACTGGAAGTTTATAAATGTGTTCATCTCCGTAATTGCAATCAGGGCAAATCTCTAACACTGACTTCCGATATTCACATTTTATCATGTGCCAAGTAACATAAACCAATTGTAGATAGTTTTTATTATTTTTAGTTTGGAACTTTCAATAAGTTTTAAGTCCGTTAAACGCAAAAGGGGTTGTAGATGTATTGTCGAAGTGACTCATGTTAGATGATGATTTGGTGTATTTTTTTTTTTTTTTTTAAAATGCTGAAGTTGAACAGCACACATCAAATTAGTTGGCTTAGGGCCGTTTCAGATCAGTGGTATTCTACGGCACTCGCAGATCCGGCATAAGGGCAGTACAGTACTTTACAGTTCACTGGCAAGCTCCGGGCACATAGGGTCATGTGACCAGAGCATGTGACAGCATGTGACCGGGGCTTGCCGCACTGTCTCTGAACTGTAAAGTACTGTAATGCCCTTGTGCCGGATCTGCGAGTGCGGCAGAATACCACTGATCTGAAACGGCCCTTACATTACACTAGTAACACTGGTCAACAACAAAACAAATTTCTTTCTGTATCTGGTTTGAAAATGGGTGGTTTTAACTAATTGTGGTGCTAATTTCAGTGGAAAAGTCTGATTCTTTCTATCACGTCACATTTAAGATACACAGCATTTTAAGAAACAATAAACTATTAGGCCTACTTAAAAGCTACACTATCAATGTCAAAGTCATAATGATGACTCAGTCATAATAGCAGTAGCGCTTAAATTATACACTTTCAGCTTAATTGCTATCAAAATCCAAATTCTAATCTGTCTCCCTACGCAACATCCAGCAGTAGTTGCCCATCGTTGCAGGATTCAAGTGTCCTATGTAGTGTTTCTCCATTGTAAGAATGTCTTGGTGAAAACGCTCACCTTGTTCGTCACTAACAGAATCCAAGTTTTCTGGAAAATAGTCAAGGTGCGAATGTAAAAAATGAATTTTCAATGACCTTCTACAGCCTATTTCTTTGTAGTTTTGCAATAACTCGGACTATGGAAGCAGTCATCATCTTCATTGTTACCCAAGAAGCCATCAACAATTGCCTTGAAGGGAGACCAAGCAGATGAGTCATGCTTCTTGAGTTTTGACTCGAACGTTTCATCTTTTAGCAATTTCCTGATTTGAGGTCCAATGAATATACCTTCCTTTAACTTAGCTGCACTCAATTTTGGAAACATAGCAACCAAACGATTGAAAGTGTGACCCACTTTATCAAGAGCTTTTACAAAGTTCTTGATCAACCTGAGCTTGATATGTAGAGGCGGCAGAATTATTTTGCTTGGATCAACCAGTGGGATATATTTGACGTTTTCTTTTCCAGGAATGTACAATTTCCTCATAGGCCATTTTTTGACACTAGTGTTTTTTTGGTGTCTCGACTGTTCCACAGACACAAAAAGCAGCATAATTTAGTAAAACCACCCTGTAAACCTAAAAACAGAGCAACAACTTTTAAATCACAGCAAATCTGCCATTCATGATCTTTATATTTCACAATTTTGTTTGTTTGCTTTTGTTGGAAACTTTCCACACAAAGCAGAAGTTATCAGGATGGTTTACGCAACAACGACATTGAGCACTTGCTGTTTTGCTGTAATTAAATAAGACAAGAATTGTAAAAGGGTCTCACCAATGCGAAGAATCTTAATACACTAGAACTCTGATTTCATTTATATACCGTTCAGACATTTCACTCATTCCCAAGCTTTACATATCGCGCAATACTATTTCATTGAGCAATAACTCGGAAGCCCGCTAAATCATATTACGCAATATCAATCATATACCGTATTTTTCGGACCATAAGACGCACTTTTTTTCCTCCAAATTTGGGAGGAAAGTGTGGGGTGCGTCTTACGGTCTGAAGCTGCGGGGTAGGGAGCTGTGGAGGAGTCAGCGCTATGCAGTGGGATCACAGGAGGCAGGGAGGGTCGCTGCTGCAGGATGCCGGCTGCTGGAGAAACCACGTGTGCCCGCTGCTTAAAGTCAGTGAATATTCATTAGCTGCTCCCCCGCCCACCTCTCTCTGCAGTCAGCGGGTGTGAGGAGCAGCTAATGAATACTTGTTTAATGTAAACAGCGGTCACACTTGGGTTCTCCAGCCCCCGACTTCCTGCAGCGGCTGGGGAGACTGTGTGTCCGCTGTGTAGCAGGCAGGAGCAGGGTGCCGCTGCACTCATGTATGGCCCCGGGGGAAGTGCAGATCACTGCAGTGTCCGGGGCCACAGCATGGCATACCTTCACAGCACAGCCGCAGTCTCTGTGCTGAGAGCTCAAATTACTTTCACTTTGCTCCTGCCTTTACACTAGAAACAGTCTCCCGTAGCTGACAAGGACCTACAGTGATGTAATGCAGAGGGGTGGGCCAGAGCAGCACAGAACAGCACAGTGCCCTGCCTCTTCATTACATCACTGCAGGTCCTTGAGATATGTGAGACTTTGTAATGCCAGGACCAAACTGAAGCATTGATGAGCAGCACAACAGTAAGGCTATGTGCGCACGTTGCGTAAATTCATGCAGTTACGCTGCGCTTTGTAGCGCAGCGTAACTGCATGCGTCCTGCGTCCCCTGCACAGTCTATGGAGATTGTGCAGGGGCCGTGCGCACGTGGCGTTTTAGAGCGCAGCGATTCGGCTACTGCTGAAGCGCTGCGCAAAAAGAAGTGACATGTCACTTCTTCCGTGCGCTTTGCCGGCAGCTCCTGCTCTGTCTATGGCAGGAGCTGCAGGTAGAGCGCACGTTCTCGCCGGCACCATGCGCTTCAGAACGGAGCTTTTCAGCTGCGCTCTGAAGCGCACCTTTTACGGTGCTGGGCTAGTACGCAACGTGCGCACATACCCTAAAAGTAAGGCAATAAATAGTATAGTATATAAAGGCATTACTGTACACCTGGATGGGATATGTGTGTGTATGTGTATATGTATGTATGTGTGTGTATGTGTATATGTATGTATGTATGTATGTATATGTATATATATAATATATATATATATATATTGTATATAATCTTTACACACACACACACACTATATAACTATATACACACAGACACACACACATATACACACACACACTATAACTATATACACACACACACAATCCAGATTGGAGGATCACACACATAATGATGGGGAACATGCATATTCCACGATGGGGGTCATATATACCTGGAAGGTACCCAGAATGGAGGATATGAGGACAGAATTTGGGGATATTATTACCTCAGTAACACTATCAGCAGTAAAATAACAGTGTGTCATGACCACATTCTTTCTTCGGCGCTCTATTGGGAGACCCAGACGATTGGGTGTATAGCACTGCCTCCGGAGGCCACACAAAGCAATTACACTAAAAAGTGTAAGGCCCCTCCCCTTCTGGCTATACACCCCCAGTGGGATCACTGGCTCACCAGTTTTCTGCTTTGTGCGAAGGAGGTCAGACATCCACGCATAGCTCCACTGTTTGTAGTCAGCAGTAGCTGCTGGCTCTATCGGATGGAAGAAAAGAGGGCCCATATGGGGCCCCCAGCATGCTCCCTTCTCACCCGCGGTTGGTGCTTGTAAGGTTGAGGTACCTATTGCTGGTACGGAGGCTGGAGCCCACATGCTGTTTTCCTTCCACATCCCCTGGGGGCTCTGTGGAAGTGGGATCTTGCCGGCCCCCAAGCCCTGGGGCCGGGCTCCATCCACAGACCCATAGAACCTGCTGGATGTGGAGCGGGAGTGCCGTTCAGGGACAAGGCCCTGCAACTGTCAGGTACTCTGTGTCCCCGGCAGGCACGGACACTCTCAGGGCTTGCTGAGCGTTGTAGTGCGCCGGGGACAGTGGCGCTGTACGCTGGGGGTTAGGTCACTGCAGCTTTGCTGAGTGACGTTGTGTATTGGGAACTACTGCGCCGACCGCTCCTGGAGCGGCGGCGCAGCTGCGACTTGTGGTGCGCCGGGGGCTTTGCGCCGACCGCGCTTTTACGGCGGCGGCGCTTCTAACTTTAGCCCCCGGCTTCTGCGGCCTAGCGCCGCTTCGTTCCCGCCCCCACCCTGTCAATCAGGGTAGGGGAGAGACGCTGCTCAATAGGCAGCGCCGAGGGCTGGAGCTTTATTTACATGCTCCAGCCCTCTCACTAGGCACAAGGGGAAGCAGACTTCCCGCTCTTCGTCGGTGTACGCCCAGGGCCCGCCCCCCCTCTCCACAAGGACGCCGGCAGCCATTACACATGCGATCTGGCTGGGGAGAGGCAGCAGGCTCTGGGAGACCCAGACTAGAGGGATTTCTGGCGTCCACACACCGCTCCTAAGCGGGCGGTAAGCTGCACAGTAGTGCTGGCCCCACTAGTGCCTCAGTGATATATAGTGTACTTTTGTCTTGGTACCATATATATATATATATATATATATATATATAGTTGCACTGTAGGTCGCTTCTTGGCTGGACACCCTGTACTGCTCTGAGGAGGCAGCAACATGTCATCCGCAAAACGCAAGGCTGCCAAGGCACGGGCTGTGTGCACTGTTTGTGCTGCATGTGGGGCTGATCTACCGGCAGGCTCCAATGATTCACATTGTGTGCAATGTTCAGTCCCAGTGGCACTTCGTCAGCCAGAGCCTATTGTGGTGGTAGCCCAGGCAGAGACGCCTGTGAACCCTGCCCCGGTGACGGGGACAGACTTTGCAGTGTTTGCTGGTAAAATGTCTGAGGCTATGACAAAAATCCTGGAGACCTTGCAGGCCAGGCCAGTTCCTCAGACCATAGACACTGCTGTGGCTATGCTCTCTGGTCCCCCTCAGTTGGAACTAATCCGTACTTCAAGGGGGTCTCAAGCATCACAAGCTGAAGTCTCTGACTCAGATGACAGTCCCAGGCAGCCTAAGCGAGCTCGCTGGGAAAGACCCTCCACGTCATCACACTGCTCAGGGTCTCAGCGAGAAGAATCTCTCTGTGATGAGACTGAGGAAGGTGACCAGGATTCTAATCCTGAGGCCCCTCTCAATCTGGATGCCCCTGATGGTGACGCCATGGTTAATGACCTTATATCGGCGATTAATAGACTGTTGGATATTTCTCCCCCAGCCCCTTCTGCAGAGGAGGCAGCTGCACAGCAGGAGAAGTTCCATTTCCTGTATCCCAAGCGTAAATTAAGTGCTTTTTTGGACCACTCTGACTTCAGAGAATCAATCCAGAAGCACGACGCTCATCCAGACAAGCGTTTCTCTAAACGTTCTAAGGATACCCGTTATCCTTTTCCCGCTGAAGTGGCCAAACGCTGGACCCAGTGCCCAAAGGTTGATCCCCCAATTTCCAAGCTTGCGGCTAGATCCATAGTCGCAGTAGAGGATGGCGCTTCACTTAAAGATGCCAACGACAGACAGATGGACCTTTGGTTGAAATCTGTCTATGAAGCTATCGGCGCGTCGTTTGCTCCATTCGCGGCCGTGTGGGCACTCCAAGCTATTTCAGCTGGTTTAGCACAGGTGGATGCTATCATACATCCAGCAGTGCCACAGGTGGCGTCCCTAACTTCGCAAATGTCTGCGTTTGCGACTTATGCTATCAATGCTGTCCTAGAATCTACGAGCCGTATGGCATGGAGTTTCATACTCTCTCAGCGATAGTGAAGCTTCCGCTGAGCAAGCAGCGGTCACTACAGACAGGGGTGCAGGCTCTCCTTCAAGGTCAGTCGCACTCCTTAAGACGCCTCATGCACTTCCTCGGGAAGATGGTGGCGGCAATAGAGGCGGTTCCGTTTGCGCAGTTTCATCTGCGTCCACTTCAATGGGACATTCTCCGCCAATGGGACGGGAAGTCGACATCCCTGGACAGGAAAGTCTCCCTTTCCCAGACGGCCAAGGACTCTCTGCAGTGGTGGCTCCTGTCCACCTCATTATCACAGGGAAGATCCTTCCTACCACCGTCCTGGGCGGTGGTCACGACAGACGCGAGTCTGTCAGGGTGGGGAGCAGTGTTTCTCCACCACAGGGCTCAGGGTACGTGGACTCAGCAGGAGTCCACCCTTCAGATCAATGTTCTGGAAATCAGAGCAGTGTTTCTTGCCCTACTAGCCTTCCAGCAGTGGCTGGAAGGGAAGCAGATCCGAATTCAATCGGACAACTCCACAGCGGTGGCATACATCAATCACCAAGGAGGGACTCGCAGTCGGCAAGCCTTCCAGGAAGTCCGGCGCATTTTGATGTGGGTGGAAGCCACGGCCTCCACCATATCCGCAGTTCACATCCCCGGCGTAGAAAACTGGGAAGCAGACTTCCTCAGTCGCCAGGGCATGGACGCAGGGGAATGGTCCCTTCACCCGGACGTGTTTCAGGAAATCTGTCGCCGATGGGGAAGGCCGGACGTCGACCTAATGGCGTCCCGGCACAACAACAAGGTCCCAACATTCATGGCACGGTCTCGCGATCAAAGAGCTCTAGCAGCAGACGCCCTAGTGCAAGATTGGTCGCAGTTCCGGCTCCCTTATGTGTTTCCACCTCTGGCACTCTTGCCCAGAGTGCTACGCAAGATCAGATCCGACTGCAGCCGCGTCATACTCGTCGCTCCAGACTGGCCGAGGAGGGCGTGGTATCCGGATCTGTGGCATCTCACGGTCGGCCAACCGTGGGCACTACCAGACCGACCAGACTTACTGTCCCAAGGGCCGTTTTTCCATCGGAATTCTGCGGCCCTCAACCTGACTGCGTGGCCATTGAGTCCTGGATCCTAGCGTCTTCAGGCTTATCCCAAGGGGTCGTTGCCACCATGAGACAGGCTAGGAAGCCCACGTCTGCTAAGATCTACCACAGAACGTGGAGGATATTCTTATCCTGGTGCTCTGCTCAGGGAGTGTCCCCCTGGCCATTTGCATTACCTACCCTTCTTTCTTTCCTCCAATCTGGGTTAGAAAAAGGTTTGTCGCTCGGCTCCCTTAAAGGGCAAGTCTCGGCGCTATCCGTCTTTTTTCAGAAGCGTCTAGCACGACTTTCTAAGGTGCGCACGTTCCTACAGGGGGTTTGCCATATAGTTCCCCCGTACAAGCGGCCGTTAGATCCATGGGATCTGAACAGGGTACTAGTTGCCCTCCAGAAGCCGCCCTTCGAGCCTCTGAAGGAGGTTTCACTTTCTAGACTTTCACAGAAAGTGGCTTTTCTGGTAGCGATCACATCTCTTCGGAGAGTGTCTGAGCTAGCAGCGTTGTCTTCCAAGGCTCCCTTCCTGGTCTTCCACCAGGACAAGGTAGTGCTGCGCCCCATTCAGGAGTTTCTCCCAAAGGTGGTATCCTCTTTTCATCTTAATCAGGATATCTTTTTGCCTTCGTTTTGTCCTCATGCAGTTCATCGGTATGAGAAGGATTTACATTTGTTAGATCTGGTGAGAGCACTCAGAATCTACATTTCCCGCACAGCGCCCCTGCGCCGTTCGGATGCACTCTTTGTCCTTGTCGCTGGTAAGCGCAAAGGGTCGCAGGCTTCTAAGGCCACCCTGGCTCGATGGATCAAAGAACCAATTCTTGAAGCCTACCGTTCTGCTGGGCTTCCGGTTCCATCAGGGCTGAAGGCCCATTCTACCAGAGCCGTGGGTGCGTCCTGGGCATTGCGACACCAGGCTACGGCTCAACAGGTGTGCCAGGCAGCTACCTGGTCGAGTCTGCACACTTTCACCAAACATTATCAGGTGCATACCTATGCTTCGGCGGACGCCAGCCTAGGTAGAAGAGTCCTGCAGGCGGCAGTTGCCTCCCCGTAGGGGAGGGCTGTCTTGCAGCTCTAACATGAGGTATTTCTTTACCCACCCAGGGACAGCTTTTGGACGTCCCAATCGTCTGGGTCTCCCAATAGAGCGCCGAAGAAGAAGGGAATTTTGTTACTTACCGTAAATTCCTTTTCTTCTAGCTCTTATTGGGAGACCCAGCACCCGCCCTGTTGTCCTTCGGGATTGTTGGTTTGTTTGCGGGTACACATGTTGTTCATGTTGAACGGTTTTCAGTTCTCCGATGTTACTCGGAGTGAATTTGTTTAAACCAGTTATTGGCTTTCCTCCTTCTTGCTTTTGCACTAAAACTGGTGAGCCAGTGATCCCACTGGGGGTGTATAGCCAGAAGGGGAGGGGCCTTACACTTTTTAGTGTAATTGCTTTGTGTGGCCTCCGGAGGCAGTGCTATACACCCAATCGTCTGGGTCTCCCAATAAGAGCTAGAAGAAAAGGAATTTACGGTAAGTAACAAAATTCCCTTCTTTACTTTAATTTTATTTTTTTTTCTATTTTTTCCTCCTCTAAAACAAGGGTGCGTCTTATAGTCCGGTGCGTCTTATAGTCCGAAAAATACAGTAATACGCCTGCCCTCTGGTGATGGTTTATAGCTTTTTACACTGGCTATTACACCAAAATGAATATGATCACATGCTTAGTTTGTGATTCAATCATTTCAAACAAAAAACAAAAGATGGATTGCGATGACAAAGCAAATATACAAAATACATTTAAAAAATCTACAATATCAGCAATATCTAAAACATCTTATGTGATACACCATTTCTTACAGTATATTTGGAATCTGGAGGCAAAAAATACATATGATTTGGTATATTACAAACCAAATGCAATTTTGTTGTTGACCTGTGTAATTTGCAACAGTATTTTGGAGCACATTACATTTCAGATACCTTATCACGTAAGTTGAGGACCATGTCGAAACATTACATACAAGATAAATTTGGTGCACATCATTTAGAAGTTTGTTTTATTAATGCAAATTGAGGCTGAAATTTGGGATGTTTTACATTTAGTAAATGCTTATAAATACTGAATTGTAAAATAAAAATTACTCATACCCCCCTATTTTCTAATAACTAGACCTGTGTGAATATAGTGGGCAGAAATTTACACACCCAGGCTACTTTTAGTTGTCTCTTGTATGAACTTGGGGTTCATCAGATTCATTTTTATGGATTTGTTTAGCAGCTACAAGGAATATGTCGATCTTCATAAAGATATTCAAGAACTGATTTATGCTTCCAGAACCAATACACTGCACCACTGCAGCCATGGACATCTCACTCTGAAACCTAAGCTGTCCAGGGAGAGTGACACTGGTTTCACATTAGCGGTATTCTGCTGCACTGCCGGATCCGGCACAAGTGCAGTACAGTTCACAGGCATCGCGGCAAGCTCTGGTCACATGCTCCAGTCTCATGACCGCATGTCACCGGAGCTTGCCCATTGTACTGCACTTGTCCCGGATCCCGCAGTGTGGCAGAATACCGCTAATGTGAAACCACCGTGACTTCTGCATCTGGCAACCATGCACCCCAGATGACAAGCCCAAGGACAGGCCACTCTGTAGCTCCCTTGTTTTCTCTGCCCAATAGGTCCTTCCTCTTACACACACACACACGCACGCACACACGCGAAGAGACCTTGCCAGCAATGGGATGTGTAGAAGCCACTGAGGATCTACTGTAGATAAGCCATCCCAGACCGAGAACCCAAACGCCCCCTGCAAAAGCTAATTTTCTCAGAAAATCTGCAGTTTCCCAGAGTACAATACATGACTGCAAAAATGCATCTGTTGCCAGATTTAGGCTGCCCCTGAGGCCATTGAAAAATTCTTTTATTTTTAAACTGATCTTTATTTAAGCGTTTGAAGACATTTAGGCCCTGTGCACACACTGCATTTTTCCCCGCGTTTATTTTGCATTTTTGCTGCAGAAATTACTTGAGAAAATGGTTGTAATCTTTCTGCAGACATTTCCCAGCAAAACCTATGGTCGAAAAAATTAGCTGTGTGCACACTGCGTTTTTCTTTGTCGCTCCATTGGGAGACCCAGACAATTAGGGTGTATAGCTTCTGCCTTCGGAGGCCACACAAAGTATTACACTTTAAAAAGTGTAACCCCTCCCCTCTGCCTATACACCCTCCCGTGGATCACGGGCTCCTCAGTTTTATGCTTTGTGTGGAAGGAGGCACACATCCACTCATGCATTCTCAACTTCGTTATGGCGGTTGGAAGAAAAGAGGGCCCCCACGGGGCCCTCGGCATGTTCCCTTCTCACCCCACTATGTCGGCGGTGTTGTTAAGGTTGAAGTATCCATTGCGGGTACAGAGGCTGGAGCCACATGCCGTCTCCTTCACCATCCCTTAAGCGGCTCTGGGAGAAGTGGGATCCTAAGCGGTCATCCATTTACTGGGACCGTGCTCCATCCGCAGCCCCTGTGGGAACCTGCCGGACCGGAGCCTCTTCAACCTCAGGGACCGGGCCCTGCAACTCAAAGGTACTCTGTGTCCCCATAGGGGACTGTGCAGGGAGCGCACCTTCTTCCCGGAAGCCGCGGCGGCTGCTGAATTCAGGAGGCCAGTGGACTTCCGCGCCGACCGTGCCTGCTTGTCGGGCGCGGTCTCAAATTTAGTCCCCGGCTTCATCGCGGCCTACTCGCAAAAATCCCGCCCCCGGGCCTGCCTGTCAGGGGTAAGGGCGGGATTACCGACCTGACGTCGGATGTGAGGGCTGGAGCATCCTGCATGTTTCCTCCCCCCTCACTGATCACTGTGGGGACCCCAGATTCCTGCACTTTGCTATCGCCGCCCACGGCTCCACTCCTCCCCTGAGAGCTCCGGCAGCCATTTTTTTTGGCATTCTGCCGGTGGAGGATTCTCAGTGAACAGCTCTGCAGCCCCGGGGGATCCAAGGCAGGGAATCTGGAGGACACACTCCGCTCGTTAGCGGTCGGTAAGCCACACCGGTCACCCGCTGCTGGTCCCCCTAGGGTGCCGGATTAGATACATATATATCTATAGCTATCTGTTCGGTGGGCTGTATACCCTTTCCCATATACCCTTTGTGATCACTCTCCTAGGAGACAACAGCATGTCGTCCACAAGGAGCAAAGCTGCTAAGGCACAGGGTTTTTTTGCGGCCTGTACCTCTTGTGGGGCTATGTTACCTGCGGGTTCCACCTACCCTCACTGTGAGCAATGCTCGACCCCTGTTTCGCTTGCTCAGCCGGAGCCTCGGACACTGGTGGGCCCCTTGGCTCATGTAGACCCCCCTGCTCCCCCTGACCAGGCTGCAGGGACAGAGTTCGCCTCTTTTGCTGAGAAACTCTGAGTCACTTTCTCAATCCATTGCACAGTCTATGGACAAATGGTCTTCTAAGCTGCTAGAGGTTTTGCAGTCCAGACCGGACCTTTCACAGGTCCAGGCCCCTCTCGGTCCGCGCCACAGCGCGCTCATAGGTTGGCCCCTCGGTCTCAGGCGGAAGACTCCTGCCCGGACTGTAGTCCTAGACCGGCTAAGCGGCCTCGCTGGGACTCTTCCCCGACTTCCTCTCGCTGCTCGGGATCCCAGCTTGAGGACTCTCTGGAGGACGAGGCGGACGTCGCAGCTCAGGGCTCTGACCTTGACGTCGCCCTTAACCTTGATACACCTGAGGGGGACGCCTGAGTAAATGATCTTATCTCGTCCATCAACCAGGTGTTAGATCTCTCTCCCCCGCCTCCTCCTGTAGAGGAGTCGGCGTCTCAGCAGGAGAAACACCAGTTTCGGTTCCCCAAACGTACACGCAATACGTTTTTTGATCACTCTAACTTCAGGGACGCTGTCCAGAAGCCCAGAGCGGTCCCGGACAAGCGCTTTACTAAGCGCCTCACTGACACGCGTTACCCCTTCCCATCTGAAGTCGTTAAGGGTTGGGCTCACTGTCCCAAGGTGGATCCTCCAGTCTAAAGATTGGCGGCTAGATCCGTGGTGTCGGTTGCTGATGGCTCATCGCTAAAGGATGCCACTGACAGATTGAGCTCCTGGTGAAGTCCATCTATGAGGCCACGGGCGCGTCTTTTGCCCCGGCCTTTGCAGCCGTGTGGGCACTCCAAGCTATCTCGGCTTGTCTGACTGAGATTAATGCTGTCACACGTAATTCTGCTCCGCAAGTTGTGTCTTTGACCTCTCAGGCGTCAGCCTTTTCATCCTCATTTCATCCTCAACACGTCAGACTATCCCCTACTCTTGCAAACTTGAAACGGAACCTGAAAACGCACCTGTTCAGAAATGCCTACAATCTACAATGAACTCGCTGCCGCCCGACCACCGTGCGCAGCTGCCGCCCGACCACCGTGCGCAGCTGCCGCCCGACCACCGTGCGCAGCTGCCGCCCGACCACCGTGCGCAGCTGCCGCCCGACCACCGTGCGGAGCTGCCGCCCGACCACCGTGCGGAGCTGCCGCCCGACCACCGCGCGGAGCTGCCGCCCGACCACCGTGCGGAGCTGCCGCCCGACCACCGTGCGGAGCTGCCGCCTGACCTACACCCCACCTATTGTCTCCTCCCCATAATCCTATAGAATGTAAGCCCGCAAGGGTAGGGCCCTCTTCCCTCTGTACTAGTCTGTCTACTGTAACTTGTATACGTATTTTGTATGTAACCCCCTTCTCATGTACAGCACCATGGAATTAATGGTGCTCTATAAATAAATAATAATAATAATAATAATAATCCTACGCCATGAACGCCGTCCTGGACTCTGCTAGCCGTACAGCTGTAGCATCCGCTAACTCTGTGGCAGTCCGCAGGGCCATGTGGCTGCGCGAATGGAAGGCAGATTCGGCTTCCAAGAGGTTCTTAACCGGTTTACCGTTTTCTGGCGACCGTTTGTTTGGCGAACGATTGGATGAGATTATTAAGGAATCCAAGGGAAAGGATTCCTCCTTACCCCAGGCCAAACCTAAGAGACCTCAACAGAGAAAGGTTCAATCGAGGTTTCGGTCCTTTCGTCCCTCCGCCAAGTCCCAATCCTCCGTTGTGGCGGTCCTGCATTCTCAGGGCCACTCGGTGATTCCCTACTTCAGTCAGGGCCCCGTCTCGGGTGGCGTGTCAACAAAGTCTATCAGTCGCTCTGGCGACTCTCCAGCAGTTCGGGTGGATCATCAACTTCCCGAAATCCAAGTTGACACCGACCCAATCACTGACGTACCTTGGGATGGAGTTTCATACCCAGCAAGCGTTAGTCAAGCTTCCGAGCGACAAACAGCTTTCTCTGCAGGCAGGGGTGCAATCCCTTCTTCGGAGTCAGTCACACCCCTTAAGGCGCCTCATGCACTTCCTGGGGAAGATGGTGGCAGCTATAGAGGCAGTCCCGTTCGCGCATTTCCATCTTCGGCCACTCCAATGGGACATTCTCCGCAAATGGGACAGGAGTTCGGCTTCCCTCGACAGGAACGTCTCTCTTTCCCTTGCAACCAAGACGTCACTTCAGTGGTGGCTCCTTCCCAACTCTCTGTCGCAGGGAAAATCCTTCCTACCCCCAACCTGGGCTGTGGTCACCACGGACGCGAGCCTGTCAGGGTGGGGAGCGGTTTTTCTCCACCACAGGGCTCAGGGAACCTGGACTCCGATAGTCATCCCTTCAGATCAATATTCTGGAGATAAGGGCAGTGTATCTAGCCCTATTGGCTTTTCATCGGTGGCTGGAGGGCAGGCAGATCCGTATCCAGTCTGACAACGCCACTGCCGTCGCATACATCAACCACCAAGGCGGCACTCGCAGTCGTCAAGCCTTCCAGGAAGTCCGACGGATTCTGCAGTGGGTGGAAGCCACAGCTTCCACCATCTCCGCAGTTCACATCCCGGGCGTAGAAAACTGGGAAGCAGATTTTCTCAGTCGTCAGGGCATGGACGCGGGGGAATGGTCTCTGCACCCAGACGTGTTTCGAGAGATCTGTCGCCGCTGGGGAACGCCGGACGTCGATCTCATGGCGTCACGGCACAACAACAAGGTCCCGGCATTCATGGCACGGTCTCAGGATCACAGAGCTCTGGCGGCGGACGCGTTAGTTCAGGATTGGTCGCAGTTTCGACTGCCTTATGTGTTTCCTCCTCTGGCGATGCTGCCCAGAGTGTTACGCAAGATCAGGTCCGACTGCCGTCGCGCCATTCTCGTCGCTCCATACTGGCCGAGGCGGTCGTGGTACCCGGATCTGTGGCATCTCACGGTGGGTCAACCGTGGGCGCTTCCAGACCGCCCAGACTTGCTGTCAAAGGCCCGTTTTTCCATCTGAATTCTGCGGCCCTCAACCTGACTGTGTGGCCATTGAGTCCTGGCTCCTAGCGTCTTCAGGGTTATCTCAGGATGTCATTGCCACCATGAGACAGGCCTGGAAGCCTACGTCCGCCAAGATCTATTATAGGTCTTGGCAAATCTTCCTATCCTGGTGCGCTAATAACGGTTTTACTCCATGGCCGTTTGCCTTACCCACTTTTCTTTCATTCCTTCAATCCGGAATGGACAAGGGTTTGTCACTTGGCTCTCTCAAGGGCCAAGTATCGGCGCTCTCCGTGTTTTTTCAAAAGCGCCTAGCCAGGCTTCCGCAGGTCCGCACGTTCCTGCAGGGAGTTTGCCACATAGTCCCACCTTACAAGCGTCTGCTGGAACCCTGGGATCTTAACAGGGTGCTAACGGCTCTTCAGAAACCACCTTTCGAGCCGCTGCGGGATGTCTCTCTATCACGTCTTTCGCAGAAGGTGGCTTTCCTAGTGGCAGTCACATCACTTCGGAGAGTGTCTGAGCTAGCAGCACTGTCATGCAAAGCCCCCTTCCTGGTGTTTCACCAGGATAAGGTGGTTCTGCGTCCGGTCCCGGAATTTCTCCCTAAGGTGGTGTCCCCTTTTCATCTCAATCAGGATATCTCCTTGCCTTCATTTTGCCCTAATCCAATTCACCAGTGTGAAAAGGATTTGCACTCTTTGGATCTTGTGAGAGCACTCCGGCTCTACGTGTCTCGCACGGCGCCCCTGCGTCGTTCAGATGCGCTCTTTGTCCTTGTCGCTGGCCAGCGTAAGGGCTCGCAGGCTTCCAAGTCAACCTTCGCTCGGTGGATCAAGGAACCGATTCTCGAAGCCTACCTTTTCTTTGTCGCTCCATTGGGAGACCCAGACAATTGGGTGTATAGCTTCTGCCTCCGGAGGCCACACAAAGTATTACACTGAAAAGTGTAACCCCTCCCCTCTGCCTATACACCCTCCCGTGCATCACGGGCTCCTCAGTTTTATGCTTTGTGTGGAAGGAGGCACACATCCACTCACACATCTCCATTTTAGTCAGCAGCAGCTGCTGATTGTATCGGTTGGAAGAAAAGAGGGCCCCCACGGGGCCCCCGGCATGCTCCCTTCTCACCCCACTAAGTCGGCGGTGCTGTTAAGGTTGAGGTACCCATTGCGGGTACGACGGCCGGAGCCTCATGCCGTGTTTCCTTCTCCATCCCTTAGGGCTCTGGTAGAAGTGGGATCCGAAGCGGTCATCCAGGTTCTGGGACCGTGCTCCCTCCGCAGCCCCTGAGGGAATCTGCTGGACAGGAGCTTATCTATCCTCAGGGACAGGGCCCTGCATCCACGAGGTACTCTGTGTCCCCATGGGGACTGTGTATGGAGCGCCTGGTTCCCGGACGCCGCAACTGGCTGCTGAATTGTGAAGACCGGGGACTACCGCGCCGACCGCGCCTGCTTGTCGGCCGCGGTATTAAATTTAGTCCCCGGCTTCATCGCGGCCTAGTGGCAAAACTCCCGGGCCTGTCTATCAGAGATAGGGGCGGGACAGCCGACCTGACGTCGGATGTGAGGGCCGGGGCATCCTGTATGCTCCCTCCCCCCTCACTGATCACTGTGGGGACCCCAGATTCCCGCACTTTTCCTAACGCCGCCCACGGCTTCACTCCTCCCCTGAGAGCTCCGGCAGCCATTTTTCGGACATTCTGCCGGTGGAGAATCACAGAGAACAGCTCTGCAGCTCTGGGAGACCAAGGCAGGGAATCTGGAGCACACACACCCCGCTTTTTAGTGGTCGGTAAGCCGCACCGGTCACTCGGTGTTGGTCCCCCTGGGTTGCCGGTATAGATACGTATATATATACTTATTTCTGTTCGGCCGGGCTGTATACCCTTTTTTTCTATATACCCTCAGTGATCACGCTCCTAGGACACAACAGCATGTCGTCCACAAGGAGCAAGGGCACTAAAGCACAGGGTTTTTTTTGCGACATGTACCTCTTGTGGGGCTATGTTACCTGCGGGTTCCACCTACCCTCACTGTGAGCAATGCTCGGCTCCTGTTACACTTGCTCAGCCGGAGCCTCGGTCACTTGTGGGCCCCTCGGCTCAGGCAGACCCCCCTGCTTCTACTGTCCAGGTGGCAGCGACAGAGTTTGCAGTTTTTGCTGAAAAGCTCTCAGAGTCACTCTCACAATCCATGGCTCAGTCTATGGACAAATGGTCTGCCAAGTTGCTAGAAGCCCTGCAGTCCAGACCGGTCCTTACACAGGCCCCGGACCCTGTTAGATCGGCGCCTCCAGGTCCCTCTCGGTCCACCCCGGCCGGGGTGGGCCCTAGGTCTCACGTGGAGGACTCCTCCACGGACCACAGTCCCAGACCAGCTAAGCGGGCTCGCTTGGAATCTTCCCCGACTTCCTCACGCTGCTCGGGATCCCAGCTTGAGGACTCTCTGGAGGACGAGGCGGAGGTTGCAGCTCAGGGCTCGGACCCTGATGTTGCTCTTAATCTTGATACACCTGAAGGGGACGCCTTAGTAAATGATCTTATCTCGTCCATCAATCAGGTGTTGGATCTATCTCCCCCGCCTCCACCTATAGAGGAGTCGGCCTCTCAGCAGGAGAAACACCAGTTTCGGTTTCCTAAACGTACACGGAGTGCATTTTTCTTCGGCGCTCCATTGGGAGACCCAGACGATTGGGTATATAGCTACTGCCTCCGGAGGCCACACAAAGTATTACACTAAAAAGTGTAAGGCCCCTCCCCTTCTGGCTATACACCCCCCGTGGGATCACGGGCTTGCTCAGTTTTCAAGCTTTGTGCGAAGGAGGTCAGACATCCACGCATAGCTCCACTGTTTTTAGTCAGCAGCAGCTGCTGACTGTCGGATGGAAGAAAAGTGGGCCCATATGGGGCCCCCAGCATGCTCCCTTCTCACCCCACTTTTGTCGGGTGTTTGTTAAGGTTGAGGTACCCATTGCGGGTACGGAGGCTGGAGCCCACATGCTGTTTTCCTTCCCCATCCCCCCTCAGGGCTCTGGGTGAAGTGGGATCTTACAGGTCTCCAGGCACTGAGACCGGGCTCCATCCACAGACCCAGAGAACCTGCTGGATATGGAGCTGAGTATCGTCAGGGACAGGGCCCTGCTACATTAAGTTACTCTGTGTCCCCGTACACATCGCGCACACACACACCAGCATTGCTGGGAGTGCTAGTGCGCCGGGGACAACAGCGCGGAGCGCTCGTGCTATTATTCACGGCAGCTTTGCTGTGTGAATTTATGTATTGGGAACTGCCGCGCCGGGCCGCTGCTGGGTGTTTTTTACACTGTGGCGCGGCTGGGACTTGTGGTGCGCCGGGGACTCCGCGCTGGCCGTGCATAGGACGGCCGCGCTTATTACTCGAGTCCCCGGCTTTGCGGCCTAGTTTTCGTTTTCGTTCCCGCCCCCAGCCCTGCCAGTCAGGGGAGAGGCGGGACGCTGTACAGAAAGTCAGCGCCGAGGGCTGGAGTCTGCTTTGCATTCTCCAGCCCCCTTCACTGGACACAGTGGGACGCCGGTTTCCCGCTCTTGCCTGGGGCACACCCACGGCCCGCCCCTCGTCACACGAGCTGGAGAAGGACGCCGGCAGCCATTCCTGCAGTCCGAGCTGGATGGGGGTGGAAGACCAAGCTCTGGGCAACCAGTCACAGGACTCTGGCGACCACACACCCGCTTATAGGCGGGCGGTAAGCAGCACCTGAAGTGCTGACCCCACTAAATACCGTTGTGTCCATTTGTATTTTATGCTTACACTGCACTGTAGGTCGCTATTTTTGGCTATATGCCCTCTTAGATGGCGAGACAACAGCAGCAAAAAAGCAAGGGTGCTAAGGCACAGGCTTTCTATGCTGCTTGTATTGCATGTGCTGAAGTGTTCATTTGTACTTATGCTTGTATGCTATACATTGCACTGTACGGTCGCTATTCTTGGCTATATTCTCCTAGAATGGCTAGACTACAGCAGCAAAAAAGCAAAGGTGCTAAGGCACAGTTTTTCTAGGCTGCTTGTATTGCATGTGCTGAAGGGTTCATTTGTACTTATGCTTGTATGCTATACATTGCACTGTACGGTCGCTATTCTTGGCGATATTCTCCTAGATGGCTAGTCTACAGCAGCAAAAAAGCAAGGGTGCCAAGGCACAGGCTTTCTAAGCTGCTCATATTGCATGTGCTGAAGTGCTCATTTGTACTTTATGCTTGTATGCTATACATTGCACTGTACGGTCGCTATTCTTGGCTATATGCTCCTAGATGGCTAGACTACAGCAGCAAAAAAGCAACACAGGCTTTCTATGCTGCTTTTACTGCATGTGATACTGTTCCACCGGCAGGTTCCACTGACCCCCGTTGTGTGCAATGCTCCCCTGTAGCACTTGGTCAGCCGGGGTCTCTACTAGAGGTGGCCAAAGGAACCACCTGTGAACCCTGTCCATGGACAGGGACGGTGTTGCAGTTTCGGCTGATAGATTGTCATGGGACAGTGACTTGCAGTCCAGGCAGGCCATGGGCAATCTTGATCATTGCTCCCTGGCCACCCTCATTTGGAACAAAATCAGTGCTCCGGGGGGGTCCCAGGCATTCCAGGGTGAAGGCTCTGACACGGACGACAGTCCCAGACAGCCTAAGCGAGCTCGCTGGGAGCGGCACTCGGCCTCATCACTAGTCAGGGTCACAGCAGAGGACTCTCTGTATGATGAGGCAGACGTCGCTGATCAGGACTTTGATCCTGACACCGCTCTCAATCCGGATACACCGGATGGTGACGCCATGGTGAATGATCTTATAGCGTCCAGCAATGGCATGTTGGATATTTCTCCCCCAGCTCCTTCAGTGGAGGAGTCAGCTTCACAGCAGGAGAAATCCCATTTCAGTATCTCAAGCGTACATTGAGTACTTTTCTGGCCACGCTGACTTCAGAGAAGCAGTTCAGAATCACCACGCTTACCAGATAAGCGTTTCTCCAAATGTATTAAGGATACATGTTATCCCTTTCCCCCTGACGTGGTCAGGCGCTGGACCCAGGGTCCAAAGGTGGATCCCCCAATCTCCAGGCTTGCGGCTAGATCCATAGTTGCAGTGGAGATGGGACTTCACTTAAAGATGCCATTGACAGACAGATGGACCTCTGGTTGAAATCTGTCTATGAAGCTATCGGCGTGTCGGTTGCTCCGGCATTCGCAGCCATATGGGCACTCTCAGCTATGTCAGCTGGTCTTGCGCAGCTGGTCTTGAGCACAGGTACATCTGTGCCGCAGGTAGCGTCCTTATCCTCGCAATGTCTGCATTGCGACTTACCCTATTAATGCTGTCCGAGAGAGACAGTCGAGGTTTCGGTCTTTCCCAGGCTCGGGCAGGTCCAAATTGTCCTAGTCCAAAAGGGCTCAAAAGGCTCAGAGGGGCTCAGATTCCAGGCGGGCTCAATCACGCCCAAGGAAGGCAGCCAGAGGAACCGCTTCCAAGGCGGTCTCCTCATGACTTTAAGCTCTCTCTCTCTCCGCATCCGCATCCGCGGTTGGTGGCAGACTCTCTCGCCTTGGCGACATTTAGCTGCCACAGGTCACAGACCGGTGGGTGAGAGACATTGTGTCTCACGTGTACAGGATAGAGTTCTGTTCTCGGCCTCCGGCTCGATTCTTCAGACCTTCCCCACCTACCCACCGAGCCGATGCTCTTCTGCAGGCAGAAGGAGTGGTAATTCCTGTTCCTCTTCAGGAACAAGACACGGTTTTTCCTCCAATCTGATTGTGGGGGACCTAAAACTGCTCAACAAGCACGTGAAGGCCAGGCAGTTCCGGATGGCATCCCTCCGCTCCGTCATTGCCTCAATGTCTCAAGGAGATTTCCTAGCATCAATAGACATCAGGATGCTTATCTCCACGTGCCTATTGCTCCAGAGCACCAACGTTTGCTACGTTTCGTTATTGAAGACGAGCATCTTCAGTTCGTAACCCTGCCCTTCGGTCTGGCGACAGCCCTACGGGTTTTCACCAAGTTCAGGGCAGCAGTGGGAGCAGTCCTGCACTCTCAGGGTCACTCGGTGATCCTTCCTTGGACGGTCGACTTGTCAAGGCACTCTCTCAAGAGGCATGCCAACACAGCCTGAGCGTAGCGCTGGAGACTCTCCAGAGTTTCGGGTGGATCATCAACTTCTCAAGGTTAAATCTGACACCGACCCAATCGCTGACATATCTGGGCATGGAGTGTCACGCTCCCTCAGCGATAGTGAAGCTTCCGCTGGACAAACAGCGTTCACTACAGACGGGGGTGCAGTCTCTCCTTCAAGGCCAGTCACACCCCTTAACACGCCTCATGCAGAGGCAGTCACTTTCGCGCAGTTTCATCTGCGTCCACTCCAATGTGGCATTCTTTGCCAATGGGATGGGAAGTCGACGTCCCTAGAAGGAACGTCCCCCTTCTCAGACGGTCATGGACTCTCTTCAGAGGAGTCCATCCTTCAAATCAATGTGCTGGAAATCTGGGCAGTGTATCTTGCCCTGCAAGCCTTCCAGCCGTGGCTGGAAAGCACACACGTCCGAATTCAGTCGGACAACTCCACAGCGGTGGCATACATCTACCACCAAGGCGGAACACGCAGTCGGCAAGCCTCCCAGGAAGTCCGGCGGAGTCTGATGGGGGTGGAAGACAGAGCATCCACCATATCCGCAGTTCACATCCCGGGCGCAGAAAACTGGGAAGCAGACTTCCTCAGTTGCCAGGGTATGGACGCAGGGGAAGGGTATCTTCACCCGGACGGTTTTCAGGAAATCTGTCAACGCTGGGGGATGCTGAACGTCGACCTAATAGCGTCTCGGCACAACAACAAGGTTCCGATTTTCATGGCGCGGTATCACGATCAAAGAGCTCTGGCGGCAGACGCCTTAGTTCAGGTTTGGTCGCAGTTCCAGCTACCTATGTGTTTCCCCCTCTGACACTGCTGCCCAGAGGGCTACGCAACATCAGGTCCGTTTGCCGCCGCGCCATCCTCATCGCCACAGACTGGCCGAGGAGGTCGTAGTCCCCGGATCTGTGGCATCTCACGGTCTGCCAACCGTGGGCACTACCAGCCCGGCCAGACTTACTGTCCCAAGGGCCGTTTTTTCCATCTGAATTCTACGGCCCTGAACCTGACGGTATGGCCTTTGAGTCCTGAATCCTAGCGTCTTCAGGATTATCTCAGGACGTCATTGTCACCATGAGACGGGCTAGGAAGCCGACGTCTGCCGAGATCTACCACAGGATGTGGAGGATATTCTTCTCTTAATGCTCTGCTCAGGGAGTGTCTCCCTGCCCATTTGCATTCCCTACTTTTCCTTCCGTCCTGCAATCTGGTTTGGAAAAAGGTTGTCACTCGGCTCCCTTAAAGGACAAGTCTCAGCGCTATCTGTATTCTTCAGAAGCGCCTAGCACCACTTCCTCAGGTACACACGTTCCTGCAGGAGGTTTGTCACATTGTCCCTCTGTACAAACGGCCGTTGGACCCATGGGATCTGAACAGGGTACTAATTGCTCTCCAGAAGCCGCCCTTCGAGCCTCTGAGAGATGTTTCACTCTCTCGACTTTCCCAGAAAGAGGCCTTTCTGGTAGCGGTCACGTCTCTTAGGAGAGTGTCCGAGCTAGCAGCGCTGTCATCCAAAAGCTTCCTTCCTGGTGTTTCACCAAGGCAAGGCAGTGCTGCGCCCGATTCCGGAGTTCTCCCTAAGGTGGTATCCCCCTTTCAACGGCTCAGCAGGTGTGCCAGGCAGCTACCTGGTCGAGTCTGCACACTTTCACCAAGCATTGTCAGGTGCATACCTACGCTTAGGCGGATGCCAGCTTAGGTAGAAGAGTCCTGCAGGCGGCGGTTGCCTCCTTGTAGGGAAGGGCTGTTTTACAGCTCTAACATGAGGTATTAATTTACCCACCCAGGGACTGCTTTTGGACGTCCCAATCGTCTGGGTCTCCCAATGGAGCGCCGAAGAAGAAGGGAATTTTGTTACTTACCGTAAATTCCTTTTCTTCTAGCTCCAATTGGGAGACCCAGCACCCGCCCTGTTTCCTTCGGGATTTTTGGTTGTTTTTCGGGTACACATGTTGTTCATGTTGAACGGTTTTCAGTTCTCCGATGTTACTTCGGATTGAATTTGTTTAAACCAGTTATTGGCTTTCCTCCTTCTTGCTTTAGCACTAAAACTGAGCAAGCCCGTGATCCCACGGGGGGTGTATAGCCAGAAGGGGAGGGGCCTTACACTTTTTAGTGTAATACTTTGTGTGGCCTCCGGAGGCAGTAGCTATACACCCAATCGTCTGGGTCTCCCAATTGGAGCTAGAAGAAAAGGAATTTACGGTAAGTAACAAAATTCCCTTCTTTGATCACTCTAACTTCAGGGATGCCATCCAGAAGCCCAGAGCGGTTCCGGACAAGCGCTTTACTAAGCGCCTTACTGACACACGTTACCCCTTCCCCGCTGACGTAGTTAAGGGTTGGGCTCAATGTCCCAAGGTGGATCCCCCAGTCTCCAGATTGGCGGCTAGATCTGTGGTTTCGGTTGCAGATGGCTCATCACTAAAAGATGCCACTGACAGGCAGATAGAACTCCTGGTGAAATCCATCTATGAGGCCACGGGAGCGTCTTTTGCCCCGGCTTTTGCAGCCGTGTAGGCACTCCAAGCTATCTCAGCTTGTCTGGCTGAGATTAATGCGGTCACACGTACGTCTGCCCCGCAGGTTGCGTCTTTAACCTCTCAGGCGTCGGCGTTTTCTTCCTACGCCATGAACGCAGTCCTAGACTCTGCTAGCCTACAGCGGTGGCATCCGCTAATTCTGTTGCAGTCCGCAGGGCCATGTGGCTGCGCGAATGGAAGGCAGACTCGGCTTCCAAGAGGTTCTTAACCGGTTTGCCGTTTTCTGGCGATAGATTGTTTGGCGAACGATTGGATGAGATTATTAAGGAATCCAAGGGAAAGGACTCCTCCTTACCCCAGTCCAAACCCAAGAGACCTCAGCAACGAAAAATACAATCTAGGTTTCGGTCCTTTCGTCCCTCCGCCAAGCCACAGTCCTCTTCGTCCAATAGACAGGACAAAGGCCAGAGGAACTCCTATGCGTGGCGGTCTAAGTCACGCCCCCAAAAGGCCGCCGGAGGCACTGCCCCCAAGGCGGCCTCCTCATGACTCACGGCATCCCCGAACCGCATCCTCGGTCGGTGGCAGGCTCTCCCGCTTTCGCGACGCCTGGTGGCCACATGTTCAAGACCGATGGGTGAGAGACATCCTGTCTCACGGTTACAGGATAGAGTTCAGCTCTCGTCCTCCGACTCGTTTCTTCAGAACCTCTCCGCCCCCCGCGCGGGCAGACGCACTTTTTCAAGCAGTGGACGCTCTGAAAAAAGAAGGAGTTGTGACCCCCGTTCCCACTCAGGAACAGGGTCGCGGTTTTTACTCCAACTTATTCGTGGTGCCAAAGAAAGACGGATCATTCCGTCCCGTTCTGGACCTCAAATTGCTCAACAAACACGTGAGCACCAGACGATTCCGGATGGAATCTCTCCGGTCATCGCCTCGATGTCACAAGGAGACTTCCTCGCATCGATCGACATCAAGGATGCTTATCTCCATGTGCCGATCGCACCAGAACATCAACGCTTCTTGCGTTTCGCCATCAGGGACGAACACCTTCAGTTCGTGGCATTGCCCTTCGGCCTGGCGACAGCCCCACGGGTTTTCACCAAAGTCATGGCATCCGTTGTGGCAGTCCTGCATTCTCAGGGGCACTCGGTGATTCCCTACTTAGACGATCTCCTAGTCAGGGCACCTTCTCGGGTGGCGTGTCAACACAGCCTTACCGTCGCTCTGGAGACCCTCCAGCAGTTCGGGTGGCTCATCAACTTCCCAAAATCCAAGTTGACACCGACCCAATCTCTGACTTATCTAGGGATGGAGTTTCATACACAGTCAGCGGTAGTCAAGCTACCGCTAGACAAACAGCTGTCACTGCAGGCAGGGGTGCAATCTCTGATTCAGACTCAGGCACACCCCTTGAGACGCCTCATGCACTTCCTGGGGAAGATGGTGGCAGCGATGGAAGCAGTGCCTTTCGCGCAATTCCATCTGCGCCCACTCCAGTGGGACATTCTCCACAAATGGGACAGGAGGTCGAACTCTCTCGACAAGAACGTCTCTCTTTCCCTTGCAACCAAGACGTCTCTTCAGTGGTGGCTTCTTCCCACTTCTCTATCATAGGGAAAATCCTTCCTGCCCCCAACCTGGGCTGTGGTCACCACGGACGCGAGCCTGTCAGGGTGGGGAGCGGTGTTCCTCCATCACAGGGCTCAGGGAACCTGGACTCCGTTAGAGTCTTCCCTTCAGATCAATGTCCTGGAGATAAGGGCAGTGTATCTGGCCCTATTGGCTTTCCAGCAGTTGCTGGAGGGCAGGCAGATCCGTATCCAGTCGGACAACGCCACTGCCGTCGCATACATCAACCACCAAGGCGGCACGCGGAGTCGTCAAGCCTTCCAAGAAGTCCGGCGAATTCTGCAGTGGGTGGAAGCCACAGCATCCACCATCTCCGCAGTTCACATACCGGGCGTAGAAAACTGGGAAGCAGATTTTCTCAGTCGTCAGGGCATGGATGCGGGGGAATGGTCCCTGCACCCAGAAGTGTTTCGAGAGATCTGTCGCCGCTGGGGAACGCCGGACGTCGATCTCATGGCGTCACGGCACAACAACAAGGTCCCGGCCTTCATGGCACGGTCTCAAGATCACAGAGCTCTGGCGGCGGACGCATTAGTTCAGGATTGGTCGCAGTTTCGACTGCCTTATGTATTTCCTCCTCTGGCGATGCTGCCCAGAGTACTACGCAAGATCAGGTCCGACTGCCGTCGCGCCATTCTCGTCGCTCCAGACTGGCCGAGGCGGTCATGGTACCCGGATCTGTGGCATCTCACGGTGGGTCAGCCGTGGGCGCTGCCAGACCGCCCAGACTTGCTGTCGCAAGGGCCGTTTTTCCATCTGAATTCTGCGGCCCTCAACCTGACTGTGTGGCCATTGAGTCCTGGCTTCTAGCGTCTTCAGGGTTGTCTCAGGATGTCATTGCCACTATGAGACAGGCCAGGAAACCGACGTCCGCCAAGATCTATTACAGGTCTTGGCGGATTTTCTTGTCCTGGTGTTCTGATAAAGGTTTTACCCCCTGGCCTTTTGCCTTACCCACTTTTCTTTCCTTCCTTCAATCCGGAATGGATAAGGGGTTGTCACTTAGTTCTCTCAAAGGACAAGTATCGGCACTCTCAATATTCTTTCAAGAGTGCCTGGCCAAGCTTTCGCAGGTCCGCACGTTCCTGCAGGGAGTTTGCCACATAGTCCCACCTTACAAGCGCCCGCTTGAACCCTGGGACCTTAACAGGGTGCTAACGGCTCTTCAGAAACCGCCCTTTGAGCCGCTGCGGGATGTCTCCTTATCACGTCTTTCACAGAAAGTGGCATTTCTAGTAGCAGTTACTTCACTCCGTAGAGTGTCGGAGCTTGCAGCGCTGTCATGCAAAGCCCCCTTCCTGGTTTTTCACCAGGATAAGGTGGTTCTCCGTCCTGTTCCGGAATTTCTCCCTAAGGTGGTATCGCCTTTTCATCTCAATCAGGATATCACCTTACCTTCATTTTGCCCTAATCCAATTCACCGCTTAGAAAAGGATTTGCACTCATTAGATCTAGTGAGAGCACTCCGATTCTACGTGTCTCGCACAGCGCCCCTGCGCCGTTCAGATGCGCTCTTTGTCCTTGTGGCTGGTCAGCGTAAGGGTTCGCAGGCTTCCAGGTCAACCTTGGCTCGGTGGATCAAGGAACCGATTCTTGAAGCTTACCGTTCTTCGGGGCTTCCGATTCCTTCGGGGGTGAAAGCCCATTCTACCAGAGCCGTGTGGGCGTCCTGGGCATTGCGGCACCAGGCAACGGCTCTACAAGTGTGTCAGGCAGCTACGTGGTCTAGTATGCACACTTTCACAAAGCACTATCAAGTGCATGCCTATGCTTCGGCAGATGCCAGTCTAGGTAGGCAAGTCCTTCAGGCGGCGGTGGCCCACCTGTAAGAGGGAGTCGTGTCGGCTCTTGTTATCGAGGTATTCTTTTACCCACCCAGGGACTGCTTTTGGACGTCCCAATTGTCTGGGTCTCCCAATGGAGCGACAAAGAAGGGAATTTTGTTTACTTACCGTAAATTCCTTTTCTTCTAGCTCCTATTGGGAGACCCAGCACCCGCCCCTGTTCCCTTCAGGCTAGTTGTTCTTTTGTGTACACATGTTGTTCATGTTCAATTGTTTCATGGTTTTCAGTTCTCCGAACATCCTTCGGATTGAATTTACCTTAAACCAATTTATAAGTTTCCTCCTTCCTGCTTTTGCACCAAAACTGAGGAGCCCGTGATGCACGGGAGGGTGTATAGGCAGAGGGGAGGGGTTACACTTTTCAGTGTAATACTTTGTGTGGCCTCCGGAGGCAGAAGCTATACACCCAATTGTCTGGGTCTCCCAATAGGAGCTAGAAGAAAAGGAATTTACGGTAAGTAAACAAAATTCCCTTCTTTTCTGGGCTTCCGCTTCCTTCAGGGCTGAAAGCCCATTCTACCAGAGCCGTGGGTGCGTCCTGGGCATTGCGGAACCGGGCTACGGCTCAGCAGGTGTGTCAGGCAGCTACGTGGTCTAGTCTGCACACTTTCACGAAACACTATCAAGTGCATACCTATGCTTCGGCAGACGCCAGTCTAGGTAGGCGAGTCCTTCAGGCGGCGGTTGCCCACCTGTAAGAGGGGGCCGTTTTTTCGGCTCTTTTTATTGAGGTATTCTTTTACCCACCCAGGGACTGCTCTTGGACGTCTCAATTGTCTGGGTCTCCCAATGGAGCGACAAAGAAGAAGGGAATTTTGTTTACTTACCGTAAATTCCTTTTCTTCTAGCTCCTATTGGGAGACCCAGCACCCGCCCCTGTACCCTTCGGGCTGGTTGTTTTTTTGTGTACACATGTTCATGTTGAATTGTTCTTTTGGTTCATGGTTTGCAGTTCTCCGAACATCCTTCGGATTGCATTTACCCTAGACCAATTTATAAGTTTTCTCCTTCCTGCTTTTGCACCAAAACTGAGGAGCCCGTGATCCACGGGAGGGTGTATAGGCAGAGGGGAGGGGTTACACTTTTTAAAGTGTAATACTTTGTGTGGCCTCCAGAGGCAGATATTTAATTGTCTGGGTCTCCCAATAGGAGCTAGAAGAAAAGGAATTTACGGTAAGTAAACAAAATTCCCTTCTTTTCTCAAGAAAATTCTGCAGAATTTCTTGAGAAAAAGAATGAGCATGTCACTTCTTTTCTGCAGATACCTGTGTTGTTTTTTTTTTGTTTTACCATCGATAATGGTAAAAAAAAACCTCAGGGACCAACCTGCGGAAAAAAACGCATCAGAAATGTGGTAAAAACGCAGATGCGTTATTGGTGCGTTTTTTTCAACGCAAGTGCGCTAATCTTTCAGACTAAAGAAATTTCTTGAGAAAAATCCTTTTTTTCGGGCTCATTGACTGCTTATTTTTTTCGTCTTGAGCTGACGTTTTTAATGATACCATTTTTGTACAGATGCTACCCAGACCATGGGTGTTTAGCTTCTGCCTCCGGAGGAGACACAAAGTACTACACTTAAAAGTGTAGCTCCTCCCTCTGAGCTTATACACCCCCTGGTAGCCAGTCCTAGCCAGTTTATCGCTTTGTGTTCAGGAGGTCATACATCCACACATGCATTCTCATCTGATTTGTTTGACTTTTGGAAAGAGTTTGAAGAAAAGCGGGTCCATGTCTGGACTCCCGGCATGTCCCTTCTCACCCCACTGTGTCGGCGGTGTTGTTAAGGTTGATTTACAAGGCTGAAGCCTTACATGCCGCGCTCCTTCACCATCCCTTCTGGGCTCTGGCTTGAAGTGGGAGCCAGCACGGTCTCCATGCCTGGCAGGAGTCCGGTCTCCATCCACAGCCCCTTGAGGATTCTGTTGGACCGGAGCACTCATCCCCAGGGACATGGCCCTGTGTCTCAGCAGCTAAGTACCTGAGACGTTTATGTTGGGGGTCCCGGTTCTTTATTGTATGGGGAGAGTATGCTGTATGTGATTGTTTTTAACTTTTCCGGCGGGTTCTCCAGCTTTTGCCAGAGAACCGCACCGATGGTGCCTGCTTGTCGGCCTCGCCGATTAAATTTAGGCCCCGGCTTCGCCGGAGGCCTAGTTTTGTTTTCCTGCCCTCGCATGGCACTCATGCAGAGGGACAGGTTCGGCTCCTCCCGGCGGCCGTTCTACACAGGGGAGGGACACTCCCCACTGCTGGGGCGTCCCTCCTTCCCTGCAGGTCTCTATAGCCCTCCAGTTCCCGCTCTTTTATAGGAACGCCCCATTTCTCAGACAGAGTTCACTCTGCTCTGGGACATTCTGCATCTCTGCTGAGGTGCTGCGCACTGGGGGCCGGGCTTCGGGATCTGGAGGGCACACAACACCGCGCTCAGCGGTCTGGTAAGCCAGCCGGTCTCCGGTTGTGGACCTCTGTATATTCTCCCTGGGGTTCATTCTCTGCAAAGCCCCCACTCCAGCAGCATGTCTCACACAAGGAGCAAGGCTCCAAAGCTTTATGCTGCATGCACTGCATGTAAGCTCATGCTGCCTGAGCCGAGCATTTATCCACACTGTGATGGTTGCTCTAACTTGGCGGTGCCACAGCCTGGAGTCTCACCCCCAGTGGTCTCTCAGGCTGCTGCTGCTGCACCTGTGACTGAACCCCCGGCCTGGGTAGAGTCCTTTTCTAGGTCCATATCCCAGTCATTTGCTGAGTCCATGGGACTTTTGTCCAGGACTTTGATGAATATGCATCAGCCCCCCTCACAGGGTGCCTCTAATACTCTTAACAGAGGACTCCTATCCTCTGACCTCCGTCCATCAGAGCTCACGGAGGATTCATCATCTGATCCCAGACCCCGTCCTTCTAAGAGAAGGTGCAGGGTTTCCTCCCCCTCCCCATCCCACGGCTCTCTCAAGAGCTGACTCTCAAGATGAGGAGGATGCCCTCACTGGGGGCTCGGAGGCTATGTATCCCATCGATTTCTCTGAGGGTGACTCAGACCTTAGTGATTTGATTGCTTCTATTAATTCTGTGCTGGATCTCAATCCGCCAGTGTCAGAGGAGCAACTCTCTTTGGCAGAAAAACATCAGTTTACCTCGCCTAAGAGAGTGAAGAGTGTGTTCTTTTAACCACTCCAGTTTTCAGACTGCTGTGACCAAACCCAGGGCCTGCCCTGACAAACGCTTTCCAAAGCGTGGTTCTGATGTCCGGTTTCCATTTCCACCTGAGGTGGTCAAGGAGTGGTCTCACTCCCCAAAGGTAGACCCCCCGGTGTCTAGGCTCTCAGCCCGGACCGTTGTGTCGGTGGCTGACGGCACCTCACTTAAGGATTCCACTGACCGTCAGATTGACCTTCTGGCCAAATCTGTGTATGAAGCTGCGGGGGCCGCGTTTTCCCTGACTTTTGCAGCAGTGTGGGCTCTCAAAGCCATCTCTGCTTCTCTAGAGGAGATGCATTCCCTCACCAAGGAATCTATGCCTGAGATGGTTACCTTAACTGCTCAGGCTTCAGCTTTTTCATCTTATGCCATGTCTGCCATGCTAGAGGCTGCTCACCGCACTGCGGTGGCTTCAGCTAATTCTCTTGTTATCCGCAGGATTTTGTGGCTTCGAGAGTGGAAGGCAGATGCTTCTTCCAAGAAGTTTCTTGCTGGGCTCCCTTTTGCTGGTTCACGGCTGTTTTGTGAACAGCTGGATGAAATCATTAAAGAAGCTACTGGCGGGAAGAGTACTTCCATGCCACAAACCAAGACCAGGAAACCCGCCCAGGGTAGGAATCAATCGAGGTTTCGTTCCTTTCGTTTTTCCAACTGGTCATCCTCTAAGCCTTTCGCATCGTCCGCTAACTCAGCCAAGGATCAGAAATCCAACTGGCGCCCAAAAGCGCGTCCGCAGAAGACCGCAGGAGGTTCTGCCACTAAGGCAGCTTCCTCATGACTCTCGGCCCGCTCCAACCACGTCCTTAGTCGGTGGCAGGCTCTCCCACTTTGGCGATGCTTGGTTAAAGCAAGTCTCCGATCAGTGGGTGAGAGACATCATATCTCACGGCTACAGGATAGAATTCTCTTCCAGCCCTCCAAACAGATTTTTTCTCTCAACTCCCCCCTGCTCCAAGGCTGCCGCCTTCTCGCAGGCCGTGGCGTCCTTGCAGGCAAACGGAGTGATTGTCCCAGTTCCCGCTCAGGAACGGTTCAGAGGTTTTTACTCAAATCTCTTCCTAGTTCCAAAAAAGGACGGTACCTTCCGGCCCATCCTGGATCTCAAGCTTCTTAACAAGCATGTTCGGGTGCGGCATTTTCGCATGGAGTCCCTGCGATCAGTCATTGCCTCTATGACCCAAGGGGAGTTCCTGGCGTCCATCGACATCAGAGATGCCTATATTCATGTGCCAATCGCAGTGTCACACCAGCGTTGGTTACGTTTTGCGATAGGAGAGGATCATTTCCAATTCGTGGCTCTCCCCTTCGGGATAGCCACGGCCCCTCGGGTATTCACCAAGGTCATGGCGGCAGTGATTGCGGTCCTGCACCTCCAGGGGTTGGCAGTGCTCCCTTACCTGGACGACCTTCTGGTCAAGGGTCCATCCAGCGCAGACTGTCAGCGGAGTGTTTCGCTCACTCTCGCCACCCTAGCCCAATTCGGGTGGAATGTCAATCTTCACAAATCCACTCTGACTCCGACTCAGAGTCTCACATACCTAGGGATGCAGTTCGAGACTTTGCCGGCACTTGTGAAGTTGCCCTTAATCAAACAGCAGTCTCTCCGGCTAGCGGTGCGCTCTCTCCTGAGGCCCCGCCGTTATTCCCTCAGGCGCTTGATGCAGGTGCTGGGTCAAATGGTGGCTTCCATGGAGGCGGTTCCCTTTGCCCAGTTCCATCTGCGTCCTCTGCAGCTGGACATCCTCAGCTGTTGGGACAAGCGGCCTTCCTCCTTACAGAGGTTAGTGGCTCTGTCGCCACGGACCAGGAGCTCTCTTCAAGGGTGGCTTTGACCCCTCTCCCTGTCCCAAGGGCGCTCCTTCCTGGCTCCGTCCTGGGTGATTCTCACCACGGATGCCAGCCTATCCGGCTGGGGAGCGGTACATCTCCACCACAGAGCTCAGGGCACTTGGACTCTGTCCGAGTCAGCCCTTTCAATCAATGTGCTGGAAACCAGAGCTGTGCTTCTAGCTCTCCTAGCCTTTCACCACCTGTTGGCAGGCAGGCACATTCGAGTCCAGTCAGACAACGCGACAGCGGTTGCCAACATCAATCACAAAGGCGGGACACGCAGCCGCCTGGCAATGTTGGAGGTCCAACGTATCCTTCAATGGGCGGAAGACTCCAAGTCCACCATATCCGCAGTCCACATCCCTGGCGTAGAAAACTGGGAGGCAGATTATCTCAGCCGTCAATCCGTGGACGGTGGCGAGTGGTCCCTGCACCCGGCAGTGTTTCAGTCAATCTGCCGCAAATGGGGCACTCCGGACGTGGACCTATTGGCATCCCGTCACAACAACAAGGTTCCGGTATTCCTCCTGAAGTCATCTCCATTATGACCAGGGCCCGTAAGTCTTCCTCCGTCAAGATCTATCACAGGACTTGGAAAATTTTCCTGTCCTGGTGTCGCTCTTCCGGCCATTCTCCTTGGCCATTCTCGTTGCCGACCCATCTGTCTTTTTTACAGTCCGGTCTGCAGCTAGGACTGTCCCTTAACTCTCTCGAGGGACAAGTCTCAGCTCTATCAGTGCTGATCCAGTGGCGTATCGCCTGGCTGGCTCAAATCCGCACCTTCATGCAAGGTGCGTCTCACATCATTCCGCCTTATCGGCGGCCCTTGGATCCCTGGGACCTTAGCTTGGTTCTCACGATATTGCAGAAACCCCCCTTTGAGCCTCTTAGGGAGGTTTCTTTGTATCGTCTTTCTCAAAAGGTGGCCTTTCTAGTTGCCATAACTTCTCTCAGGAGAGTCTCTGATTTGGCTGCGCTCTCCTCGGAGTCACCTTTTTTGGTTTTTCACCAAGACAAGGTAGTTCTCCGTCCGACCCCGGACTTTCTTCCTAAGGTGGTCTCTCCCTTCCACCTTAACCAGGATATTTCCTTGCCTTCCTTCTGTCCGGCCCCTGTTCATCGCTTTGAGAAAGCGCTGCATACTCTAGATCTGGTGCGTGCTCTCCGGATTTATGTGGCTCGCACCGCTGCGCTTAGGCGGTGCACCTCTTTTTGTGCTAACCACAGGGCGGCGCAAGGGTCTCTCTGCTTCTAAGCCGACCTTGGCCCGTTGGATTAGATCGACCATTTCGGACGCCTACCAGAGTACTCAGGTGCCTCCCCCGCCGGGGATCAAAGCACACTCGACCAGAGCTGTCGGTGCCTCTTGGGCTTTTAGGCACCAGGCTACGGCTCAACAAGTCTGTCAGGCTGCCACTTGGACTAGCCTGCATACCTTTTCGAAGCACTACCAAGTGCATGCTCATGCTTCGGCAGATGCGAGCTTGGGCAGACGCATCCTTCAGGCGACTGTCGCCCACTTGTGAAGTTAGGCTCCGCCTACTTCTTAGTTTTTTCTGTTTATTCCCACCCAGGGACAGCTTTGGAACGTCCCATGGTCTGGGTCTCCCAAAGGAACGATAAAGAAAAAGAGAATTTTGTTACTTACCGTAAATTCTTTTTCTTATAGTTCCGTATTGGGAGACCCAGCTCCCTCCCTGTTGCCTGTTGAAAAATTGTTTAAAAGAACAGAGAGTCCTCAGTGGTTGATACCTTTTAATGGCTAACTGAAAAGATGGTAATAATTGCAAGCTTTCGAGACTACTCAGGTCTCTTCATCAGGCATGGTATAACACAAAATCTGAAGAGTCACGTATTTATACACAACAGGACTTAGAATAGTGCAGAAACGCGCACAACTGGACAGCGACATATTTTTACTGCACTATTCTAAGTCCTGTTGTGTATAAATACGTGACTCTTCAGATTTTGTGTTATACCATGCCTGATGAAGAGACCTGAGTAGTCTCGAAAGCTTGCAATTATTACCATCTTTTCAGTTAGCCATTAAAAGGTATCAACCACTGAGGACTCTCTGTTCTTTTAAACAATTTTTTTTATCTCTACTGGCTAACACGGTACAAAGATATATTTTACTTGTTGCCTGTTGGCAATTTTCTTGTTCCGTGTGTTATCACCGGCTGTTGTCGTGGACAGAGTCTCCGGTTGTTCCGGTTCTTACTCGGTTCTACTTGTGGGTGGCTATTCTCCTTCAGCTTTTGCACTAAACTGGCTAGGACTGGCTACCAGGGGGTGTATAAGCTCAGAGGGAGGAGCTACACTTTTAAGTGTAGTACTTTGTGTGTCCTCCGGAGGCAGAAGCTAAACACCCATGGTCTGGGTCTCCCAATACGGAACTATAAGAAAAAGAATTTACGGTAAGTAACAAAATTCTCTTTTTTAGTCACAGTACACCTATAAGTGCCAACTCTAGTATTTGAGGTGACAGCCACAGTGTCCCATAGATGTTAACTATTTTGCCCCATAGCTACATCATCCCCATAACTGAATTTATAATAGTCTATCTCCATATACAGTGCGTTGAAAAAGTATTCATATCCTGTGAACTTTTCTACATTTTTTCACGTTACCCCCACAAACTGAAATGTATTTTATTGGTATTTTATGTTATATATCAACACAAAATAGCAAAGATTTGTAAAGTGTAAAGGAAATGTAACCTGATTTCTAAATGTTTTAAAAATCTAAATCTGAAAATTATGACGTGTATTTGTATTCAGACCCCTATAGACCGGTACTGTTAAGTAACCTAATTACTAAATTGAATCCATCTGTGTGTCATTTATTCTAGTAAAACTACATCTGTTCCGTGGAGGCATCAGAGGTTGTTTGAGAACATTAGGGATTAACAGGATCATGAAAACCAAGGAACACACAAAATGGCAAGGATAAAGTTGCAGAGAAGAGTAAAGCAGGGTTAGGTTATTTAAAAGATAGCCCAAGCTCTGATCATCTCAAAGAGCACTGTTCAATCCATCATCCAAAAATGGAAGGAGTTTGGCACAATTGCAAACTTACGACATGGCCGTCCACCTAAACTGACATCCCAAACAAAGGGAGTACTAGTTAGAAAAGCAGCCAAGAGGCTGATGGTCACTCTGGAAGAGCTGCAAAGATATACAGCTCATATAGGAGAATCTGTCCACAGGACAACTATTGGTCATATGCTCCACAAATCTAGCCTTTATGGAAAAGTGGCAAAAAGAGCGTTTTTAAATCAAGCCATAAGAAATCCTATTTAGAGTTTGCAAATATCCATGAAGGATACACAGATAGCAAGTGGCACAAGGTACTCTGGTCATATAAGACCAAAGTAAAACTTTTTGGGTAAAATACTATGTGTGGCAGAAAACAAACACTGCAAATCACCCTGAAAATGCCATTCCCACTGTAAAACATGGTGGTGGCAGTATCCTGGTGTGGCAATGCCTTTCTTCAGCAGGGACTGGAAAGCTAGTCAGAGTTGATGGGAAAAATGAATGGAGCTAAATACAGGGTAGTCCTGGAGAAAAACCTGTTAGAGGCTGCAAAAGTCTTGAAAATGGATCATAGGTTCATCTTCCAGCAGGACAAAGACACTAAACATACTGCCAGGGGCTACAATGGAATTATTTGGATCAAATTAAATTCATGTATTTGAATGGCCAAGTGACAGTCCAGATCTAAATCCCATTGATAATCTGTGGCAAAACTTGAAAATTGCTGTTCACAGATGCTCTCCATCCTATGTTGCTGAGCTCAAGTGCTTTTGTAAAGAAGAATGGGCACATATTTCAGCCTCTAGATGTGCAAAGCAGGTAGATACATACCTCAAAAGACTTGCAGCAATACTTGCAGCTAAAGGAGGTCCTACAAATAGTGACTCAGGGAGACATTGTACATAGAGAACTTGGTGTGGGCGGGGCTAACTTTCTCAGCTCTGCTGCATGCTAAATCTAAAAACTGTTACAACTGCTGCACTCAGCAAACTAAGTGATACATTATTGGAATCAGGATCTGTTTTTCTACATTATGCTGCTCTGAGACGTGGTAGCAAAAACCTGCTTCCAGAGTCTCTTTAAGTTTGTATGCATAATGTAAAAAAATCTGTGGAAAAGTTCATGGTCATGAATACTTTTTCAAGGCACTTTAGCTGGAATCTGCCTGCAGCTACAGCAGCAGTAGCACGCGCCAATCGCTAGAATTCAACCATTTTGACTCTAGCCTTGGCCCACATAAGGATCAATTAATCTAAGAACAGCTGATGGTATTATGGCTTTCTCTATTTATGATAGCCGGCAGTCATACACTGAGCGTACTATCAGTGGCAATGGATAGCACTTGTATAGTGTCTCTTCTAAAGGCCCAGTCACACACAACGACTTACCAGCGATCCCGAAAACGATGCGACCTGATAGGGATCGCAGGTAAGTCGCTGGGAGGTCGCAGGTGAGATGTCACACAGTCAGATCTTACCAGCGATGCAGGAACAATACAGGTCGCAGTAGCGACCTGTATAACGATTTCAGCAGTCACTGTGATCCTGTCACACAGTGTCAAACACAGCAATGTTTCCTGCCCAGCAGGACATCGCCTTTGAAGAAAATGGCCTGGACCATTCTGCAACGACTAGAGATCTCACTGCAGGGGCCTGATGGCTGGTAGGTGTCACACATAACGAGATCGCTAACGGGATCGCTACTGCGTCACAGACACCGTGACTCAGCTGCGATCTCGCTAGCAGTCTCGTTATGTGTGACGGTACCTTAACTCTGCTACCTGTCATTATTGCACAGCTGACAGCGCATTTATAGCATGTCTATCGTTAAGTGCTCATTAATGATTATTGATCCTGTGTCTTTCAATCTGTGTGATTGCCTATATAACATCTACACTTTAATGCTCATTTTGTGCTTAGTGTTCATAATGTCTGTTTATATTCAGCCTCAGACACAGTGATTAGTGTTGGACAGTGTGTTCATAGTGCACTCAAATTGTTATAATCTAATATTGAAATACTATATCAGTGACACATTAGTGATTGACAGTGCATTTATAGTGCACTAGAAACAGGAACATATCAGTAATATTGATGAGCAAGCACTAAAATCCTCAAGTGCATGTCCGGGTTGGAGGCTCGAATGGGCTCAACTTGAGTAATGAATGGAAGTCAATGGGAAACTCAAGTATTTTTCTGGCAGACCTTCCCAGGAGATCTGGCCAGCAGGAAAATCGCGAAATGGATAGAACCAGCACTCAAATGAAATGGGACAAGCATGGGGAAGACACCTGGATACATCTCTGACTCCCTGGTTGTTGCAGGGAACAATGTTGTCGGAGTATTACTCTACTTTTACAGAGTGACAATAAAACATACAAAACCGAAGACAAAATGGATTTTATAGGAAAAAAAATGTTAGGAAACATTATTTCCTGTATAATGACATGTATTTAGGGCAAAATAAAAAAGAGGGGAAAAAAACGCCTCCTCCACCTCCTAGGCTTATGTTCACACGTAGGATTTTTCTGCTGAAAAAAATGACTTGTTGCCTCTTTAAAAAACACAGCATTATATTTCTTAAATCTCTTAGTTTTTTGCTGGTACTGTAAAAATCAGCTTTTAATTTGTTTAAAACTCATAAAAAATGCACCAAAATTGCAACCTGTGACCATAGCCTTAATAGCCAAGGCATTATTCACTATATTTCACCATATTTATTTAAATGAGGGATTGTAATATACAACGGAAGACACATATCGGACGGCCGCAGAATATTTTTTTTTTTACAATTTAAAAAAAGTTAGACTCCCACACTGGTAAAGACTATGTACTAAGTGCACGGCCTAGCAAAAGGGAGGGATTCCAATACACCATGGAAGACATGTTAAGAGAGGCCATAGAATACATTTTTTACAATTCTAAAAAGAGTGGGACTCCTACACTTTAAAGCCTGTGCACTAAGTGCATGGCTTTGCAAAAATTTGAAGGTGGGATTGCAATACACCCAGAAGACACATAGAGGAGGGCATCAGAATAATTGTATTTACAATTTTAAAAGAGTGTCACTCCTACTCTGGTAAAGCCTATGCACCAAGTGCAATGCCTAGCAAAAATTGAAAGGTGGGATTGCAATATAACCTGGAAGAAATGTTGAGGAGGGTCACAAAATAATTTATTTTACAATTCTAAAAAGAGTGGGACTAGAGTGGGACTCCTACAATAGCAAATCCTATGCATTAAGTGCAAGGCTTAGCAAAAATTTAAAGGAGGGATAGCAATACACCGCTAAGACATATAGAGGAGGACCTCAGAATATTTTTTTTACAATTTTGAAAAGAGTGGGATTCCTACAGTGGTAAAGTCTATGCACTAAGTGCAAGTCTTTCGTGTTTGGGTCTGTGGGTGAGTGGCTGTGTATTTCTGCTTGTGTTTTAAGGCCTGAGGTAGCGAAAGCTGAACACTCACTGTGCTGGGACAAGAAAGTGGATGTAGTTGCTGATGGTTGCGAATGTGCAAGCAATCAGAATACATTTTTTTTACAGTTTTAAAAAGAGTGTGATTTCTACACTGGTAAAGCTTATGCACTAAGTGCAAGGCCTAGCAAAAATGTAAAGGAGGTACACCACTGCGCAACCAGCTCTGTCCTCACCTATTGTACCATCACCCATTCCCTGTAGACTGTGAGCCCTCGCGGGCAGGGTCCTCTCTCCTCCTATACCAGTCTGTCTTGTACTGTTAATGATTGTTGTACGTATACCCTCTTTCACTTGTAAAGCGCCATGGAATAAATGGCGCTATAATAATAAATAATAATAATAATAATTGCAATACACCATAGAATCATAGAAGGGTAGAGTTGGAAGGGACCTCAAGGGCCATCGGGTCCAACCACCTGTGAGTGGCAGGTTTTCCTAAATCATACCAGCTATATGGTTATCCAGCTTCCGCTTGAAGATTTCCATTTATGGAGAACTCACTATCTCCCCTGGTAGCCTGTTCCACTCTCTGACTGCCCTCGCTATCAGAAAGTTTTTCCTAATGTCTAATATGAATCTCCTCCCTTTTAGTTTCATCCCATTGCATCTTGTACTTCCTTGTGCTAATGAGAATAGGGTAGTTCCCTCTGCACTGTGACTTCCTTTCAGATATTTGTAGACAACTATTAAGTCTCCTCAGCCTTCTTTTTTCCAAACTAAACATTCTCCTAGTTCTTTGAGCTGATCTTTTAATTACATGGTTTGCAGACCTTCTACTATCTTGGTTGCTCTTCTCTGGACTTGCTCCAATATATATTGATGTCTTTTTTGAATTGAGGCGCCCAGAACTGTACACAGTATTCCAAGTGGGGTCTGACCAGGGCAGAGTATAGTGGAATAATTACCTCTTTTGAGCTTGATTCAATGCTTGTCTTAATATATTGGCCTTTTTAGGTGCAGCTTCGCACTGTTGGCTAATGTTGAATCTGGAATCTAAAAACTTAAGGGGAATCTAAAAACTAAAGGGGAGGGGCGGCTACTTAGCATAAGACATGCATGTCTTATGCTAAGCAGCGGCACCTCCCCTTTAGGGCTCATTCACATGACAGTTTGTCCTGGTCAGTTCCTGTTTATTTGCGGACCCACGGACAGGACCATCTTTTCAATGTCTTTTTGTGTAGTATCGGATGGTACACGGTAGCACTTCCGTGTGCATCCGCTCCTACAAAAAAACACATCAGATGCCATATGTCCGTTCCGTTATTATGGAACATGCCTTATTCTGTTCCGTAATAACGGACCGTGACTCAATACAAGTCAATGTGTCCGCAAAATCCCTGGAGCCGCACGGAACCACTTCCGTGTCACCTCCGTTGGGTGCCCGTGCAGTCTGTGTCCTTCTCCCTGCCAGCCCCGATGCTGCCTGCATTGCAGTATCAGCAGCTTCTCACACAGCAGTGCAGGCAGCCACGGGGATGACAAGCGCTGCTGTCAGGAGGTTAGATGAGATCATTACCTGCTGTGACGATCCCCTGAACTCGTGACATCAGTGCTCTCACTGCCTTCTATGCCCGCCACATTCTCAGATCATGTCTCGCGGGTGGCCCAAGACTGTCACTAGCGGTGACGTTACGGCTCCCGCGATACTGCTGAGAACGCGGCGGGCATAGAAGTCATTGACAGCGCTGACGTCAGGAGTGCAGGAGATCGTCACAGCTGGTAATCATCTCATCTAACCTCCTGACAGCAGTGCTCATCATCCCCTGCAGTGACCTGGGCTGATCTAATGATGTTAGCTCAGGTCACTGCACTGCTCTCCCAGCCAATGGGGAACACTCTGTTCTTCATTGACTGGGACAGTGGCTATGGTATGGATCATCGTGGGACCCCTTATTGGATTACGCCGAACCCGGATTTGATTGTTCTTTTCAATATATTGGTGAAAGAGGGAATGTTTTGGGGAGTGATTTTTGAAATAAAACTTTTTTGTTGTCTATTTTTTTTTTTATTACTGACTGGGTTGGTGATGTCGGGTATCTGATAGACGCCTGCACATCACTAACCCCAGGGCTTGATGCCAGGTGACATTACACATCTGGCATCAACCCCATATATTACCCTGTTTGCCACCGCACCAGGGCAACGGGATGAGTTGGGGCAAAGCGCCAGGATTGGAACATCTAATGGATGTGTGTCGCCCTGGGCAAGCCAGGGGACACAGGTCACAACACCACCACACCCCACACCCCAGGTAGGCACATCTGCTAACCAGAAATCCTTGTTGCCTTCCTCCAGGAGTCTGTTGATGCACACCAGGGGGTGGGCCAGGCGGTTAGCTCTACCCACCAAGGAGCTCACAACTCTGGAGGCAGGAAGTAACCAGGCAGTCCAGTCAGGGACATGAACGAGTGAACAGCAGATTAGCCCGGGTAGGGCAAGAGTGCAGTCTAGTCAGGGACAAGCTTAAGTAAACAGCAAGTGAAAGTAAGAGAAGTGAAAAAGGAGGAAAGCAAGAAGAGGTGACAGAGCAAAGAGTGAGCAAGCCTGAGAGCCCAGCTTTGTGTAGGGCTAGAACAGCAAGGTCAGCGACGGCGGTGACTGTCCGGAGGGGGACCGTTTGGAAGTTCCTGGAAGGACCCCGTTGGCTGTGTGCCCGGTGGTCTGGAGCAGTGTTCCGAAGGACAGTCAGCACCAGGGCAGGGGCCTCTCGGACCCCGGCAAGGCTAGGAGTCGCCAAATTTGCCGAATCCGTCAGTGAAGGGGACGTAGATCCCCCAGCAACCAAGTCCCGATTGACGGCAACAGCCCGACCATTACAGGGGAGACACCGCCACCGCCAGGGCACCAGTTTCCCCAGGGCCAGCGCCTGCGGGCAAAGTGTAGTGCTCCTCCGGCCCAGCTTGAAGCCGGGGAGCGGGTTACCGGTGGGGACCCATCGCAACCATCCGTACATACAGGTGCAAGGAAGAGGGACATCACCGTCACCTACCGGGAAAGCAAAGCAGCCGTCTGTGGGACCGTCCTACCAGCCGTTTGGTTTACCGTACAAACTGTGTCCAAGTCTCAGGCTGAGTGAGTACCATAGTGCCGCAAGGCACAGCGCTGCCCCCGCGTCCCTGCGCCCACCAGGCCCTGCACCTCACAAGCCATCACCGGGCCCCGGGATCACCAACCCCTACCCACGGAGGGGCAACACAACACCTGGCTGCTCCCCCATCACCATCCCCGGGATCCCCGCATTGAGCAGCGGTGGTGCAATCACCACAACCGTGGGTGGCGTCACGAACTATAACAATCCCATCACCCAACAAACACCCCCTTTCACTCACGGGCGAGGAGTGCCGCTCGAGGAAAAACCCCCGGGATCCGGCCTACGGCTCGAGCCACCACTGAGCAGCCGGACCCGAGCAGAAGGGGTGAGCGCGGTGTGCTGACACCCTCCTCCCCGCCCGCGACAACTTGGCGTCACGAACAGGATCTTACCGCTCTGCCGTCTGGTGGAGGTGCGCCTTGTTACCGCCGGAGGTATCCGGCAGAAAAATTTCAGAAGCCGCCATCTTTGGCGCGAAAAGTTCCCGCTCGAGCGTCTTCTCGAGCAGTAGAGGCGCGAAGGCCAAAACCCCGCCCCGAGAGAGGAGGGGCCGGAAAGAGCTAAGGGGGACGGAAACAAGATGTCTGCGCCCGACGGAGCCGCTGGAGGAGCGATGGTCGCAGCCGCAGCGGCACCCGCGGATGGGAATGGGCCTGCCCAGGTCCCGGCCGTACCGGCGGGAGGTGCCGCGGCCCCCGCGCTTGCTCAGGTCATGCCGTTTTCCTTGCCCTATGCGCCCGGAGCTGCCTGGCTACCGCAGTATGACGGGAAACCGGATGCCTTACAGGCCTTCCGGAAAAAGCTTAACCCGTTGCTAGAGCTGTACCCCCTGACTGATAAGCAACGTGCAGCGATAGTGCTAGGCCAGTTAACCGGTGCGGCGGAGCAGGAAGCGGAGACCTGGGCCGAGGGGGACCGGCTCTCTGTAGCCACCATCTTCGAGAAGCTACAGACTGCCTTCGAGACCCGGACTGAAGCTGAGCTGAGGATGCAGTTTTACCAGTGCCGGCAACGAGCTGGGGATAGCATTCGGGACTATGCTCTACGTCTGCAGACCGCCCTCCGCACGCTGAAGCGGGTGAACTCTATTAATGAGGCGGATAGCAACAAGATGTTAGTGGAGCAATTTGCGCAGGGGATGAGGTCCCCTGAGGATCGTAAACAACTCCGGCTGTGGGCCCTGGAACACCCTGATGTGGACTTTGCTGTGTTAAAGGAGCGGGCTATCAAAGCACTACAGCCCCCAGCTGCTGAAGTTCTGGAACCCGTCCCGTGGCCCGTCGAGACAGCTCCCGTTGTGGCGGCCCCAGCCAAACCAACCTCCTTAATACCTGCAGCCTCGAGCAGCACAGTGGAAGAACTGGCAGCCCAGGTCCGTCGCCTGGACGGAGACCTTGCCAAGATCCTTGCTGCGCTACAACCTCTGACCAGATCTCAGCCTCCAGCACAGATACAGCTTGCTGACAGTCCCGAAGATGTTCCCTGGATGCAGCGGAGAAGCGCTAACAACCCGCGGAGCAGACCTCCAATCTGCTACAAGTGCCGTAAGCCGGGCCATTATTACCGACAGTGCCCGTTAAACGAGCAACCCCTGGGGCCCCGGGCCAATCCTCAGGAGTAGAACACCGTGGCCCCCCGGACTGGCGAGACCGATATGTCGGGGCCCGCCCCATCATCCCCGTGGCTGTGGACGGCATACCAGTGATGGCTCTCTTGGACACTGGATCACAGGTAACTACCATCCCGTACACGTTGTATCAGCGATATTGGGCCACAGACGAGCTGGCGCCTCCAGACAATAGTATAAATTTGATTGCCGCTAATGGACTTCCATTGACCCAGGTGGGGTATAAACAGGTGGCTATGACAGTGGGGCAAGCTGAACTGCAACACCAGGGTATGATTGTGATCATGAATGAACCGAGTGATCATAACCCGAAAATAGTGCTGGGAACCAATGTGATGGAACACTGCATGGCTGATGTGTTGAACCTATTGCAACAGCTAGCCGCCACGGCGGCGGGGAGCCGGCAGAGGGCTGTGCAGCGTGAGATCCGCGCCCTGATGTACCGCCAGCATGTAAGCTCAACCGGAGGGGAGATTGGTGGAGTGCGAGTGATGGATGTTGCTCCATTGACTGTGCCCCCTAGGAGTGAGATGATGATCTGGTGTAGGGCAGCAGTAGGGCCTCAGGGACGTGACTACCCTGCGATGATGGAGCCCATGCCTTCCGAGCACTGGCCCACTGTAGTAGCCGCCCGAGGGGTGGTAGATGTGAAGAAGGGGAGAGTGCCTGTGAGAGTGTTGAACTGTGGGGAGGAAGAAGTCAGGCTCCCCCGGTATGCCACCATTGCCAAGCTGCTCACCCTGGACCCTCACACTATCCAGGAAGCCAGTCCATCCACACTCCCACCTACCACCAGCACTTCCCCACCCCAGGGGGACACCAAGGAGTGGCACCAACAGCTACATGTGGGCACTGATGATACCCCTACACATCACAGGGCAGGGGTACACAGGGTGGTGCAGGAGTACGAACAGGTTTTCAGTAAGCACCCCCTAGACTTTGGGCAGATCAAGGGGGTCCAACACCACATTCCCACGGGTGAACATCCCCCTATCAAAGAGAGGTATAGACCTATTCCCCCTGCACATTACCAGTGTGCCAAAGATATGTTAAAGAATATGAAGGAGGCAGGGGTTATTCGGGACAGTTGTAGTCCCTGGGCCGCTCCGTTGGTACTGGTCAAGAAGAAGGATGGTACCATGCGGATGTGTGTGGACTACCGGAAGATCAACCAGATAACCCATAAAGATGCCTATCCATTGCCTCGTATTGAAGAATCTTTGGCTGCACTGAGAACGGCAAACTACTTCTCGACCCTTGACCTCACCAGCGGATACTGGCAAGTGGCCGTGGCCCCAGAGGACCGGGAGAAGACCGCCTTCACCACCCCGATGGGGCTCTGCGAATTCAATAGCATGCCGTTTGGGTTGTGCAATGCCCCCGGGACCTTCCAACGGCTGATGGAGTGCTGTCTGGGACATTTAAACTTTGAGACCGTCCTGCTGTATTTGGATGATGTGATTGTTTATTCCCAGACGTATGAAGCCCATCTGGAACACCTGGCCGAGGTGTTCGCGTCCCTTGCCAAGTACGGGATGAAGTTGAAGCCCTCAAAATGCCACCTGCTGAAACCCAGGGTGCAATATCTAGGGCACGTGGTGAGTGCGGATGGTGTCGCCCCCGACCCTGAGAAGATCACTGCCATCCAAAGCTGGCCGAGGCCCACTACAGTGAGAGAAGTAAGGCAGTTTCTGGGTCTGGTGGGGTACTATCGACGCTTTATAAAGGGGTACACGAAGATGGCCGCCCCCATGCAAGATCTCCTCGTGGGACAGACCAAAGGTGGTAAACCCGTCGGAGCCCCACTGTCGTGGGAGGACAAGCAAAAGGAGTCCTTTTGCCAGCTGAAGGCGGCCCTGACCGGAGAAGAGGTCCTGGCGTACCCTGACTACGGGCGCCCATTCATCCTCCACACGGACGCCAGTAACGTGGGGCTAGGAGCGGTCCTCTCCCAGGTCCAGGATGGAAAGGAGAAGGTGATTGCCTACGCCAGCCGAAAACTCCGGCCGACCGAAAGGAACCCTGAGAACTATAGCTCTTTCAAGCTCGAGCTACTGGCGTTGGTGTGGGCTATCACGGAGCGGTTCCGGCACTATTTGGCGGCAGCAAAGTTCACCGCATTCACGGACAACAATCCGCTGACTCACCTGAACACGGCCAAGTTGGGCGCGCTGGAGCAGCGGTGGGTAGCCCGGTTAGCCAACTATGATTTCACCATAAAGTACCGAGCTGGTCGTGTCAAAATCAATGCAGATGCACTCTCCCGGATGCCCCATTTGTCAGAAGAGGGGTGTGAGGATGACGACCTCGAGGAGATTGAGTTGCCTGCGTTTCACCAGCCGCCTGCTGAGAGGGTACAAGTATGTCAGCAAAGGGTGGATCTGGACCCGCGGCCCAGTCAAGAGTGGCAGAACGCCCAGGACCAAGCGCCGGCTGTCCGCCTTGTCAAGACTCTGGTGGAACAGGGCGCCATGGGAATGGACCCTAGCGCTCCAGCCGAAGCTCAACGCTTGTGGAAAGAACGAAAACGGCTCTACCTACACCAAGGAAGGCTGTGCCGTGAGCTGATCAACCCAAAAACCCATGAGAAAATATGCCAGTTGATCGTCCCTCAAGCTGAGGTCGCTACTGTCCTGCGGGCATACCATGATGGTGCTGGCCACTTCGGGTGGAAAAAGCTGGAGATGCTGTTGAGGGAGCGGTTCTATTGGAGTGGGATGCGGGAATCGGTGGAAGCCTGGTGCCGAGGGTGCGGTCCTTGTACATTGAGGAGAAAGGACGAGACTAGCCAGAGGGCACCATTACATCCCATCGTTACCCATCAGCCGCTGGAGCTGGTCGCCCTGGACCATGTCAAGCTCACCCCTAGCCGAAGTGGGTACACCTATGCATTGACCATGGTAGACCACTATTCAAGATTTATGGTGGTCGTCCCTGTTAAGGACCTAACTGGTCGAACCGCTGCTCGAGCGTTCCAGGCTTATTTCTGCCGACCCCACGGGTACCCCGAGAAGGTGCTGACAGACCAAGGCCCGGCTTTTGAAGCAGAAGTGTTTCACGAATTCTGCCAGTTGTACGGCTGCAAGAAGATTCGGACCACCCCGTACCACGCCCAAACCAACGGCATGTGCGAGAAAATGAACCACTTGGTCCTGGGACTCCTCAAGACGCTGCCGCTGGAAGAACGGAACATGTGGCCAGAAAAGTTGCCCGACTTGGTCGACATGTACAATAATATCCCGTCCAGCTCGACGAAGTGCACCCCAGCATATCTGATGAGGGCTCGGCCTGGCCGCCTGCCGGTGGATCTGGAGATGGGGTTGGAGGCCCCGGAGGCACTCCCTTCAACGGCAGAGTGGGAAAGTCGGAGGAGGGCACAGTACCGGCAAATCCAGGAGTATGTGGAGAAAAACCTCAGTCGAAGTCGAGAACAGCAAGAGCACCGGTTCAATCAGAAGGCGCCCGCAGGTCCTTTCCAGCCAGGAGATGTGGTGCTGAAACGGAAGAGAAAAGCCCACAAGCTGGATGATCAGTGGGAGCAGGTCCCTTACGTCATACAACCCACAGCCTGGGAAGATGGGAAGACCTACCAGATCAGTCGTGACCAAGGGGGCACCCTGGCCACTGTTTCCCGGGACCATCTAAAAAAATGCCCCCCAGCGTTGAAGGCAGAGGCTGAAGTACCGGTTCCTCCACCCGTGGAGAAGGCAGCAGAGGTAATCCACACTGTAATGGGTGACTTCCCAGCAAACTGGCCTACACAAAACGGCGCGGTGATACTTCCAGTGATACTGTTCCCACAACCCGTGGATGAAGAAGTAGTGAAAGCGGTTAACCGTGAGCCAGAACCAGTGCCAGTGCCCAGGGATGAACCTGTACCCAGCCCCCCTATACCTCCGCCTGCCCCACACTATAGCAGGGAGGAGGAACCGATTGTTCCCTCTACCCCACTGTTTAGCAACACTGACACCGGGACCCGAAGGTCCACCCGTTCCAACCTAGGTAGACCCCCACTTAGGTACAGGGAGACCGTTCTATGAGTAAAAGGGGTCCGCAAATGTAAAAGAGTGTTGTGTGCCTGTTGAAAAAAGTTTGAAAGTTTGCCAAAGTTGAAAGATGATGAAAAATGATTATCCGAGTTTTCACCTGATTCACCGTGTGATTTGCAACCGGCTGGAGCCGGCACCGTTGTCCCCGTGGGGACCGTTAAAAGTTTATGCATGGGAACTAGCCATGGACAAGCCCGTGAACTCTGCAGGGCAACCACAAACGTTAGTGGCTTGTAAATATGTTGGGTACCGTTACCGTTTCCGCAATGCCGCCTCCGGAGAGGCAGGTTGGAGGGAGGGCCCTGAGCAGAGCAGGCCAGGGCCCAGCCACCAAAGGAACCGGTGGCTACCCTCTGGAGGGAAGGACAGATCCCGCTCGGGTACCGTGTGCTGGACTGTGGGTCAAGGGGTGCTGCCTGGGTTTTAAGGGCAGCATCAGGGCCAGGTTACTTGGGTGGGAGAGAGCGGAAACCGTGACCGTATACCGTTGAAACGTTAAAAGTAAATGTGCCTCCCGTCTTGGGAAGAGTTATTGAAATGTATATATGGTTAACCCTGTTATCCCCTTTTTACAGAAAAATAAAACCGGTGTAGGACGGCAGCCCGCGGACGGTCTGCGTTTTGCTAAGGGGGAATGTGTCGCCCTGGGCAAGCCAGGGGACACAGGTCACAACACCACCACACCCCACACCCCAGGTAGGCACATCTGCTAACCAGAAATCCTTGTTGCCTGCCTCCAGGAGTCTGTTGATGCACACCAGGGGGTGGGCCAGGCGGTTGGCTCCACCCACCAAGGAGCTCACAACTCTGGAGGCAGGAAGTAACCAGGCAGTCCAGTCAGGGACATGAACGAGTGAACAGCAGATTAGCCCGGGTAGGGCAAGAGTGCAGTCTAGTCAGGGACGAGCTTAAGTAAACAGCAAGTGAAAGTAAGAGAAGTGAAAAAGGAGGAAAGCAAGAAGAGGTGACAGAGCAAAGAGTGAGCAAGCCTGAGAGCCCAGCTTTGTGTAGGGCTAGAACAGCAAGGTCAGCGACGGCGGTGACTGTCCGGAGGGGGACCGTTTGGAAGTTCCTGGAAGGACCCCGTTGGCTGTGTGCCCGGTGGTCTGGAGCAGTGTTCCGAAGGACAGTCAGCACCAGGGCAGGGGCCTCTCGGACCCCGGCAAGGCTAGGAGTCGCCAAATTTGCCGAATCCGTCAGTGAAGGGGACGTAGATCCCCCAGCAACCAAGTCCCGATTGACGGCAACAGCCCGACCATTACAGGGGAGACACCGCCACCGCCAGGGCACCAGTTTCCCCAGGGCCAGCGCCTGCGGGCAAAGTGTAGTGCTCCTCCGGCCCAGCTTGAAGCCGGGGAGCGGGTTACCGGTGGGGACCCATCGCAACCATCCGTACATACAGGTGCAAGGAAGAGGGACATCACCATCACCTACCGGGAAAGCAAAGCAGCCGTCTGTGGGACCGTCCTACCAGCCGTTTGGTTTACCGTACAAACTGTGTCCAAGTCTCAGGCTGAGTGAGTACCATAGTGCCGCAAGGCACAGCGCTGCCCCCGCGTCCCTGCGCCCACCAGGCCCTGCACCTCACAAGCCATCACCGGGCCCCGGGATCACCAACCCCTACCCACGGAGGGGCAACACAACACCTGGCTGCTCCCCCATCACCATCCCCGGGATCCCCGCATTGAGCAGCGGTGGTGCAATCACCACAACCGTGGGTGGCGTCACGAACTATAACAATCCCATCACCCAACAAACACCCCCTTTCACTCACGGGCGAGGAGTGCCGCTCGAGGAAAAACCCCCGGGATCCGGCCTACGGCTCGAGCCACCACTGAGCAGCCGGACCCGAGCAGAAGGGGTGAGCGCGGTGTGCTGACACCCTCCTCCCCGCCCGCGACAGATGCGCCACTTCTGGGGTGGCTGCGGCCTGGTATTCTTAGGCTGGGGAGTGTCCAATAACGGTGGACCTCCCTAGTCTGAGAATACCAGACCACAGCTGCCCGCTTTACCTTGGCTGGTGATCCAATTTGGGGGGATCCCACGTTTTGTTTTTTTTTAAATTATTTATTTAATGTAAAATAACAGCGTGTGCTGCCCTCTGCTTTGGATTACCAGCCAAGGTGAAGCTGCCAGCTGTGGTCTGAAGACTGCAGCCGTCTGCTTTAACCTAGCTGGCTACAAAAGATAGGGGGGACCCCACGTCGGTTGTTTTTTTTTTTGGGCTAAATACAAGGCTAAGCACCCTTTAGTGCCACATGTAAGTCAATAAAGGTTGCCAGCTTAGAATATGCAGGGGGGTAGGACATTATATTTGTCTTTCTCATCTATCTATCCATCCCTCCATTCATTCATCCTTCAATCCCTCTATGTCTCTATATCTATCTATCCATTGCTATATCTACCCATCTATTTATCTTTGTAGCTGCTTCCATTTTTTGCGGTCCGCAAAAAAAACGGAAGGCACACAGATGACACACGGACCTATACGGAACAGATGTCATACGGATGCCACACGGATGCATCCGTGAAAAAAACAGACCATTTTTTGCGGACCGCAAAATCGGAACAGTCATGTGAATGTAGCCTTAGTGTGAAGGTTTGAGTGGCTGTTCATCAGCATCTTGCACCTGGCTGCAGCCATCTTTATGAGGAAGGCTCACCACATTCTGTGTGTGCATACATCATCTGTCTTGGCTCCTTTTGGTGAGTTTTTTTTTATATAGTTCTATGTGGTTTTTCTAACGAATCTGGAATCTATGATTATGCCCAAGTCCTTTTCCCCTGTGCTATTGCTTAGTTTAATTCCTCCCACACTATACTATATATGGATATTACATTTCTTTTACCCATATGTAGGACTTTGCATTTGTCCCTGTTAAACACCATTCTGTTATCCTCAGTCCATTGTTCGAGTGTGTCTAGATCCTTTTGAATACAAACTCTTTCCTCTCCAGTCAGGGCCACCACCAGGGGGGGACAAACAGGACTCTAGTCCGGAGCCCCAACAGAAGGGGGGCCCCTTCACGCTTCATTTATTGGCTTGTGTGTGAGGTGTTGAGGCGGAGCAAGGATGGAGGCGGGGCTGGGGTGGAGTCTCGAGGGGGCCCCAAAATTATGCCAATTAGGGGCCCTGAAATTCCTAGTGGCAGACCTGCTCTAGTGTTGGCTACTCCTCCTATCTTAGTATCATCTACAAATTTTATGAGTTCCCCAATAATTTCGTTATCCAGATCATTTATAAAGATATTAAACAACACTGGGCCGAGGATATGGCCTTGCAGCACCCGCTTTTGACTTTTCTCCAGTTTGATGTGTAGCCATTTAGTATTACTTGTTGTGCACGATCAGTAAGCCAGTTGTGAATCCTTCTAACTGATTTTTCATCGATTCCGTACTTGATCATTTTTTTCAATGAGGATGTTATGTGATACCTTATCGAATGTCTTACGGAAGTCAAGGCATACTATATCCACGGCATTCCCATGGTCCAACCATTCAGTGATTTTGTTATAGAAGGAAATCAGGTTGGTCTGACAAGATTTATTAGTAATAAGGCCTTTCTGGCTTTGGTTAATTAATGCCTTCTCATCCAGGTATCTAAGTAAATGTTCTTTGACAATTTGCTCAAAGATTTGTCCTGCGATGGAGGTCAGGCTTACTAGCCTGTAATTCCCTGGATCCTCCTCTTTCCCCTTTTTGTGGATAGGAATTACATTTGCCCTTTTCCAATCTAGAGGGACCACTCCTGTTTCACATGACTTATTGAAGATTATTATGGCAAGCGGTACTACGATTTCCTCAGCAATCACTTTCAAGATTCTAGAAGACATCCTGGATGAGTTACTGAGGAGGGCCACAGAATTTTTAATTTTACAATTCTAAAAGAGGGGTACTCCTACACTTGCAGAGCCTATGCACTAAGTGCATGGCTTAGTAAAAATGTAAAGTAGAGATAGCAATACACCCGGAAAGACACATAGAGGAGAGCTTCAGAATATTTTTTTTTTTTAAAGAGTTGGACTCCTACAGTGATAAAGCCTATGCACTAAGTGGAAGTGTTTAGTGTTTGGGCCTGTGGGTGAGTGGCTGTGTATTTCTGCTTGTGTTTCAAGGTCTGGGGTAGGGACAGCTGAACGCTCACTGTGCTGGGACAAGGAAGTGGACATGGTTGCTGATGGTGGTTGCAAATGTGCAGGAAATCCTAGCATGTTTAGTGGTTGAAAAACAGCTGTGAAACATAAGGGGCATGGACTTCAGCACGGCGCTTGAGCACCAGGGATTCTCAATCGAGTATCAAGCTTGCATGAGCACCCAGATGCTCAATCGAGTATCAAGCAGTGGCGAGCACGCTTGCCCATCAGTAATCGGTATCTATCTGAACACTAACGTGCACTGGCAACAATTAGCCATTAGATTCATGCACATGAATTGCTACAAATTTAGTTCTCCCTCTATAATAACATAATCGTAGCCAAACAATAAAACATTTCAAGGGTGGTCCGATACCAAAAATTATCTTTTCAAATATCTATTTTTACACCCTAATCACGCAGGTATACAAAATTTGGGTTTATGAAAATTGTTTCAAATCCAGTGACTGCCGTTTATTTTTTTTCTTATGCCCTGATTTAAAAAAAAAGGGCATGAAATAATGTACAAGCAAGATGAAAAATCTCGACATTGCTCGATACTCGATCAAGCATCAGGGTGCTCAAGACACTCGGTCATCGATCGAGTATCTTGTGGATGCTCGATATGCTTGATTCCCAGTCCGGTCTCTGTCTCCCTCTCTCTCTAGCAGCTCCGAGCATTCAACCTATTGGGTTGAGTACTGGGCACTCAAGCATTTTACAGATGTAGTAGCAGTTACAGCCACGGGGAGACTCTGTAAGTATGTTGGGCTTTAAGCCTTTTGCTTCCTTTTTTTTTTTTTTAAAACACTTACCGAATATTGCCAACTTTTGACCAAAGTGTTCAGTAAGCCAAGCCCGTACGAACTGGCCAAGGCTCGTACCAAATCTGAAATTGGTGAACATGAACCAAACAGATTCACTCATCTCTACTTGCAAATGGCGCTTCTTCCTTCTGACCCTTCTGGGTGTAAGGAGGGATTAGGAGCAGTTGGATGCTAGGATACCAAGGAATGAGCATCTCCTCTGTAACTGAAGCTAATATACCTACCTCAGTTACAGGGAAAAGCAAAGAACAGTAATTAAATGTTGAAATATTAAAAAAACCCACTGTCAATCCAAATCACTGGTATAACCCCTACATCTGTGCAGAAAAAAAAATGTTCAATATATATGCATGTAATTATTACAGAAGGGGGAACACATTTTAAAATGTATTTTAGTGGTAAAACAAATGTGAAAAACTCATATATCCTTTATTTTTTACATTGATATAACCCTATATTGTCAAAAAATAAAGAGTATGAAACTAACATTACAATTAAAGGACTTGTATCATGAAAAAATATGCAATAATTATTTGTATATCTGATCAAGAACATTTTTTACATCTCTTTAAACTACGTGTAATGAAAAATTCAGTAAATGAGTCATCAGATCCCTACTTCACCATTCAGTCGGGGTTGGGGTCCTTCTTAAGTCACATGACTAACAGCACAGTGTAGCTCAGCAGTACACAAAGGAAAGTGGAATGCTTGTATGGGGGACATACGATGTGTGTCACTTGACTAAGAACCAAGTGTTTGAAACGCGTCCTCTCTGTCTTGGGTTTGTTTCACCCCAACATGGACTTTTTAATATGTAAATAATAAAGAATCAACGTTTTAAAGAATTTCCTGTTTGGACTCAAGTTGCTGGAATATCTTCCTTCTCCATCCACTAGTGTATGCAGGAGAGAGAGGCAGGGGGAGCAGAACTACAAGTCTCAGCATACTCCATCCACTAGTGTATGCAGGAGAGAGAGGCAGGGGGAGCAGAACTACAAGACTCAGCATACTCCATCCACTAGTGTATGCAGGACAGCAGCTGCCGAACTACAAGGCTCAGCATCCTCCATCCAGGACTGTATGCAGGAGTTTTTTGTCCAAAAACGTAAAATGTAAAAAAAAAAAAAATGACGTGGGCTTCGCCATATTTACGTATGCTAGCCAGGTACAGCAGGCAGGTACGGGCTGCCCCCAACCCCCAGCTGCCTATTTGTACCTGGCTGGGAACCAAAACTATAGGGAAGCCATTTTTTTAATTATTTCATGACTTTCATTAAATAATTTAAGAAAAAAAAATTGATGTGGGCTTCGCACAATTTTTGTGTCCAGCCAGGTATAACTAGGCAACAAGCTTTCTGGGCACACCTGCTGCGAATTGCAGTCCGCATCCGCCCCAGAAAATGGCACTTTCATAGAAGTGCCATCTTCTGGCGCTGTATCCAACTCTTCCAGCTGCCCTGGTGACGGGTGGCTCGCTGGGTAATACGGGGTTAGGGCCAGCTGTTTATTATCAACTGGCCTTAAGCCCGAAATTCATGGTGTCACACCAATATTAGACATGGCCACCATGAATTTCTTGTAAAGATAAAAAAACACAGAAAAATATTTTTATTAGAAATAAAACACAACACAATTAGTGACTCCATCTTTATTGAAATAAAAGAACCCCCCTCCTGCGCCATAGTCATGGGTCAAGGGTCCCGCGCCGTCCAATCCGGATCCTATATCATCTGATCGGTCTGCTGGAAGGCAAAGCGATCAGATGATGTCAGGTTCAAGGGCCTGAATCACATCACACATCAGCTGATTGTATAAACGGCTTTTATACAATCAGCTGATGCATCAGTGCAAAAATAAACCCCTATACTCACCTGTCTGCAAACTCCCGACATGTCTGGTCGCTCCAGGAGCCGCCGGTAATCAGCTGGTGCAGTCACCTGAGAGCATCACCTGATCGCTTAAGCCAGCTGGGCGGTAAAAAGCCGGCCCCACCGCTGGACTTAGACTTTCAGCTGATGCCGTAGCATGACTGCATCAGCTGATTACCGGCAGGTCCTGAAGCCGATCAGACGTGACCCGGGAGGCTGCAGACCGGTAAGTGTGATATTTTGTTTTCTAGTGTACCCGCTTAGCAGCTGGGAGCGGACATGGCGCCGGACGGGAGGTGGAAGCAAGGGAAGGGGGGGGTAAGCACTGGAGGACCCGATCGCCGGCGGCAGGAGCAGCATAGTGATTGCAGGGCAGGTGGGAGGGAGCGGAAGTCGGTGGGGGGGTTTGAATCGGGCGACGGGGGGCAAAGGAAGTCAGGGGGGGAGCGGAAGACAGCAGAGAGGAGCAAATACCTTACCGGATGGCAGCAGATCGGGGTGACCGGCTGTGACCGCGATCTTCAGCGTCCATGAACATCCTGGAGAGGGCAGGCACCCACCGGTCCCACCGCCACTCCACATCTGATTGGAGGGATAGCGTCACATGGACGCAAGCTCCAATCAGATCGGAGAAGGAGGAGATGCACAGGTGCCAATGGCCGATGATGTAGCAAATTTACAAATTAGCCATGTGGACAGAGCCAGAGGTGCTGGCCCTCAGCACTCTTCAGATTTTCCGGTACGCCGTATCGGCACGTACCACCGCAAAAAAAGCACTGTTTAGCATAAGTATTATACAAATTACTCACTTTGTCTAGCAGGACCTGTGGTGAGGTCATAGCCATGTGACCAGAAGGAGCGGGGCCTCAGCCACCAAAGCTGGATACCAGGTCACATAGATATGACCTCACCACAGGTGCTGCTAGACAAAGTGAGTATTTTGTATAATATTTATGCTGATTCTAACAGAGGGAGGGGAAAATTATGAATATATGATCTGCTCCAGTGCAACTGTCACTCAAGAAGCTGCTCATTTTACAAACTTCACTTTCTTGGATTTCAAAACCTAAACATCCGAGCTGACCACTACAGGTATGTATGGACTGATAGTGCCTGTATAGCACTGGCTTTAGGTTATATACAAAAATCCTGGTGACTGGTTCCCTTTAATGCAATTTCTAAATGAATGCAATATCCACAAGATGGCAGACTGAGTCAAAATATCTCCATATTGTATTATACAGTGCCTTGCGAAAGTATTCGCCCCCCCTTGACTTTTTCAACATTTTGCCACATTTCAGGCTTCAAACATAAAAATAAAAATTTTAATGTTATGGTGAAGAATCAACAAGTGGGACACAATTGTGAAGTTGAACAAAATGTATTGCTTATTTTAAACTTTTATAAAAAATAATAAACTGAAAATTGGGGCATGCAATATTTTTCGGCCACTTTAAGTTAATACGTTGCAGAGCCACCTTTTGCTGCGATTACAACTGCAAGTCGCTTGGGGTATGTCTCTATCAGATTTGCACATCGAGAGACTGAAATTCTTGCCCATTCTTCCCTTGCAAACAGCTGGAGCTGAGTGAGGTTGGATGGAAAGCGTTTGTAAACAGCAGTTTTCAGCTCTTTCCACAGATTCTCGATTGGATTCAGGTCTGGATTTTGACTTGGCCATTCTAACACCTGGATATGTTTATTTGTGAACCATTCCTTGTTGATTTTGCTTTATGTTTGGGATCATTGTTTTGTTGAAAGACAAATCTCCGTCCCAGTCCCAGGTCTTTTACAGAGTCCAACAGGTTTTCTTCAAGAATGATCTTGTATTTGGCTCCATCCATCTTCCCATCAATTTTAACCATCTTCCCTGTCCCTGCTGAAGAAAAGCAGGGCCAAACCATGATGCTGCCACCACCATGTTTCACAGTGGGGATGGTGTGTTCAGGGTGATGAGCTGTGTTGCTTTTACGCCAAACATGTCGTTTGGCATTGTGCCCAAATAGTTCGATTTTGGGTTCATCTGACCAGAGCACCTTCTTCCATATGTTTGGTGTGTCTCCCAGGTGGCTTGTGACAAACTTTAAATGACAATTTTTATGGATATATTTGAGAAATGGCTTTCTCCTTGCCACTCTTCCATAAAGGCCAAATTTGTGCAGTGTACGACTGATTGTTGTCCTATGGACAGACTCTCCCACCTCAGCTGTAGATCTCTGCAGTTCATCCAGAGTGATCATGGGCCTCTTGGCTGCATCTCTGATCAGTCTTCTCCTTGTTTGAGATAAATGTTTGGATGGACGGCCGGGTCTTGGTAGATTTGCAGTGGTATGATACTCCTTCCATTTCAATATGATCGCTTGCACAGTGCTCCTTGGGATGTTTAAAGTTGTGGAAATCGTTTTGTAACCAAATCCAGCTTTAAACTTCTCCACAACAGTATCACGGACCTGCCTGTTGTGTTCCTTCGTCTTCATGATGCTCTCTGTGCTTTAAACAGAACACTGAGACCATCACAGAGCAGGTGCATTTATACGGAGACTTGATTATACACAGGTGGATTATATTTATAATCATCAATCATTTAGGACAACATTGGATCATTCAGAGATCCCCAATGAACTTCTGGAGTGACTTTGCTGCACTGAAAGTAATAAGGAGGAATAATATTGCACGCCCCACTTTTCAGTTTATTATTTTTTACAAAAGTTTAACCCCTTCACGACCGCGGGCAGTAAAATTACGTTCTATTTTAACGTGACTTAACGACCAGGGACGTAATTTTACTGCCTAAAGTTCATTTGATTGCTGTGGCCATAGCAACGGCTTTCAAATGATGTCCCCTGCTGTTTTTTACAGCAGGGGACCTTTGCTTCACCCTAGGGGGGGTGGCATCACCATCCCCCATCGACGATCGATGTGATTGGCTGTTCAAATCTGAACCGCCAACCACATCTTTCGCACTGATTTCGGTAAAAATAATGCCGGAAATAGTGCGATACTGTGAGATCCAGCTATGAGACACCGTAGCAGGTACAGCAGATCATAGGTGGATCTCAAACATGCCGCCCCCAGCCCCTGCAGCACTGATTGGAGCGATCGTGCTATGACGCGCAATCGCTCCAATCAGTGTGCAGTGGGGCGGTTTTATTTGCTGGTGGCCGCCCTCCCCAGGCCTGTGCTGGTCTGGGGACCCTCCCCCAACATGTCTGCAGTGTGCAGCACTGGCTGGTACTAGTGGTACCACGCCATCGCTGCTGCTGCCGCTGCTGTCACAGAGCAGGAGCGGTGAGTATTGTGCTCACCTTGCAGCCTCTGCGCGCTCCTGTGATTGCTCCTGCGCGCTCCCGTAATGGCCCCTGCCCGTGCCCCCCTGCGATCTGCCCCCGACATCCCGATCTGCCCCCCCGACATCCCGATCTGCCCCCCCCGACATCCCGATCTGCCCCTCCGACATCCCGATCTTCCCCTCCGACATCCCGATCTGCCCGCCCGACATCCCGATCTGCCCGCCCGACATCCCGATCTGCCCGCCCGACATCCCGATCTGCCCCTCCGACATCCCGATCTGCCCGCCCGACATCCCGATCTGCCCTCCGACATCCCGATCTGCCCCCCGCCATCCCAATCTGCCCCCCGACATCCCAATCTGCCGGCCTCCCCCGTGATCTCTATTCTGCAGCTCCTCCGGTATCTCCCTCCTCCTCTGCTCTCCCCCTCTGCTGTCCCCCTCTGCTGTCCCCCCCCCCCTCTGCTGTCCCCCCGACGTCCTCTTACCTGTCTTCACCGGCCGATCACATCTGCCTCCATCGCTGGGTCCTTCTTCCTGGGTCTTCTGCTGAGCTGTCCAACTTCCTGCCTGCTGGCTGCTGCTGTAAAGCTGTTCCTCCTGCTAATCCTCTGGGTACTGTAAGTATAACTTTTTTTTTTTTTTCCTTTTTTTTTTCCTCTATCCCCTGTCCATTTTTACACCTCATGCGTCCGTGCGTCCCGCTGATCAGGGATGCAGATAACGTATCTGCATCCGTGGTCAGTTTTCGGCGGGACTTTTTTTCCCGTATCCCTGACGCTTTTTGTATCGCATCAGTCCGTGCGTCCCGCCGAGCGCTGATCAGGGATGCACATAGCGGATCGGCATCCCTGCTCAATTTTTGGCGTGACAAAAAGCATCGGGGATACGGAAAAAAAAGTCACGCCAAAAATTGAGCAGGGATGCCGATCCGTTATGTGCATACCTGATCAGCGCTCGGCGGGACGCACAGACGGATGCGATACAAAAAACATCGGGGATACGGAAAAAAAAGTCACGCCAAAAATTGAGCAGGGATGCGGATCCGTTATGTGCATCCCTGATCAGCGCTCGGCGGGACGCACGGACGGATGCGATACAAAAAGCATCGGGGATACGGAAAAAAAAGTCACGCCAAAAATTGAGCAGGGCTGCCGATCCGTTATGTGCATCCCTGATCAGCGCTCGGCGGGACGCACAGACGGATGCGATACAAAAAGCATCGGGGATACGGAAAAAAAAGTCACGCCAAAAATTGAGCAGGGATGCCGATCCGTTATGTGCATCCCTGATCAGCGCTCGGCGGGACGCACGGACGGATGCGATACAAAAAGCATCGGGGATACGGAAAAAAAAAGTCACGCCAAAAATTGAGCAGGGATGCCGATCCGTTATGTGCATCCCTGATCAGCGCTCGGCGGGACGCAAGGACGGATGCGATACAAAAAGCGTCGGGGATACGGAAAAAAAAGTATCACATCTGTCCGTGCGTCCCGCTGAGCGCGGATCAGCATCCCTGCTCAATTTTTAGCGTGACTTTTTTTTTTTTTTTCTCCGTATCCCCAGCGCTTTTTGTATCTCATCCGACTGTGCCTCCTGCAGCGGCCGATCAGTGCACTGCGTCTGTGCGTTTGAAATGTCAAATGGCGTTCCTTGTCTTCTGAGCCCCGCCATGCACCCAAACAATTGATTTCCACCACATATGAGTTATCTGCGTACTCGGGAAAAATTGCACAATACGTTTTATGGTGCATTTTTTCCTGATACCGTTGTAAAGAGAAAAAAAAAAAGCTACGTTGTTGCTGTAAAAATTTAAAAAAAAATTAAAAAAAAAATAAATAATTTTCACAGTTCAACGTTATCAACTTTCAGTGGAGCCCCTGGGGGTACAAGGGGCTCACTAAACATCTAGATAAATTCCTTGAGGGGTCTAGTTCCAAAATGGGGTAATTTGTGGGGGTGCTCCACTGTTTAGGCACCATAAAACTCTGCGGCCCGCCTAATCCACCTCTCCCCTCGCTACTCCCCAGCCTCGCCACTCTGCCAATCCCTTCACTGGCTTCCCATCACCCAACGACTCCAGTTCAAAACACTAACCATGACATACAAAGCCATGCACAACCTGTCTCCTCCTTACATCTGTGACCTAGTCTCCCGGTACCTACCTGCACGCAACCTCAGATCCTCACAAGATCTCCTTCTCTGCCCCTCCCTTATCTCCTCTTCCCACAATCGCGTACAAGATTTCTCCCGTGCATCCCCCCTACTCTGGAACGCTCTACCTCAGCACATCAGACTCTCCCCTACCGTGGAAAGCTTCAAGAGGAACCTCAAGACCCATCTCTTCCAACAAGCCTACAACCTGCAATAGCCCTCAGTCCAGTAGACCACTGCGCAACCAGCTCTGTCCTCACCTATCGTACCATCACCCATTCCCTGTAGACTGTGAGCCCTCGCGGGCAGGGTCCTCTCTCCTCCTGTACCAGTCTGTTATGTACTGTTAATGATTGTTGTACGTATACCCTTTCACTTGTAAAGCGCCATGGAATAAATGGCGCTATAATAATAAATAATAATAATAATAAATAATAATAATAGGGGGGATCTAAAAACGTGACATGGCGTCCGCTAATGATTCCAACCAATTTTGCTTTTTTTTTTTAAATAGCCACTGGGTTAAATACACAGGTTATCAAATCAGGACAGCAATATTGCGCATCAGGGTCACCATATGCGAAAAAAATATTAAAATTTAACTTTTAATTAATTTATTCATAAAAAATGAGGATAATCCTCACTAGTACACAAACAATACAAAAAGGTTTGGCCCCTCCTATTTTTCAAGGGTTTAATGCAAACCATAAACAGGTTAGTACCGCTATATAAGGTGGAACTTTTTCACCCATAAACCAGGTGCCAGTTTCAGAAAGTCCACTGATGAATAAAGAAATGGATTTATCTCACCAAATTCTGATACACCACATAATAGATTCGAATGGGTTCAGGCATCCTCCTGGCGGAACCTCATGATTAAGAAAATGTACCTCCCAACGCGTTTCGTTAGAAAAGCAAACTCATCAGGGGAGCTTATAATTGTGGCAATTGCATCTCAGATCTCATAAAAAATGAGTCCAAAAATTCATCATATGCAATAAACATAGACTCAATAAGGAGTCATGTATGCGGTAAATCCAATTCAGGTCCCATAATCCATGGACCTCACTCCCAATGACATGCACGTGGCAGGAGCGGCCGTGCTTATCGCTCCTGCCACGCGATAAGCACGGCCGCTCCTGCCACGTGCATGTCATTGGGAGTGAGGTCCATGGATTATGGGACCTGAATTGGATTTACCGCATACATGACTCCTTATTGAGTCTATGTTTATTGCATATGATGAATTTTTGGACTCATTTTTTATGAGATCTGAGATGCAATTGCCACAATTATAAGCTCCCCTGATGAGTTTGCTTTTCTAACGAAACGCGTTGGGAGGTACATTTTCTTAATCATGAGGTTCCGCCAGGAGGATGCCTGAACCCATTCGAATCTATTATGTGGTGTATCAGAATTTGGTGAGATAAATCCATTTCTTTATTCATCAGTGGACTTTCTGAAACTGGCACCTGGTTTATGGGTGAAAAAGTTCCACCTTATATAGCGGTACTAACCTGTTTATGGTTTGCATTAAACCCTTGAAAAATAGGAGGGGCCAAACCTTTTTGTATTGTTTGTGTACTAGTGAGGATTATCCTCATTTTTTATGAATAAATTAATTAAAAGTTACATTTTAATATTTTTTTCGCATATGGTGACCCTGATGCGCAATATTGCTGTCCTGATTTGACAACCAATTTTGCTGTCAAATGGTGCCCTTCTCTTCTGAGCCACGCCATGCGCCCAACAATTACTTTCCACCACATGTGAGGTATCTGCGTACTCAGGAGAAATTGCACAATACGTTTTATGGTGCATTTTTTCCTGATACCCTTGTGAAAAAAAAAGCTACCTAGTTGAAGCAACAGTTTTGTGGTAAAAAATGTTTTTTTTTCTTTTCACGGCTCAACGTTATAAACTTCTGTGAAGCCCCCAGGTTTTCAAAGTGCTCATCAAACATCTAGAAAAATTATTTGAGGGCTCTAGTTTCCAAAATGGGGTCACTTGTGGGGGAGCTCCATTGTTTAGGCACCTCAGGGGGTCTTCAAACCTGACATGGCGTCCGCTAATGAGTGCAGCTAATTTTGCGTTCAAAAATTCAAATGGCGCTCCTTCCCTTTCGAGCTCTGCCGTGTGCCCAAACATTTGATTTCCACCACATATGAGGTATCTGCGTACTCAGGAGAAAATGGACAATACATTTTATGTTGCATTTTTTCCCGATACCCTTGTGAAAAAAAAAGCTACCTAGTTGAAGCAACAGTTTTGTGGTAAAAAAATTTTTTTTTTCTTTTCTTGGCTCAACGTTATAAACTTCTGTGAAGACCCCAGGTGTTCAAAGTGCTCACCAAACATCTAGAAAAATTATTTGAGGGCTCTAGTTTCCAAAATGGGGTCACTTGTGGGGGAGCTCCATTGTTTAGGTACCTCAGGGGGTCTTCAAACCTGACATGGCGTCCGCTAATGAGTGCAGCTAATTTTGCGTTCAAAAATTCAAATGGCGCTCCTTGCCTTTCGACCTCTGCCGTGCACCCAAACAATTGATTTTTACCCCATATGGGGTATCAGCGTACTCAGGAGAAAATGCACAATAAATTGTAGGGTGCACTTTCTCTTTTCTCCCTTGTAAAAATGAAAATTTTATGGCTAAAGTAACATTTTTGTGTTAAAAAGTAAAATTTTCATTTTTTCCTTCCACATTGCTTTGGTTCCTGTGAAGCACCTAAAGGGTTAATAAACTTCTTGGATGTGGGTTTTGAGCAGTGTGAGGGGTGCAGTTTTTAGAATGGGGTCACTATTGGGTATTTTCTGTCACCTCAGCCTCTCAAAGTCACTTCAAAGTGATGTGGTCCCTAAAAAAAAATTATTTTGTAAATTTTGTTGGAAAAATGAGAAATTGCTGATGAACTTTGACCCCTTCTAACTTCCTAACGAAAAAAAAATTTCTTTCGAAAATTGCGCTGATGTAAAGTAGACAAGTGGGAAAGTTTATTTAGTAACTATTTTGTGTGACATATCTCTCAGATTTATGGGCATAAATTTTCAAAGTTTGAAAATTGCAAAATTTTCAAAATTTTCGCACAATTTCCTAAATTTTCACAAATAAACGCAAAAAGTATCGGCCTAAATTTACAACTGACATGAAGTAAAATATGTCACGAAAAAACAATGTCAGAATCGCCAGGATCCGTTGAAGCGTTCCAGAGTTATAACCTGTCAAAGTGACACTGGTCAGAATTGCAAAAAATGGCCCGGTCATTAGGGTGTTTTAGTGGCCGGGGTTGAAGGGGTTAAAATAAGCAATAAATTTCGTTCAACTTCACAATTGTGTCCCACTTGTTGTTGATTCTTCACCATAAAAATAAAATTTTTTATCTTTATGTTTGCAGCCTGAAATGTGGGAAAAGGTTGAAAAATTCAAAGGGGCCGAATACGTTCGCAAAGCCCTGTATACACTGTGTGCAGAATTATTAGGCAAGTTAATAAAAACCAAATATATTCCCATCTCACTTGTTTATTTTCACCAGGTAAACCAATATAACTGCACACAATTTAGAAATAAACATTTCTGACATGCAAAAAACAAAACCCCAAAAAATTAGTGACCAATATAGCCACCTTTCTTTATTATCACACTCAACAGCCTACCATCCATAGATTCTGTCAGTTGCTTGATTTATTTATGATCAACATTGCATGCAGCAGCCACCACAGCCTGCCAGACACTGTTCCGAGAGGTGTACTGTTTTCCCTCCCTGTAGATCTTACATTTTATGAGGGACTACAGGTTTTCTATGGGGTTCAGATCAGGTGAACAAGGGGGCCATGTCATTATTTTTTCATCTTTTAGATCTTTACTGGCCAGCCACGCTGTGGAGTAGTTGGAAGCATGTGATGGAGCATTGTCCTGCATGAAAATCATGTTTTTCTTGAATGCTACCAACTTCTTCCTGTACCACTGCTTGAAGAAGTTGTCTTCCAGAAACTGGCAGTAGGTCTCGGAGTTGAGCTTCACTCCATCCTCAACCCGAAAAGGTCCCACAAGTTCATATTTGATGATACCAGCCCGTACCAGTACCCCACCTCCACCTTGCTGGCATCTGAGTCGGGGTGGAGCTCTCTGCCCTTTACTAATCCAGCCTCTGGCCCATCAAGAGTCACTCTCATTTCATCAGTCCATAAAACCTTTGAAAAATCAGTCATAAGATATTTCTTGGCCCAGTCTTGACGTTTTATCTTATGTTTCTTGTTCAAAGGTGGTCGTTTTTCAGCCTACCTTACCTTGGCCATGTCGCTGAGTATGGCACACCTTGTGCTTTTTGATACTCCAGTAACGTTGCAGCTCTGAAATATGGGCAAACTGGTGAAAAATGGCATATTGGCAGCTTCACGCTTGATTTTCTTCAATTCATGGGCAGTTATTTTGCGCCTTTTTTGCCCAACGCGCTTCTTGCGACCCTGATGGCTATTTGCCATGAAACGCTTGATTGTTTGGTGATCACGCTTCAAAAGTTTGTCAATTTCAAGACTGCTGCATCCCTCTGCAAGACATCTCACAATTTTGGACTTTTCAGAGCCCGTCAAATCTCTGTTCTGACTCATTTTGCCAAAGGAAAGGAAGTTGCCTAATAATTAAGCACACCTTATATAGGGTGTTGATGTCATTACACCACACCGCTCCTCATTACAGGGATGCACATCACCTGATTTACCTAATTGGTAGTTGGCTCTCAAGCCTATACAGCTTGGAGTAGGACAACATGTATAAAAAGTATCATGTGATCAAAATACTCATTTATTACATATATATGTAAAAATAAAATACTCATACTAATAATTCTGCACACAGTGTATACACTATTTTTGATTTTTAGTTTTGCAAATACTGTTTTATTACAGCAAATAGCATAAATATAAATCCAAAACAGTGAATTATTGTGTATATTTCAATTACTTAGTCCATTTAGGTAACTAACATAATGTAGGACATTTTTTAAAAACTAATGCAAAAGAAAACTTATGAAAGAGAATGCCTCTAGCAATCAGTCAGATTCCAGCTCATATTTTTAAAGGAACTATTCACAGTAGACATACAGTCCAATCTGTGGACAACAGGCTACATAACAGTAGGGACTGAGTAGATTGATATATGGCTGTGTAAGAAAAGATTAAGTATAACTTGTAATTCATTCTTTTATATTACTAACTGTCAATCAGTGAGCAAACAACCCACTGGACTCCTAGACCCAAAATGAACAAGAATTTATTTTAGTAAAGTACAACCTATACTGAATCGTTTCTCACACAATTATATATAAATCTGCTCGTCTCTCTTTAAAATAAGCTTCTTGCATATTGGACTGGGCTGCCTGTCAATGGACAGATTTGATTACATTAGAAACTAATCTGTCACTATAGGGATGTTCTCCAAACTTTATGCACTAATTTTAACACATTTCTCCTGTTTACATAGAAGGCACATGAAAGCAAAATTAATTATCACAATTTGTAAACAGATATACATAATTACACATAAAACAATGCAACTTATTTTCAAAATGTGTATCAAGCATTAACAATAGCTAATTGTTTGTAGGGAAGGGTAAATCAGTGGTGTGGCAGAGCAAAGTCCTGAATCGTGCATGCGCCGGCACTGACTTCATTCTATGTTCATAGATGAGGCTGCATTATAGAACTTTGCTCTGCCCTTAGTAGAGTAGAGTACAGAGTGCCTGCGCAGTCTGGTGCTTCACTTGTGCAGGTACAAGATTAACACTAATCTGTGGATGATGAAGGATATGTAATTCACATCAGAAAAGGATGGCAACTGCAGGGATTGAAGAGGTACTGAAAAAAGAAAAAAAGCCCATCGATCCCGACTGTGGCATATGCCACATATATAAGATATTTTTCTTCCATATGCAGGAAGAACTGGTAGCTTTGATACATGTTAATGGGGATGTCCACTACTTTTACATTGATTGCCTATCCTTAGGATAGGTCATGAATATCTCATCTGCCAGGGTCCAACAACCAGCACACCCGCCTATCATCAATGCTCAGTTCCGGAGCTGCCCCATCAACTGATAGTGGCCATGGCCGGGTATTCCACATCCTCCTCCCACCTCTGATCAGACATTGATGACCAATCCTAAGGATAGTTCATCAATGTAAAAGTAGTGGAAAACCTCTTTAATGGACTGTGGTAATAGAACAAATGAGAGTTTACATTGGGAAAACATGGTGACAGGTTAGCTTTAGCTCCAAATCTGCTATCATCAATCACTGCAAACAGCTGATTGGTGATGGTACCAGGTGTTGGACCCCCACCAATGTGGATTGGATAGGTCATCAATATAAAAGTAGTGGAGCAACCCTTAACTACATTAAGAGAACCAACTATGCTAAAGGGATGAAAAAAAAAGTCTTAAGGCCACTTTACATGCTACAATAAATCTTACGATGTGTCGGCCTGGTCATGTCGTAAGTGACGTACATCCGGCATCGTAAGTATGATTGTAGCGTGTAAAACCTCCGTACAATTGCGATTGAACGAACATCCGTTCATCGCATGCACGTCGTTCATTCCTCAAAGATTGAACGTGCGGTTGTGCAATGTTCCCGAGGCAGCACACATCACAGTGTGTGACACCCCGGGAACATTGAACGACAGCTTACCTCCGTCCGCGGCTCCCGCCGACAATGCAGAAGGAGGTTGGCGGGATGTTTACGTCCCGCTCATCTCCGCCCCTCCACTTCTATTGGCCGGCTGCCGCGTGACGTCGATGTGACGCCGAACGTTCCTCCCACTCCAGGAAGTGGACGTTCGCCGCCCACATCGAGGTCGTATGGACGGGTAAGTATGTGTGACGGGGGTTAATCGTTTGTGCGGCACGTTCAACAAATTGACCATGCCACACATACGATGGGGGCGTTGCAAATCGCATACGATATCGTATGCGAAATTGCAACGTGTAAAGCAGGCTTTAGTCAAGATAATGACGTGATCCCCTGCAAGTCCCATTACAATTATGACACTTTCATGACCACCATACAACATCAATATTTTTCTGTGGGGAACAAAGGCACAGGCAGCCTTGTGATAATAGCTAAAAGTCTGATTAATTTCTCTCTCATCTTGTTTTCCATAGGAAATGCAGCAGTTTCGCTGCTATGCTGCTTTTATTTTACCTTATCATTTTATCATGTAGTCCTAACCTCAGAATGCATTTGCAGATTTTGGGTAATATTGACTCAACTGTTGATGAAGCAACAGTATACCTTACATGACGTCACTGCTCTCGTCGAGTCTCGCAAAGGGCATCGCGAGACCCGCAATGTCTCACGAGTGGTGAGGTCATGTAAGGTTATTGGCATTACTGCTCAAGAGAAATGACTATGAGTGAAGTATGGAGCCCCGTTCACTTGAACCAGGCTCAATTGCTTTTATTTCAGAATCGCCAGGCGCTGTGGGATTGCTGTTCGCATTGGATTATGTCAGACCTGTGGGGTTTTTTGGGGAGCTTATAAAGTGGTGAACCGTGTCTTGTTTTTATTTAACCTCTCTCTTTTTATGTCTTTCAGGTTTCCTTTATTGGACTCTATGTGATTCCATGGATTACGTCGGATCTTCATGTTTTTTTGCTTTTCTTTTTTTTGTAAAATAAATTGATGAATAAGGGAGTTGGGGAGTGTTTTTTAAAAGAAAATATTTGTTCCTGTGTCTGTGTGTTTTTTAACTGTTTATTTGCCGGGTTAGTAATGGGGTTTCTGAAAGACACCTCTCCAATGCTAACCCCTAGTCTTGATGCCAGCTGTCATTTCACAGCTGTCATCAACCCCAATACTATCACCTGAATTGCCAATGCACCAGGGCAATAGAAAACAGTTGGGAAAAGCAGTAGCTGCTATTATTCGAGTGGGAAGATCCATGGGCCCTTCCCAACCAGATGTCAGCCTGCATCTGCTGCTTTAGCTTTGGCTGGTTAACAAAATAGGGGGGACCCCAAACATTTTTTTAAATTATTTATTTATTTTTACACTACAATACAGCAGACTGACTGCAATCAATCACAGATGCTGGCACAGAGAGTGGGTGGGTTAAGCAGTGAATATTCATTTTGTTTAAACAGGAGTTGGAGTGTATAGTAGGCTTACTGCAACCAATCACAGACGCTGGCACAGAGGGTGGGCAGGGTAAGCAGTGAATATTAATTTTGTTTAAACAGCGGTGGGAGTGCATAGCAGTCTGACTGCAACCAATCACAGACGCTGGCACAGCGGGAAGCAGTAAATATGCATTTTGGTTAAACATCGGGTGCGTAAGCAGTCTGACCACCATGTCATCTTTGGGTTTGTATAATTCTCCTGCTTTTACCCCCATTTGTTTTAATTTTCAGCCTCCTAGCCCTTACTAAGACCATTTTACAGCACTTAAATTCTGGTCTCCATTGACTTATTCAGGCTCAGGTTTGAGTCTGGGTAAAGTGGACTAAAGTCAAGCTGAACCCGAGCATCCACAGGTCCACATACCACTAGTAAAGTTTGGCACTACAAGAGTTCCTAAACTACAGCTCGAAAGGCCCTGACAGCCTGTGGCTGACCTCTTGTGCTATAAGAGGGTGAACTGTAGTCGCATTCCTCCCTGAATACACCATCTGCACTGGTGTATTGTAGTGTGTATTTCGGCATTGTAAATAATGTAATGTAATGTTTCTATGTATAAAGCATAGTGTAAGGTAAAATAAGATGTAAGAAATATTATGTTGTAATGTGTCATAAGATGTAATGTATAATGTAAGATGTAGCAGAGTTGTGTATAAGGTGCATATGACTTTCATAAGAATGTTATGCAACGAAATGGCAATATATAAGATAGGAATATTTGCTAATGTAACATATAATAATATAGGTGATAGATTAAAGGTCCAGTCACACTAAGCAACTTACCAGCGATCCCAACAACGATAGGGATCGCTGGTAAGTTGCTAGGAGGTTGCTGGTGAGATGTCACATTGCGACGCTCCAGCGATCCCACCAGCAACCTGATCTGGCAGGGATCGCTGGAGCGTTGCTACACAAGTTGCTGGTGAGCTCACCAGCAACCAGTGACCAGCCCCCTGCGCTGCGTGGAAGATGCTGCGCTTGGTAACTAAGGTAAATATCGGGTAACCAACCCGATATTTACCTTGGTTACCACCGCACGGAGCTACACGTGCAGAGAGCAGGGAGCAGCGCACACTGAGCGCTGGCTCCTTGCTCTCCTAGTTACAGCACACATCGGGTTAATTAACCCGATGTGTGCTGCAGCTAAATGTGCACAGAGCAGGGAGCAGCGCACAATGCTTAGCGCTGGCTCCCTGCTCTCCTAGTTACAGCACACATCGGGTTAATTAACCCGATGTGTGCTGCAGCTAAATGTGCACAGAGCAGGGAGCAGCGCACAATGCTTAGCGCTGGCTCCTTGCTCTCCTAGTTACAGCACACATCGGGTTAATTAACCCGATGTGTGCTGCAGCTACATGTGCACAGAGCAGGAGCCGGCACTGACAGTGAGAGGGGCGGAGGCTGGTAATGAAGGTAAATATCGGGTAACCAAGGACAGGGCTTCTTGGTTACCCGATGTTTACATTGGTTACCAGCCTCCGCAGAAGCCGGCTCCTGCTGCCTGCACATTTAGTTGTTGCTGTCTCGCTGTCACACACAGCGATCTGTGCTTTACAGCGGGACAGCAACAACTAAAAAATGGCCCAGGACATTCAGCAACAACCAACGACCTCACAGCAGGGGCCAGGTTGTTGCTGGATGTCACACACAGCAACATCGCTAGCAACGTCACAAAAGTTGTTCGTTAGCAGCGATGTTGCTAGCGATGTTGCTTAGTGTGACGGGGCCTTTAGTCTGCCCGGCAACAGACAGCAGGGACTAAATTAGATAAGTGTGGGACTAGCCCACAATGGGAGGGGTTAGCTCGTAGGGTAAGTGATTGTTTCCTCATAGAACATCAGATAGGGATCCACTAGTGGCTTGTGCGGATAGGCTAGTTATACAGGTCGATAAGGCCGCATGTAGTAGGTAACTCGTGACAACCGCAACTTTGAAACTGGAGTGAGATAGCGTGATCTCGTGAAGTGACTGTAGCATCAAACGGAACATCCAGAAGGCTAGAGACCTACCCTCGGACGAGTGTCTCTATTCTGAAGGAGCGAGAGTACGGACAAATGGCCAGGCCGCTTAGCGATAAGGTTCTGGGGTTATCACCACTGGTGTGTGATGAAGTTCGACTTTCCCCGGTAAGATCTCCTCTGGTGACTGCGAACCTAAAGCTCTTCACCGATACTATGGAGAATCCCCTAACCCCTCTCCTATGGGGAGAAGAAACCTTCTACTGTAAGTACCTTCTGCTCAATTCCTGCCTTAGTGTCCCGACCCCCTGGAGCCCTTACCATGTGAGGGAAGGAGATGTTGGCCTGCTAAATAGGAAGGTGATCGTGCTATATTGGGCTGGGTTGGGTTGGAGAACTTGAATCAAGAAAGATCAGGAACAACTCAATTAGAATTAAAACTGGACCTCATGATATATTGTGAAATGGAAAGTGTACTTAAAATATGACATAAGATACGTGCCTGCTATCTCACGTATGAAGTTGTGCTTGACGTACTGAGGAAACTGTTAAGTAAAGAACTCCTGGTTGAAGGGAACTGCTGGTCAATGTGTCAGTCTATACTGCTGTTTGGTCCTGGCCTGCCAAAGACATCAGTGACATGCAGCCTGCTAAGAGGTATGACCTGCACCACACAAGTCCACGCAGCCAGCCAGGACCACAGTTTTCTTGTAGCATACCGGGGCATCCAGAGTCAATCCCTCCCCCACTGCTACCGAATTGCACAACCCTACAGTGATTCCCTAATCTTGTGTGTGCATGGGTGAAATCAATGACTTGGTTATTTCCAAAATAACAAGTTATTCACTGTTGATTGGATTACTGGGGGTCCCAGTGATCAATAAGTTTAACAGACTCTGAAACCCTGTCTTGAATGCAGCAGAGGTGCGCTTACTCGACCTCTGCTTCATTCATTGTCTATGCGACTGCCACAAATAGTGAAACACCCTACTAGGCTTTTTCTGGCAGTCTAAGAATGAAAGAGTACTTCAAATTCAATGCTAATTGTAAGACCACCAAGATGACAGTGATTTGCTAATCTCTCAATATAAATTTTTAGCACGACTAAAGATTTGTGATATACTTCGTATACCAGACTATAAGTATTCAAATTAAATAGTCAAATTATCAAAGCATGTAACCTCATGATTGTCAAGGGGACACTGAAAAATTGTAAAGGCTGCATTGGGCAGCATTGCTTTTTAACAGAAAATGATTCTAAACATAATGGGCACCAATAATTAACAAACGAAAATGAATATTGCTAATGTTTTTTCTGTTTCCTCCTGGCTGGACGGCATTTTCTGCAGCAAAAGAAGAATATTTTCATTGTAATGTAGAGCATAACGAAGAGGCAGACAAGTAGGAACCCAATGACATCCAGGAGGTGGTACTGGTACCAGGCTAGTTCATGAGATGCTGGACGTAAGTGCTTTGCTCCCTTGTGACGCATAACAAATTCTATCCAAAAAACAGCTCTGTCAAGGGGTTTAAGTGGCTGGTCATGATGGATCTGTGATATCCTCATGGCATTTTCTTTATAACTAAAAGATAAAATGGTGGAACACTTATTTAGATTTTTTTTTTTTTGTGTTCCATTTCCCTTTATTAAACGTAAATTACCCCAGATGGGTAGTGGGTAGATCCACACGTCATTCTGCTGCAATGTAAACAAATACCAACAGGAACTACCGGGCTTGTAGTGGAGTTTTTGGAGAGTGTTTTTCGTTATGTTTTACAAATTCTTCCATTAAATTAATTTTCTTCAAGGCTCAGAAAACACCTTTAACACAATTTACTATTTATATATTGTAAGATATATATATATATATATATATATATATATATATATATATATATATATATATATATTCTTTAATAAGACCTTCTCTGTCTACATGTGCAAGCAATGTTTAAATTGCCTCTATGCATCTAAAATGAGAAATGAAGCAGCAGATCACAATAAAAAATATTTTACCATCTTGTTTATTTAAAGAGGTATTCCCATCTCCAAGATCCTATTCCAATATGTAGTAGGTGTAGTAATAATAATAATATTAGCAAATACCTCCAATTGTAGTATAGTTCGCTTGATAAGCTTCGTTACTTACCTAATGTGCAACGCATTGCAGTAGCTTAGGTTTCCTTTCTTATGACCACAACAGTTGCTCGTGGTCGTAATCATGGATACCCAAGCTATGGAAATGGCCTGCACATAAGGTATCAGGAGAACTATACTACATTTCTAATTGGAGGTATTTGTTAATTTTACTATTATTACACCTAATACATATTGGGATAGCATGTTGGAGAGGGGGATACCCCTTTAACTTCTAAATAGAACAATATGTTTCCATGGTAACAGACAACAAACAAACTCTGTGTAGTCAGGTCATGCAGTTGTATTCTTTTCCATCTTTACTTTCCTCCTTGGTAACCTACTAGACGTGTTTTAGGATAATGGATGAGACAAATGGAAAAAAATATAACTGTAGGTTTAAACCAAATAAAGGGTTTGTTTGCTGTTTGTTTTGGTAGGGACGCATTGCTGCATAGGAACTGCAGAATTGAAACTATAAACTAGAGATGATTTTTAAAGGGCACCTATCAGCTGATACATGCTACCCACGGTTTGGGTATGATCACAGCCAGTATGTTTCACTCTGAAACGCTGCAGCGTTTCAGAGACAAACATTTCCACCTGGAACCGAGCCACACTGTGCACTAGTTGTATACGCGGGTCCCTTACGTCTTCTCCTCGCCTGCTAACAGTGACTGACAGGTCTCTGCTATACACACATGTAGACTGAAGTTTAGACCTAAGCTTAACCTTTAAGCAAACTAGTCTACTGTCTGTTTTATGACCTTTTTTTTACTGAGGCCCGGGACTTAGATCATAATTGGTTCACCCATACTACTATGTTTTATGAACCATATTTTGCAGAATATTTTAATATAACATGTACTTCTGAAACTCTTACCTTGGATTGTTAATAACGGTGTTAACTGCATCCACTAAGTCTTGGCTCTGCATCTTGTTGATGTCTAGCATCACTGCCATGCCTTTGTTTTTCATATGAATAATATTATCTGGCTGGTCGGCAAATAGTGGAATTCCAACCATAGGCACTCCATGATAGATGGCTTCATAAATTCCATTAGTTCCTCCATGGGTAATAAAGGCTTTGGTCTTTGGATGACCTAAAAAAGGACAGTTGTAATCGTATATTATTATTACAACAATCTTTATTGATTATAACGTAGTAATATTCATGCCAATTTTTTTTTCTACACATTTGATTTACTAAGTAAAAACATCAACCCAAAAGTGAATCACTATGGATAAACGTAACTATCAAACCAAAAACGATAATTCACCAATATACATGTAATAGTATGCTAGTTCAGCCAACAACTATTTCATCACCCTTGTTCCAGTATCTGTTCCACAAGATCAAAAAAGCTAATGCAATACATGTATACGCTCAAGACTGGGTTATAAAGAGGGAGAAGAAAAAGATAAACGTCTTTGGGCTCCAACTATTAACCCTAGACCGCTCTTTTCTGCTTGATAAATCTCTTATACCTGGCTTGCAAAGTGAGACCTAAAAATGGCCATACACAAGCTAGCTGTTGGACAAACATGCAATCGACTGACAACTGTCTTTCCTAAATCACTCATACAAAAAACTTATCTGATCAGTTGAGTATTGATGCGTTTTCCCTCCAAAAAAAATAAAAGTATCATTTGTTGATATTCCAACTCCAGGATCCATCTCTCCCCGACATCATCTACTGGAGATGAGTAAGTAGGCCCTCATATAAATTAGATTGCTTGTTTTTTCAAAATGTATGAGGCATTTAAGTTTATAACTGTCATGTGGGCAGTGTGTGAGATGGCTTGGCCAGGGAAGCTGGCTGGAAAAGTGTGGTCAGGGAGCAGCATGAAATCTAAGATAACTAAAATAGCAGCAGAAATGTCAGGTACAGTGCTGGCCAAAAGTATTGGCACCCCTGCAATTCTGTCAGATAATACTCAGTTTCTTCTTGAAAATGTTTGCAATCACAAATTCTTTATTATTATCTTCATTTATTTTGCTTGCAATGAAAAAACACAAAAGAGAATGAAACAAAAATCAAACATTGATCATTTCACACAAAACTCCAAAAATGGGCCAGACAAATGTATTGGCACCCTTAGCCTAATACTTGGTTGCACAACCTTTAGCCAAAATAACTGCGAACAACTGCTTCCATTAACCATCAATGAGTTTCTTACAATGCTCTGCTGGAATTTTAGACCATTCTTCTTTGGCAAACTGCTCCAGGTCCCTGAGATGTGAAGGGTGCCTTCTCCAAACTGCCATTTTGAGATCTCTCCACAGGTGTTCTATGGGATTCAGGTCTGGACTCATTACTGGCCACTTTAGTAGTCTCCAGTGCTTTCTATCAAACCATTTTCTAATGCTTTTTGAAGTGTGTTTTGGGTCATTGTCCTGCTGGAAGACCCGTGAGGAAGCTTTCTCACACTGGGCCCTAGATTATGCTGCAAAATTTGTTGGTAGTCTTCAGACTTCATAATGCCATGCACACAGTCAAGCAGTCCAGTGCCAGAGGCAGCAAAGCAACCTCCGCAATGTTTGACTGTAGGGACCGTGTTCTTTTCTTTGAATGCCTCTTTTTTTTCCTATAAACTCTATGTTGATGGCTTTTCCCAAAAAGCTCTACTTTTGTCTCATCTGACCAGAGAACATTCTTCCAAAACGTTTTAGGCTTTCTCAGGTAAGTTTTGGCAAACTCCAGCCTGGCTTTTTTATGTCTCGGGGTAAGAAGTGGGGTCTTCCTGGGTATCCTACCTTACAGTCCCTTTTCATTCAGATGCCGACGGATAGTACGGGTTGACACTGTTGTACCCTCAGACTGCAGGGCAGCTTGAACTTGTTTGAATGTTAGTCGAGGTTCTTTATCCACCATCCGCACAATCTTGCTTTCAAATCTCTCGTCAATTTTTCTTTTTCTTTTCCGTCCACATCTAGAGAGGTTAGCTACAGTGCCATGGGCTTTAAACGTCTTGATGACACTGCGCACCGTAGACACAGGAACTTTCAGGTCTTTGGAGATGGACTTGTAGCCTTGAGATTGCTCATGCTTCCTCACAATTTGGATTCTCAAGTCCTCAGACAGTTCTTTGGTCTTCTTTCTTTTCTCCATGATCAATGTGGTACACACAAGGATACAGGACAGAGGTTGAGTCAACTTTAATCCATGTCAACTGGCTGTAAGTGTGATTTAGTTATTGCCAACACCTGTTAGGTGCCACCGATAAGTTACAGGTGCTGTTAATTACACAAATTGGAGAAGCATCACATGATTTTTCAAACAGTGCCAATACTTTTGTCCATCCCCTTTTTTATGTTTGGTGTGGAATTATATCCAATTTGGCTTTATGACATTTTTTTTTTTCATTGAAGACAAATTAAATGAAGATAATAATACCAAAGAATTTGTGATTGCAATCATTTTCAAGAAGAAACTGAGTATTATCTGACAGAATTGTAGGGGTGCCAATACTTTTGGCCAGCACTGTAGATGAATGCCAAAAAACAGGCCAAGGTCAACAACTGGAGACTACTAAAAAAACAAAAGTGGATAGACACGTGAGAACCAGATCAAGCAAAACTATAACTGGCAATAGTAACTAGTATTCAGGATCTTAGACAACAGCTCCATCCTGGGTCTACAGCAGGAACCTAATGAGATAAGTTTAACCCTAGAGCTCCTTGCCAGGACAGTCTTAAGGTACCGTCACACTTAGCGACGCTCCAGCGATTCCACCAGCGATCTGACCTGGCAGGGATCGCTGGAGCATCGCTACATATTCGCTGGTGAGCTGTCAATCAGGCAGATCTCCACAGCGATCATAGTTCAGCCACCAGCGACCCATGTAACGACGCTGTGCTTGGTAAGCATAGTACACATCGGGTTACTAAGCAAAGCGCTTTGCTTATAGTTACCCGATGTGTACCTTGGCTGCGTGTGCAGGGAGCAGGGAGCCGGCTTCTAGAAGCTGCGGACGCTGATAACCAAGGTAAATATTGGGTAACCAAGCAAAGCGCTTTGCTTGGTTACCCGATGTGTACCTTGGTTACCAGCGTCCGCAGAAGCCAGCTCGCTGCTCCCTGCACATTCAGATCATTGCTCTCTCGCTGTCAAACACAGCGATGTGCGCTTCACAGCAGGAGAGCAACGATCAAAAAATGGTCACAAAAAACGTGACTCAGCAGCGATGTCGCTTAGTGAGACGTGGCCTTTAGAATAACACAGGATCATCACTACAGAAGGTAGCGCACCGCACTTTATCACCTGCATATGCATTTGCTCTTCTCTTCATCCTTGCAATCATTTTGTGCTCCTTCCTGCCAAGTATTAATCCCTAGGAATTTAGCTCATAGCTCTTAGTGAGTATTTGTTCTCCCCCCCCCATCCCCTTGGGGAATCATACTTTTCAGACCCTGGACATCTGTGTCACTCCCAGCTCCTCCCGCGATCTTCCTGCAATCCACAGTGGGCACTTCCAGCTGGTCCTTGTGTGCTCCACAGCAGTCATCCCCTGCTTCTGGCCGACATTCACACACACACACACACACAGACACACATCAGATTGCAGGACCATCATATATACACAGACACACACATAGAAACATCTGGTGATACAGTACTGCTTCCAGCTGGCAGCTCTGTGATATACAAAGACCTGCAGTGGAACGCATCAATGCATTCCATTGCAGGTCCTCGATGCATTCCATTGCAGGTGTTCGCTTTCCACTGTGTCCCAAGTCCCCGGAGCAGTACAGTATCACTGGTGTGTGCGCGCATTCCACCGCATGTCCTTCTTCAGGGTCTGGAGAGTATGATTGCGGGGTCTGTCTTCTCTCTTTTGGGTGTGTTAATTTTGTGTTCTGCAGTATTTTTAACTTTTTTAGCTACATGGACACTTCATTATTGGACCACAACTAGAGCTTATTTTCGGGATAGAGCTTATATTTTAGCCTAATGCGGGCTTTACACCAGACGATAGATTGTGCGATATGTCGTCGGGGTCACAGTTTTCGTGACGCACATCCAGCATAGCGCACGATGTTGTCTCGTGTGACACCTCTGAACGACGCAGTATCGCTCACAAATCGTGAGTCGTGTACTCGTCGTTAACTTTCATAATCTCGTTTATTTTCATGGGTGCAGGTTGTTCATCGTTTCCGTGGCATCACACGTTGCTCCGTGTGACACCATGGGAACAATGAACACTGGGCAAGCCAGGGGTCACAGGTCACAACACCACCACACCCCACACTCCAGGTAGGCACATCACAGCTAACCAAAAATCCTTGTTGCCTTCCTCCAGAGGCTGATGATTCACACCAGGGGGTGGGCCAGGCGGTTGGCTCCGCCCACCAAGGAGATCACAGCTCTGGAGGCAGGAAGTACCAGGCAGATTAGCCCAGGCAGGGCAAGAGTGCAGTCAGCTAAGGGACGAGCTTGAGTAAACAGAGAGAGTAGCCCGGGCAGGGCAAGAGAACAGTCAGGGAGGAGGAAGTGGAAGGAGTAGCCCAGGCTGGGCTAAAGTAAACAGCAAGTGACAGTAAGAAAAGTGAAAGTGGAAAAGGAGGAAAGCAGGAAGTGGTGACAGAGCGGAGAGTGTGCAAAGCCTGAAGGGTCCAGCTTTGTGTAGGGCCAGAACAGCAAGGTCAGCGACGGCGGTGACTGTCTGGAGGGGGACCGTTTGGAAGTTCCTGGAAGGACCCCGTTGGCTGTGTGCCCGGTGGTCTGGAGCAGTGTTCCGAAGGACAGTCAGCACCAGGGCAGGGGCCTCTCGGACCCCGGCAAGGCTAGGAGTCGCCAAATTTGCCGAATCCGTCAGTGAAGGGGACGTAGATCCCCCAACAACCAAGTCCCGATTGACGGCAACAGCCCAACCTGAAGCAGAGAGACACCGCCACCGCCAAGGCACCAGTTTCTCAGGGCCAGCACCTGCGGGCAAAGTGTAGAGCTCCTCCGGCCCAGATTGTAGTCGGGGAGCGGGTAACCGGAGGGAATCCACCGCTACCATCAGTCAAACATAGGTGCAAGGAAGAGGGACATCACCGTCAACTACCGGGAGTGCAGGTGCAGCCGTCTGTGGGACCGTCCTACCAGCCGTTTGGTTTACCGTACAAACTGTGTCCAAGTCTCAGGCTGAGTGAGTACCACAGTGCCGCAAGGCACAGCGCTGCCCCCGCGTCCCTGCTCCCACCAGGCCCCGCACCTCACCACCCATTACCGGGCCCCGGGATCACCAACCCCTACCCACGGAGGGGCAACACAACACCTGGCTGCTCCCCATCACCATCCCCGGGATCCCCATCCAGAGCAGCGGTGGTGCAATCACCATAACCGTGGGTGGCGTCACGAACTATAACAATCCCCACACCCAACCACAATCCCCTTTCACTCACGGGCGAGGAGTGTCGCTCGAGAAACCCTGGGATCCGGCCCACAGCTCGAGCCACCACTGAGCAGCTGCCGGACCCGAGCAGAGGGGGTGAGCGCGGTGTGCTGACACCCTCCTCCCCGCCCGCGACAACTTGGCGTCACGAACAGGATCTTACCGCTCTGCCGTCTGGTAGAGGTGCGCCTTGTTACCGCCGGAGGTATCCGGCAGAAAAATTTCAGAAGCCGCCATCTTTGACGCGAAGAGTTCCCGCTCGAGCGTCTTCTCGAGCAGTAGAGGCGCGAAGGCCAAAACCCCGCCCCGAGAGAGGAGGGGCCGGAAAGAGCTAGGGGGGACGCGATGGCGGCTGGCCGCATGTAGCTGCGGCTATAAAAGCAGGGACGCCAGGACTCTGCAAACATACCGTTCCTGGAAGCAAAGAGAGAAGCCATCATGTGGATGCCGTCCCGCGACACCGTAGCCCCCGCGCCTGGAACCGCGGCGTGGGTGGAAATCCGAACCGCGCAGCTCTACCAAAGGCTGCAGGTCAGGATGCAGCTCCTCATGGAGGAGTGGGAGGCCAACATGGCGGACATTGTAGCCACCGTGCGGAGACGCGAGGAGGAGGCGGAGAAAGGGAGGGTGAGTGACCCACGTCCCGATGCCCTTGAAGGGCCGGTCATCGCGGCTGTGGGGCCCAGTCCAAGCCCTCTCCCCCCGTTGCCTCCCTCGCCACCCGTCCCGGAGGCCGTGACCCCGCCACTAGGCCTGCTACCACCGCAACCGGTAGCAGTACCCAGCGTCCCCGCCCAAGCGGGCCGACCTGTAACCGGAGCCCGCGGCACACCGGAGGTGTTACCGTGGAAGACGCCGAAAGTAGAACCGGAGGCATCCCTTGAAAGACTCCCCGAGCCGGAGCCGATGACCCGAACCGACCCGAACCGAGCCGAAGGCCCGGCAGCGGAAAGCCCCTATGCCCATCCCCCACACCTCGGCTGAGGTAGCGCCGGGTTGTTGCTGCAAGGCAGCGCCCAAGGCCAAGACACCGCGGGACATGCCACCCGTAGTCCTGACAGTGGGTAACGTCAAGGATGTCCCGCGGGGCCCGACCCGTGCGCCGGCGCTGGCAGCAGCGCCGTACTGGGATAGGGAGCCGGTACCGCTGGGCCTGGAGATCGCCGAGAGGGAGCGGAAGAAGGCCGAACTGGTGGCCAGAGCGATCCGGGAGAAGGAACACCTCCGGCAGGCAACCTCCCGTGCCCGAGGACCGTTGTACGTGGGGCAGGTGAGGCGGTTTGATGTCCGCCGGGGCTACGGATTCATATACGAACCGGGCCTGGAGGCCGACGTTTTTGTAGCCCGGCGGGATGTGAATGCCCACTTGCCCGAGGAGCATCCCGGCCGCAATCTGATGCCGGGTGATATCGTCCAGTACACTCGGTTCTTTGGGGAGCGAGGGTGGTTTGCGCTGGACGCTAGATTGAGGGGCAGCCCAGAGGCCCCAGCAAGCGCCGCGCCCCCTCCCTTGGAAGGAGCACTGGAGCCTGGAAGTCCGGAGTAGGGCAGCAGATGCCCGTAGCACCGTCCCCGTTGGGACCACCACTGTTTGTTTGTTGAAAGTTTGAAAAATGAAAATGATGATTACCGAGTTTTCACCAGATTGTCTGTTGTGATTGAACCGGCCGGAGCCGGCACCGTTGTCCCCGTGGGGACCGTTTAAAATGCATGGGAACTATCCATGGACAAGCCCGTGAACTTGCAGGGCAACCACAGACGTTAGTGGCTTGTAAATATGTTGGTTACCGTTACCGTTTTCCGCAATGCCGCCTCCGGAGAGGCAGGTTGGAGGGAGGGCCCTGAGCAGAGCAGGCCAGGGCCCAGCCGCCAAGGAACCGGTGGCTACCCTCTGGAGGGAAGGACAGATCCCGCTCGGGTACCGTGTGCTGGACTGTGGGTCAAGGGGTGCTGCCTGGGTTTTAGGGGCAGCATCAGGGCCAGGTTGCTTGGGTGGGAGAGAGCGGAAACCGTAACCGTAAACCGTTGCAACGTTAAAAGTAAATGTGCCTCCCGTCTTGGGAAGAAGTTATTAAAAATGTTATTATGTTATGTTTAACCCTGTTATCCCCTTTTTCCAGAAAAATAAAACCGGTGTAGGACGGCAGCCCGCGGACGGTCTGCATTTTGCTAAGGGGGAATGTGTCGCCCTGGGCAAGCCAGGGGTCACAGGTCACAACACCACCACACCCCACACTCCAGGTAGGCACATCACAGCTAACCAAAAATCCTTGTTGCCTTCCTCCAGAGGCTGATGATTCACACCAGGGGGTGGGCCAGGCGGTTGGCTCCGCCCACCAAGGAGATCACAGCTCTGGAGGCAGGAAGTACCAGGCAGATTAGCCCAGGCAGGGCAAGAGTGCAGTCAGCTCAGGGACGAGCTTGAGTAAACAGAGAGAGTAGCCCGGGCAGGGCAAGAGAACAGTCAGGGAGGAGGAAGTGGAAGGAGTAGCCCAGGCTGGGCTAAAGTAAACAGCAAGTGACAGTAAGAAAAGTGAAAGTGGAAAAGGAGGAAAGTAAGAAGTGGTGACAGAGCGGAGAGTGTGCAAAGCCTGAAGGGTCCAGCTTTGTGTAGGGCCAGAACAGCAAGGTCAGCGACGGCGGTGACTGTCTGGAGGGGGACCGTTTGGAAGTTCCTGGAAGGACCCCGTTGGCTGTGTGCCCGGTGGTCTGGAGCAGTGTTCCGAAGGACAGTCAGCACCAGGGCAGGGGCCTCTCGGACCCCGGCAAGGCTAGGAGTCGCCAAATTTGCCGAATCCGTCAGTGAAGGGGACGTAGATCCCCCAACAACCAAGTCCCGATTGACGGCAACAGCCCAACCTGAAGCAGAGAGACACCGCCACCGCCAAGGCACCAGTTTCTCAGGGCCAGCGCCTGCGGGCAAAGTGTAGAGCTCCTCCGGCCCAGATTGTAGTCGGGGAGCGGGTAACCGGAGGGAATCCACCGCTACCATCAGTCAAACATAGGTGCAAGGAAGAGGGACATCACCGTCAACTACCGGGAGTGCAGGTGCTGCCGTCTGTGGGACCGTCCTACCAGCCGTTTGGTTTACCGTACAAACTGTGTCCAAGTCTCAGGCTGAGTGAGTACCACAGTGCCGCAAGGCACAGCGCTGCCCCCGCATCCCTGCTCCCACCAGGCCCCGCACCTCACCACCCATTACCGGGCCCCGGGATCACCAACCCCTACCCACGGAGGGGCAACACAACACCTGGCTGCTCCCCATCACCATCCCCGGGATCCCCATCCAGAGCAGCGGTGGTGCAATCACCATAACCGTGGGTGGCGTCACGAACTATAACAATCCCCACACCCAACCACAATCCCCTTTCACTCACGGGCGAGGAGTGTCGCTCGAGAAACCCTGGGATCCGGCCCACAGCTCGAGCCACCACTGAGCAGCTGCCGGACCCGAGCAGAGGGGGTGAGCGCGGTGTGCTGACACCCTCCTCCCCGCCCGCGACACCTGCGTCCCACGGCACCCGCCAGCTTAATTGAAGGAAGAAGGTGGGCAGGATGTTTACATCCTGCTCATCTCCGCCCCTCCGCTTCTATTGGCCGGCTGCCGTGTGACGTCGCTGTGACGCCGAACGTCCCTCCCACTTCAGGAATTAGATGTTCGTCGCCCACAGCGAGGTCGTCCGGAAGGTAAGTGCGAGTGACGGGGGTTAAACGAGTTTGTGCGCCACGGGCATCGATTTGCCCGTGACGCAAAAACTACGGGGGCGGGTACGATCGATTGTGAAATCGCACAATCGGTCGTCCCGTATAAAGCAGGCTTTACTCCTAAAAGGCTGAAAATTCCTGCACGGGCTTATTTTTGGGGTAGTGCTTATTTTCGGGGAAACATACTATATACGGTCTATCCTACATTTGCCTATATACATGTGGTTGTCATATTCTTGTTACTCATAAAGTGCAAGTACTTTTTTTTGGAGCCACTATTCCAGGGATAGACTATTGGTGTAATCTGTTCAGCCACACAGGGGCTCAAGAGATACCTACAAAATAGGTGAGATTGTGCATTATGAGGAGCTACTGGACTGCAAAGGGCCCGTTTATTGTTCTGGTCCAGGGGCGCTCTTCTGCGTGTGCCTGCTATAACTAAGTTTTTAATTTCTTCAGTATGAGCAGAAGCAGATTTTTTCTTTATGTCTGCCTGTTTTTCAACAAGAAACATATCCTAGAAGTGGAATAAGTCATCACAAGACGAATTGCAAAACTTTGAACGGCCCAGTCAAACTTTCCATCTGCCTCTCCCTGTTATTCACCAACCGTCCCCTACTCTGACAATGACTCATCATTACTGTAACATTTCTTAAAATTAAATAAAAATAATCTGCTTCACGGAATTCAGTGTTTTCATTACTGAGGCATATAACAACTAGTTCTTCTGCTGCAATAGAAAGCGGTTTGTGATAATATGTAGAAATTAGATGAAATAATGTTAATACAAAAAAATCCGTGAGAACTGTCAGATCAAACCTCTGAAAGCATTTAGTACTTGTATACTGTATATTTCACACATATATATCTAGATGGTATGTGCCTTTAAGACTTACCCAAGAGATCATTCTGTGGTATCCAGTCATACAGCACCGTGTTCTCCCCTAATGTAACTGGTCTGTTGCCACTGTACCTCCAGATTACCTGCATGAATTAGCAATAAGAATAATAAGGTTCTGTTCACATGAATTTCTCACCAGATGTCGGTAACAACCAATCCAATCCACACAGGCAAAGAAATCAAAATCATATACAGTATATCAATTTAATTCACCAACTTGGTAATTAGCATAATGAGAAAAAAAAATCTAAATGCCAGAATTACGATTTTTCAACTGCAAAAAATACAATAAGAAGCAATCAAAAAAAGCCCTCACACAGCATATTGACAGAATTCTTTTTTTTTTTTTTTTGTGTAAATCAGATTTTATTCGAATAAAGAACATGTTTACAACTTATAGGATGGGCAACATATGATATACAGTAGGATAACTCAAATCTTGGAGGTAATAAGTAATACAACACTTTTCTACTTGGATAATAATTCCTTTTTTTTACACACTTCAGGTCAGACCATCATCACCCATGTAATAGCTTTACTTTGGAGATGGTGCCCACTGGGTGACCAACAATCCGACCCCATACAAAAATGTATGCAGCCTCGTTTAGAAACGGGAGGCAACGTAGATACACAAAGTCCCTGGGATGACAATCCTTTATAACAATGTAAACATAACATAAAATGTACAAAGAGGAAAGAAAGATGAGAAAAGAGGAAATGTAGGGGGAGAGAGAAAAGAAAAGAAGGACGAAGAAGATGTCTCGTCTGGGTCGTGTGCAGCCCCCGGCACTTTTGTTTTGTGGAATGGACAATCACAGAGGTCTCACGCCCCCAACTGAAGCTTGAAGCCATAGTACCAGGTCTGGTGTCTCTCTATACATAATCCACTGCGCCCACAGCCTGAACACTCGCTCCCCCGAGTCAGATACCTGGCCGACCAGCTCCTCCATCCTATAGATCTGGCTCATCACGGCCACCAGTTCAGCCCGCGAGGGCACTTTGGTCTGCAGAATTCTTTTTTTATTTTTATAAATTTCTGAGTTTTTTCACTGGTTAAATAAAAAAAACTATGTATGTGACTTTAATTTTAGTGAACCAAAAAATATATTGCCATTTTACCATATTCTGAATGTTGTAAAAAAAAAACATAAAAATATGTGGCATTGCACTTTTTTACAATTTTGGTGCACTCTGAATTTTTTTCACACTTTCCAATACATGAGAAAATGAATAGTGTCATTAAAAATTACAACTCATGCCGCAATGTGGTTGGAGAAATAAAAAATTATGACTCTTGGAAGACGTAAAATAAAAAACATAAATGCAAAAAAGGAAAATTGTCATGTTTGGAAGGGGTAAGGTCTATATGGACTGTAGAAAATCTCCCAAGACATGGCCAGAAGAAGAAAATTGATGACAAATTGGATAGACTGATTGCCAATGTATGTGAAGCGCTGTGGAATTAATAGCGCTATATAAATGAATAAAATTATTATTATTATTTCAAGGGGTGTTTTACACGCTGCGACATCGCTAGCGATTGCTAGCGATGTTGCGAGCGATAGCACTTGCCCCCGTCGTTCGTGCGACATTTGGTGATCGCTGCCGTAGCGAACAATATCGCTACAGCAGCGTCACACGCACATAGCTGTTCAGCGACGTCGCTGTGACCGCCGAACAATCCCTCCTTCAAGGGGGAAGTGCGTTCGGTGTCACAGTGGCGTCACTAAGCGGCCGCCCAATAGCAGAGGAGGGGCGGAGATGAGCGTCTGGAACATGCCGCCCACCTCCTTCCTTCCTCATTGCCGGTGGACGCAGGTAAGGAGATGTTCGTCGTTCCTGCGGTGTCACACATAGCGATGTGTGATGCAGCAGGAACGATGAACAACCAGCGGCATGCACCACCAATCATATTATGAAAAGGAGCGACGTGTCAATGATCAACGATTTTTGACGTTTTTGCCATCGTTGATCGTCGCTCCTAGCTGTTACACGCTGTGATGTCGCTAACGACGCCGGACGAGCGTCACAAACACAGTGACCCCAACGATATATCGTTAGCGATGTCGCAGCGTGTAAAGCACCCTATAATGCGAATGTTAACCAAAGAGCCCAGAGTAACTTCCAAAGAGATTAAAGGTGAACCCCATCGTCAAGATACATCAGTGTGGGATCACGCCATTCGTTGGTGTCTTGTTCAAAGTGGATGTCATGGAAGACAACCGAAGAGGAAGGAAAACATTTTTGATAGCAAATCAGACAAAAAGCGTAACTGAAATTTGCCAAAATGCAGATTGACAAGCCACAAAGCTTCTGGGAGAATGTCCTTTAGACAGATCGGGCAAAACTGAAGCTTTCTGGCAAGTCACGTCAGATCTATGATCACAGACACAAAATTGAAGCTGTGATGCTAGTGACTTACGGGCAGGACTAAAGGCAGGCTAGTGAGATAATCCATGGTCAGGTACCACGAGTGCTTGACATGGATACAGAAAGTAAACTGAGATGGGGTCAGAGGGATTCCATGGCATCTTACCCCATGATTTATGAACAACTTGGAAAATGTTTTGGCATTAGGTACCCCTGCCAATGAAATGAAGTGTGCTTATTTACTGAATCAGTTGTTGACTACCATTGGTTGAATAATTCTGATACTGTAGTGGTCAGTAAAAGTGGCATTTTGTGTTCAATTTGCATAGACCACTTGCTATATCAGTTAAGTTGAGCTTTTTAAATTGTTAATTTCATACGTTTATTGCAAACAAAAAATATTTGTAAATTTTGCTAATAATTCTAATTTGTAAGGAATGTTGAATAATTTTGATTGCGACTGTATTGCATTTGTAACAACAGTGTCATTTTAAAGACATTTATGAGTTTTAATAAGAATAGTGATCATTACCTTCTGAGGTAGTTGGCTCAGAGCAGAGGCAATCACATTACTTCTTTCATCTGTCAGGTTTTTCACCAAAGAGCCGAGAGAGAATACAACAATACCATGTTCTCCTGAGCTTTCTGCAATCTTTTCCAGATCCTTAAATAAAGAAAATGCATTCAGTTATTTTTTATATTTCTGTAAATATGTTGATTAATCAGGAAGCTAAGCTCAGAGGCTTATCAATTGTGGTCGCAACAACGACCGGGCCTGAGGCTCGAGGGGGCCCGCCAACCCCAGAGCCTAACCTTTAATTGGGTTATTAAAATGAAATATATACAAACTGTGATCCAAACACCAATTAAAACCTGAAAATGGTGAGGCCAATGAACGGTTCATGTGTTTATGGCGCCATCATTTTCAAAGAGAGGGGAACAGGTATCGTTCACCTTTTATAAACAACACAGGATGGGTAGAGAATTCTTATACACAGATAGCTAATATAGCACCGCTGATTAGATGGATGCTGGGTAAATGCAGCTTTCAAAAATGTATGTGATCACAAAAAGTGGCATGCCATTCAACCACATAGTATTAGCGCTGAGTGACAACATCTATCAGGCTAAGACAATATAGTTGCCCAGCTATAGAGTTATGCTGGTGTGATACACTCTATCAGGGGACAATTAAACAAATGCACCATAAAATATAGTATCCAGGAGACAATAACTCCCCAATACATGTACCATGCTGTATACCAACTATGTCTATAGGCAAAAAGCATGAGATATATCAAATACAGTGCAGTGTTAAGGCCACTTGAAGTGGAACAATCTCACCCAGTCTTTTCGTCCCAATGATGGATCGTCGTTCTCCCGTGTTGCTTAGTCCATATACCGGCACGGTGGGAGTAGTGGCTTGGTCATTAGCCCTGTCAGGGATAAAGCTGACCCTTTAATTATCCACAATGACTCCCGCCCTTACAAGGGCAGTCCACAGCTGGCCCTGTTGTGGCTGACCCTAGTATCCAAAATACAGGTGATGCCCGACGCGTTTCACAACAACTGCTCATCAGGGGAGGCATAGAACACCTGAGAATCGCGGTAGTGGCTCAACACAGAGCTCAAACCTACGTGGCCTGGATACTATATTTTATGGTGCATTTGTTTAATTGTCCCCTGATAGAGTGTATCACACCAGCATAACTCTATAGCTGGGCAACTATATTGTCTTAGCCTGATAGTATTAGCGCTGAGTGACAACATCTTTGTGGTTGAATGGCATGCCACTTTTTGTGATCACATACATTTTTGAAAGCTGCATTTACCCAGCATCCATCTAATCAGCGGTGCTATATTAGCTATCTGTGTATAAGAATTCTCTACCCATCCTGTGTTGTTTATAAAAGGTGAACGATACCTGTTCCCCTATCTTTGAAAATGATGGCGCCATAAACACATGAACCGTTCATTGGCCTCACCATTTTCAGGTTTTAATTGGTGTTTGGATCACAGTTTGTATATATTTCATTTTAATACCCAATTAAAGGTTAAGTTTTAATATCACATGTTGCTATATCTATGAAAGTTGTACATGTTGGAATTCTATTCTAATACCTACTGGTTTTGAATCGGTGCTATTTTCAACCCCAGAGCCTATTTCAGATGAATGTGTGTCAGAGGACACACATCCAGTAGAAAGCATTGCTGTGCATCGGGTTCCTGCACTGCAATACACGTTGGTGGCTAAATAGAAGCAAGCAGCTGATGTCACCATATCAGTGACTGGGAGCACATGACAGTGACATCAATCGTCACCATAACAGGCACGCCGATGTCAGCTGTCGGTCACTATGCTGGCTACAGAGGAAGCCACCACACGACTTTGGAGCAGAGGAAGATAAGTAGAATGTTTTGGGGCTTTTTATGTGTTAGATGCAGAATACTATATATGATTGATATATATATATATATATATATATATCAAATCAATCAGGAATAGGCGGAGTATAAGGTCATATGTACCAGGATGGGGAACATGTACACCAGGATAAGGACCTATATGGCAGTAAAGGGGACATATATATAAGCATGGGGGACATATTTACCAGGAAGGGGCGTAGGATGGCGGACATATTTACCATGTGCGGGCTCAGAATGGAGGACATATATACCAGCATGGGGGACACATATACCAGGAAGGGGCCCAGGATAACGACATATATGTCAGGATGGGGGACTTAAATGCCAGAATGGGGAACATATATACCAGGATGGGGGACATATTTACAAGGAAGGTGTCCATAATTGGGGACATATTTACTATGAAGAGGCTGCATATAGGGACATATATGCCAAGAGGGGGGATATATTTTCCAGGCAGGGCTCAGGATGGGGACATATATACTTTGTGAGGAACATAATTACCAGGAAGGAACCCAAGATGGGAGACATTTATACCAGGATAGGCACATATATACCAGGATAAGGACATACAGTATATGTCAGGATGGGGGACAAATTTACTAGGATATGGCCCACAATGGCAACATATATGCTAGAATAGGGTACATATATTCCAAAGTAGAGGACATATTTACTAGGAAGGGGCCCGGGATGGGGGACATTAGTACATAAGAATTGGGAGGGAGCACTATACATGTCTTTATAGAATTTATAACACTACAAGAGCCCCTACATCTGACCAACATGTGGGGCAGTAGCTCAGGTCCCAACTTTGCACTGAGGTCCATTGGACTCTAGTTACGCCACTGGCTAAGCTGTAACATATCCAATGTCACTACAAGTTTTCAGTTTATGATTCTGTTTTGAGTGTTTTAATATGATAAATTTATTTATTTGCTCGGTTATTTAGTTACTTTTTTCTGTTGAATATGGAAAGCTCAGAGAAGAAGTCATGTACTGTACCTTCGACCTTTGTTTGCTGAGATATTTGCAAAACGTTTTCTCTGTTATTACTTAAAAAGTAACCATCATTTGAATTTTTATGTTATAAATCAATAGTACACATGAGAATAGGCAACTTTGTAATATACACTATTTTATAAGAGAAATCTGCTTCTTTCTCCACCAGAGCTGATCTTTTACTCTCAAAATTCCCAATTTATGGGTAAAATCTAAGTAAAAGGGAAGAAAGAGTAGCTCTGACTTAGGCTCCTCCATCCTACTCCTCTACCTTGAACCCTATCAGATACAACTGTCATCTCCTATCTCAGTAGTGTAGAAATATGATTTTACTGAAGACAGATTCTACCTGTAAATTGAGAATTTTAAGAGTAAAGATCAGTCTTGGCAGAGAAATAAGTAGATTTTTTTGCTAAGTTATTTTACGAAGTTGCTTATTTTCATGCACACTGATTTATAAAATGAAAAGTAACCTGATAGCTACTCTTTAAGTTTAAATAATGACTAAGAAGGCGAGGGATGAGGTGCTACGCCAGATGACCTGGCCTCCACAGTCACCAGACCTGAACCCTATCGAGATGGTTTGGGGTGAGCTGGACCGCAGAGTGAAGGCCAAAGGGCTAACAAGTGTTAAGCATCTCTGGGAACTCCTTCAAGACTGTTGGAAAATCATTTCCGTTGACTACCTCTTGAAGCTCATCAAGAGAATGCCAAGAGTGTGCAAAGCAGTAATCAAAGCAAAAGGTGGCTACTTTGAAGAACCTAGAATATAAGACATATTTTCAGTTGTTTCACACTTTTGTGTTAAGTATTTCATTCCACATGTGTTAATTCATAGTTTTGATGCCTTATATATATATATATATATATATACAGTTAGGTCCAGAAATATTTGGACAGTGACACAATTTTCGCGAGTTGGGCTCTGCATGCCACCACATTGGATTTTAAATGAAACCTCTACAACAGAATTCAAGTGCAGATTGTAACGTTTAATTTGAAGGTTTGAACAAAAATATCTGATAGGAATTGTACACATTTCTTTACAAACACTCCACATTTTAGGAGGTCAAAAGTAATTGGACAAATAAACCAAACCCAAACAAAATATTTTTATTTTCAATATTTTGTTGCGAATCCTTTGGAGGCAATCACTGCCTTAAGTCTGGAACCCATGGACATCACCAAACGCTGGGTTTCCTCCTTCTTAATGCTTTGCCAGGCCTTTACAGCCGCAGCCTTCAGGTCTTGCTTGTTTGTGGGTCTTTCTGTCTTAAGTCTGGATTTGAGCAAGTGAAATGCATGCTCAATTGGGTTAAGATCTGGTGATTGACTTGGCCATTGCAGAATGTTCCACTTTTTTGCACTCATGAACTCCTGGGTAGCTTTGGCTGTATGCTTGGGGTCATTGTCCATCTGTACTATGAAGCGCCGTCCGATCAACTTTGCGGCATTTGGCTGAATCTGGGCTGAAAGTATATCCCGGTACACTTCAGAATTCATCCGGCTACTCTTGTCTGCTGTTATGTCATCAATAAACACAAGTGACCCAGTGCCATTGAAAGCCATGCATGCCCATGCCATCACGTTGCCTCCACCATGTTTTACAGAGGATGTGGTGTGCCTTGGATCATGTGCCATTCCCTTTCTTCTCCAAACTTTTTTTCTTCCCATCATTCTGGTACAGGTTGATCTTTGTCTCATCTGTCCATAGAATACTTTTCCAGAACTGAGCTGGCTTCATGAGGTGTTTTTCAGCAAATTTAACTCTGGCCTGTCTATTTTTGGAATTGATGAATGGTTTGCATCTAGATGTGAACCCTTTGTATTTACTTTCATGGAGTATTCTCTTTACTGTTGACTTAGAGACAGCCTACTTCACTGAGAGTGTTCTGGAGTGTTCTGGACTTCAGTTGATGTTGTGAACGGGTTCTTCTTCACCAAAGAAAGTATGCGGCGATCATCCACCACTGTTGTCATCCGTGGACGCCCAGGCCTTTTTGAGTTCCCAAGCTCACCAGTCAATTCCTTTTTTCTCAGAATGTACCCGACTGTTGATTTTGCTACTCCAAGCATGTCTGCATTTCAGAGCTATGATTCCTAAACCCTTTCTCCGATTTGGATGTGAAAACTCTCATATTGCAGCCGGGAGTGTGCACTTTCAGCCCATATTATATATATAATTGTATTTCTGAACATGTTTTTGTAAACAGCTAAAATAACAAAACTTGTGTCACTGTCCAAATATTTCTGGACCTAACTGTATATATATATATATATATATATATATATATATATATATATATATAAAAATATATATGTATGTATGGGATGTGGGCCTGCATATAGGGTGATATGTGAATGTACCCTATATATTATTGAAAGTGTGCTCCAGAAAACAGACTAGAAACTGTTCGGGTGAGCCCACACTGACATATATGTGCCCACTGAATTAACTGTTTATTTGCTGTGATACCTTTGTGTCCAGAAGGCTGTTTTGGTTGTTGAATCCCTGTGAGTTTTATTAAAATTAATAAAACTGCTCATTTGAACAAAACCACATTGCCTGTGTGAACACTATCTAATGCCTAGTGGAGAGCGTGAATCCCTACAATTTGGAAAATCTGGTGACAGGTTCCTTTTAAAGGGAATCTGTCAGCAGGTTTTTGGTAGCTCATCTGAGAGCAGCATGATGTAGGGAAAGAGGCCCTGAGTTCAAAAATGTATCCTTTAGTTTATTGGGTGCAGCAGTTAACTGAGAAAGTTAGCCCACACACCAGGCTTTCTATTTAAGGTCTGTAGACAGAGAGGTGGAGGGGGCATGGTTGAACTGATGTAGTTTGGCAATGTTAATTCCAGATGATTAAACTTTTACTATAAGTACACAACAGCACAGCAGGGTAATGAATGACACATCTTTGAACTCTGTGTCAGAATCTATCTCCTGTTGTTTTCAGATTACATACCAAAAACCTGCTGACAGATTCTGTGCACTCAGTGGGTTTTTGAAGCATTTTTTTTTGTGCAGTTTTGTCACAAATCTGCATGTCTATCCTTTTGCCAATGAGAATCCTAAGTCTTCTCTAAATACAGAAGGGGAGCAGAAAACATCTCAAAAGCTAATTCATCTATTAGTTGGGAAACAGGCGAATTTCACAAACAGAACAATAGGGGTTAATTCACAAGTCAGTTTTTTTAACGTCTGAGTTTCATCAGAATTTGTTTTTTTTACAATGTGCCTAAACACTAACATGCAGATAGTTACTAACTACCTGTCTGTCGTGCCTGATGCTTATCTATGCCGGCATAGAGTGGTCACTGATCGCTCCTGCTGGCTCCTTCCGCTCATGTCACTATGACAGAGCAGCAGCTTCTTTTTCACTCTGCTCTGTTAATGGGGCATTACTGCCGACGTCATGCTGATTGACTGCATATCTGTGGGAAGCATGTATCAATCAGCATAACGCCAGCAATCATGCCCCATCAACAGAGCAACACCATTGACAGAAGAAGAAGAGCTACTCTGTTGACATGGAGCAGCTAAATCGAGGGCCAGTTGCAGTCAATGTCCGGTCTGAGTCGGTGCTGGTTACAACAGGTCGCCTCTGTTAGCAACTACCTGCCTGTTAGTTTTTAGGCACATAGTGAAAAAAATCCTGGATAACCTCTTTAGTTTACTACAGAATGGTACTGTTTGCCTGAGCTGGGAGTGAAGCCTGAGGCTCCTGGGACCTAATTATAATAATGATGTCTTCTGATGGTGCAAGGAGTCCTGTGGGACCCATTAGGCAGAGAGGCACAAGTGCTATTATTTCCTCTACAATACTAAAGCACCCTTACTGACTGCAATTTAGTAAGAAATCCAACACTGTGTAAGGTGAAATTGTACACTGTGTTGCCGTCGATACTGGTTGCCCTATTACACAACCCTTATGTCCATGAGATTTAATTCTTTACAGTTATTAAATTATGTAATGACTTAGACTGGCAATTTACTTTTATCTCTTACTATATCAGTTTGCTGTTCTGATCTGTTCCCTAAATTTTTTTGCATTAATTAAATAGTGGTATGTGTGATTGATGTGTGGCGCCCCTGTGGCTTCAGGCGCCATAGGGTATTACACCACTAATACGGGGTAATATCTATCCCAGGTCAGGAGGGGGTTAACTGCCGGTGTCTTCACAAAACCACACATATACAACAATAAGGTGCTTTCTCACAGGGGGTTGGACTAGGGCAGACAGGATGGTTAGCCATCACAAAGCATGGGACTTCCCCAGTTGCTAGGACAACCACTGAGGGGCGGCACCACTTGGGGTAAAAGTAGGCGCAACCATCACACTTGAGCAGACCTTCCCGGGCACAGCTTAGTATAACATCTAGCACTGACAACGGGAGTTAGTGTTGCTCTTTTCTTCGTGCGCCCATGGCTTGGAGCAGGAGGCTCGGCCCGGGTTCCGGATAGCTACTGAGGGACACTTCACTAAAAGACTTTTATGGGCACTGGCGGTGACCGATGACTATCCGGGATTGGCTGGAGCCCATCATGGCAGAGAACGGTACTGTGGGGCAGCGCCTGAACTACTTGTGAGTAAAAGACCTGGAACCGCAGCCCCTGCCTCTGCCTCTCCTCTACCAGCGCCCAGCGCTTTGGCGACATCTGGGACTGCCACAACCCCCGTCCGTCCTCCATCATCCTCCCCGTGGTAATCCCACTCCACCTGTGGGGAGCGACACCATCCCGGCTGCGACCCTCACCATCAGCCCCGGAGAGCAGCACCAGCAGCGGCGGCCCATCCCTGGCCGCGTACCCTCCCTGGTCGCGTACCACAGATGGCATCACGATCATAAAAGACTTTCCTAACCGTCACTACCACCTCCATCCTGCCTCCTGTCCACAGCCTTTCCTCCCCTCCTGTACGTCTCGAGGTCCCGAAACTGGGCCAGGCCAGCCCGTGATGACGCAGAGCATCTGCACCCCCAGCCCGGCGACGTGTCGGGTGTAAACCCCTCTGCCCCGGGGTATTACAGATGTATGTTGTCACGTGTGAAAAGTATAATGGACTAACATGTACATTTACGATGACCATTTGGCTTAGTAGTCAGACACTAACTAAAAGAGTATGCTGGCAGGTACATATCACTGTAAAGTAGTTTTTTAAGATACTCACAGAATTTTTGTTTGAATTATTTTTATTAATTTTTCTGTGTTCAAGACATACTACTACAAATGCAATTGAACAATCCACCCTTTGTGTCCCTGTGCACTAAAAAGTCCCTACGTTTTCCCTATATACCTGTAGCTACCTATTTGTAGGGGTCGGCACCCTAGGTTAAAATAGATTGGTGCCCCCACTCGGCGGCGACTTTCTCTTCCTGTTTTTTCCCTATTGCTGTCTTATAGGGGATTGAAATAGGTATAGACACCTGTGTGAGGAATAGATATAGGTGTTTGAAAAGTACTGGATAGATATAGCTTTTCACCAGTCTGAACGGGAAATATAGGGCAATATTAAAATTGTGTTGACCCACTTGATGGACTGACCCAAATTTTAACGACGGTTGTTAAAATTAGTAAATAGTAATCCACGCAACACCAGAGTGCATTTAGCAACCAAACTTGTTCAGTTTATTCTTCACACCATTATGACATACAAGTGCAGTGTAGCCTACTGAACCACACTAAGGGACCATTTTATACACTTAGGAAGCCTTTCTCGTGTTTTGTTGTAATTCTAATTTTCTGAGATAATGACTTTTGGGTTTTCATTAGCTGTAAGCCATAATCATCAACATTAACAGAAATAAACACTTGAAATTGATCACTCTGTATAATAAATGTGTTTGCCTTTTTGTATTGAATTACTGAAATAAATTAACTTTTTGATGATATTCTAATTTATTGAGATGCACTTGTATATGGCCTCACTCCTCATGGTTCTGATTCTATTGTTTCTGGGGGGACTCTTTCTCGACCTGTCCGCTGCTATCTTGAAACTCGTCCTCAAGCTGACTGTGTCTCTATTCTCCGCTCTTCCTTGCCCCAACAGCTCTCTAGACATACAATTTTGTACGCTTGCCAGGGGGAGCCGTAGACTCCGGACCTCTTGAGGTTGCCTCGGGTTTCCCTGAAAGCCCTGACACCATGGCCACGTCTTCTCTTGCTCAAACCCTATCCAGAACTGGCACCCCACGAGGCCCGCACTACTAGCCAACTCAATGGGCACCTGTCACGCCTCTTCTATGTTGACTCAACCCTATCCTATATGATATCTTATCTACCACTGCTACAGCCCGCTAGGTGGTGTCCACTGATAAACAGCCTGAGCTCTGCTACATCGAGAACCTACATTCATTCTCGAACCTACATTCATACTCTGCTAGCAGTATTTACATGTTAACCCACATTTATAACAATCAACACCATATAATATGTTTAGTATAAATTACTTTTTGCAATACACGTAGATCACATAGAGCATAAAACAGCGTAGGGACTTGACCACTTCTACATATATGTAAGAAGTTTTTCTTGGCATATAGTCTAAATGTAACAAAAAAATGTGATATGAACAGGTGTCTACTTACCTCTGACAGAGGCTTTGCTGGTTTACAGTGAAGGCCCCCTACAAACTCAAAGTTAGGTAGAAGTGGCCGTGGATATTCAAAGTCCCAGTATGTCCGAATGAGCCAAATTTCAGCTTTCCCCATTATTTCACATAATGTTGTTGGCCGACCTAATAAAGCCAAATTCATAATAGTGATGACGTATTACATAATTATAGGATCATAGACTTTAATAATACTTATTCTGCAAGACATTTTACGTATACCTTGTTATACCTTGTTGAATGTAAAGGTCCCCATACACACTGGAATGTGTAAAGATTGTAGACGGTTGAACAATTGTTAAATAAATGCACATAATGCAAACGCAGCCATACATAATTTAGTCCATAATCCCCTTTATCAGCCTGGCCATATATTTTCAATTACACTGGACAATGATCATTCTGGGAATATTCTTTGAACAGATACAGCAAAGAATAATGTTGGTACAACTTATGCTTAGCTGCTCCTTCATGCACGGTGCTTATCTCTGGCTAAGTGCAGAACTGAATTCTAAAAAAGGAAAAGGTGCAGCTTGTGGCCTGATTACACACATTTTATCAAGTTTAAGTATAAATCGCTGGAATTTCTCCAGTTCTGGGCCTATTTGGAGATAAGTTAACAGTGGAAGTTCGGTTCGGTGGGTGCCGCCGTAGTTTAGATAAAGTTTGCTTTGGGACCCAGACTTGACCTGAACCCCAATGGAAGTCACTAATTGGGCAGTTCAGGCCTCCTCCCACATGCAGCCAGCCATATTCAGATCACTTCAGGGGAAGGGTTGGCAGAGTTTTTCCATTTTTTTGTGCATACTACATCCGATCACGCAACCCAGTGTGAGACGTTCAAACACTGCAATCATCTTGCACTGGGCTGAGCACCAAGCATACCCAAGCACAGTGATGCTCACATGAGTGGTTTGCATGTGTAAAGAACCCGAAACCCGAACTCTGTTTTTTTTGTAAAGTCTGTGTTTGGTACGAACACCGAACCACAGGTTCGCTCATCTCTAGACCTATTCCATAGGAATGAGCTGATTCATGGACGTTCAGGGTCGCAGAGTTTGACCAAACCTTAGTTAAAAATTTGGTTTGGTACCCATACTTGACCTCGAACCCTAAATTCCATTGAAGTCAATGTGGACGCAAAATTTGATGCTTTATATGGTCACAGGAAGGGTAGGGGGCAGCAAAAAGTAAGTAAAATTTGGTAAGAGCAGGACAATTGCCCTGCAAACAAATATGGATACGGAATAAATAAATACTGTAAATAAATAGCTGAAAGAACACATGTGCTCACTGGGTCTGGTTTGGATAGGAAAGTGTGTTTGTAAGGGATGTTTTGGATTAGGGGTATGTACAAAAAAAAATAATATTATTATTAGGTTTAATTAAAATATTTGAAAAATAAAGTCTCTATATATGTATGTGAATGAGAAAGGATGCCTGAATCTCAGAATAAATCATTTTAAAAAATGGAATGTGATCTCCCTTATTTTTGATAACAAGACAAGGTAAAGCCTTTAATAAATTTTATTCAGCATCTGACAAGATTTCAAACTCTGTGAGAAGTTCTCGTTTTTAGTTTGAGCATCGGATACTAGATGTCCGGTACGAATCCCGAACTTTACAGTTCGGGTTTGCTCATCCCTACAGGTCTTGTGAATTTTCTTTCACTGACAGATCATATACAGTTGAGCGATCTTTCCTTAAATGAAAGATCTTTCATCCCACATTCGAGTAAGAGAAGATGTGGCTACGGTGTCAGGACCAGTCACGGAACCTTATGAGGATCCGCAGCCTATGGCTCACCCCGGCTGGTTCAGGGAAGCCATGCGACTAGACTGATGTTGGGGCCCAGAAGTGGAGAAGGTGTAAGGAAGAGAAAGAATGGAGACTCAGATCCAGCAGCTTGAGAATGAGTTCAAGACAGCGAGGAACAGGTCAAGAAAGAGTACTCCCGGAAACAGTGGAACTAAAACCGTGAGGAGTAAGGCCATGTCTGTCATAACGGTGTGAAGTATAAACTAAACAAGTTTGGTTGCCAATTGAACTCTGTTGTTGCGTGGGTTATTGTTTTGTCTATGATGAGAACTGGCAGCGGGATGATGTAGACTGGCCTGAATAAACCAATAAGTGTCACGCACCCCAATTGAAGTCACACCCATACAAGGAGTCTCTTTGGTGAAGGAGTCTGGCACCCATATGGCCTGGCATCCGTGGTTTCCTTCACACTAATGAGGCTGAAAAGAGCCACACGTATACACAAGATTTCTAGGAGCTGGTGATTGCACCGACTAGTGAAAATTATGTTATCACGCCCAAAGGGGAATGAAAACATGGAAAAAATGCCGACTAGTTTGGGGAACTAACCCCTTTTTGACTAGTCAAAGTCCTAATTAGTATAGGGAAAGCAAGGTTTGTAAGTCATTTTTTTAACCATTCATATTAGTGAATAGCATTATACAGGGCTGGTTAGGCAGAGAATTTAGTTATATAAGTATCAATGCTACTGGGTTAGAGGGCATAGGATACCTGACAGGTTCCCTTTAATCTCAGAGAGGTAGTTATCAGATTTAAAGTAGAGAGAAACTTTGAACAGAAAATATACCGTAGCTCTTGAAATATTGATTTCTGAGGTTACCTCAGCAGCTTCTGTTGCACTTTGTATTTCTATAACTAAGCACTCTTAGCAATCCGACATTTTTTTGATTTTGTGACCTGTTTCATGGAGACCTTTGTCTAATAAGTATTGTTTTTAATTATTCTTTTGCGGTGATGTGCTACAATATTTCCTATCACTTTGTTAAAGAAGGCGTATACCTCTGCTTCTACCTAGCTTTGTTATCTGTCTCTTTAATTTTGCTGCCATGGGTTCCGACTATTCCAATATTTGATTAGCACACAGGTGAGGCCAGTGACAGGTACACATAAGGATTCAATGTGCTACACTTGACCCTGTTTCAGTCCACACCAGCACATCACATTCTCAAGAGCTCAAGAGCTTTAAAAACTAATTAGAACTTTTAGGCCGGGGCCACACGGCGATCTACTGCGATCCTCGCATGACACTCACGCTGGCAGCACAGCAGGAGCCGAGTGTCATGCGAGTGTCACTGCGACTGAGGTCCGATCATGCGATCAGCTGCGGGGGGGGCGGCCCGGCTCTGAGGAGGGGAGGGCCAGTGCTGAGGAGGGGCGGGCAGGCGCTGCAGAGGAGAGGGATGGATTTATCTCCCCCTCTCCTCCGTTACCGGCTATTGCCATTCTTGCTCTGCACTCGCAGCACACCGGTGTACTGCGTTTGCAGTGCGATTTTTCTATCGCCCCATAGACTTGAATGGGTGCGAGAGAAACAAGACTCGCATTTCAATCGAAGCATGCTGCGATTGTTTTCTCGGTCCGATGAGAAAATAATCGCTCATGGGTGCTGACATATAGGCTAATATTGGTCCAAGTGGAGTGCGAGAAAACATCGCATTCAACTCGCTCCGATTTTCATGCCGTGTGGCTTAGGCCTTAGAGTAATTAAAACCTTACTTTTATTGCATAAATGCAAGAGGAAAAGTAATTACCGTAATCAAAATACCAATAATTATTTCATATTTTCAATATTTAAAAGGTTTGCAAATTTATTATATTATTGTAAAGTAATTAATACAAATTACGGTGTTACATGAAGACATACATATATATATATATATATATATATATATATATATGTGAGACAGAGAAGATTAGTGTGTATGATACTTACCCAGTGCTTCACTGTAATATTGATTCCAGATTGGTGAAATAAAAAATTGAAATATGACATCTTGAGATAAATAGAAAATTGTATTTCTCAATCTTTCTACAAAAGACATTTTATCATTGAGCTCGGTCATTGTCCCTGGCACATATGAATATGGTGTTGGGATGTGACTGCAATGTCTTTCTATCACATTACCTATTGAGAACCTAAAGGAATAGATAAATGGGACTCCAATGAGCTCAGCAATAAGTTCACCGCAGGGAGCCAAGGGGTCAGCAACGAGGATGTCAAACTTCTCCTCTTTTAGTCTATTAAGTAATACCTTGTTCTTTATAATACCATCACACACAAGCCGTTCTATCTCCACCGAGTCCATTATTCCCTTATATATGCGTGTAAAGGATTCCCAGTATGACATATTAGGCAGGCCATAAATCCATATGTGCAGAAATTCCTCCAGAAGCTCCTCATTTCTTTCTTTCTCAAATGAAACCGGAAACACTTCAAACTTTAAAACGGATGTTGTATTGATGTCCATGATTATGTTGGCTGAATGAACCAGCACAGTGACCTCATGGCCATTGTGTGCGAGTTTCTCAAGGATGTTGTTTAGATTTATAAAATGACTACCATCTGTCGGCCATGCTAGAATTTTTCCTGGGGACGCTGTGCTGAAGAAGCTAATGTGCATAACTAATAAAATACCTGCCAAGAACATGTTGAAATCCAAGCACAGTTTACGGAGAAACACGAGCCCGATATCACTCGGCTGCAGTGCACTTTGTCCTCTGTGTATATCAGGAAATCACAGGGCAGCACAGACTTTTCTGTTCCATGCCATAATTCAGTTCCTTCCAAGCTTCCTGGTTTTGATGCTCCACCTACAACCCAACTTATTTTTTATATTTTAATTAATTAAACAAGTGATCCAAGTCTACTATTTTCAATATAGATTGGTACATAATCTACCCTCTATATTTCTGTCTAGTCACTGTTGTAATTGTTTAAAGAAGTTTTACAGGACACAAAATATTTCTTTTTCTATGCTGTATTGTAATTTAAAACTCCCCTATATTATTTTGTTTTTTGCTTCTAACTTTTGTTCCTCTTGAATTATCACTTTATTCTCTGAAGCCACTTTATTTACCTGCAGCTCAACCAAACATGAAATCTTCCTATGCATGACTGCCGAACTTCACAGTCAGTGCTGGCACTGCCCAGCCTCAGTGCCCAGCACTGCCCTGCCTCCCCTCTGCATACTCATTGACTGTCAGTATTCTGCCCCAGCACCCGATAAATGAATATTATGTAATGAAAATTATATATAGCCCCTAATGTGAGTTTATAGTAGATACATACACCATGTGTGTATGTGTGTGTGTGTGTGTGTACATGTGTGTATATATATATATATATATATATATATATATATACACACTGTACATATATATATATATATATATATATACAGTTAGGTCCCGAAATATTTGGACAGTGACACAAATTTTCGCGAGTTGGGCTCTGCATGCCACCACATTGGATTTGAAATGAAACCTCTACAACAGAATTCAAGTGCAGATTGTAACGTTTAATTTGAAGGTTTGAACAAAAATATCTGATAGAAATTGTAGGAATTGTACACATTTCTTTACAAACACTCCACATTTTAGGAGGTCAAAAGTAATTGGACAAATAAACCAGGTTACAGGTTAACGAGGGAGACGCCTTCAGAGTTATTTGCAGCCCTTAGAGTCCCTTGTCCAATTACTTTTGGTCCCTTGAAAAAGAGGAGGCTATGCATTACAGAGCTATGATTCCTAAACCCTTTCTCCGATTTGGATATGAAAACTCTCATATTGCAGCTGGGAGTGTGCACTTTCAGCCCATATTATATATATAATTGTATTTCTGAACATGTTTTTGTAAACAGCTAAAATAACAAAACTTGTGTCACTGTCCAAATATTTCTGGACCTAACTGTATATATATATATATATATATATATATATATATATATGGACTAGAATACTCTCCAAAGCATATACTGCATCTCCCTTGTCTTCAATGTTGCCTAAATGTGGAGGTCAGTGCAGCTCTCACCTGCATTCGGTAGAGTCCGTCCCAAAGCCAGCCCTAATTTCAGCAGAAACTCTATTCAGTTATAGCAGCAAACCACAGGAGTCTACTTGGGTACAGAAAATGTGTTAATTCAAATATATCAACTTCAAGTGAAAATAAAATTCATAAGGACAATGCAGAGCAGGCAAGACCAGGGAAAAAGTATAATATGGTCATCGTAAATTACCTAAAAGCCAATAGGCTCACAAGATAAATAGATAATACATGTGATTATGGTGATGCATAATCCACATAATATGTTACTGTAGCACCCCTGATGCCATCAGGGAGCTACAAGGTACTGCATTCCCACCAGGATGCAGGGCCTACCCCCAGGGACCCAGAAGACCAATGCTGGTAACAACAAAAACATTCAAGATAATCCCTGTTTTTCCCCAAGTTCCCCATAGACTGGTACAAGACTAGGGTTGGACCTAATGGATGGCCACTTAGAGGTGGAGCTAATCCAGTCCACTAGATAACCAGGTGGGAGGGGCAGACAGACAGAGAGGGAGTGTCATAGAGAGTCGTCAGTGATGGACGGACGGACGGAGAGTAGTGGAAGCACTGACAGGAGTGTGACGGTGACCTGAGGGCCCAGGCGTGTGGTTGCCGGTGGAGTACGGTGGAGTGCTCCCGGAACCATAGCACCAATAGGGTACAGAATCCTAGGTCAGGTAAACGCTCCAGGCATACCTGATAAAATCTGCACAGTGAGGAGACCATCAAGGACCTCACTGACCTTAAAGTTTGGGACTCAGTAGCAACGGGAGAACCGGGGAAAAGGACCAGAGACCAGCCCCAGTAGTGAGAACTGTGCAGCTGCGGCTCCATCCATATAGCCGCAACCCACAATTGGCGTCACGTTATAAACTTTCATTAAAAATCCTCTGTAAATATACTCCTTTTAAAAAGCGTCCCCAGGACACGGTACCGGGCAATGGCCACCAAGTGACACCATGCCGGCGTCTCTGATTGGTTGCCCTGACAGTAGCTGTCTGTTTGCCTGAGTAAAGTGCAAAAATAAATAAAATGACTTAGGGTCCCCCATATATAGATACCCAGTGCAGATAAAGCATACACCTACAGGCTGAAACCCCAAGCTGTACGCAATATCTTTTTAAAAATGGCATGCGGTCTCCCCCAATTTTGATACTCTGCCAAGAGAAAGCTGAAGTTGGGGAATGGTATTCTTGGCCTGGAGAGGCCCATGGTTATTGGGCCCTCCCCAACCTAAAAATAGCAGCCCACAGCCACCCAGAATTGTCGCATCCATTACATGCAACAATTCCGGTGCTTTACCCAGCTCATCCCAAATGCCCTGGTGTGGTATCAATCAGGGTAATATAAGAGATTAATGACAGCTCACAGCTGCCATAAAGCCCTAGATTAGTAATGGGTATGGGTATGGGTCTATGAGATCCCCCATTACTAATCCTGCAAGTAAAAAAGAAATAAATACAAACACCGAAAAAATATTTATTTGAACTAAAATACAAAAAACACACCCTCTTCATGTGTGCATAGATGTGCTGTGTTGAGGAACACGCTCAGTGCACAGATGCCACACAATTGCAAATGACAAACAGATGGCTTTGGTCATCACTAGAAGGCTGCGTCTGTGCCCTCTGGTCTTCTATTCCTAAGCGATGTCCAAGTACTATAACAGATATTACCCACTTACAAGATCTGTACTATGATGTGGTGATTGGAGGCTTTGGTCATGTCCAGGAGACTATACCCTATGTTCCTTCATAATACTAATAGACCATAAATGCTAAAAAGATATAAGACCAGTAACACATTAAAATCAGTTTAGAACAGTGGGAACGATACACAATTCTTAGAGAATTACTCATATATTTATATAAAGTTATCGTTGATGCTCTCATGTATAGATCACACAGGATGAAAATGTCTACTACCTGAGTCCAGTGATATCTTTAGAAAGTGGGAAAAAGTGTATAGATATAATTGATATTGACGGTTAGAAATCACAGATATGTGGTCTAATCACAATATGATTGTTCATAAACAAGTGAAGGGCAGTATGTCTGTATACTGTTTTATTTCCTCCACTGCCCAGGAGATATGGCATGCTCAGACCATGTCCCTCGACGGCAGGGGTGGGGAACCTTTTTACTGTCGGGGGCCATTTGGAAATTTCTACCAACCTGCGGGGGCCGCACACAATTATCAATGTGAAAATGACCCTGCTATATTTGGTCAAACAATTAATTACATCACCCTTACTCTGGCGTCTGGAGCTGCTTCTCTTTGGTGAGGCTGTGATGTTAGATGATACTAATCATGTTTCTTCTCACAGCTGCTTTTTCAGGTTTGTTTCGGTCTGGAGCACAGTCAACTCCTTGTGATAATAAGATTGGTATATCATATACATCACATAACAGATACTGTATATACATCTCAGGAGATGCTGGAGGCACAGACATCACATAGGAAACACTGGAACTGCAGTATATACATCACAGGAGACGTTGAAGGCACATACATCACTGGAGGGGCTGGGGGCATATACATCACATAGGAGACACTGGGACTGACATATAGACATCAGACAGGAGACGCTGGGACTGCTGTATATACATCACAGGAGACACTGGGGGCACATACATCGCATAAGAGAATAGGGACATATATATGCCCCCAGCCCCTCCTGTGATGTAAATGCTCACAGTCCATCCTGTGATGTATATGCCCCCAGCCCCTCCTCTGTTGTGTATGTCCCCAGTGTCTCCTGTGATGTATATGCCCCCACCATCTCCAATGTGATGTTTAAGTCACAGGAGACGCTGGGGCATGCACATCACAGGAGACACTGGAGGCAAACACAAGCGAGGCTGAGGGTCATACACATCACAAGAGACACTAGGGGCATATACAGCACAAGAGGTGCTGGGGGGCATACACAACGCAAGAGGGGCTGGGGTCGCAGATATAACAAGAGGGCTGAGGGCACAGACATCACTGGGGGCACAGACATCACAAGAAGGGCTGGGGTATACACAACGTAAGAGGGGCTGGGGGCACAGACATCACAAAAAGGAGCTGGGGCACAGACATCACAAGAGAGGCTGGGGGCACAGACATCACAAGAGGGGCTGGGGCACAGATATCACTGGGGGGGCACAGACATTACTGGGGGCACAGACATCACAAGAGGGGCTAGGGCACAGACATCACTGGAGAGCCACAGACATCACTGGGAGGACTGGGGGCACAGACAGCACTTTCAGAGCACATACATCACTACTAGGGGCATGGACATCCCCGGGGGAACACACCACTGGGGGTAATACACAGCATTGGGAGAGCACAGGGCACAGGGGGCTGCACAGCACTGGAGGGCTGCACACAGCACTTGCAGAGCCCTGACATCACTAGGGGAACACAAACCTGGGGTGATACACAGCATGGGTGGGGGGAACACAGCACTGAGCATTGCACACAACTTTGGGGGGTGGTACGCAGAACTGGAAGGCCACAAAGCACTGAACGAGCCATAGAGTGCACAGACGGCCGGCACCGTACACACAGCCTTGGAGAGCAGGAGCCGGACACTCAGCGCCGGAAGGTAGAGGGGCGGGCACACTGCTCGGGGGGCAGAGGGGGCGAGCACACCGCTCAGAGAGCAGAGGGGTGGGCACACACACCGCTCGGAGTGCAGAGGGGCGGGCACACCGCTCGGAGGTCAATGGGGCGGGCACACACCGCTCGGAGCACAGAGTGGCAGGCACACACCGATTGGAGCGCAGAGGGCCTGGCACACTGCTCGAAGCGCATAGGGGCGGGCACACACCGCTTGGAGGGCAGACGGGCGGGCACACCGCTCGGAGGGAAGAGGGGCGGGCACACCGCTCGGAGGGCAGAGGGGCGGGCACACATCGCTGAGCACACTGACACTGGACAGCGGGAGAGCCCATTGGTTTGCACAAGCAGCGCATGTGGTGATTTAAAGGGCCAGTGGCTCCAGCACTGCAGTCCCTGGGAATCTGCCCAAGGGCCGCATAAAGGGTCATCACGGGCCATATGCGGCCTGTGGGTCAGAGGTTCCCCACCCCTGCTCTACGGTCAGACATGGCCATTACACAGTACATAGCAGGGACAAACTTATATGTCAGCACAAATAGAAAGAAAACAGTCAGCTCCCTATTAGAAGTCTATCTGGCTGGAAACACACCCTACACCTGGAGCTGCCCTGGCTGGGGTTGGAAACAATAATGTGGCAAAGAAAGAAAATCTCCTGCGATGAAGGCAAGGATAATTGCACTGTAGCTAAAATACAATTTATTTGTGAATATCCATTAAAAAACACATATAGCACAGTTTTACCACCAGACCTTGAGGAGTTTTCTAATGTGACCACTCACTGCGACCTCAGGATGTAGCAGAGCCTGGATCATTGTGGGACATCGTGTCTGTGGATTCGTCGGACCTGCAGGGGTGTTTTGGGAGTTAGTAAATTGGAGAAAGAAGGTGCTTTTTTTAAAGTGTTTTTCTCTGTGTTTTGTGTTTATTTCTTTTTGCTTACACGATTCGTAATGGTCGCATATTGATGTGTTAGATGCCCTGCTCCAAATAGTCTGCCAGATCCGTAGTAATAGCTCCCTCCCCAAGAAGGACTCCCACTTAAGCATATATGAATGCCTGGGATAGGAGTTGCCCCAAGGAGCACTTATAAGTTTATAGATGATGGAGATCAATCCCTTGGTAGAGACAACTTTTCTACAAAACCTTTCAAACTCAGTTGCTCTGGATACTTTCACGAAGCTAATAAGAGAATTTGCAAAGGGTTTAATCTGCATGTATTGGAAAAATTAAAGAATAGATAAAGAAAAATAAGATTTAATATACTTAAAAGAGTGAATCTCCAGAGAGCTCCCATCAACCAAGTCAGCAAATATGAAAAGTCCAAATTAAATCCAAGGATGAGCCATGAGAGAGTCTAGACTATTTGGAATTAAAGGTTTGTAAATAAAGGATATCATATTCAAGTTAGGTGACGCCCATCCAAACCTAGTCACACATTAATGCCAAATGTCTATTGCAAACTGGATATGACCTAGCAATGGAATTGAGGGTTTAAAATAATGCTCAATCCACAACAAAGAGTTTGGGTGAATGGGAGCCAGCCACAATTTCTCTATTTCTGTCATTTGTTGCATGCCCACAAGAAGGCCAAGTAAGGGATCCTTCTTATATGAGTAGCCCAATAATGTTTTATAACGTCCGGCATTGAAAGACCACCCTGAAGTTTTTGAGCAGTTAGAATATGTTTGGAAATTCTATGTTGTTTGTCATTCTATATGAATCCCATTAAACTGTCCTGAAGTGATAACCGGCACTACTGTATATGGCATGCAATCACCGAATGTTGGTTGGCTGTCTAACAGCTGTGAAACATGCAGTATGGGGACTCCGCATCCGTGATTCTCGGTCGAGTAACTAACGTACCCGAGCACCCTAAAGTCAATTGAGTATCGAACAGTGGCGAACATGCTCGCTCATCACTACTAGAAATCATATATAGATAAGGGTGCTTCAGTAAAAGATGGCATATACAGTTAGGTCCAGAAATATTTGGACAGTGACACAAGTTTTGTTATTTTAGCTGTTTACAAAAACATGTTCAGAAATACAATTCGATATATAATATGGGCTGAAAGTGCACACTCCCAGCTGCAATATGAGAGTTTTCACATCCAAATCGGAGAAAGGGTTTAGGAATCATAGCTCTGTAATGCATAGCCTCCTCTTTTTCAAGGGACCAAAAGTAATTGGACAAGGGACTCTAAGGGCTGCAATTAACTCTGAAGGCGTCTCCCTCGTTAACCTGTAATCAATGAAGTAGTTAAAAGGTCTGGGGTTCATTACAGGTGTGTGGTTTTGCATTTGGAAGCTGTTGCTGTGACCAGACAACATGCGGTCTAAGGAACTCTCAATTTTCATCCTGAGGCTGAAAAAAAGGAAAAATCCATCAGAGAGATAGCAGACATGCTTGGAGTAGCAAAATCAACAGTCGGGTACATTCTGAGAAAAAAGGAATTGACTGGTGAGCTTGGGAACTCAAAAAGGCCTGGGCGTCCACGGATGACAACAGTGGTGGATGATCGACGCATACTTTCTTTGGTGAAGAAGAACCCGTTCACAACATCAACTGAAGTCCAGAACACTCTCAGTGAAGTAGGTGTATCTGTCTCTAAGTCAACAGTAAAGAGAAGACTCCATGAAAGTAAATACAAAGGGTTCACATCTAGATGCAAACCATTCATCAATTCCAAAAATAGACAGGCCAGAGTTACATTTGCTGAAAAACACCTCATGAAGCCAGCTCAGTTCTGGAAAAGTATTCTATGGACAGATGAGACAAAGATCAACCTGTACCAGAATGATGGGAAGAAAAAAGTTTGGAGAAGAAAGGGAACGGCACATGATCCAAGGCACACCACATCCTCTGTAAAACATGGTGGAGGCAACGTGATGGCATGGGCATGCATGGCTTTCAATGGCACTGGGTCACTTGTGTTTATTGATGACATAACAGCAGACAAGAGTAGCCGGATGAATTCTGAAGTGTACCGGGATATACTTTCAGCCCAGATTCAGCCAAATGCCGCAAAGTTGATCGGACGGCGCTTCATAGTACAGATGGACAATGACCCCAAGCATACAGCCAAAGCTACCCAGGAGTTCACGAGTGCAAAAAAGTGGAACATTCTGCAATGGCCAAGTCAATCACCAGATCTTAACCCAATTGAGCATGCATTTCACTTGCTCAAATCCAGACTTAAGACGGAAAGACCCACAAACAAGCAAGACCTGAAGGCTGCGGCTGTAAAGGCCTGGCAAAGCATTAAGAAGGCGGAAACCCAGCGTTTGGTGATGTCCATGGGTTCCAGACTTAAGGCAGTGATTGCCTCCAAAGGATTCGCAACAAAATATTGAAAATAAAAATATTTTGTTTGGGTTTGGTTTATTTGTCCAATTACTTTTGACCTCCTAAAATGTGGAGTGTTTGTAAAGAAATGTGTACAATTCCTATCAGATATTTTTGTTCAAACCTTCAAATTAAACGTTACAATCTGCACTTGAATTCTGTTGTAGAGGTTTCATTTAAAATCCAATGTGGTGGCATGCAGAGCCCAACTCGCGAAAATTGTGTCACTGTCCAAATATTTCTGGACCTAACTGTATGTATATGTGCAGAGATAGTCAATCCTACTGACGCGCCCATGGGGTCTTGGGGGGAGAGTTACTCATCAGCCGGTTTGGGATGTCACAGCGGCCTAGCCCGGCTTTGTGATCCCGCTGTGTCAACCAAATGATGGGGGATTGGGAGATGGAAATGATGGGGGTAGTAGTTATTCATGACACCACCTGTGGTATGCAGCTAGGTATTAGCCACCGCTGCGGGAGGCCTTTTCCAGGGCAGATGATAACGCAGATCAGATGGCATAGCTCTCCACAAGCAGAGCTTAGGCCCCGGGGATGTTGTTGGGAGTAGAAGTCCACTCTAACGAAGGAGTGCGGGGCGCGGGAAGGATCACACGACACAGCAGTTGCAGTTTAGGTTCTTTACTCACTGAGATGTCACCACCTTTGGACTGCCGGACTCCGCTGTCATGGGCCCCAGCCGATCTCAGATAGCTCAAAGATCAGAACCGGTGTTTCTTTCAATGAGCCCTTGATCCCTGCGCCGTATTGTGCGAGTCCCTGTGGCTTGAAGCTATGCTGGGACTTGAGTCCTGGGGTTGTTCTATTCCCCGTCCCGTATAGAGGGCAGTGCAAGTCCGTAGATGGAGCCACCCTATGGTCACGACTCCTGGCTCTATATGGGAACGAAGAAAGAAAAATTCAGCTCACCCGTATATGTATCCATTCAGTTCAGATGGGATGCAGGATGTCCACCGGATAGTCAGGTCCGTAGAGGCAATAGCAAGGAGAAAGGACGGGACTCAGCACCAATTCCAGGATAGGAAAAATATAAATCCAATGAAAAATATATAAAAGTGTAGAAACTTTATTCAACGATTAAAAATCCAAGAAAAACATCATCGGTTCCATGAAAACATCATGGCCTGACGCATTTCGGACAGTTGGAATGTAGATAAGTCCTTAATCATAAGCATCTCATCTACATTCCAACTGTCCGAAACGCGTCAAGCCATGATGTTTTCATGGAACTGATGATGTTTTTCTTGGATTTTTAATCGTTGAATAAAGTTTCTACACTTTTATATATTTTTCGTTGGATTTATATTTTTCCTATCCTGGAATTGGTGCTGAGTCCCGTCCTTTCTCCTTGCTCCTGGCTCTATATTCTGCTTTGCCCCAGGCACTGTGTGTGGGCCAGAAGAAATCCTCTGCCAGGCGGATTCTGCTGGTGGGACTTTCAGTGCCCACCAGCCTAGGGCTCCGCACCCTGAAGTGGGCACCGGTCGCAAGGGAGCTATCAGCTCTCCCCTCAGCGATTGTGTCCTCCAGCGTCTCACTTGTTTCCTGTCCTGGACTAGACTCTTTGTAAGTGTGTGTGTGTCGCCTTGCTCCCCGGTGTCTAGTTCCTCCCCCCAGGTTCCTGAACTAGTGAGCAGAGGGTCCACTACATTAGTGATGGCCACCCTCCAATGTCTCTACCCTAGCCCAGTCCCAGTGGGAGGGCATCTGTGTGTTTTGGTGGATTGTTGTGGTTTCACTGGTGGTGACCTCCTCCGTATCCGAGATGAATACTGCAACCCGGATGAGGTGTAGTACCCTGTGGCGACTGAAGCCACACTACCAAGTAATCTATTTAGATATGCCGCTACATTGAGCATGGAATAAACCATGTGTCAACAGGAGGGATGGTAGGAAACATATCTAAAGTATTCACATCATATGAATTCAAGACCTACGCAAAAAAATGTTTAGCCTAGCATGCCATATTAATATTAAATATAATTCCCAGGGGGATTTGATAGCAATACCCACACCCACAATCCTCATTCTAACATGCATGCATAGATTTCCTAAAATTAAACACATGCAAAGGAAGAACTATTGCCTAGTACTAATCAATGCATTAACAAAATGGATAGATCTCTTTCCAGTGCTAAACTAGATGCTGAAACAGTATCACAAGTACTAGTGAAAGAAATCATACCAATGTTCGGGATGCCTCAGAGAATATATGGAGATAACGGTCCACATTTTGTAAATAAAATCATTATAGTAGTTTGACAAAGTTTTAAGATAGAGCTGAAAAATAATTTCTAGTTGGCGGGGCTGGTAGAAGGTTACCCAGCTCAGATCTTTTTGTAAAACACAATGAGAAAGCTGATCAAATTTAGCAGAAATATATCTTGGGGAAGCATGGTTGGGGGAAAGTTTACCCCCCCAAATAATGCAGATCGCCCTTCCCAGGATCGTCATACTTACCAGATCTCGGACGTCTGTATGGCTCCCAGGTCCTCCTGCGATCTCCGGCTGCACGTCGTCCTCGCCTCCTTCTGGCTGACACTCACACATCAGATCGCATACCCATACTCATACACATACACACACACTCATGCGATTGCACATAAAATCGCACGCACACAGTTACCACATCCACTGATACCATTGCTTCCAGCCAGCAGGGGACTCTCTGCTCTCTTGTCTCTATGATGTGTTCCATCGCTGGATCCTCCATGCATTCCACCCGCAGGTCCTGGCACTCCATTGCACAGCGTTCGAGGTCCTTATGCTGCCCAGAAGCAATCAATATCGTTGGATATCAATATGTGTGTGCGATCTCATGTGTGTGCGATCTCATGTGTGTGCGCACAATCTGATGTGTGAATGTGTGTGTGTGTGTGTGTGTGTATGAACTGATTTGTGTGGGTGTGCATTACACAGCAGGTCCTTGATGCATTCCACTGCTCCTGTTGAGCATCTGGTGAGTATGATTGCGAGGTCTTCTGTCTTCTCTCTTTTGGGGGGTGTCTGCTTTCTATAATGAAATGTCATGCAGTATCTTTAACTTTTTTAGCTGCATGAACCCTTCATTATTGAATCATTACTAAGTCTTATTTTCAGGGTAGGTCTTATATTTAAGCTTTGCTGAAAAATCCTGCTAGGCCTTATTTTCGGTGTAGGTCTTATTTTCGGGGAAAAATGGTAATAAAGAGATCTCTGTTTCCAACTCTATTCCAGGACAAGCTGTTCCTCAAAAATTAGTAGTGGAATTTAGAGATTGAGTTCTGATTAAAGTGATTAAAAATTAGTATTATCATAATCCCAAATGGTATGGACCATTACAAATGTTACAAACTACTCCAACTGCGGTAAAGGGGGCTGAGAAGAGCTCACGGATTTACCTTTCTCACTGTAAATTGGTAAAAGGTCTTCAGAGGGAGGAGTAAAGGGACAGATAGAGAGTCACCATCATCTCTGGAGGTAGAAATCTGACTACAAATGAGGGTCCTCTTAAAAAGGAGAGGGTCCGTTTTAACTCAGTGAAGAAACCAATGGCCAAAATAGAGAAAGGGTAATGGGAAGTAAGGGAATTGAAGTAATAATATTGAGAACAATATTGGGGATTCAAGGGAAATATTTTCCAGATCCATAGTTATAAGGTGACTTTGGGTTGGACTATCCGGTAACAAATTTAACCTTTTACCAGAGAGAGATATCTATCGCAGAGATGGACTTCTATTAGCTCGTAAAACACAAATATGAAACGAAAGATAAGGCAGCTAAATTAACATGGGTGAATTTGTATGAATTTGTATATAATGTATGTCTCCCAATCATATAAACCCTGGCTTCCGTCTGTTAAAAATCCTAGAAAATCACTATATGGAATACTGGGCCAGATTATATATTGCGGTGGTACTAATCACAGGGTTACACAATAGGTCAAAAATGATAAAAAGGGCTAATTCAGAATGTACCACCAAGGTCAATTGCAATAAACTCCTAATCATTGTAGAGAAACCAGTCAGCAGAGACCAACAAATAACTATATGTTATAGGAGCTGACGTGTCAAGGAAAGGTCTTATTGGACACTTTTTATAGAAGGATAACCTAGCCTTAAAATAGGATATACAGTGAGAAACAAATGGACAGAATGGATGCAATATAAAGCCAAAACAATAGAAAGAACTGACTGTGTAGCATGTGCAAGAGCTAGGGCTGGTTCACACTAAGCGACAGCGACAACGAGGTCGCTGTTACGTCACCATTTTCTGTGACGTAACAGCGACCTTGTAAGTCGCTGTTATGATCGCTGCTTAGCTGTCAAACACAGCAGCCGAAGCAGCGATCATAACCGCGAGAGCAGGGAGCCGCGCACACTGCTTAGCGCTGGCTCCTTGCTCTCCTAGCTACAGTACACATCGGGTTAATTAACCCGATGTGTACTGCAGCTACATGTGCAGAGAGCCGGAGCCGGCAGCACAGGCAGCGTGAGAGCTGCGGAGGCTGGTAACTAAGGTAAATATCGGGTAACCACCTTGGTTACCCGATGTTTACCCTGGTTACAGCTTACCGCAGGCTGCCAGATGCCGGCTCCTGCTCCCTGCTCGCTTCATTTCGTCGCTCTCTCGCTGTCACACACAGCGATCTGTGTGTCACAGCGGGAGAGCGCCTTTGAAGAAAACGAACCAGGGCTGTGTGTAACGAGCAGCGATCTCGCAGCAGGGGCCAGATCGCTGCTCAGTGTTACACACAGCGAGATCGCTAATGAGGTCACTGTTGCGTCACCAAAACCGTGCCGTAGCAGCGATTTCGGTAGCGATCTCGCTGTGTGTGAAGCACCCCCTAGACTTCAGCTGGGAACTGCACCATTTAAACGTACAAATGACAATGATCTGGAAGGGCTGCAATGCATTTTACGGCTATTTAATTCCAGATAAGTGTAAAACACTTTCGGTATTGTATTCCCCGTAAAAGGAAGCCCCCACTTTTTACAGCACAACCAGGAAACTACACATGCTTCATCAGAGAAAAGGACGGAAAAAATGGAAAAACACTTGGAAAGAACTTCTGTGCTTATACCATAAAGCTCACAGAAATGGGAGGTAACTATTCTGCTGCTAGCTCGGTTGAGAACCAGACCACCTCGAAGGCAGATTTACGGTGGCTGTGCGGGGACAGGAAACAAAGACCCATTTTCCCGACCAAATGGAAAGAGAGGGTGTGCCTTGGTATAATTCGTGATACCCTTCCACTTGCTCTTACTGGCCCTGTTGAAATATGGGCACAGGTCCGAAAGAATCATCCCTGGTAGGTTTGTCGATGCATAGATTACATAGATGAGCTAGGGGTCTCCAGAGGTGTTCCAAATGAGTTTAAGGCTAGAAACTAAATAGCTGCGGTGTTTGAATTTCTCTGGTTCTGCTGGGCTACAATAAAAAAGGAAAAATGGGGATTAGATTAATTACATATATTATTTATAACTAATAGAGTTTGTTATGTATACACAAGATTCAATAAAAGGCATTGCAGAACAATTGGATCCAAATTGCCTAATGGCCTGTCAGAATCAAATGGCGCTTGAGATGTTACTGATAAGAACAGGTGGTATATGTAAAATGTTTGGAACTTACTATTGTACTTTTATACCCAACAATACAGTATGGTAGCATAACCAAAGCCCTGGAAGGCCTGATATTCCTGTCTGAAGAACTAGAGAAAAATTCAGGGATAAATGATCCATTTACAAACCTGTTGGAAGGATGGTTCAGGAGATGGAGCAGACTAATTGCTTCACTACAAAGGAAATTAGAAAATCCTGCATTCCATTCTTCTAAAATTTCAAACCTTTATTGAGTCATTAAAATCCTCTTAAAATACATGTTCCGGGCTTCTTGCCCCTCCTTATTAATTGCCTCTCTACTGATGTCTCCTTGTGTGATGACAACCATATTGCTGACCTGCAGATGTTTTTCTGTACCTTGTAGAAGAGAACTTCTCCAGAGATTGATTGACGTTACTATAACTAAAAACCATGTATCAGGATGAGGAACAATTTGAGAGACCAATTATAACTGATGAGACTTCCAATCACGAGTATTCCAGCTATCAAGATGTTGGCAAACCCTGAAAAAAAGCCGTATGATTTACGTTTGGGATACATTATATGTAAACAGGAGGGAAATTTTAGGAAACTCTAGAGTTAAAACTTTTAAGTAAAATTTATTACCCAAAAAGATGTTCTCATGACAGGGATAAAAGAATATTTATAGATTTGTACTTATCAAATACTTGTTTCTGAGATGGCAATGGATTGTGACTGAGACCTTACAGTACCGTCACACTTAGCGACACTCCAGCGATCCAAGCAGCGATTTGACCTGGCAGGGATCGCTGAAGCGTCGCTACATGGTCGCTGGTGAGTTGTCAAACAGGCAGATCTCCACAGCGATCAGAGATCAGCCATCAGCCACCAGCCACCAGTGACCCGTGTAACGACGCTGTGCTTGGTAACCATAGTACATATCGGGTTACGAAGCAAAGCGCTTTGCTTAGTAACCCTATGTGTACCTTGGCAATATGTGCAGGGAGCAGGGAGTCGGCTTCTAGAAGCTGCGGACTCTGGAAACCAAGGTAAATATCGGGTAACCAAGCAGCGCCTTTGCTTGGTTACCCGATGTGTACTTTGGTTGCCAGTGTCCGCAGAAGCCGGCTCCCTGCTCCCTGCACATTCAGATCGTTGCTCTCTCGCTATCAAACACAGCGATGTGTGCTTCATAGCAGGAGAGCAACAACCAAAAAATGGTCCAGGACATTCAGCAACGACCGACGTCCTCACAGCAGGGGCCAGGTCGTTGCTGGATATCACACATAGCGACATCACTAGCAAGATCGCTGTTGCGTCACAAAAACCGTGACTCAGCAGCGATGTCGCTAGCAATGTCTCTTAGTGAGATGTGGCATCTTGTGTTACTATCATCTGTGAATTAGGTAAGCAGCCATATTTGGTCATAACAGTTCAAGATAGCATAGTCACTTTAAGGCTACATGCGCACGCTGCTTTTTTTGCCGCTTTTTTGCTGCTTTTTTGGCTGCAGTTTTGTCAGCAGAACTTTCTCACATTTGACTTTCCAGCAAAGTCTATGAGAAGTCAGATTTGTCATGCGCACATTGCAGTTTATTTGTCAGCGTTTTTTTTGTCAAAAGTTTGTGACAAAAAAAATGCAGCATGTTCATTCTTCCTGCGTTTTTGTCAACATTTGTCACCCATTGAAATCAATGAGGGCATCAAAAACGCAGGAAAAATGCATGCTATCAAAAGTGGTGCATTTTACCTGCCTTTTACCTGCGTTTTTTGTACCAAAAACGCAGGTGATTTGTCAAGAAGTGAGGTAAAAGGCAAGTGGAAACCCCATTGTTCCATGCTAAATAGTGTAGGAGCAGTACTTTGGAGTGCAGCAGAAGACATGACCTGGTATCAACGTATGCAGATTAATGTAAGGAAGCTGATTGAATTGGTAAGTATATTTCCAAAATTTCCACTGATAGTCCCATCCTCCACGTGTTCCCCGAAGTACCGCTGTTCCCAGCGTGCACGCACAGGGGGATGATGTGGAGGACGTGACTATCAGCGGCGGCAGCAGCGATTGGGGAAAATCAATGTTTTCAGCTGCCAGAGCCACCAAATGAGATGAGCTGTCACTGAGGTTACTCGCGGCCACCGCTGGATTCAGAAGTGGCCGTGGGTAACCTCAGTGACATCATTAGCTGATCGCGCGGCTGTCTTCATTTGCTGCGTGGAGCTGACAGGAGCGGCGGTGTCTGCTGCTGCTCCGGTCACCTCCATGCAGCAGAGCTGGAAGCGACGCTGGACCATCCTAGATTACGCCGAACATGGAGGGCTCTGTCGGGCTTATTAAATGGGAGAACGAGGGAATTTGTTAGTGTTTTTTTATTTCTAATAAAGGATTTTTTCAAGTGTGTGTTTATTTACTGTAACTTACAGATTAATCATGGAAGGTATCTCGGGGAGATGCCTGACATGATTAATCTAGGACTTATTGGCAGCTATGGGCTGCCAATAACTCCTTATTACCCCGATTTGCCAACGCACCAGGGCAAATCGGGAAGAGCCGGGTACTGTCCCAGAACAGCCGCATCTAATGGATGCAGCCATTCTGGGCGGCTGCTGACTGATATTGTTAGGCTGGGGGCTCCCCATAACGTGGAGCTCCCCATCCTGAGAATACCAGCCATCAGCCGTATGGCTTTATCTGGCATGAAATTGAAATTGGGGGGGACCGCGCGCCGTTTTTTAAAATTATTTATTTATTTCTATGCGCCATAGTGACACGCCCACCGGCTGCTGTGATTGGGTGCAGTGAGACACCTGTCACTCAGGGGGGGGGCATGTCTCACTGCAACCGATCATAGGCGCCTGTGGGCGGGGGAAGCAGGGAAAATGTGATGGAATAATGAGCAGCCGGCATTCTCAAAAGAGGAGAAGCCGCCAGAGCAGTGTGACAACCGTACAGCGCCGCGCCCGTGATTGAGGAGTATAAAGGAGGGAGGGAGGGAGAGACTGACTGACAGAGAGAGAGACCGACCGACAGAGAGACTATTTACACTCAGTCTGGGCATGCCCAAAAACGAAACCGGCGCCGGCTTCCGACATATGATCCGGCGTCCATAGGCTATCATTATAAAACACCCCACCAGATCCGCATTTTTGCCGGGTACAAAAACGTTCCCCTCCACGTTCCATCCGGCCGCCGGACAAGCAAATTTTGCCGGATCAAGACGAGCATTATGGGCTTGTTTGAACTGAAAAATACATGAAACAATTGTTGACAAAACTGCAGCCAAAAACGCACCAAAAAAGCAGCAAAAACGCACCAAAAAAGCACCTACATTTTTTGTGACATTTCCAGGCTCTCTCTGACAAGGTGCAGTTTTGGCTGCAGTTTGTGAACACGAAACAGAAGCAGCGTGCACATGTAGCCTAAGTATCTTTTGTATGATAACTAAAATTGCAAGAAGTTAATTACACAAATAGATTTTAGTCAATAAGAAATAGACAAGTATAGCTGAGTGACTACTGTATTTTATATAACTATAAGGACAATATTCTAATATCCCCACCTAGTGTACCCTAACCCATCCCCTGCAGACTGTGAGCCCTCACAGGCAGGGCCCTCTCTCCTTCTGTACGAGTTTTGGTCATGATTATTGTACTTATTTTTTATGTATACCTTTTCACTTGTAAAGTGTCATGGAATAATTGGCACTATAATAATAAAAAATAACAATAATAATAATGTCAGAACAAGGTTCTATAACTGTATTAGTTTGAAAGTGTTATGAAACCTGACAGGTTCCTTTAATTTTCCATTTTGAGAAGAGCACAATATGAGTTGCATTTAGAGTCAGGGCAACCATAATGGCACTGGATTGTAATGAAATAACATTCTGCAAAACCATATATCCATTTCCCAATCTGAGGACGCACAAAACTCCTCCTTTTTGCCTTATCCTAAGGGTATGTGCGCACGCTGCGTTCTGTCAAGTGCAGAAAAAAAATGCACCATCTGGCAGACTGGACAACTGTAAACACTGCGTTTGACAAAAAAATATAACTCCAAAACGCATGTATTTTGGTTGCATTTTGAATGCGTTTTGAATGCATTTTGGATGCATTTTTGACAGTACGGTCCCACTCCGCTCTGCTATATCCCCATAGAGCATGGCTGGCTGCGAGACAGAGCCGCGCGATCAAAATGAACTTGTATGAACTTCACCCGACTTCATTATCATCATGCAGCTCTGTCTGTGTGCCGCGGAATGATTTGTGGTCACCGGTGAAGGACTCATAGGTGAACCCAAATCCCCTGAGCGACTGAAGTGAGCCATGCTATCAGCTGTGCTGTCACTCAGGTTACCCGCGGCCAGCTGGAGTCCTCCACCCGAGACCGCAAATCACCTGAGTGAGGGCAAAGCTGATCACTTCAGTCACTCGGGCGACGCTGTCACAGTTGGAGAATCCAGTGGTGGCCGCGGGTAACCTGAGTGACGTCATCGCTGATAGCGCATCTCACTTCAGTTGTTCCGGGGAGCTGACAGATAGCGGTCGTGGTCTGTGGCCCCTCGCTGTCAGCTTCCTGATGTGGCAGAACTGAAAGGATCGTGGGACCTCGTGTGGACTATGTCGGACCTGGAGGGCTGTTTGGGGATTCATATAAAGGTGAAAGAGGGTGGGTTTTTTTGTCTTTTAATCCAAATAAGGATTTTTTGGGTGTATGTGTTTCCTTTCTTTAACTTACAAATTGATCATGGGGGTGTCTCATAGACACCTGCCTTGATTAACCTAGGACTTAGTGGCAGCTATGGGCTGCCATTAACTCTTTATTACCCCGATTGCCACCGCACCAGGGCAATTCGGGATGAGCCGGGTAGAGTCCCAGGACTGTCGCATCTAATGGATGCGGCAATTCCGGGCGGCTGCTGGCTGATATTTTTGGGCTGGGGGGCTCCCAATAACTTGGGGCTCCCCATCCTGAGAATACCAGCCGTGTGGCTTTACCTTGGCTGGTATCAAAATTGGGGGGGGACCGCACGTAGTTTTTTTTAAATCATTTATTTATTTTACCGGCGGCTGTGATTGGTTGCAGTAAGGCAGCTGTCACTCAGGGTGGCGGCTCGTCTGAATGCAACCAATCATAGGCGCTGGTGGGCAGGGAAGCAGTGAATACGAGATGGAATAATAAGCGGCTGGCATTTTCAAAGCAGGAAAAGCTGCTAGAGCTTTGTGACAGCTGTGCAGTGCTGGTGATCGTTGATCGGTGAGTATGAGAGAGGGGGTGAGAGGGAGAGACAGACCGACAGACAGAGACTGACCGACATCGACAGAGAGACAGAGAGACCGACATCGACAGAGAGAGACTGACACCGACAGAGAGAGCCCGACACCAACAAGGAGAGAGACCAAAAGACTTGCGTTTTGTTCGTCAAAAAAGCATGCAGAATGCAACAAAAATGCAATGCAAGTGCACCGCTAAACATTTTGGTTGCGTTTTGACACACCTCATTGATTTCAATGGGTGGAAAATGCAACCAAAACGCATAAAAGAAGTGACATGCTGCTTTTTGAAACGCATTGATTTTGTCAAATATTTGGCATCCAAAACCCAGCGTTTAAAAAAGCAACGTGCGCATGGAATTTGCTGACTTTTCATAGACTTTGCTGGGGACGTACAACGCATGCATTTTGACAATGACACGCTGCAGTTTTAAACGCTGCCAAAACGCAAGCAAAAATGCAACGTGTGCACATAGCCTTAAGATCAACTGACTGTTACACCATAATAGTTCTATTGTATCACTTTGGTTCCACACTTAGCATATATAGTAGTAGTTCTCCTGATGTATACACCAGAGAGCGAATAGACTTTTATAGTCATATGTTTGCCAACAGATTTCACGTTTATTTTTTACGATAGGAGCCATTAGCAAATTTATTCAACTGTACAGGCATATATTCGCTTATATTTAGCATATACGTTTTGCAGACTTTATATGTGTCCTGGATTGCAGTATGAACAAAACTCTAAATGATAATCATGCACTCATCCCACAATCTCCATTCAAACTTACCTAATGCCTCACTGAAGTAACCGTCCCATTGTCCTGCAAAGAGTAGATGAAATACGATATCTTGAAATATGTAAAAGTTTGTATTTTTTAGTCTTTCTACAAAAGACATTTTGTCAGTAAGTTCAACCATAGAGCCTGGAACATAGGAAAATGGAGCTGGAAGTTGTCCACATAGTCTTTCCATTGAGTTGCCCATCGAAAATCTAAAGGAGTAGATAAAGGGCACTCCAAGAATCTCAGCTATTAGTTCCCCACATGGAGTCAGTGGATCTGAAACCACAACATCAAATTTCTTCTCTTTCAGCTTTTTTAGCAGTGACTCATTCTTCACTACACCATTACATATGTGTTCTACCATTTTTAGCTGTTTTTGTGAGGCCTTCTTAACCTCTTCATAAAACTTCCAGTAAGACATTTTCGGCACATCATAAATCCAAAAAGTTATAAATTCATCCAAAAACTTTTCACTCTTCTCTTTCGTAAATGGAACAGTGAAATTTTCAAATTTCAAAGGTGACGCATTGTCAGTGTCCATAATCAGAATAGCTGAGTGAGCTAATACAGTAACTTCATGGCCTTTTTGTGCTAGTTCATCAAGGATTATTTTCATATTTAAAAAATGACTGCTGTCTGATGGCCAAGCTAAAACGTTCCCAGCAGAAACTGTGTAAAGGAAAAATATTGGCGGCAGCAAGAAAAAGACACCAGGACGGCACATGTTGATGATTCAGTGTGGTGTAAGGTTGTCAGAAGCAGTCCAAAAAGTACAAACTGCACAGGAGTGGCTAAACGTACACGTCACTAGAGAGAAAAATGATTCTTCAATCCCCTGCATGTGTTTCAACATTAGCAGCCATGTTCCCTAGTGTCTCTTCCTCCTCATACAATGTTTCTTCTGCTGAGTCTATTGGCTTGCACACAAATAAATCGTTATGTTTTTTTCTAATATTTAGAGCAAATAGAACAATTCAGTTTCCCTTCCCTGGAATGTGCATGTCAGGACAACTTGGTTATGAATCAACTCATCCAGGGAGCTGTGTCCCTTATAGACAATGATTTATTTAATAGGATTTAGAAAGTTATATTATCTCTTATTACATAATGTGTGACAGTGAGAATTAAGAGGTACTTTGCACGTTGCAACATCGCTACTGCGATATCGTTGGGGTCAAATCGAAAGTGACGCACATCCGGCGCCGGTAACGACGTTGCAACGTGTAAAGCCTAGATGCGCCGATAAACGATCGCAAAAGCGTAGAAAATCTGTGATCTGTGTAGCGTCGGTCATTTTCATAATGTCGCACCAATAGGAGATACGATGTTGTTCCTCGTTCCTGCAGCAGCACACATCGCTGTGTGTGAAGCCGCAGGAGAGAGGAACATCTCCTTACCTGCCTCCACCAGCTATGCGGAAGGAAGGAGGTGGGTGGGATATTTACGTCCCGCTCATCTCCACCCCTCCGTTTCTATTGGCCGCCTGCCGTGTGACGTCTCTGTGACGCCGCACGACCTGCCCCCTTAGGAAGGAGGCAGGTCGCCAGCCAGAGCGATGTCGCAGGGCAGGTAAGTGGGTGTGACGCTGCCGTAACGATAATGTTTGCTACGGCAGCTATCACAAGATATCGCATGTGCGACGGGGGCGGGTACTATCTCGCTCGGCATCGCTAGCCAATGCTAGTGATGTCGCAACGTGCAAAATACCCCTAACTATTACTCTAACAGAAATTAAAATTATTGCTGAGGGGGCATGTCCTGGCTATGGAGGAGTGATGACGTGTTTGTCTCAGCTCGTGCCACCGGACTACATTAGGCTACTTTCACACATCCGGTTTTTGCTCTGCGGCACAATATGACGTTCTGCAGAAAAACCGCAACCGTTTTTTTTTACGCCGGTTGCGTTTTTTTTTTTGCATAGACTTACATTAGTGCCGTATTGTGCCGCAGGGGCTTGCGTTCGGTCCGGTTTTTGCCGCATCCGGCAGATTTAGCCGATGCCGCGGCCGGATAGAACGATCCCTGCAACGTTTTTTGCTCCGGCAAAAAAATCCGCATCGCGCCGCATCCGGCCACTGCGGCGCATTTTTCAATGCATGCCTATGGACCCTGGATGCGGCGCGATGCGGAAAAAAATAGCATCCGGCCGCCGCATGCGGTTTCTTCCACTGCGCATGCTCAGTAGCGTGCCGCAACCGGAAAAAAACGGACCGGCCGCATGTAAAAACTTATGCAAAGGATGCGGTGTTTTCGCCGCATCCGTTGCATAGGTTTCACAGCCGGATTGAGCCGCACGGCTCAAACCGGATGTGTGAAAGTAGCCTTACTGACAATTAAACCAGCCCAAGAGCCTGGAAGAAAAGGATATGCAGCGGAGGAGAAGGGAGAGCTCCCAGGGGCCCAGCAGAGGAGCGTCACGGACAGAGGAGAAGGGAATTAGAGGCTTCCTTACCGGGCCGAAGCAGAGGACAGCACCGCAGACATCTTCCAAGATGGAGAGGCAGGGGAAGCCCCAGCAGCAGCAGAGACAGAGGGAGGAAACCACCCAGGCAGTGGAAGAGAGGCAGCTGATAACCCCAGACAGCCAGCGTGCAAGGTCTCAGGTACAGGGGATCCCTGGAGCAGGGAGCATGGGTACAACCCCCACCATTGCTGATTGCAGACCTGCAGTGGGGAAGCCTCAGGAAGGGGGAGAGGTGCCCTTACCCCTGTCACAGAAGGAGGACAATAATAAATCTCAAGCAGAGGCTGTTAATGCTGCAAATGGGGAACAAGGGCCCTGCTAGTGGAAATCTCCTATCTTCAGTGAGACACAGCCTGAGTCAAAGTGTGTATGATATGGAAATGCAAGCAGAGTTAGAGCCTGCCACAAGTACAATAAGATCACATGAACTAGGAGTGCTGACAGAACTTAATGAAATCCGGGCACACATCTCTTCTATGCCCACCAGAGACGATATGGAGACATATATAGCAAGGCTGGAACAGGTATACCGCACAGAGCTGTCGGCCCTGAGGGGGGAGGTGGAAAGAGTGGACACTCAGAACCAAATACAGACAGCTAAAATACAGAATATAGAAGACACCACTCAGGCACAAGGGGCCATTTTGGATCAACACTCCCGCCAAATACAATATATGGTGGAAGCAATGGACGATGCTGAAAACAGAGGCCGGAGAAACAATTTAAGGGTCCGGGGTTTACCAGAGTCTGTTGAACCTAAGGATCTCCAGAGAGCCCTCCAAGTGATGTTTAATGAGATCCTGGGTGAACCATCAAGCCAACCCCTGGAGCTAGACAGAGTGCATAGAGCGCTTGGCCCTAGACCTACACAGAATGTCAGACCTCGAGATGTGATTTGCAGGGTCCACCGTTATGTCCTTAAAGAGGCCATCCTGTTTAAGCTGTACAGTGGAGTTTCACCAGCATACGAGGGGAGCCAAGTCCAGATTCTGCAGGACTTATGCTGTTTCACTTTACAAAGAAGGAGAGCACTGAAACCTCTCCTGGACATGCTCTGTTCGTATGAGTTTAAATACAGCTGGGGATTTCCCTTCCGCCTGCAGGTCCGACACGTGGGAAGAATGCATGTTCTTAGGAACCCGACTGATATGCCATTGTTTTCTGCAGCCCTGGACATTCCGTTGGTGCCTATAGAGGAATGGCCGGTGTTTCCAATGGGGGGATGGGGTGCTGCCCCAGATGGTGATCGGATGCGTGGCCCTCGAAGAGGAAGACCAGTCTGATGTTTAAGGAGTTATTGGTTTATAATCAAAAATTCATTGGGTTGTTTCTCAATAGAATGTCCCTCCCAGTTTTGCCATAATTTTTTTGCTTTGATTAAGTCTTTCTGATTATGAGGGAGGGGGGTTCCCTCCCGCCTTCCTGGAAAAGGAGGGCGGGGGGGCACCCATTGACGGTTTATAACACAATATTCTCTCTAGACCTTGTGTCCTCACATTATATAGGGCTCTGGCTGACAAACTAAGTTGAATAATTGCTTATTGTTAGTCCGGGGCAGGGGGCTCCTTTGTAGAAAGTTCCCTCCCTGATTGGGATAACACGCCATAAAGGAGTGGCGTAGTCTCACCATCCCTAGGTTAGACAGTTTGGTATTCTCTTATACCTATACAGTTACTTTTAGTCTTTTTAGACCCGATGTTAGGGTCTTGTTGTGACCTTGCAGGCGGGAGGCACTCTGACGTCCTTGCCTTTGGTTTCTACTGCTTTGTTGGTAGTTTCTTTTGTATTCTCGACCTTCTTACCTCTTCTCTTTTATTTCCTCTTCTCTTTCCCTGCTCTTCCTATCCTACTTGCCTGCACATCTCTCTCTCTCCCTAATCCCCGAACCTATCCCTAGAGTCCCCACCGTTCCTCCGCATTGGAATGATGCAGATTAATTGGGGTTCACTAAATGTGAGTGGACTTAATGTCCCTCAACAACGCTCCCAGATATTTTTTGACATGCACAAAAAAAGAGTCCAAATACTATTGATCCAAGAAACACATTTTAAAACGGGCCACCTCCCCATCTTTAGAGACAGATATTACACTAACTGGATCCACAGTTCCAACCCAGAGTCAAAATACAAGGGAGTGTCCATAGCCATCCATAAATCCCTAGTGCACACAGTTCTAGATACACGTGTGGACACGGAGGGAAGATTTATATTCCTGAAAATTAATGTTAACTCATCCATTTTTACCATTGTCAATTGGTATCTACCGAATAGAGATCCGGCGACAACCTGCTCCTCTCTCCTGTCATCACTGGATAAATTCGCAGAAGGGACCGTGATCGTGGGCGGTGACTTAAACTTCACTTTGGACCCGAAGGTAGACACAACGTCGGGACATAATTTTCTCTCAATAAGGAAACTAACGAAGGTTAAACGTTGTATACAGGAACTCAGATTAGTGGATGCATGGAGAACACTACACCCAGTAAACCGTAACTACACATATTTTTCCCCGGCTCACTCTTCGTACAGCCGCATAGACCTATTCCTTGTAAGTCAGAAGGCCCTGACATGGCAGATACAGGCCTCTATAGGCAGTATCTCTTGGTCAGATCATGCCCCCATATTTTTGACCCTCACTATCCCGGATGGGCCTGTGAGGGCGTGGTCTTGGCGGTTGAATGATAGTCTGCTGAGGGACCAGGGATGCTTGAAAGACCTGCAGAACACAATAGATGAATTCTTGGAGATACACTCAGGAGACACTACTACCCTACCTGTTCAATGGGAGGCACTCAAGTGTGTGTTGAGAGGGATTCTGATCAAACATGGGGCTAGGATTAAGAGGGAGAGAGCCCAAACCATTCTGTCTCTACTTCAGAATATTTCAGACCTAGAGAAGATCCATAAGCAGACATTATCCCCGGTGACACTGAAAGAGCTAGTTAAAAACAGAGAGGAACTTAAATCCATTCTGGACCGACAATACGAGCGCCACAGGAATAGACTAAAAAGATTTATGTATGAATATGCGGACAAATGTGGCAGACCACTAGCTAGGTTATTACATCCGAGGGGGGACCCCAGTCACATCCCTACGATCAAAAAATCGGACAGCCTTTTGACTCAGAACCCAATCCACATAGCGGAGCAGTTTCAAAAATATTATAGTGACCTTTACGACATAAGGGGCAAATTTGGGGATATGCCACAAGAAGCTTTGGAGACTAAAATAAATGATTACATACTTAAAACAGCCCTGCCGACTATACCCAATACTGAGGTTGAAAACCTAGAAGCAGACATTACAGAGACAGAAGTGGCATCTATTATCAAGGATTCTCCCTCAGGCAAAAGCCCAGGTCCGACGGGTTTACCCCTAAGTTCTATAAAAATTTTCAGACTCAGTTATCCCCGTTCATGACCAAAGTATTTAACTCCATATCTGAAAACTCCCAGTGGGTAGCACAGTCTCTTGAAGCACACATATGTGTTAGGCTAAGTTCACATTTCCGCTAAAATCTATCAGTCACAATCCGCTGCTCTTGTAAACAGCGGAATCTGTTTAGCGGATTCCGCTGCTCCCATAGACTTGTATGAGCAGCGGATTGTGACTGATGATGCTGCGTTGCACCCTCCGCCCGACTGATCAGTCGTGGAACGACTGACCGCCGGGCGGGGGGAACGCAGCATGTAACGTTTTTTGAGCAGCGAGATCCGTCGGATTTCGCTGCGCATGCTCTCTGGCTCCCTGCACACGTCACCAGCTTTGGTTGGTTACCCGATATTTACCCTGGTTACGGTGCAAGGAGCCAGCGCTAAGTGGTGTAGGCCCGTAACCAAGGTAAATATCGGGTAACCAAGGTAAACATCGGGTGCTTTGCTGTTACCCGATATTTAGGCTGGTTACGTGTGCAGGGAGGCCGACACTTCCCCGCTCGGCCCCGCCCCCTCCCGCACTCCGCACATGTATGTACACACACACACACACACACACACACCTGTCCCCAGCCATGCAGACAAGCACTGACACCCTCGTCTGGCCCCGCCCCCTGCTCGGCTCCGCCCCCTCCCGCACTTTGCATGTGCACACACACACATACATACATACATACATGCACATACACACACTCACTCACACATACACTCACCTGTCCCCAGCCATGCAGACCGCAGCACTTCTACTGACATCCTCAGCGCCTGGCCCCGCCCCCCGCTCGGCTCCGCCCCCTCCCGCACTTTGCATGTGCACACACATACATACATACATACATACATACATACATGCACATACACACACTCACTCACTCACAGATACACTCACCTGTCCCCAGCCATGCAGACCGCAGCACTTCCACTGACATCCTCAGCGCCTGGCCCCGCCCCCCGCTCGGCTCTGCCCCCGAACTCCGCCCCCCACACACAACGGAATCCGACAAAGAATTCTGTTCTTTGTCATCCGTTGTACAGCGTTGAACAGCGCATCAGTCACCCTGAAACGGCTGTCTGTGGATGGATACCATGTTTGGCATAGGTGGTCTCCTTGACTGGAGACTGCCCTTCCCGTGGTTGTTCCTTCCCGGTGAAAGACCTGGCTAGTTTCCTGCCAGCGTTGAGAAACATGTGATGGTGTCTCCGCAGGCCTTCTTGCTTTGAATATTTCCCAGGGTGCATTGCTCTAGAATCACTGCGTTGAGAAACACGTGATGGTGTCTCCGCAGTGGTGGATGTTGATCTCCCTAAGGTCAACCATCCTTGCTCACATAGTCTTTTACTAGGCAATGCTCCCACTAGCCAGATTCCTACTCCACACTGATGAGGGGCAAATACCCTGAAACGGCTGTCTGTGGATGGATACCATGTTTGGCATAGGTGGTCTCCTTGACTGGAGACTGCCCTTCCCGTGGTTGTTCCTTCCCGGTGAAAGACCTGGTAGTTTCCTGCCAGCGTTGAGAAACATGTGATGGTGTCTCCGCAGGCCTTCTTGCTTTGAATATTTCCCAGGGTGCATTGCTCTAGAATCACTGCGTTGAGAAACACGTGATGGTGTCTCCGCAGTGGTGGATGTTGATCTCCCTAAGGTCAACCATCCTTGCTCACATAGTCTTATACGTCATAGTCATGGAGCACCTTGCGGTCGCCCTGAGAAACAATACAAGCATCCACGGGATAGAGGCGGTGGGGAGAACCGTAAGCTGGCTCTATTCGCGGATGACCTTCTCATGTTCATATCCCAACCACACATATCCTTCCCGTCCTTGCTCAAGGAGTTCGAAGAGTTTGGCAACTTAAGCAACTTCAAAGTAAATTTTTCCAAATCAGAGGCCATGAACGTGACTTTATCGGCAGAAGACCTTGCTAGAGTATCACAAAACTTCCCTTTTAAATGGCAACCGTCAGTTTTAAAATATCTGGGAGTTATGGTACCTAGGGATCCAGCAAAAATTGTACATCACAATTTTTTCCCCTTATTAGAAAGGACAATCAGGGACTTAAAGAAATATGACAAAAAGAGATTGACGTGGTTTGGGCATATAAACGCGATAAAAATGGATGTGTTACCGAGGTTCCTGTTTCAGACAATACCCATACAGCTACCGCTAAGTTACTTCTCCAAGATCCGGACAGCCTTGTCTGGGTTTGTCTGGGGGAACAGGAGACCCCGAACAGGAATTAAAACTCTGACCAGACACAAAAGTGACGGGGGGCGGGGCTCCCAAATTTTCAGTTATATTACAATGAACGAGAAAGCTGTGGACAAACAAGCGCAAATAGGGTCTTACCCCAAAGAGTGTAGGGTGGGGAGGGGGGAGTAATGCTACTCACCAGATGTGGTTGTGAGAGTCACAACCACTGTATTAGCATGTACAATCGATCCACGGCTGCAGCCACCCAGTGGCAGAGTACAGAGAACAATAGAGAGGGGTGTTTAAATGCCGCGCCAACAGATCACTCGCTCAGATAGTCAGACCAATGTCACTTTATTTTCATCCAGGTCTACGCGTTTCAGGAGCACCTGCTCCCTTCCTCAGGACCGTCAGTATACAAATAACATCAAATCTGTCTCACAAAAGACCAGACATACAATAAATAGTCATAGTGACGTCATAGGGCCATCCCTCTAAAGAAAAAAACAGGCGGGAAAGAGGTGCCACGTTGTCAGTTATGACGTGTTAAGAAAATTCTATGGATATATAAATAAAACATAAAATTTAGAACAGTAGGAAAATCGTAAACATAAACATCTCTCATAGAAGAAAAAACAACGAAAAAAAACTAAAATAGAACAACGAGAATATGCAACAAAAAAAACCACAAAATGTGTATTAAATAAAGTTTACATCAACGAACGAATATCCGTTAATTTACAATTGATCATGCACATACTGAATGTGAAATACACCAGGATCAAACCAGGGGTAGTGAGGGCGCAAAGGAACATACCAATAGGTGTGTGTTGAATTTAACATCGAGGGGGAAGCACTGTATTAGTGTGTGTCGCCACCCGGGAGTACATGGTTTTAATCAAAAAGGGTGTTCATTTACAATATCAGCACAAAGTGCAGGTGAGATCGTGGAACAAGCAAACCAAGAAACACCACCAAAGGGATTATACAAGAATCAAGATTCAAGACAGCAGTTTACTATCGGGCAGAAGCGTGGGAAAAAAACGATCCACGCATGCGTCCCAGGTCTGTATCTGGAACCGAAGGTTAAACAAGTTCAAGACCGTGGGAACCAGCTCATAGCGCATGCGTGACGATCAAAAAGACCCAGCACTCGCCTGAGACAGCCAAAAGGGGACAGCAGAAAAATAGGAAACGAATAGGCAGCCGTACAGGGCCAAGGCATACCCTGAAAACTTATGATAAGCAAAGGCATAGAATTAGAGAAGTGTACGGAAAAAATCACAAAACAGAGGTGTGGGAAATGTATCGCGGCTAGTTACACCGAAAAAAGTCATGATCCACATCCAAAAAAAGGGGGGGGTTTGGAAAGGAAAAGATAGGTATGGAACAAAGGAGAGTGGGAAGGGGTCCTCATAAACCCAAAACCAGTAGTAGAAATATAAAACAAAAAGTGAAATAATAAGCATATGAAGCATATGAGAACATATATAGATCCGGACATGTGATAGTGACTACCCCGAAAAAACAATTGAAACCAATCGTTATATGTGCACACAAAGGGTAAAAGTGTGTGCAGAATATACACACACAATCAAAATGACATACATTGAACAATAAAGCAATATACATATATATAAATGCATATGTATAAAGGTGAGTCAAAGGCTCAAATGACCGACGGTGAGAGGGAAATATAAATCCATAATAAACTAAAAACATCAGACCTGGTGTAAAATCATGTAAAAATGTGATTCAACAATTAAGTTGATCATAATAAGTAAAAGCATACAATTAAAACCAATGACATGTAAAAAATATATATATATGTATATAAAAAAAATATATATATATATATAAAAAAATATATATATATATAAAAAATATATAAAAAAGAGGAGGTGGTGTTCCCCATAAAACACTAAAAACACAATAAAAATATCAATGAAATAAATCCGTCACCTCATTTAAGCCCCGAGGTTTTAGGGTGTTAAGCCTATAAATCCAATAGGTTTCTTTTCTACCCAGAACTTCCAACCTGTTAGCATTATGTGCAGGTATCTGCTCGATAGGGGTGACTTTTAATTTAATTTTTTTATTATGATAAATGGTAGTATGACGGGACAACCCATGAAGCATGTACCCCACCTTAATATTGTGCCTGTGGGAGTTGATTCTGTTATGTAGGGCTTGAATCGTTCTCCCTACATAACGCTTCTTGCAGTCGCACTCAATCAAATAAATGACATAATCCGATTGACAATTCAGGTGACCCTGTATTGGAAAATCCATGTCCCCCGAGTCAGACCCAAAAGAGACCCTTCCATGTTGGATCGATTTACAGCACAAGCAATTTTTGGTCAGACATCTATAAGACCCGAAAGGTTTATTAGTACTAATAGTACTGGAGGAACTCTTCAGTCTGCTCGGGGCCAGCTGATTCTTTAGGTTGGAAGCCCTACGAAAAGTAATCCCAGGATGAGTGGGTAAAACATCTTTGAGAAAAGGGTCATTGCGTAATATAGACCAATGTTTCCTTAATATCCCTCTGATGGCATCCCCATCACTACTAAACGTAGTTAGGAAATTGGATGCAAAATTATTCTTGGGGACAGATTTACTATCTGAAACAACAACTGTAGGGGAAGGGGCACCTTGCACCTGATGTCTATTAGCCTGGTACGCTTTTTTTATAACAGTCAAAGGGTATTTTTTACATAGGAATCTTTCTTTTAGAACCAAAGATTGCTCCTTGAAATCATTATCTAATGTACAATTTCTCCTGATTCTTTGGTACTGATTTTTAGGAACGTTGAGCAACCACTTATCATAATGATTACTATTAAAATCAATATATCCGTTGCAGTCTACTTTTTTAAAAAAGGTTTTTGTCAGGATGGAGCCTTCGGTGTGTGAAATGGTCAGATCCAGAAAATTAATGGAAGTATGATCCACAGTGGGTGAAAATCTCAAACCCCAAGTATTGTTCTCTATACCCTCTAGAAGATATATTTTTTATATATATATATTTTTATATATATATATATATTTTTTTTTTATATACATATATATATTTTTTACATGTCATTGGTTTTAATTGTATGCTTTTACTTATTATGATCAACTTAATTGTTGAATCACATTTTTACATGATTTTACACCAGGTCTGATGTTTTTAGTTTATTATGGATTTATATTTCCCTCTCACCGTCGGTCATTTGAGCCTTTGACTCACCTTTATACATATGCATTTATATATATGTATATTGCTTTATTGTTCAATGTATGTCATTTTGATTGTGTGTGTATATTCTGCACACACTTTTACCCTTTGTGTGCACATATAACGATTGGTTTCAATTGTTTTTTCGGGGTAGTCACTATCACATGTCCGGATCTATATATGTTCTCATATGCTTCATATGCTTATTATTTCACTTTTTGTTTTATATTTCTACTACTGGTTTTGGGTTTATGAGGACCCCTTCCCACTCTCCTTTGTTCCATACCTATCTTTTCCTTTACAAACCCCCCCCCTTTTTTTGGATGTGGATCATGACTTTTTTCGGTGTAACTAGCCGCGATACATTTCCCACACCTCTGTTTTGTGATTTTTTTCCGTACACTTCTCTAATTCTATGCCTTTGCTTATCATAAGTTTTCAGGGTATGCCTTGGCCCTGTACGGCTGCCTATTCGTTTCCTATTTTTCGGCTGTCCCCTTTTGGCTGTCTCAGGCGAGTGCTGGGTCTTTTTGATCGTCACGCATGCGCTATGAGCTGGTTCCCACGGTCTTGAACTTGTTTAACCTTCGGTTCCAGATACAGACCTGGGACGCATGCGTGGATCGTTTTTTTCCCACGCTTCTGCCCGATAGTAAACTGCTGTCTTGAATCTTGATTCTTGTATAATCCCTTTGGTGGTGTTTCTTGGTTTGCTTGTTCCACGATCTCACCTGCACTTTGTGCTGATATTGTAAATGAACACCCTTTTTGATTAAAACCATGTACTCCCGGGTGGCGACACACACTAATACAGTGCTTCCCCCTCGATGTTAAATTCAACACACACCTATTGGTATGTTCCTTTGCGCCCTCACTACCCCTGGTTTGATCCTGGTGTATTTCACATTCAGTATGTGCATGATCAATTGTAAATTAACGGATATTCGTTCGTTGATGTAAACTTTATTTAATACACATTTTGTGGTTTTTTTTGTTGCATATTCTCGTTGTTCTATTTTAGTTTTTTTTCGTTGTTTTTTCTTCTATGAGAGATGTTTATGTTTACGATTTTCCTACTGTTCTAAATTTTATGTTTTATTTATATATCCATAGAATTTTCTTAACACGTCATAACTGACAACGTGGCACCTCTTTCCCGCCTGTTTTTTTCTTTAGAGGGATGGCCCTATGACGTCACTATGACTATTTATTGTATGTCTGGTCTTTTGTGAGACAGATTTGATGTTATTTGTATACTGACGGTCCTGAGGAAGGGAGCAGGTGCTCCTGAAATGCGTAGACCTGGATGAAAATAAAGTGACATTGGTCTGACTATCTGAGCGAGTGATCTGTTGGCGCGGCATTTAAACACCCCTCTCTATTGTTCTCTGTTCAGTTATATTACAAGGCAGCTATCGTAACGAGATTACTGGACTGGCATTTTCATGGTAATTCGAAACAATGGGTGGTGATCGAACAGGATATGCTGAGAACTCCCTTACATTTACTTCCATGGTTAGAGAAAGAAAGTAGGATCCAGATAGCGAAGGGAATGGAGTTCACGCGGACAGCGATGGGGATGTGGGATGGAGAGATAAAAAAGGGATCTCTCTCTCAGGAGCAGGGCCCACTTACCCCCGTATTCGGTAATAAGACGTTCCCCCCAGGACTCCACTCCCATAGCTTCAGGGGATTTACTCGGGCGGATGATACTCGTTTTTGTCACGTGCTCCAGGGACACACCCTACCAACTTATAATTCCATGCAAGCCACAGGGAGAGAGATTTCCTGGATGGAATATATGCAGTTGAAATCTTTCCTCTCGTACCAGGACAGGAAGAGAAGGATGAGGACACCCCCTTCTCCTTTTGAGATAGTATTTTTACAGGGGTCATCACCTGGACATGGCATCTCACTCATTTATAAAATGCTGAACCAGAGAAATAGGGTGGATAAACCTCACTTTGTCTGTAGGTGGGGAGAGGAACTGGGAGAGGATATTCCAGAGGACGAATGGAGCAGAGCGTACCTGTGGACCCACAAGCTTTCCTTGGCGTGCGCCGCTCAAGAGAAAAGTTCTAAAATTCTCTCAAGGTGGTACCATTACCCGACTAAATTACATGCTATATTTCCCTCTGTGTCTGATGTGTGCTGGAGGTGTGGCACAGACACAGGTACAATGCTACACATATGGTGGAGCTGTACTAAGCTGCAACCCTTTTGGGACTCAGTGTTCTACCTGTACAACAAGATGAGCGGAGGTGAAATAGAAAAGTCCCCCCTTGGTTGCCCTTCTTTCTATGCTCCCAGGAGCTATTAAAACACAAAAAAGGGACATGTTGCGATTTTGCTTAGCGGCTGCCCGTATAATTATCCCACGATTTTGGAAACCAACTAGATGCCCTACGGTGCTGGATTGGTTGGAGGAGATGACAAACCTCCAGAGAATGGAGGAGCTGACAGCAGAACTAAATGGGAACACAGAAAAATGTACTACAGTTTGGGGACCATGGATTATGTTCATGGAGTCCCCAGAGTTTGTGGAGAGTTTGGCGAGCTTTTTGAACTGAGAAACGGTGGGGAGTCTCATTCCTTCACCCCCTTTTTTCTTTTCTTTTCTTGCTTTCCCCCCTCTCCCCCCTTCTCTCTAATTTCCTCTTCTTTATGATTGTATCTTTCCTCTTCTTTCTTTCTTTTCTGAACATTAATCTGCATTTTTCTAGTTTCATTTTTTATATGAAAAGATTTATCACTAATTCATAAGACAATAGACATACAAGGAGAATGAGTATATTAGGATACAGGAAGTCAAAAGAAGTGGGAATTCTGACCTATAATTTATAAGTGGTTGTATGGTAATAGCACAAAGATAATTTGAAGAATTCCAAGAAATTTAGTAATGTAACAATTTCTGGATGTTATCCCGGCATTGAGAAAATGATGTTTATGTATTGTAATTGCACAAATGATATGTTTGTATGTTGACAACAGTTTCATCAATAAAACAGATTTGAAATAAAATTATTGCTGAACACATTCATCTCTCTATAGTATTTTGTGGAGAAGGAATAATAGGTCAGGATTATGGTTCCTTATTTCTCAAAGAGAAATATGTGTCCTGTTTATTATAGATTTAAGGAGCAATCTTGGCCTGGATAGTTTTCAAACTTGATCTTCTCTTAAGGGTACTTTAAACGCTGCGACATCGCTAACGATATATCGTCGGGGTCACGGTGTTTGTGACGCACATCCGGCGTTGTTAGTGACATCGCAGCGTGTGACAGCTAGGAGCAACGATCAACGATTGCAAAAATGTCAAAAATCGTTGATCGTTGACACGTCGCTCCTTTTCATAATATCGTTGGTGGTGCATGCCGCTGGTTGTTCGTCGTTCCTGCGGCATCACACATCGCTGTGTGTGACACCGCAAGAACGACAAACATCTCCTTACCTGTGTCCACCAGAAAGGAGGAAGGAAGGAGGTGGGCGGCATGTTCCAGCCGCTCATCTCCACCCCTCCTCTGCTATTGGGCGGCCGCTTAGTGACGCCGCTGTGACGTTGCTGTGACGCCGAATGCACCTCCCCCTTGATGGAGGGATTGTTCGGCGGTCACAGCGACGACGCTGAACAGGTATATTTGGTGACGCTGCCATAGCGACATTGTTCGCTACGGCAGCGATCACCAAATGTCGCACAAACGACGGGGTGGGTGCTATCGCTCGCAACATCGCTAGCAATTGCTAGCGATGTCGCAGCGTGTAAAACACCCTCTAATATTCCTTATGAGTACCCGATTACACTCCCTTATCCATGTTATGTAAATAAAAGCTTATAACCTGACTTTAAATTCATCCATTGGTTTTATAAATTACTCTTTTGAAAGCTAAAACCCTCCCAAATTTGGTTTAGGTTATGAAAATAAAGTTGCTGAAATATTGATCATTTAATGAAGACAAAAAGGTCGAATTTGGCAAGACAAACGTTTTGTCGCCTTGTCATATAATGCACCCAATGCTAGTTTATATCCTCACCTGTGCTCACTAAATGATCGGTTAATTATTGGGTGTGTATAAAAAGAAACCCAGCACCCCAGACCTTCACTTGAACTGCAACTTGACCTCTGACAACATGCCAAAAATCCACCCTGCGACCAAAGCCTTGATTATCAAGAGGCTGAAGACCAGATACACTGGAAAGATCATGGTCTGGGGTTACATTCAGTATGGGGGTGTGCTAAACATTTGCAAAGTGGAAGGCAATATCAATAGTTTAAAATATCAAGAAGTATTAGTTACCTCTTACATTCCCAATCATAAAAGGGGTCAAATTCTGCAGCAGGATGGTGTTCCATCTCATACATCCATCTCTACAACAAATTTCCTCCTGGCAAAGAAGATCAAGGTGCTCAAGGACTGGCCAGCTCAGTCACCAGACATGAACGTCATTGAGCATGTTTGGGGTAGGATAAAAGAGGAAGCTTGGAAGTCAAAACCAAAGAATCTAGATGAACTCTGGGAGGCATGTAAGACTGCATTCTTTGCTATTCCTGATGACTTTATCAATATGCATGGATGCAGTAGTTCAAGCTCATGGAAGTCACACAAAATATTAAATAACACCACAACTTTGTTAAGCAACATATCTTTGTATTATAAGTTAATTATTTGTTTGAATTTCACATTACTTTCTGTGGGCGACAAAACTTTTGTCTTGCCAAAATCTGACCTTTCTGTGGTCATTAAATGATCAATATTTCAGCTTTGCAGCAACTTTATTTTCATAACCTAAACCAAATTTGGAAGGGTTTCAGCTTTCAAAAGAGTAATTTATAAAACCAATGGATGAATTTAAAGTCAGGTTATAAGCTTTTATTTACATAACATGGATAAGTGACAGAACTTCTGTCAGGGGGTGTATTTATATATATATATATATATATATATATATATATCCTTCCCTCGGCATTCATGTTTCCCATGATCTGAAATCCTGATTTTTATCAGCACTCTGCTTTCCTATGTTCTGATATCCATCTTGTCCTCAGCCTGCACCTTCACCATGCTCTGCTATACATCTTTCCCTCAGCACACAGCTTTCTCATGCTCTGATATACATTTTTCAACCAGCACCCAGCTTTTCCATGATATCAGAGCATGGAAAGCTGGGTGTTGAGGGAAAGATGTATATCAGAGCATGGGAAAGAGCCTCTTTTCCTCAGCACAAAAAGTTCCCATCCCATGCTTTTATCTTTGTCCACCCTCGTATATAGCTCTCCAAATACTATAACTGCCTCCACGTAGCCTTCCATATACAGTACCTTGCGAAAGTATTCGGCCCCCTTGCATTTTTCAACCTTTTCCCACATTTCAGGCTTCAATCATAAAGATAAAAATTTTAATGTTATGTTGAAGAATCAACAACAAGTGGGACACAATTGTGAAGTTGAACGAAATTTATTGCTTATATTAACATTTTGTAAAAAAGAATAAACTGAAAAGTGGGTCGTGCAATATTATTCGGCCCTTTACTTTCAGTGCAAACTCACTCCAGAAGTTCATTGAGGATCTCTGAATGATCCAATGTTGTCCTAAATGACTGATGATGATAAATATAAGCCACCTGTGTGTAATCAAGTCTCCGTATAAATGCACCTGCTCTGTGATAGTCTCAGTGTTCTGTTTAAAGCACAGAGAGCATCATGAAGACCAAGGAACACACTAGGCAGGTCCGTGATACTGTTGTGAAGACGTTTAAAGTTGGATTTGGTTACAAAAAGATTTCCACAACTTTAAACATCCCAAGAAGCACTGAGCAAGCGATCCTATTGAAATGGAAGGAGTAATTATATTAATTACTGATTAATAGGTATAGGAGTTTGGGGTCCTCTTTTCTGATGGAAATCCCCTTTAAATCAAATTACAAACCTTAAATAAAGGTGTCCAGAATGATAGTCACAAACCTCAAATAAAAAAGCACAGGATATTTTATAAAAAGGTTACAATAAACTTTTGGATATAAGTCAAACGCTAAAATGAAACAGATCCTAAAAACTACAAAGTCTATAAAACACCAGTCAGACATCATGAAACTATTGTACATAAATTGTCACATACTGCTAATTGTGAGTAATTCCTTACAAAGATACAGGATGAAGTAAAGGAGCATGTGTCCACAGATCTGGAAACTGACAGGTAGAATAATTAAAGTCAGAGTGGATAAAACATTATACAGTTAAAGGCTCTCTAATGTGCTCAATAGAAAGGACTACCTGAATATACAGGTCCGTAACATGGCTTAGGGGCTGCAAAAAATGTAATTGTGGGCCATTATACACCACAGCTTTAATGCATTCAAAGAAATATAAGATGTCTTTTGACATCACTGAAATGTTGGGCAAATCATCTTTATTCAGCTTTAGACTTTAACTATTGCTATAACAATATAGAAGATGCAGCTAGTGGCTGGAGTAAGGGGTACTTTGCACGCTGCGACATCGCTAGCCGATGCTTGCGATGCCGAGCGCGATAGTACCCGCCCCCGTCGCACATGCGATTTCTTGTGATAGCTGCCGTAGCGAACATTATCGCTACAGCAACTTCACACGCACTTACCTGCTCTGCAACGTCGCTCTGGCCGGCGACCCGCCTCCTTCCTAAGAGGGCGGGTCGTGCGGCGTCACAGCGACGTCACACGGCAGGCGGCCAATAGAAGCGAAGGGGTGGAGATGATCGGGATGTAAACATCCCGCCCACCTCCTTCCTTCCGCATAGCCGGTGGAGGCAGGTAAGGAGATGTTCCTCGCTCCTGCAGCTTCACACACAGCGATGTGTGCTGCTGCAGCAACGACGAACTACATCGTATCCCCTATTGGTTTCGACATTATGGAAATGTCCGACGCTACACATATCACCGATTTACGACGCTTTTGCAATTGTTTATCGGTGCATCTAGGCTTTACACGTTGCGACGTCGTTACTGGCGCCGGATGTGCGTCACTTTCGATTTGACCCCAACGATATCGCAGTAGCGATGTCGCAGCGTGCAAAGTACCCCTAAGATTTCTGGCATAATGAATGCTGTAGCTCATTATAACTTAAATAAGCTGAGGCGTCACGCCCCAATACTGGTGTGAAATCGATAAAAGTCTCTAAAATTTTGTGCCACTCAAAAGGTAAGGAAAATGTTTTGCGCCTTTTCAAAGTGTTTTTCTTTCAAGACAGTTGTCTGACATAAGAGCTTTAATGAATCGGGGCCTGGGTGTTTTTGCTGAGGGTTTGGAGCAGAAACTCCAAGTTTTTGAAGAGTTGAGTTTTTGAGGAGGATTTGGAGAGTTTCCGTTCAGTTTCTGTTCTGAAAAACTCAGCAACAACAACAACAACACTCAGTGTGTACATAGCCTAAATTTCTTTAACAAAAGCATTATTTATACAAACTTGCTGTTTGTACCAGATTTGACTTATTACACTACCTATCTTACTATATGATTTACGAATTGAAAGAAGGAAAACAAAAAGATAATAAGACAATAAAGGCCACTTTACACGCTACGACATCACTAAAGCGATCTCGTTGGGGTCACGGATTTTGTGATGCACATCCAGCCGCGTTAGCGATGTCGTTGCGTGTTACACCTATTAGTGATTTTGAATCATTGCAAAAACGTTCAAAATCGCTAATCGGTGACATCCCCCCCTAATCTCAATTATCGTTGCTGCTGCAGTAACGATGTCGTTCCTCGTTCCTGCGGCAGCACACATCGCTGCGTGTGACACCGCAGGAACGAGGAACCTCACCTTACCTGCATCCCGCCAGCAATGAGGAAGGTAGGAGGTGGGCGGGATGTTCGTCCCGCTCATCTCCGCCCCTCTGCTTTGATTGGGCGGCCGCTTAGTGACGTCGCTGTGACGCCGAACTAACTGCCCCCTTAGAAAGGAGGCAGTTTGCCGATCACAGCGACGTCGCTATGCAGGTAAGTGCGTGTGACGGGTCCGCGCGATGTTGTGCGCCACGGGAAGCAATTTGCCCGTGTCGCACAACCGATGGGGGCGGGTATGCACGCTAGCGATATCAGTAACGATATCGCAGCGTGTAAAGCGGCCTATAGAATGAGATACAGCTTGTCCTGCAGTTAGCTTGTCCTGCAGTTATGCACAGGAGATAATAAATTGTTTGGGAGTGTTTAGCTAGTAAGATACCAAAGGAATCCCATTTCCATTATTCGTAATATACAGTTAGGTCCATAAATATTGAGAGAGTAACACACGTTTTGGCATTTTAGTTTTTTGCTAGTGATGAGTGAGTGTAGTACCCAGGGATATGGGGTACTCGGTTCCAGGCAGTGTCTCTATTGGGAATGTCACGATGGTGGCCGTTACCCAGTTCCGTGCCCTGGGCCCTTTTTGTAATGGGGATATTTACAGTGGATTTGTGAATAAAGTTATTTGTGACGCCACTTGCGGCTATAGGTAGGGAGCCTCCGCTGCAGAATGTCTCCACTGGGGCTGATAGTATTGCAGCTAATATGGTGGTCTCTCCGAAAGTAGGGTATTGCCCCAGCGGAGGAGCCCAGCCAGGTATTCAGTGCAACTGGTTTACTCACTTTTAGGGTGTTAACTGGTTGACCGAGGCCGGCTGGTTTCGCCTCCAGGTCCCCTTCATCCCAGTGCCAGTCTGGTTCTCTGGTACCTTCTTCCCTTGCACCTGTCTCTGGTAAGTGGGTCCCCGTGGTATAGAACACTGGGGGTCCCCGGTCTGTGGTTTGTCCACTTCTGTCCCCCTGATGGTAGCGTGAACCCTGTGGGGTTGGAGTTTCTGGTCCTGTCCCCGGCTCTCTCTTTGCTATTGAGTCTTCAGATTTTTTAGGGTCAGAAAGGTCCTTGATGGTCCCCTTTGCTGTGCAGGTGTTAACAGGTTGGCTTGAAGCTCTTTCCTGTCCTAGGGTCCTGTACACCATCGGTGCATAGTTCCGGGAGTGCTCCACCATACTCCACCGGCAACCACCTCTCCTGGGTACCAGGTCACCGTCAATCCGAGTCAGGGTGTCACTTCACTTCCACTGTCAACACTGAACTGAGTACTGTCTTCCTGTGTCCCGACTACTGTCCACAGTCTACCCCTCCCACTTGGTCAACTAGTGGACTGGAGTGGCTCCACCTCTAGGCAGCCATCCATGGTCCCACCCTAGCTAAATACCATTGAATGGGGGATTGTTGAGGAAAACTGGGATTACCTGGGTTTTTGTTGGTACCGGCACTGGGGTCCTGGGTACCTAACGGGGTAGGCCCTGCATCCTGGTGGGGATGCAGAACCTTGTAGCACCCTGAGGGTCTCAGGGGCGCTACATGAGCACTACCATATTCGCATGCTCAGTACTCGAAATGAGAAGGTCAGATGCTTGGACGGGCTCGATTCGCGTACCAAGCATAATGGAAGACAATAGGAAATGCAAGCATTTTTCCAGATCTTCCAGAAAAATACACAAGTACTGAGCACCTGAGCAGGGTAGTGCTCTCTCATCAGTACTGTTTACAAAATTATATTCAACATACAGCTATATAATAAATATATGCTTACAGTACAGACTCTCAGCTTTAGTTTGAGGGTGTTCACATCCTAGTTGGAGTAAGAGTTTAGAAATAATTGCTCTTTAATATTTAGTTGTCTCTTTTTCAAGGGACCAAAAGTAATTGGACAATAATCTCAAAATTAGTGATGAGGGAGAACTACCTTGCTTTGGTGCTCGGTACTTGAAACAAGCAGGTCGGATGCTCGGATGAGCTTGACTCGACTACCAAGAAAAAGGGAAGTGAATGGGAAACTGGAGCATTTTTCCAGAAGATGTTCTGGAAAAATACTTGAGTTTCCCATTGACTTCCATTATTCTTGGTACTATACTCAAGCCCATCTGAGTATCCGACCTGCCTCTTTTGAGTACCAAGCACCAGAGCATGGTGGTGCTTGCTCATCACTACTCAAAAGTTCTTTAATGGGCTGCATGGGCTATTCCCTTAATAATCCTTCCTAAATTAAGCAGATAAAAGGTCTGGAGCTGACTCCAGCTGTGGCATTTGGATTGTGAAGTTGTTGCTGTGAACCCATAGCAAGTAGTCAAATGAGCTCTCAATGGAAAAGAAACAGACCATCATTAGGTTAAAAAGAAAAAAGAAAAAATCCATCAGAGAGATAGCAGAGTTGTTAGGAGTGCCCAAATCCACAGTTTGGTACATTCTGCAAAATATACTGGTGAGCTCAGGAACTCAATAACCCCTGGACATTTATGGAAGACAACAGTGGTGGATGAACGCAGAATTCTTTCCATGGAGAAGAAATCCCCCTTCACAACATACATCCAGGTAAAGAACACTCTATAGGAAGTAGTTGTTTCAGTAGCTAAGTTTACCATAAAGAGAAAACTTCATGAGAGCAAAAACAGGGGGTTCACTGTAAGGTGCAAACCATTAATCAGCTTTAAAAATAAAAAGGGTCGGGGGGCCGGGCACCGCAGCTGCAAATGCTTTTATTATGTTACTTACAGACCGGAGTCGGTAACCAGCAGATGATTTCCTGCGGTCCAACATGGTGCTCAGTCAGCACAAGAGTCAACTATAAATGTTCCCAGAAGAAGATGAAGATGGCACTCATGATGGGAATCTTTATTAGCGGCTTTATTATCTGTAAGGGGCACTTTGCACTTTGCAGGTGCGATGTCGGTGGGGTCAAATTGAAAGTGACGCACATCCGGCGTCGCAGGCAATATCGTAGTGTATAAAGCCTTTTTGATACGATTAACGAGCGCAAAATTGTCGTAATCGTATCATTGGTGTAGCGTCGGTCATTTCCATAATTTGGAAATTACCGATGTTACGATGTTGTTCCTCGTTCCAGCGGCATCACACATCGCTGTGTGTGAAGTCGCAGGAGCGAGGAACATCTCCTACCTGCGTCCTGCGGCTCACGCCAGCTATGCGGAAGGAAGGAGGTGGGCGGGATGTTTACGTCCTGCTCATCTCCGCCACTCCGCTTCTATTGGCCGCCTGCAGTGTGACGTCGCTATGACGCCGCATGACCCGCCCCCTTAATAAGCAGGCGGATCGCCGGCCAGAGCGACGTCGCAGGGCAGGTTAGTGCATGTGAAGCTGTCGTAGCGATAATGTTCGCTACGCCAACTATCACCATGATATCGCAGCTGCGACGGGGGCGGGTACTATCGCGCCCGGCATCGCAAGCATCGGCTTGCGATGTCGTAGTGTGCAAAGTGCCCCTAAGAGTACAGGTTACAGCATGTGGGGAGAGGTAGGTGTGCGGGCACACCTACCTCTCCCCACATGCTGTCTTCATCTTCTTCTGGCAGCCTTAAAAATAAGATTAGACTATGGCAAAAAATACCTAAAGAAGTGTAACGGCTGGTGGGTGTGGACCCACTGTGTCATGGGCAGAGCTTACCCTGGAAGGGAATAACTAAGTGGCTAGACGGTTCTCGCTAGGGCATCTGATAGTGAAGATAGGCTTGAGCCACAGGTAGTCACCAGGTGCTGTTATAAAAAATTCAGCAAGCTGGTCAGGCACAGAGTGGTGCCTGCAGTGATTATAATGGCACATACCATCCGTGCAAGACACAGGGGTGACAAGAAGCCAGTCCAGTCCTGGAAAAGCATTATTTGGACAGATGAAACTAAGATCAACCTGTACTAGAATAATGGGAAGAAGAAAATATGGAGAAGGCTTGGAATTGTTCATGATCCTATTTAGACACATAATGTTTAGACCAGATCATGTTTAGACACACCACATCCTCTGTAAAACATAGTGGAGGCAGTGTGATGGCATTGGGATGCATGGCTTTCAATGGTACTGGGTCACTAGTGTCTATTGATGATATGACTGAAGACAGAAGTAGCCGGATAAATTCTAATGTGTACAGGGATATACTTTCTGCTCAGATTCAACCAACTGGTTGATTGGACATCACTTCATAGTACAGATAGACAATGACCCAAAACATACTGCGAAAGCAACTCAGGAGTTTTTAAAGCAAAGAAGTGGAATATACTGCAATAGCCAAGTCAATCAACAGATTATTATAATTATTATTATTTATTATTGTAGCGCCATTTATTCCATGGCACTTTACTTGTGAAATCAGCCCCATTGAGCAGCATTTCACATGCTTAAGACAAAACTTGAAGGGGTATTCCCATCTCCAAGATCCTATCCTAATATGTAGTAGATGTAGTAATAAGAATATTAGCAAATACTCCAACTAGAAATGTAGTATAGTTCTCCTGATAAGCTATGGCACTTACCTCATGTGCAGGCATCGCAGTATCTTAGGTATCCATTGTTATGACCACTAGCAACTAACTGTCCCTAAATGCGTGGCCATAACCTTGGATACCTAAGCAACTGTAATGCCCTGCACATAACATAAATTACATAGTTTTTCAGAAGAACTATACTACATTTCTAATTGGAGGTATTTGCTAATATTATTATTACACCTACTACATATTGAGGAATTCCCCATTAAAGGGGTGGTCCACCCATTTTTTTTTTTCCCCCAATGATTTTCACTTACCAATGTATGCATCTTCTCCATTGTCTTCTGTTTCCATTTCTGGCACTGAGCGGCGCTATCCTGCACGCTCAGTGCCTGTCACATGACCCCCTGGAGCTGTGGCCGCCGGCATCCTCTGACGTCCCGGCATTTCCGGGCTCTCAAACAAGACGGGTACGTCAGAGGAGGCTGGCACCACTCACACTGAGTGACAGGGCTGTGGGCGGTGACTACCGCACGTCACAGCTCAGCATCGAGGGGAGGAGCCGGAGGACGTCACTGTGGAGCCGGCGTCCTGCAGTGTGCAGTACAGGGGGGGAGGGTTCTTATTAAGCTGAATCCCCCCCTGCACGTAAGTATGTGATCACACTGTCCACCCGCCCGCTCTGCTGCGATGTCAGGAGAGCGGCCGATGTCGGGCAGTGTGATCATCTGCTCCTCCCAGCAGCACAGCAGGACGCAGCAAGACACTGACAGGCATGTCACCGCTGTGCTCTGCCATCTGTCTTGCTGCATGGGAGCAACTGTCTGCACTCTGTCACCTGCACCACAAGTCACAGAGTGGAGACAGTTGGTGACAGAGCACCTCTGCCCCTGACCCCCCCCCCCCCCCTTCTTTCCCCACTCTCTTCGGATGTCTGTGTGATTTCTGTGTGATTTGAAGAGGCAGGGAGGAGGCTTTGTGTGGAGATCTGAGGGGGGTGTGTTAGATAAGCTATAGACACCTCCCTAGAGCCACAAAGAATTCTGGAACTTGTAGGAACTGAGCACAGGAAGTCAGAGGAGAGATTAACCCCATCAGAGCTGGAGCCAGCAATGAGCATGTGCTGTTAGTGCACAATAAAACCTAATTTTGCTGAAAAAACATAATAGATGTGTTGAGGGGCACACATTAGCAAGATTTATCAGAAAAAAAAAATCAGTTTTGGTAACTGGACAACTTCTTTAAGGCAGAAAGACCCACAAACAAGCAACAGCTGAAATCAGGTGCAGGAGCCGGCAGAGCATCACAAAAGAGGAAACCCAGGGTATGGTGAAGTCCATGCCTTCCAGATTAGCAGTTATCGCCTGTAATGGATTCATTCTTTATTTGAAAAATATACCATATGACGTTGCTGGTAACAGAAGGTTGCCCTCAGGGCCAGATTAAGGTTGGTGGGGGCCCCTGGGCAGAAAATCTGGTGGGGGTCCCATAACGTTAACATTTTTAGCCATAACACTAGAGTGCGAACTGTAGCATTTAGTTATAAATCCAATGAACATTTATCTTATCCTGTTCTGCCACATTCAGATTTACATTACTACAATACAGATACAGCCCAGGATCACTCACAGCCGTCACTTATACACAGAAAGTAGAGTTACTCACATATTTTTTATTGATCCCAATGTTAAAGGGAACCTGTCATCAGGAATTTGGCTTTCAACCTAAACGTTTCCCCCTCTGCAGCTCCTGGGCTGCATTCTAGGAAGGTTTTTGTACTTTTTGTGCCCCTTTTTAAACCAAAATAAACACTTTATAAACTTGTACCTTTCTGTTTGAAAATCTTGTTAATTTTCCATGGGGGCGGGCCGTGTGGCGTCCGTTGCTGTAGCTTACGCCGTCCCCCATGCTCCAAATCATGCCTCAGAACGCCGCCCACTGCGCCGAGGTCCCGTGCACGCCGGGACACCTAGTGACGTGGTCGCATGCACGAGAGTATGGGCGGCGCTGTGATTGCATCGCAAGTGCCCGCCCATACTCTCGTGTGCGTGCTCTCCCCTCTGTACGTCGCTCAGATCCTCTGCTTCTCCTGTGCTCCGCTCCTCCCATCTATTTCCTGCTGCAGGGTACGATGGGAAGGAGGTGACGTCGGGCCGGCGCAGAACGCTGGAGGCAGTGGGGAAAGGGCGGGCACGAGAGTATGGGCGGGCACTTGCGATGCAATCACAGCGCCGCCCATACTCTCGTGCATGCGACCACGTCACTAGGTGTCCCGGCGTGCACGGGACCTCGGCGCAGTGGGCGGCGTTATGAGGCATGATTTGGAGCATGGGGGACGGCGTAAGCTACAGCAACGGACGCCACACGGCCCGCCCCCATGGAAAATTAACAAGATTTTCAAACAGAAAGGTACAAGTTTATAAAGTGTTTATTTTGGTTTAAAAAGGGGCACAAAAAGTACAAAAACCTTCCTAGAATGCAGCCCAGGAGCTGCAGAGGGGGAAACGTTTAGGTTGAAAGCCAAATTCCTGATGACAGGTTCCCTTTAAGGCAGCCAGGGTCGGCTCCAGGTTTTTGAGGCCTCTGGGTGAAAGAGTCTCAGTGGACCCCATCCACACACAGACACGCACATACACATACAGGCATACGTACATATACATATTTGAAGACAAATTCAGAAAAATACATATAAACAGACAAATATATGCACAGTCATATACACTGACATTCATGCAGACACAGACGCATTAGGGCTCATATTGGGGGGTGCTACTGCTATGGACAATAAGAAACACTCTGCCACTTTAAGAGACAGAAACCTCCCCGTGTTGAGGGGTAATGGAATGTTCTGCTCCCCCTGCAGAAAGTGTGCTAGTGGACAGCCCGAGTGTAAGAAGAGAAGTGAGTTTCTGTTTTGATTTTAGAAGCATGTGAAGGAACACACAGCCGGTGTGTCTCGGAGGAATGGAGTTTTTCTACTGAATAGAGAGAGAGACTTGCAGATAACAGAGAACAAGCGAGGAATCTGAAGCAAGAAGAAGATTTTGATCTCCTTAACCCGGCCCAGGAGAAGTGCGCACCTCCAGATGAGACTGTTGTTGGGGGGCCCCCGGGACTGGATCCACGTCCCCAGCATCACTGTGAGTTGAATATTGTGCACATACTAGGGACTAAAGTAGGCTTCAGTAGGTAGAACACAGCATCCGTGTGGCCCGTTTAGCAGAGGCCAGAGAGGTTACGTGCAGAGTAGCATTGTACCTGACTGTTTTTTGTGTTTCTTGAACCTGTAATAGTTGGAGCACCGTGCTATTGAGCGGACCAGCTAGAGAATACAAAAGTGTTGTTAAATCACGTTTTGCCACTGTATACCCCGTGCCTGAACCTGCCTTCTCCACATCTTTCCCCGCCTGTTAATAAATACACCCTTGTTGTTCGCACCTCGTCTTGTGTAGTGTAACCTACTCTGCACTGCGGTGGTCCTATCGGCCATCGCTTCACTCATGCGCATGTTGCGTACTTACATGCATTTACGCTGCGTATAGCACTGCAGTGTAAATGCATGTGTCCTGCGTCCCCTGCACAATCTATGAAGATTGTGCATGATACGTGCGCACGTTGCTTTTATGAATGCAGCGATTTGGGTGCTAAAATATTGACCCAAATCTGTGCGTTCATAAAATGAGCATGCAATTATTCCGTGCGCTATGGATGCAGCTCCCGCTCTGTCTATGGTGAGGGAACAGCTATAGCGCATGAAATCGGCTTTTTTTGTACAGAAAAACTGCATCCATTACGCAGTGTTTCTGCAGCGATTTGACGCGCACATGTGCTGTCAAATCGCTGCAGAATATTCAGCAGTTACGTGCGCATGAGCCCTAACAGGTATTAATATGGGGAAGTCGCCAGCAGCCTCACTCACCTCTCCCGCTTGTTTACGTCCAGCTCCTTCAGGACATGTGGCTGTGTTTCACAATGGCTGTCACTAACAGACAAGACTGTGTCGCGGGCGGCAGGGCGCTGCGCTCGCCAACGCTCGGGTCCGGCGCTGCTGCTGCTCAGTGGCTCGAGCGGTGGGCTGGATCCAGGGACTTGAGCGGCGCTCCTCGCCCATGAGTGAAAAGGGGGATGGTTTGGTTTGGGGATCGTGTCCGTAACGCCACCCATGGTTGTGGTGAGGTTGAGACACCACCGCTGCTCTGGACGGGGATCCCAGGAGCGATGACAGGGAGCAGCCGAGATGTTTCTCTCCCCTCCGTGGGTAGGGGGTTTTGGTGGTCCCGGGGCCCGGTGATGGTGACTGAAAGGTGGATAGCAGGGTTTGGCGAGGTGCAGGGTCGCGGGAGGGCAGCGCGGTGCCAGATGGCACGATGGTACTCACTCAGCCAATGACGTAGATGGAGTCTCTGGTAAAACAAACGGCTGGATGGACGGGTCCCGCAGCCGGCTGCGATGGTCACTCCCCGTAGGTTGGCGGTGACTGTCTCTCCCTGCACCTGTGTTGTGCTGTCGGCTCCGATGGCTTCCCACCGGTAACCCGCTCCCCAGCGGTGTATTTGCCAGAGGAACCCCTTTATGCCCGCAGGCTCTGGCACCGGGAACTCTAGCTGTGGCGGTAGCTGTATTTCCCTTCACAGTTGAGCGGTTGCCTTCAGTCGGGTCTTTGCTGCTGGGAAACCCTGGAGGTTCCCGTCGCTGACGGATTTGACTGGTTTAACGGCGACTCCAAGCCTGGTCGGGGTCCGTAGGCCCTGCCGAATGGTGCTGGCTTCTCTTCGCTCCCCGGTCCGGTACCGGCGGGCCACCGCCCATCCACGGTCCTTACGGTTGTGCGTCAATCGGCCTCGCCTGCAGACGGTCACCACCGTCTGCCAACCTTGCTGTTTGTGCCCGGGCCACATACCCGGACACGGTCAGTCTCCTCCACTACCACTTCCCTCAACTCTCAAACTGTTCTGCTTTCTTTTCCCGCCTCCAGGACTGTGAACTCCTCGGTGGGTGGGGCCAACCACCTGGCTCCACCCCACCTGGTGTGGACATCAGCCCCTGGAGGGAGGCAACAAGGATTTGTGTGTGTGACTGATGTGCCTAACCGTGGTGTGGGGTGTGTTGTTGTAGTACCTGTGACGTCCTGGCTTGTCCAGGGCGCCACATTCCCCCTTGGGGCCCAGTCCCGGCGCACTGTTCAAATGTATTTAAGTCTGAAAGAGGCAAATACATTTGAATAGGAAGGAGAAAGCTGCGGTCACCAACACCTACTCTAATGCGCTCCTCTGCAGTGTGTACATGACGGGCACACAGCAGCACACAGCAGAGCCGGCACAGCACGCTGCCTCCTGCTCCTGCTGCAGCTAGTGTGCCCAGCATGTACACAATGCTGAAGAGCGCGGTGGGGACAGCAGATACAGTGGCCCACTACACCGTGCCCCTGATTCTAGGGGGGGCAGCTGCCCCCCTCCTGCCCCTCGGTGGGTACGCCCATGACGGCCGCAGCACATAGCAGGGAGCTCATTGGCACCCCTCTAACACCGGAAGTGCAAGCGCTGGTACTTCCGGGGTCAATCAGCGTCCTGTGCCCGCAGTTTGTTTTTGCGTCCCTGAAAACACAGCTGATTTATTAGACTTTACGGAGGGGGAGAGGGTGTGAAGAAAAAAAAATGCTGACTGGTGCCTAGTGGCAAGTATGGCCCTGATGGTGGGGCCCCCTTAGAAGCTCTTTTGATGGGGGCCCCGGGGCTGGAGCCCCACCTGCCCCGCCTATAATCTGGCCCTAGTTGCCCTGATAGTTCTGGTGAAGGTTGTCTTGATAGTTCTGGTGAAGGTTGCCCAGATAGTTCTGGTGAAGGCTGTCCTGATAGTTCTGGTGAAGGTTGTCCTGATAGTTCTGGTGAGCAAGCCTTTCCAATACCACAAATATTATACTCATTACACAATGCCAAATAATCTGAAAATTAATTTTGAGAATCTTGTTCAATATGAAATTTCAGATGAGAGTGTAGAACTATATTATTCACACCACATTCCTAAAAAGGTTTTTATGGAATACTCTGCTGTGTATAAACAGATTAAAAGTATTAAACGTATCATAGTTGTGTAATGTAATTATATGCTATCCAGTTCATGTGTGTACAAGCTAAAATGCATTTAGGGTTATTGCACAACTTACTTTCATTTCAATTGCATCAGATACACAATTCGATAAAACCCACACCTGTAGTGTATGTATCTATTATCCCAACATCCATATTTATTAAAGCAACACTCCAGTTTTTTTTTTATTATTATTTCATTGTTGGATTGGTGCTTTAAATCTAAGTCCCCTGCCCCTCTCTTATATTCACCTTTCTTCATCAGTTTCCAGGGTCGCCTTGGTCAGTCTCCAGAGGTTTGTGACCTGCTAGCAGTGTTTCATGCAGTGCACCAGCGGTTACAAATCAATACTACTCTATAACAGCCTCATTCTGGCTCTCATAGACTTGCATTGAGTGCTTGTGACGTAACTTCTGACATCCAGACAGTGAGAAGTTAAGGGCACAAGATGGAGCCGTGAGTCTGGAGCAGCACTGAAAAAGGATGAAAATTCCAGAGGGTAAGGCTATGTGCCCATGTTGCGTTCTGTCCCTGCAAAAATTTCTGCAGCAATTTGAACAGCACATGTGCGCTTCAAATCGCTGCAGAAACAGTGCGTACTGAAAAGCCAATTTCATGCGCTCTGGATGCAGCCTCTCCCATAGACAGAACAAGGGCTGCATACAAAGTGCACGAAAGAAGTGACATGTCACTTCTTAGAACGCAGCGCTTCAGCAGCAGCCGAAGTGCTGCGTTCTAATACGCCACGTGGGCATGGATTAGGCATAATCTTCATAGATTGTGCTGGGGACGCAGGACGCATGCAGTTATGCTGCGGTGCAGAACGCAGCGTAGCTGCATGAAAATACGCTACGTGGGCACATAGCTTAAGTATAAGACCAGGGACTTAGAAAGACCCACCTACAAGATCCTATCCTAATATGTAGAAGGTGTAATAATAATAATATTAGCAAATGCCTCCAATTAGAAATGTAATAGAGTTCTTCTGATTCACTGTGTTGTTACCTCATGTTCAGGGAACTGCAGGATCTTAAGTATCGATGGTTATGACCACGCATATAGTCACAGCCACTTAGTTGCTAGTGGTCATAACCCTGGATACCTAAGGTCCTGTAATGCCCTGAACATTAAGTAAGCGACATAGTGAATCAGAAGACCTAAACTACACTTCTAATTTGAGATATTTGCTAATATTATTATTATCACACCTACTACATATTTGGATATAATTTTGGTGGATGAGAATACCCCTTTAAAGCACCACTCCACTAGTGAAAAATAAAAAAGCTGCTTTAACCCATAGTGCCAAGTAATTATTAAAAATAAATATCACTTGTGTGTATATCAGGGATTACATTATTCCAGGTCATCTAACACTTTTCATTAGTTTTCCTCTTCTCCTCCTCCTATCCTCCCCCCCCCAAGTTCCATAGACTTCAATAGGCTGCTGTTATCTGGTCTCTCAGTGAGTTGTCAGAACATTTCTTGTATACATAGATATTAGCAGTATTTCATGATAAATGATGAGTTTAGGCGTCTGGGGGGGTAAAATAAGTGAGGAACAGGTAGATTTCTATATTTTCCAAAGTTTATTAGATTTGTCTGAACTGCGGTATTAGTTCGGGCAACGTATGTTGAAACCAGTATGACAATAAGGCTGGACTCACACGAGCGTATGGCATCCGATGCGAGAGCATCGGATGCGATATGCTAATGTCCCCCGGCTCAGGCTCTGTTGCGAGCGTGAGCCGGGTGTCATGCGACTGTAACCCGATCTTGCGATCGGGTCACAGCTGTGAAGGTGAGTGCAGGCGCTGCGGAGGAGAGGGAGGGGTTAATCCCCCATCTCCTCCATTGTCAGCCTGTGCGTAGATCGCACTGCACTGGGATAACATCCGAGTGCAGTCCGATGTATCTCTCGCATCCATTCACTTGAATGGGTGCGAGGGATACGGCTCTCGCAGACAATCACAGCATGCTGCCGCTTTTCTCGCATCCAGAATCTGGATGCGAGAAAAGCTGACCAACAGCTCAACCTCATTGCCTAACATTGGTCAGAGTGCAATGCGAGAATTTCTCGCATTGCACTCGTCCGATTTTCACGCTCGTGTGAGCGTACCCTAATAATGAATGTCACAACCTGCACTTCAGTAGAAGTTTACAAATATATTATATTTTACTTATTTAACAGACATTCTAGTCAATTTCTTAGAAATACAGTAACACTAACAAATATGTGGGAGCGGGGGGAGAATTTCGTGCAGAATTGCAGAGAATTTTACCACTTTCAATTAAAAATTTGACATCAAATCAGCAACATTTTAAAAACTCATCAGTAGCTAAAGTTTCAATAACTCTTGCCATGTCTGAACATGGTTATTGGGATTTTTTTTAATAAATAATGGGAAATTACTATTTAAAGGGAAGGTTCATCTTTAAAGAAGACTTATCACCAAGTCAAACGTGGACAGTATTTTTTATTCCCATTGCACCCCTGAGTATTATGACTTGTGTATTTTTAAAATCGCCATACAGTTCTAGAAATATTGGCTTTTTTATTTGGTACAAAATGTTAGAGTCTTTACCGATGAGGTGTGGCTTACTGGGTTCTTTGGGGATGTGTCATTAGGCTACTTTGCATTATTACCCTATAAGCCCCACCTCATTAGAAAAAGACCAAAAACAATTAGCACTTAAAAAAAGCCCATATTTTGGAACTGTATGGTAGATTAGAAAAAAAAAAGAGAATACTCGGAAGAGCAGCAGGAATAACATAAGAGCAAAATAATTGTCCAATTTTGTCCTGATGACAGGTGCTCTTTTACCATCTTCTGACAGGTCATTGAGACATGTTAGAAGATGTTATTTATGGAGGCTTGTGCCTTCTCATCTTCATGAAATATCCTACTTTATGTGCATGTATATATTTTATCTCATACATTGATCAAATATCACTGATGTGTTGTACAAGTAACAACTTAAATATAATAGGTCACTTCAAAATGCCTTACCTAAAATTTCACTGTAGTATGAATCCCATTCACCCCACAAGGAGTAGAATATGTAGTCTTGCACCATGTAGGAGATGATATTGGATATCCGTTCTGAAAAATTCATTCTATCACTCAGTTCTGACAGGAATGCTGGGGTGTATGATGGAATTGATGGCAATTTCCCACAATGTCTTTCTGCTGCTGATGCAGGTGTGAATCTCAATGAGAAAATGAATGGTATCCCCAAGGTCACTGCTATGAGGTCTCCGCACATGGTGACTGGGTCAGTTAACACAATATTGTATTGGCTTGCCTTAAGTTTTGTCATTAAGTCTTGGTCTTTAAGAACAGAATCACAGTTTTCCTTTATCATCACATTGATTTCACTAACCAGACTGCTGAAACGCTCATAGAATTGAAAAAAGTTCATATATACCTTTTCATACATCCAGAGCTTCACAAAGTCATCAATTATAGATAGAAGTTTACTCTTATTATAGGGGACGTTATAGGTCTCATAATTCACCAACGAGGACTTATCATTTGCACTAATGTAAGCTGCACCTGTAGATATCAATGCTGTCACAGTATGGTTTCTGTTTATTAGCTCTTCCATGATAACTTTGATGTTCAACCAGTGACTGGCTTCAGTTGGCCAGATCAAAATATTTCCGCAGAATATGGTCCCGGTAAGAAAAATATGGGCAATCAGTAATTGTGTAAGTGCAGCCATTGTTAATCTAGTGGAAGATAACGCAATGTTAGGATTCCTGCACCATGTAAAGTAAATCGTGATCTCCAGCCAAGATAACAATCTGAAATATAAAAAGAAAAACCTAAAAAAAAAAGAAATATGGGTACCTAGACAGACAGAGACAGAAAGGCAGATAGATTGATGGATAGATAATAGAGTGATAGATAGATAGATAGATCATAGATAGAGTGATAGATAGATAGATAGTTAATAGTAAATAATAGATAGATAGATAATAGATAGATAGATGATAGTTAATAGATAGATAATAGATAGATAATAGATAGATGATAGTTAATATTAGATAGATAGATAAATAGATAGTAAATAATAGATAGATATATGATAGTTAATATTAGATAGATAGATAAATAGATACATAGATGATAGCGAGTTACTAATAGATAGATAGATGTGACAGAGAAAATTGTTCCCATACCTTAATGTCTGTTTTTTATGCCAGTGACTAATCTGCCTTGTGAGCTTCAGACACATATGAACCTTTCCCTTATCAGAAGACAACACTAAATAGGCAAGAGATTTGTACCGTTTTCTACCCCGTCTTGCCCCCTCCCTATAGTGTGCGAACTTAAGACTGTAAAAAAAAAAGAAAATATATCACTTTACTCACTTTATGTGAGGTATTAAATCCTCTATCCTGTAAGAACTATAAATCCTATTGTCTGCAATAATCATTAGACAATGTTGACTTAATCAGGATTTCACAGGTATCTGAAACCATTGTGAGAATGGGCACTGCCTAAACTTCAACAATAATCCATGGAAACTGATCAAATTACCAGTTTATTTTCATCTTCTCTGCCTTAATATATGTATTTTTAGTAATGATCTAACCTAAATGTTTTGTACTTAATGAAAAATTAAATAATGGTTGTCACAAACCACCGGGGGGGTCACTCAAAAATCCCCCGCGCTGGCTACCAGTACGTCACAATCGGGGGGTAACAAGTGGGGGTCACCCCTCCTTTATACCTCCCGACCGACAGACAGAGCACGTGACGCGCTCTCTAGCGCCCCTCTTATAGTCAGGCCAATTATGGAATTGCCCGACCATAAGCAAGGAGGCCGCTATACTACTTATGCCGATTATTGAAGGGTCCCCGGTGAGAGTAAGGTATATATTCCCCCGACCTCCGCGGGCGGAATATATAAAATCTCCCCGAATCTCACTGGCCTCCCCACAATAATCCTTGGCACAATTCGCTGCCACCAACCGATTTACGGTAACTATTAGCCGAACACACAGACGTGGGATTCAAGATCGAGATAACAGAACAGCCCAAGATTAATTATATAATTTAATCAGCCTAAAGCACACTAGAAACTACAATATATACAATAGGGAATCTACAGAATATACATATGTCAGAGTACAGTTACAATCAAAGCATGGGTTACAAACAGGCATACACAGTTCCAGCAGTTACCTTGTTGCGTCTGGCCACAGGGGGGCGCTGTACCCAGGTTTCTAGGATCCTTCCCACAGATGTTTCCTACACGTGCCCCCAGCGAAAAGACCACTGGAAAATGGCCGAAGTAGGGTTATCAACCTGGCCAAATCCAGGTCCCCTCCTACCTTCGTGACCTCACAGGGAGCACTGCTCCACCCCTGGCTTGAGTTATGGACAATATCCCAACATGGAATATGGGCCATAACTTTGCCTGGGAGCGTCGTAGGCGGACGCCAATGCTCTCATTGTGACAGTTATGAATTTAGCTACAGAACGAGGGGACTCATGACCTGTCTGCCAGTTCCCCATTGGCTGATATCACGCCTGGGGCATTTCCCAATGTCCTGCTCCCATAAAAAGGGTGTGCCGGCATCGTCCGCATGCAGAGACACCATTTTTATGGTTGCCATATTTATCGGAAATATGGCTTGCGAGATATGAACCATTTTTTACTGGAGTCGTTCTGTCTAGCTAGTTCCATAGCCTTGCTAATGAGATACAACTCTTGTTACAGGGTGACGGCAGGGAGTCATCCTGTGTCCATTGTTCCCACACCACCTCATTTCCATATCACAGGACATGGCCATGGAGGTGTAACACCTTCACAGATGCTGGACATTGAGAACAAGAAGGGAGGGGGCACTGCCAGGGAGTGATGAGAGATTATGACTGGAGTCATAATTCATCTTCATATCCCGGGATTTGCCTCACACCTCCCCCCTTTTGAGGGCGCTAGGGGGCAGCACACTCCGGTGTTCCCCCGTGCGCCCGTCCGCGACCTCTCCTTGTCGGGACAGCCCGTCTGCGTTACCGTGGTCACGGCCCCTTTTGTGGCGAATGGTGAAGTTGTATTGCTGGAGCGCAAGGCTCCATCGCAACAATCGCCCATTCGTCCCAGAGACGGTGTGCAACCAGCTGAGGGGATTGTGGTCCGTCTCCACGATGAAGTGGCGCCCGTATAGATAGGGTTGCAGACGCTGCAGGGCCCACACTATGGCCAGGCACTCCTTCTCCATCGTGGAATAGGCAACTTCCCTTGGTAACAGCTTCCTGCTCAGGTACAAGACTGGGTGCTCTTGGCTCGCAGAGTCCACCTGGCTGAGCACCGCACCGAGGCCGAAGTCACTGGCGTCGGTCTGTACTACAAACGGCCGCGTGAAGTCGGCTGCCTGTAGCACGGGCGGGCTGGACAGGGCGTCCTTTAGGGCCCGGAAGGCTGTCTCGCAGTCCATTGTCCAATCGACTGCAGAGGGCAGCTTCTTCTTGGTGAGGTCCGTCAAGGGCTTTGCCAGGCTACTATAGCGTGGAACAAACCTCCTATAGTACCCGGCAGTCCCCAAGAAGGACATCACCTGCTTCTTGGTCCTGGGGGTGGGCCAGGATGCGATGGCCTCCACTTTCTCAGGCTCGGGCTTCAGTGTTCTCCCGCCTACCCGGTGACCGAGGTACTGGACCTCGCTCATGGCCAGCTGACACTTTCCCGGCTTGATGGTCAAACCTGCCCGGTGGATCCGCCTGAGCACCTGTGCTAGATGCTCTAGGTGGTCCTCCCAGGTGGGACTGAAGACGGCAATGTCATCCAGGTACGCGGCCGCGTACCCTTCAAGTCCCTTGAGCAGGGTGTTGACCATCCGCTGGAAAGTGGCAGGGGTATTCCTCATCCCGAATGGCATCACCGTGGACTCGTACAGTCCAAATGGGGTAATAAAGGCAGAGCGTTCCCTGGCCTTGCGAGTCAGGGGGATCTGCCAATATCCCCGGCTCAGATCCATGATGGTCAGGTACGGAGCCCCGGCCAACTGATCGAGCAGGTCATCGATGCGTGGCATTGGGTACGCATCGGCGACCGTGACCGCATTGAGCCCCCTGTAGTCCACGCAGAACCGAGTGGTTCGGTCCTTCTTAGGGACGAGGACTACAGGCGAGGCCCAAGCGCTGTTGGATGCCTGGATCACCCCCAGCTTCAGCATCTCGTCAATCTCCTGGCGCATGTGTTGCTGCACCTCCAGGGAGACCCGATATGCTGAACGCCGGATCGGGGGATGATCCCCAGTGTCCACGTGATGGACAGCCAAGTCAGTCCTTCCGGGCTGGTTGGTAAACAACCCCCGGAAGGGGAGGAGGGTGGCCCACAGCTGGGACCGTTGGTCTTCCAAGAGCTGGTGGCCAACCTCCACATCCTCAATGGATCCGCCTGCCCTAACCTGGGCTAGCATATCCAAGAGGGTTTCCGCTTCTCCCTCCTCGGGCAGGTTGCACACGGGGAGCGCACATGCCTCCCGCTCATGATGTGCCTTCATCATGTTCACATGGAAGGGCTTCCGCCTTCCACGGGCAGGGTCCAGGGTGACCAGGTACGTTACAGGGTTGAGCTGCTGGTACACGAGGTATGGGCCTTCCCAGGCTGCCTGAAGCTTGTCCTGTGGTACGGGGACCAGTACCCACACCTTTTGACCCACTTGGTAGGTCCTCTCACAAGCGTTCTGGTCGTACCAACGCTTCTGATCGGCCTGGGCTTGAGCCATATTGTCGTGTACCAGTTGCGTCAAGGCCTGCATTTTGTCCCGGAAGCGCATGACATACTCGATAACCGACACTCCAGGGGTGGCCAAATCCCCTTCCCAAGCCTCTTTCACCAGAGCCAGGGGGCCCCGCACACGTCGCCCGTACAGGAGCTCAAACGGTGAGAATCCTGTTGAGGCCTGTGGAACCTCCCGGTAAGCAAATAACAGGTGTGGGAGATACCGCTCCCAGTCACGCCCATGGGAGTCGACCAACATCTTAAGCATCTGCTTTAAGGTGCCATTGAACCGCTCGCACAGGCCATTAGTCTGTGGATGGTACGGGCTGGCCACCAGATGTCGCACCTGGACTTGCTTACAGAGGGCCTCCATCAGCTGGGACATGAATTGGGTCCCCCGGTCAGTGAGCATTTCCTGGGGAAAACCCACTCGGGAGAAAATCTCCAGCAATGCGGTGGCCACCTTGTCAGCCCGAATGGACGACAAGGCCACTGCTTCTGGGTACCGGGTGGCATAGTCCACTACCGTCAGTATGAAGCGTTTCCCGGAGCTGCTGGGGATGGCCAGCGGGCCGACCAGATCCACAGCCACCCTCCTGAAAGGCTCATCGATGATGGGCAGAGATACCAGTGGGGCTTTGGGGCGTGGCCCCGCCTTCCCCACTCTCTGACAGGTTTCACACGAACGGCAGTAGGCAGCCACATCGGCCCCCATTTTTGGCCAGTAGAAATGCTGGTTCAACCTGGCCTTGGTCTTAGCGATCCCTAGGTGTCCGGCCATCGGAATCTCATGTGCGATCCGCAACAACTCCGTCCGGAACGGATAGGGTACCACCAACTGTCGGTCCCTGGGCCACGCCTCCGGTGAACCCTGCTGGACCGTGGCCCGGTACAGCCGTCCTTGGTCCCAGACCACTCGCTCCGGGTCCGAGTCCGAGGGAGGCTGGGCCGCCTGCTCCTTAAGAGCTTTCAGGCTGTCGTCAGCTTCTAACGCTGCCTGAAACCCCTGACTAGATGTGGCCAGAATCGACGAGACTGTCACATCTTCGGTCAGTACCCCGGGACCTGTGTCCTGGCCTCCACCTGACTCGGCTGCCACTTGGTCAGAAGGGGAAGAGCTATCGGACCTCCGGGAGGCCCCTTGGCTTCCAGCACTCCCACTGCGGGTGACAGCGGCCACAGCCGCTGCGACCGTGGGTCGTGCCTGCTCCTCCTCCGTTCCTGACCAAGTCGCCGGTTCAGGCAGACCTACCTGGCTTCCTGACACCCCGGTTGTGGGGGAACCATGCACCGAGATCTTACCTGGGAGCACTTCCGCTCCTGGACCGGCCCCAATCTCACCTGCCTGTTCCCCTCCTGCAGCAACAGAACCCCGCTGTGAAATCTCTGGGGACCCCACATTTGCTGTGGTAGCCCCCACCCCACACACTGGTCCTCCCCCTGCAGCACCCTGCTCTCTGCTTATCCCTGCAGAGGGCAACAGATCCCAGCTCACAGGCTGATTACTTGTAGAGGCATTGTCACACCTTTCTCTGACCCCCTCCCCTGTCACAGCTGCAGCTGTGTGTGTGTCTATGGTGTCTGTGCAAGCAGAAATATCAGAGTTCACTCCCTCCTCCCTTACATCATTCATAGATAACACATTAACATTGTCCGGAGGCATGTCAGTACGGGCTGAAGGTTCAGCCCTTGGTTGGGGCCCAAACTGGGAGGTTATCTGCCCCAAATCTGTCCCAAGTAGCACGTTTGCAGGGATCCGATCAGTTACCCCCACCTCCCTCACCCCTCGCCCTGCGCCCCAGTCCACATAAATGTCAGCAACAGGCAGCGCCGGGTCAGTGCCTCCAATCCCGGAGACAGCGAGGGTTTTTCCAGGGATCAAGTCTTGGGGGGACACCATCTCAGGCCGCACCAGAGTCACCTCCGAGGCGCTGTCTCGCAGTCCTATGGTCACAGACCGGCCGACGGTGACAGGTTGGAAGCTGTCCAGGGACCTACCACCACCCCCACCCACACAATACACCTTGGGCGGCCCTTGGGACGGGGACGGAGCCGGGGCCTTGGGACGCTGAGGGCACATGGCCTTGAAGTGTCCAGGTAGGTTGCACTGGTGGCACCGTCTTGGTTCCGCCACGGGCCTGGAGAGGGGAGTTGAGGGGGACACCCCCTGCAGTCTAGGGGCAGGTGGGGCAGTCGCAGAATTCATCTTACCCCCTCTCCAGGTGCTGCTGGTGGCCGCTCTCCTGGCCTCAGGGGCCCGGTTGTTGGTGTAGTCATCGGCAAGGGCAGCTGTAGCCGTGGACCCCTTTGGCTTCTGGTCTCGGATGAACTGGCGGAGATCCTCAGGGCAGTTCCACAAGAGTTGCTCCGTGATGAACAAGTCCAGGATCTCCGGTCCGGTGGAAAGCTGCAGGCCTTGGGTCCAGTGGTCGGCAGCTCGGGCAAGTGCCCGCCGGTGGTCAGCCCAGGAGTCCTTTGGTCCCTTCTGTAGGCTCCGGAACTTCTTGCGGTAGGACTCTGGAGTGAGGTTGTACTGTTGGATCAGGGCCCGCTTGATGGTGTCGTAGCCCTGATCTGCCTCAGCAGGCAAGTCCCCAAGGATATCCAGGGCCTTACCCCTTAAACGGGGGGTCAGGTATTTGGCCCACTGGTCCTTGTCCAGATGGTGCTGCAAGCAAGTCCGTTCAAAAGCAGTCAAGAAAGAGTCCAAGTCTCCATCCTTCTCCAGCACTGGGAAGTCCTCAACACGGACCTTTGGACGTTTGGTGTCTCGAAGGTCACGTGTGGCTGATGAGGGCCGGAGCTGAGCTAGCTGCAGCTGGTAGTCACGGTCTGCCTGTCGCTCTCGCTCTTCACGCGCTGCCTGCCGCTCTCGCTCCGCAGCCTCACGCTCTGCGTGCCGCTCTGCCCTGCGCTCTGCCAGGAGTTCCTTGTAGCCCTTCTGGTCTCCAGCCTGGAGAAGGGCCATAGCCATTTGAAGAAGGCTATCCGAGCCTCCCAGGCTCGGTGGAATGGCACGTGGTGATCTGCGGCCCGCTGCGGAGCCTGGTGATTCACTGTCCATTGCAGAGCGGAGGGCTGGCATCTGGCTCGTTGAGGACCCTTGGGTGAGCTGCTCCTCATCTTGTCCAGCAGTGCCAGGTTGCGCAATGTCCTCGGCAGAACGGTTTTCTGGCGTCGAGCTCCTGGAGGACTCGTGGGCAACCTCCTCATTGCTGTCCACAGCACCGTCCTCCCTCTCTCCGGCTCCTGCCTTAGCATTGGCCAGTTGCATAGCTCTGCTCCTGGTGCCATCAGCCATTCTTGCAGACTTTTGGTCACTGACACAGAACTGACACCTGATGCCTCCACACACCTTACAGTATCTGCACTCTGACACTCTAGTGTTGAGCTAGTCTGAAGACCCCAGCAGCCACAGCTGCTGCAGGCAGTCTTTAGTGTCTGGGAGTATGGGTCTCACACTCACACACACTATTATCTCGATCCCACCGCTATGCCACCAATATGTCACAAACCACCGGGGGGGTCACTCAAAAATCCCCCGCGCTGGCTACCAGTACGTCACAATCGGGGGGTAACAAGTGGGGGTCACCCCTCCTTTATACCTCCCGACCGACAGACAGAGCACGTGACGCGCTCTCTAGCGCCCCTCTTATAGTCAGGCCAATTATGGAATTGCCCGACCATAAGCAAGGAGGCCGCTATACTACTTATGCCGATTATTGAAGGGTCCCCGGTGAGAGTAAGGTATATATTCCCCCGACCTCCGCGGGCGGAATATATAAAATCTCCCCGAATCTCACTGGCCTCCCCACAATAATCCTTGGCACAATTCGCTGCCACCAACCGATTTACGGTAACTATTAGCCGAACACACAGACGTGGGATTAAAGATCGAGATAACAGAACAGCCCAAGATTAATTATATAATTTAATCAGCCTAAAGCACACTAGAAACTACAATATATACAATAGGGAATCTACAGAATATACATATGTCAGAGTACAGTTACAATCAAAGCATGGGTTACAAACAGGCATACACAGTTCCAGCAGTTACCTTGTTGCGTCTGGCCACAGGGGGGCGCTGTACCCAGGTTTCTAGGATCCTTCCCACAGATGTTTCCTACACGTGCCCCCAGCGAAAAGACCACTGGAAAATGGCCGAAGTAGGGTTATCAACCTGGCCAAATCCAGGTCCCCTCCTACCTTCGTGACCTCACAGGGAGCACTGCTCCACCCCTGGCTTGAGTTATGGACAATATCCCAACATGGAATATGGGCCATAACTTTGCCTGGGAGCGTCGTAGGCGGACGCCAATGCTCTCATTGTGACAGTTATGAATTTAGCTACAGAACGAGGGGACTCATGACCTGTCTGCCAGTTCCCCATTGGCTGATATCACGCCTGGGGCATTTCCCAATGTCCTGCTCCCATAAAAAGGGTGTGCCGGCATCGTCCGCATGCAGAGACACCATTTTTATGGTTGCCATATTTATCGGAAATATGGCTTGCGAGATATGAACCATTTTTTACTGGAGTCGTTCTGTCTAGCTAGTTCCATAGCCTTGCTAATGAGATACAACTCTTGTTACAGGGTGACGGCAGGGAGTCATCCTGTGTCCATTGTTCCCACACCACCTCATTTCCATATCACAGGACATGGCCATGGAGGTGTAACACCTTCACAGATGCTGGACATTGAGAACAAGAAGGGAGGGGGCACTGCCAGGGAGTGATGAGAGATTATGACTGGAGTCATAATTCATCTTCATATCCCGGGATTTGCCTCACAATGGTATTTTTGCAATCACTCGCAAGTGGTCTCACATACTCTTGGTAGTAAGAGAATGGCTTGAGCCGGAAAACTAGGCACATTTCTGTGTGAGACGTTACTGCAATTGAGGTCAAGATTAGAGATTAGCCAGCCCCCTAGAGTTCGCGTTCGTTTCGTCGAACGGTGCCCCGTTCGACAAGCCGTTCGACGAACCTCTCGAACCCCATTGAAAACAATGGGAGGCAATCACAAACACATAAAAACACATTATAAATGTATACATACAGTTAATAAACATTGCCATAACACTTACCGGTCCCCGCGATCCGTCCTGCACTCTGTCTCATGTCGCTATTCCTTCCGATCGCTGCGTCCTCCCGGTAACCAGAACTGACAGGACCTTCCGTGACGTTAAAATAACCATGTGACCAGTCACGTGTCTGTTATCTCATTCGCTACAGACTGGTCACATGACTATGACGCGTCATGTAAGACCTGTCAGTGCATCTCTTCAGTACGCGGTGATCGTTTGTGCATCCCCGTGTATCGGCGACATGCTCTGGCACATGGTTGGGTTCCCGGTCTGCTTCCCCGTTACGTTATAAACCGGCTGCCACAGCCGGTCAATAACGGAGATCACCATTGCTATAGCAACGCGCCTGTCAGTGGTGACGTCACCGCTTACAGGCAGCAGCTCCTTCTCACTCACGGAGTCAAAACACTGCACAGGGAACAGCGTCTTCCCCCATGCAGTGCTGCTGATGTAGCAGAGCTGCATGTGTTGAAGGAGAAAGAAGACAGAAGAGCCAGATCGTGGAGGGATAAGAGGGAGTAATGAACATGGAGTCTCTAAGTGTGTCTGTGTATTTATTTCTATTAAAGTATTTTTTCTCTGTGTGGTGACTTTTTTTTAACCCTTCATTGGAGATTCTTAATGGCCGGGTCAAACTTGCCTGACATTAAGAATCTCTGGCTTAATACTAGCTAGTAAAACAAAGCCAGTATTAACCCAATATTACCCAGCAAGCCACCGTCACCAGGGCTGTTGGAAAAGTTGGATACAGCGCCAGATGATGGCGCTTCTATGAAAGCGCCATTTTCTGGGGCGGCTGCGGATTACAATTCGCAGCAGAGGCGCCCAGAAACCTTGGGCTAACCTGTGCTGCGGATTCCAATCCCCAGCTGCCTAGTTGTACCTGGCTGGACCCAAAAATATGGCGAAGCCCACGTCATCTGTTTTTTAATTATTTCATGAAATAAGTGAAATAATTAAAAAAAAAATGGGCTTCCCTATATTTTTAGTTCCCAGCCGGGTACAAATAGGCAGCTGGGGGTTGGGGGCAGCCGTACCTGCCTGCTGTACCTGGCTAGCATACAAAAACATGGCAAAGCACACGTCATTTTTTGGTGGGCAAAAAACTTCTGCATACAGTCCTGGATGGAGTATGCTGAGCCTTGTAGTTCTGCAGCTGCTGTCTGCTCTCCTGCATATACTAGTGAATGGAGCATGCTGACTGAGCCTTGCCGTTCTGCAGCTGCTGTCTGCTCTCCTCCGTACAGACAGACAGCAGCTGCAGAACTACAAGGCTCAGCATACTCCATCCAGGACTGTATGCAGGACTTTTTGCCACCCAAAAAAATTATTTGGGCTTCACCATATTTTTGTATGCTAGCCAGGTACAGCAGGCAGCTACGGGCTGCCCCCAACCCCCAGCTGCCTATTTGTACCCGGCTGGAAACCAAAAATATAGGGAAGCCCTTTTTTTATTATTTCATGAAATAATTAAAAAACAAATGATGTGGACTTCGCCATATTTTTGTATGCTAGCCAGGTACAGCAGGCAGCTACGGGCTGCCCCCAACCCCCAGCTGCCTATTTGTACCCGGTTGGGAACCAAAAATATAGGAAAGCCCTTTTTTATTATTTCATGAATTTCATGAAATAATTAAAAAACAAATGACGTGGACTTCGTCATATTTTTGTGTCCAGCCAGGTACAACTAGGTAGCTGGGGATTGGAATCCACAGCACAGGTTGGCCTGAGCTTTCTGGGCCCCTCTGCTGCGAATTGCAGTCCGCAGCCGCCCCAGAAAATGGCGGTTTCATAGACGCGCCATCATCTGGCGCTGTATCCAACTCTTTCAACAGCCCTGGTGACGGTGGCTTGCTGGGTAATAATGGGGTTAGGGCTAGCTGTATATTATCAACTGTCCCTAAGCCCGAAATTCATGGTGGCACGCCAATATTAGACATGGCCACCATGAATTTCTAGTACCGATAAAAAGAACCACAACACACAGAAAAATATTTTTATTATAAATAAAACAACACAATTAGTGATTCCATCTTTATTGAAATAAGGAACCCCCCTCCGCAGTAATCCTGGGTCAAGGGTCCCGTGCCGTCCAATCCGGATCCAATATCATCTGATCGGTTTGCTGGAATGCAAAGCGATCAGATGATGTGTCAGGTTCAAGGGCCTGAATCACATGACACAGCAGCTGATTGTATAAACGGCTTTTATACAATCAGCTGATACATCAGTGCAAAAAAAACAAAACAAACTACACACTTCAGTGCAGACTCTTATCCGACAGCATAAGCTGATAGTTTAGCCGGCCGGGCGGTAAAAAGCCGGCCTCACCGCTCACCTTATAGTGTCAGCTGATTCCGTCAGGTGACCGCATCAGCTGATCATCGCCAGGTCTGAGAAAGAGAGAGAGAGAGAAAGAAAGAAGAGAGAGAGAGAGAAAGAAGAGAGAGAGAAAGAGAAAGAAACGAAAGAGTAGAAAGAAGGGAAAGAGAGAAGGAAGAGAGAGAGAAAGAGAGAAAGAAGAGAAAGTAGAGAAAGGAGAGAGAGGAGAAAGGAGAGAGAGAAAGGAGAGAGAAAGAGAGAGAGCGAAAGAACGGAGAGAGAGAGAAAGGAGAGAAAGAAAGGAGAGAGAGAGAAAGAAGAGAAAGAAAGAGGAGAAAGAAGAGAAAGAAAGGAGAGAGAAAAGAGAGAAAGAAAGGGGAGAGAGAGAAAGGAGAGAAAGGAGAGAGAGAAAGGAGAGAGAGAAAGGAGAGAGAGAAAGGAGAGATAGGAGGGAGAGATAGGAGAGAGAGAGAGAAAGGAGAGATAGGAGAGAGAGAGAAAGGAGAGATAGGAGAGAGAGGGAGAGAGAGAGAGAAAGGAGAGAGAGAGAGAAAGGAGAGAGGAAGGAGAGAGAGAGAGAGAGAAAGAAAGGAGATAGAAAGGAGAGAGAGAAAGGAGAGAGATAGAGAGAGAGAGAGCTCACAGCTGATGTCCGGCTCCTCCCCTCAGTGCATAATTAAATTATATTTATAAATAGTGCATAATTAAATTATATTTATAAATATACTAGCTGTACTACCTGGCTTCGCCCGGGTTAATTGCTGTTAACAAAATAGAATGTATTAACAAAAATGTATTTTGCACACAAAAACACAAAACAAATAGATAGAAATGTAATTGTTGCCTATATTAACCAATCAGAGCTCAGATTAATTAACTGTAGCAAAATAGAAGCTAAGCTGTGATTGGTTTCTATTGGCAGCCTGATAAATCTCCAGGCAATAGAAAGCCCTCCCCCATGACAGTATATATTAGCTCACACATACACATAATAGACAGGTCATGTGACTGACAGCTGCCATATTTCCTATGTGGTACATTTGTTGTTCTTGTAGTTTGGCTGCTTATTAATCAGATTTTTTTTTTTGAAGGATAATACCAGACTTGTGTGTGTTTTAGGGCGATTATGTGGCGAGGTTGGTGTATGTGTGGTGAGATGTGTGCTGAGGGTGGTATATGTGTTCAAGCACGTGGTAGTGTGTGGCGTATTGTGTGTGTGTGTGTTCATATCCCCGAGTGTGGTGAGTATCCCATGTCAGGGCCCCACCTTAGGAACTGTACGGTATATACTCTTTGGTGCCATCGCCTCATTTTTTAAGTCCCCCTTGTTCACATCTGGCAGCTGTCAATTTGCCCCCAATACTTTTCGTTTCACTTTTTCCCCATTATGTAAATAGGGGCCAAATTGATTGGTAAATTGGAACGCGCGGGGTTAAAATTTCGCCTCAAAACATAGCACCCGGCGCTGCCCGGGATAGTAACTGTCTCTCTGTTTCTCTCCCATTCTCTGTCTGTCTCCCCCTCTGTATATATCTCTCTGTCTCTCTCTCTCTCTTTCTCTCTCTCTTTGTCTGTCTATCTCTTTCCCTGTCTGTCTATCTATCTCTGTCACTTTCCCTGTCTGTCTCTTTCCCTCTTTCCCTCTGTCTCTTTCCCTGTGTCTTTCGCTTTGTCTGTCTCTTTACCTGTCTTTGTCTGTCTCTCTTACCCTGTCTGTCTCTTTCCCTCTCTTTCCCTGTCTGTCTGTTTCCCTTTGTCTGTCTCTGTCTCTTTGTCTGTGTCTGTCCCTTTCCTTGTCTCTCTCTTTCCCTCTCTTTCCCTGTCTGTCTCTTTCCCTGTCAGTCTGTCTCTTTGTCTGTCTCTTTGTGTTTGTCTCTTACCCTGTCTATGTCTGTTTCTTACTCTGTCTGTGTCTGCCTCTTTCCCTGTCTGTGTCTGTCTCTTTCCCTGGCTGCATTGTGACACGCCAACATTCCATATAAGGGCGTGGCTGCACATTCTTCTGAAGTTCTGGCTGCACTGTGGCTCCCAGCTCCATTCGCTTTAATGGAGGCAGGTTTTTTGGCGAATAACTGTAAAGAGCGGGGTTAAAATTTCCCCTCGAAACATAGCCTATGACGCTCTCGGGGTCCAGAAGTGTGAGTGTGCAAAATTTTGTGGCTGTAGCTGCGATGGTGCGGATGCCAATCCCGGACATACACACACACACACACACATACACACACACACACACATTCAGCTTTATATATTAGATTATAAATATAATTTAAAATGAAAAATAAAAAAATAAAAATTTTTACCGGGTCTGGAACTCGCAACCTTATGCTCCGTAGGTGAGCACTCTATCCACTCAGCTATCACCTCTAATGTGAATGATAGGCAGATTTCCTCATCTTGAAGTCTAGATTGCTGAAGTCTCAACTGACCACATGATTCACTTCATTGCTACGCGAAGCTCATGCAGAGCACTCGTGTTCTGTAGCAGAGATGACAGTGTCGTGTGGATTACGACGGACCTGGAGGGGTATTGGAGGATTTTAATAAAATGGTGAAGCTGTGTTTTTTTGTCTTTTATTCCAAATAAAGGATTTTTCGCGGTGTGTGTTTATTTACTTTCACTTTATAAATAGATGATAATTATAATTTAAAATTATAAATAAAAAAAAAAATAATTAAATTCTTTACCGGGACTAGAACTCCCAACGGGCGTTTTATCCACTAGTCTAGTGCCTCTTACGATATAGATAGGCAGATTTTGTAATCTTGAAGCCTGCTGTGCTGACTGAAGTCTCTGCTAACCGCATGAGTCACTTCAGTGCCACAACATCTTGAGGGAGCAGAGCTGACAGTGTCGTGTGGATTACTTCGGACCTGGAGGGGTATTTTTGGGATTAATAAAGGGGTGAACCAGGGTTGTTTTTTTGTCTTTTATTCCAAATAAAGGATTTTTCAGTGTGTGTGTTTCTTTACTTTAAGTTTAATCATGAAAGGTGTCTCGGGGAGACGCCTGCCATGATTAAACTCATTATTACCCCAATTGCCACCGCACCAGGGCAATTCGGGATGAGCCGGGTAGAGTCCCCTAGGACTGTCGCACCTAATGGATGCGGCAATTCTGGGCGGCTGCTGGGTGATATTGTTAGGCTGGAGGCCTCCCCATAACGTGGCGCTCTCCATCCTGACAATACCAGCCTCCAGCTGTGTGGCTTTATCCTGGCTGGTATCAAATATGGGGGGACCGCATTTTTTTTTTATTTATTTATTTAGTTTAATGCACGATATAGACCCACCCACCGGCGGCTGTGATTGGTTGCAGTGAGACAGCTGTCACTCAGTTTGGGGACATGGCTGACTGCAACCAATCATAAGCGTTGGTAGGCGGGGAAAGCACGGAATAACTAATTGATTAATGAAGCGGCAGCCATTTTCTAAAGAGAAAAAGAAGCTGCAGATTTGTGACAGCCGGGGAGCGAGACGCCCGTGATCGGTGAGTAGGAAAGGGAGAGGGATTGTGCTGGGGACGCAGGACACAAGCAGATAGCAACATGTGCACATAGCCTTACTGTGAAAAGCCACGTTTATGGTGATCGAACCTTTCTCGAACGTAACTCAAACTGTCGAGCTTTTAGCAAAAAGCTTGCGTTCGAGTTCGATCACCCCCAAAATCACTCGAACATGAAATTGGCGAACCTCGAACATCGCTCAACTCTAGTCAAGATTCAGTTTAATGTTCTGTATCTAAATGCTCTTGTTAAAGTATATTGGTTTGTGAATAGAACCTTGGCTCTTAGTAGCAAGGACACATTGCCCACAAACCCTCCTCTACAGGAACAGATAGATATATCATTGATGCAACCTGTGGAGCTGGAGAAGGGCCCAAGAGGTAAGGTGGCAATTACTACCTCTAAATCAAGTGGAATTGGCATTTTGATGAGCTATTAGACTGCAAAGGGCCCAAATATTGTTCTTGCACAGGGGCTTTTGTTAGCCAGTGCTCCTCCAGAGATGAATTATGCGTGAGTCTTAAGATGAAGACTTTCATCTCTTCGGGACCCAGGGTTATGTAATTTATTTATTGATTTTGCTATGGCACATTTTCCGACTTTCTAGGGCTCCAGTGTTCCTATAGCTGATTAGTGTCAGGGTTACCAAGTCATGTCACCTCCTCCCAGAGGCGAAACTAGGTTTTCTGGCACTCCGGGCAAGAATTCAGTTTAGTGGCCCCTCCAAGCAGTTTGAGTAGTTGTCATGTCTGCTCATTCATATGTGATTTATGCACTTACAATCATGTGTTGACTAGTTGCTCTTCTTAACTCTCTCACTGCTGCTTGAAAAACTGAAAGAAACAGGGAGAAAAGCTAGTTGCCACGTGACCATAGGTATGAAAATTCTATCTAAGTAGAGTGGCTGCTGGAACCATTAAACAGAATTGAATCCTGACAGTGAGTATATTGCACGCTGTTAGGATTGGGCATGCTACAGTGCTTATATTTATAATTATAGCTTCAAGAGGAACCTGAAGACCCATCTCTTCCAACAAGCCTACAACCTACAATAACTCTCAGTCCAGTAGACCACTGAGCAACCAGCTCTGTCCTCACCTATTGTACCATCACCCATTCCCTGTAGACTGAGCCCTCGTGGGCAGGGTTCTCTCTCCTCCTGTACCAGTCTGTTTTGTATTGTTAATGATTGTTGTACTTGTTTTTATGTATAACCTTTTCACTTGTAAAGTGTCATGGAATAAATGGCGCTATAGTAAATAATAATAGTTATTATTATAATTATTATTATTATTATTATTATTATTAAAGAGCTTCTCCAGATTTGTGATGAAAGTCTCCAGTCAGTCTAGGTGACTGCAGGCTTTTGAATTCTCACAGCAGGCGCAAAGCACAATTTTAGGATTCTCCTGTGCCAGCTGTAAAAGAGGCCAGTAATGTGAGCGCAACTATGCGGTTTGCAAATTTCTGGCCATATTCTGACTAGATGCGTCCAGCCTCGGTTAATACACTTATATTGAGTGAGGCCATGCATGTCTAGTCGACACATGGCCGAATGTATTCTAATCGCACACGTATAGATTGGGACCTCCTTGTAATACTCTGACTGCACCTGTCGTGCCAGGTCCGCAAATACATCCGGCAAGTGGCTTCCAACAAAGAGAACACCAGGGTAACAATACAACAGAGGGCAGCGGGGTCACCTCCTAACATTCACCTGAGGCTGATCAATGCCCTCCCTAACGTCCCTACACTGGTCCTTCCCCCTGTACGCCAATCACATGCCTAGGCCCTTGCTAGCCCTGAACTCAGCCTAACTAGTCAAGACCAGCAAGATGTTAAGGCCGCTTTACACAGTGCGACATCGCTAGCGATGTTGCTAACGATAGCACCCACCCCCGTCATTCGTGCGTCAGGGGCAAATCGCTGCCTGTGGCGAACGATATCGACAACACAAGGTAGGAAAGATAAATGGGTGGGAAAAGACACAACAAATAAACTCCAGCAGGAACTTCTTCGCTGCAACAGAAGCAACACCTCAGCTTTCTCCAGAGACTGGCCTCTTCCAATTGGACAGCATAGGTATGAGCTATAGCTAGCATAGGTATGAGCTATAGCTGGCATAGGAAGGAGTGAGGATTGAATAGTTATAGCAGAAGGGAGTGGCTGCAGCTGATATTACAACTATCTGTTAGATCACTGCAGGATAGAAATGAACCTCAACCACTTCAGTACCGGATGGAATGAAATACGCTCCAACTCAGGGTAAATGACGAGAGGGCACTAAAGCAGATCTGCGATCCACAATACTCTGTGAATAACCTACAAAAATTGTCAGGGACTGCAATTTAATAAGAAAGAGTAATTTTTTATTCAGTAAATAGTCACATATAAATATATTTGGATACTTCACCAGCAGGGGACAAACAAAAGGAGGAGGGGAGGGGAGATTAAAAACATGGAAACCATAGAAATCAGAGACTGAAAAAGCAGTGGCTAGATAGTGAGGTCCAACACCCAGCACTACAATTAACCCCAACAAATATAGAGGGCCAAAGGTTTAGTTACCTGTGCAATTTTATGTGTGGTTGTTAGGACTGAGCAGATCCAGGCTGTAAAAGTCCGGATCCGCGTGGTTTCAAAGATGTCTAGGTGCTGGACCTGGGCACGGGATTCCGGGTGCATGATCCGGATTCGAGAATTAAAGGTAGAATAAACAAAACAAGAAATAAGGAAGCGTTTTATACTTACCAAGACTTGGTGTCATGGAGGCAAACTGCTTCCGGGTCGCACATTCACTTCCTGTACTGTGCAAACACTCATCGCATACACACAGCTTTCTGTGTTTTCCCCGACCACCGGCCGTCCTCTCGTCTATGCTTGGTTGCAGGCAGACGTGCCCCCAGCGTGTGACAGCATCTGCCTGCAGTCATCGGCTCAGTCATTGTGTGGCGCCCTGGACAACACAGGACGTCACAGATACTGCAACAACACACCCCACACTCCGGCTAGGCACATCTAGGTCAAACAAAAATCCTTGTTGCCTCCCTCCGGGGGCTGATGTCCACACCAGGGGGTGGAGCCAGGCGGTTGGCCCCACCCACCGAGGAGTTCGCAGTCCTGGAGGTGGGAAAAGGAAGGAGTTGAGTTTTGGAGTTGGAGAAGTGAAGTGGTAGTGGAGGACACTGACTGTGTCCGGGTGCGTGGCCCGGGCACATACAGCAAGGTTGGCAGACGGTGGTGACCGTCTGCAGGAGAGGCTGATTGACGTGAACCGTAAGGACCGGGGACGGGCGGTGGCCCGCCGGTACCGGATCGGGGAGCGAAGAGAAGCCAGCACCATTCGGCAGGGCTTACGGACCCCGACCAGGCTAGGAGTCGCCGTAAAACCAGTCAAATCCGTTAGCGAAGGAAACCTCCGGGGTTTCCCAGCAGTCAAGACCCGATTGAAGGCAACAGCTCAAACCGTGAAGGGAAATACAGTCACCGCCAAGGCTACAGTTCCCAGGTTCCCAGGGCCAGAGCCTGCGGGCAAAAGGGGCTCCCTCAGCCTCCATCCAAGCTGGGGAGCGGGTTACCGGTGGGAAGCCACCAGAACCGAGAACATAACACAGGTGCAGGGAAAGGCAGTCACTACCAACCTACCGGGAGAAGAACAACCGCAGCCGTCTTTGGGACCCGTCCATCCAGCCGTTTGTTTTACCGGAGACTTTGCATTCATCATTGGCTGAGTGAGTACCACTGTGCCGTGCGGCACCGCGCTGCCCCCGCGACCCTGCACCTCACCAGGCCCCGTAACCAGCCTGCCATCCCTCCCTCACCGGGCCCCGGGACAACCAATCCCCCTACCCACGGAGGGGAAGAACAACTTCCAAGCTGCTCCCTGTCACCGCTCCCGGGAGCCCCGTCCAGAGCAGCGGTGGTATCACAACCTCACCACAACCGTGGGTGGCATCACGGACAATAAATCCCCAAAACCATTCCCCCTTTTCACTCACGGGCGAGGAGCGCCGCTCGAGTCCCCGGATCCGGCCCACCGCTCGAGCCACCGAGCAGCAGCAGCGCCGGACCCAAGGGTGGTGAGCGCAGCGTCCCCTCCCCGCCCGCGAAAACTGTCTACAGCCACAGCCTGCGGTCGTGCTCTATGGCCGCTAGCTGTGGGATGTAGCAAAGCTGAAGCGGCGTGGAACCTCATGTGGATTACACCGGACCTGTAGGGGTGTTTGGGGTTAATAAAGTGGTGAAGGAAGGTGTGTTTTGTACTTTATTCCAAATAAAGGATTTTTTCGGCGTTTGTGTTTGTTTACTTTCGTGTACAGGTTAGTGATATAGGTGTCTCATAGAAGCCTGTGCCATCACTAACTTAGGGTTTTCTTAGGTTTCTGTGCGCTTTTATTAACCCCTTATTACCCCAATTGCAACCACTCCAGGGCACTGGGAGGAGCCAGTAAAGCACCGGGATTGTCACATCAAACTGATGTGGCATTCCGGGCGGCTGCGGGCTGAAAATACCAATCCCCTAGCTGGCTTTATCTTGGCCGGGGATCAAAATTAGGGAGGGCTGCACGTCTTTTTTTTTTAAAATTATTTATTTAATGAAAAAAAAAAAATGCCACTTGCGGTTTCTCTTAGGCTGGAGTGTCACTTGTGAGGGACTCGCACGAGTCTAACATCGCATCACTGGCACAGCTGCGCACTCATCTGACATGAGCGTGTATGTGTTTGTAGATACATGCACACTCATGTTCAGAGAACGGCAGGCCATTCATGGTGATGTCATGCAAGACTTGAACGAGTCTGACATCGCATCACAGACACAGCTGCACACTCTGACTGGAGTGTGCACGTGTTTCTAGGTACATGCATGCTCAAGTTCAGAGAACGGCAGGCCGTTCCCGGTGATGTCATGCCAGACTTGTACAAGTCTAACATCGCATCACCGCCACAGCCGCACACTCTTCTGACAGGAGCATGCATGTGTTTCTAGGTACATGCACGCTCATGTTCAGTGAGAGGCAGGCCATGCCGGGTGATGTCATGCCAGACATGTATGAGTCTGACATCGCATCACCGGCACAGCCGCACACTCTTCTGACAGAAGCGTGCCGCATTTGTTTGTCTACATGCACGCTTACCAAACTGACACGTGGACACTTGCACTGCTTTCCCCACCCACCGGCCGTACTGGCGCCTGTGATTGGTTGCCGTCAGCTGACACACTGAACAACCACGGGAAGGGCAGTCTCCAGTCAAGGAAACCGTCTATACCGCCTATCAACATCCAACACCGTGGAGACACTAGAACAAGGCCCACTGGGAAAATATGCAAAACAAAAAATATTATATTTTCCTAGGGAGCCTTGCTCTAGTGTCACTGCGTTGAGAAACACGTGATGGTGTCTCTGCGGTGTTGGATGTTGATCTCCACGAGGTCAACCATCCTTACCTATGTAGTCTTCTACTAGGCATTGCTCCCACTAGACAGTTTCCTACTCCACACTGAGGGGCAAATACCCCAAAACAGCTGTCTGTGGATGGATACCATGTTTTGGTATAGGCGGTTTCCTTGACTGGAGACTGCCCTTCCTCGTGGTTGTTCCTTCCCGGTGAAAGACCTGGCTAGTTTCCTGCCAGCGTTGAGAAACATGTGATGGTGTCTCTGCGGCATTCTTGTTTTGGATATTACACAGCTGACATAAACCTCAAAAACTAATATCCTGACTTCCAACACAGAGCAAAACATTCGGGAAGAACTGGGGAGAAGCACCAATTTGCATCTAATGTGATGCGTCAAATCTGCGATGGCTGTGGGCTGCTATTTTTAGCCTCGGAAGGCGCCAATATCTGTGGGCCGTCCGAGCCTAATAATATCAGCTCCCAGCTGTTTGCTTTACCTTGGCTGGTGATCAAAATTAGGGAGGATCCCATGTTGTTTTTTTATTTATTTACTTATTAGGTTAAACAAGGCTAAAAACATCCTTTAGTGCCACATGAAAGCCAAAAAAAAGGTTCAAGTGTACAACACTGCCTATATGCCTGCGCTAAACTAAGCTCTCCTTCCTACCTGATCTCTCCCTAAACTAATTCCAGAGGACAGTGTGTTGACCATCGCACCCATGGGGCTCATATAAGCGATGCGGCTGACTGATCATAGCAATTCCAATACGTTATTACCATGATTGGCAGGCAATCCCTGCATGTTCATTGGCTAACAGCTGCAAAACATGCAGGGCAGGAACTAGAGCTTTTGCATGAGCACCCAAGATTCTCGATCGAGAAACAAGAGTGCCCTTGCACCGCAATGCTAGATAGAGTATTGACATTGGATCACATTTAATTTTTTTGTGAGGTAAAATCTGTTTAAAATTAGTCAATGAAATGTTTTACTTCACAGAATCAACTGTGATCCTCTGCTGTCCTGTCTGCATACTCTCTTTTACATCCTTCAGGCCATTTACCTGAACTCAGACATGGCCATTACACAGTGCGTAGCACAAGCACATTTATAAGACTATCCCAGCACAGGAACATTTTTATATATATATATATATATATATATATATATATATATATATATATTTTACATTTTTTAACACATTCACTTGTGGAACTTTTTATTATTCTAATAACTATTGATTAAAATGTGCTTTTAATAAATAGATATTCGGTCTGCTCTTTCTACTGTACAAATACAGGACAGATTTTTTCTGAAGGCTATGAAGACCCCCTCTGCGTTTTTTACTTGTACTTGCTAGGTAGAACAATGGAAAATGCAGACCGAAGAATTTGGTACTCGAATTCCTGAAAACAGAGAATGTTAGCATTACTGGCTGAGATGTGACAGTGGACTACAACAAGGAAAAATTTGAGCCAAGCTCTCTAAGTAAAAAAATGAAGAGGCGATGAGGTTTGTTTATGTATATTGCAACTGAGAAAATGTTGGAAATAAGACTCTTCAGTCTGCCTTAAGATGCAGGAGGTTCATTATGTAGTAATACAGCAATGCCTCTAAAGGGCAGCAGAACACTAAATATACGTAGGTTGAGCGCAGATTCAAATGTGGTATCTCATCTAGATTACGGAAAAGCAGTCTGAGCCCATTGGATAGCAGTCTAGCAAGGATCTCTGTTTCCCACTTGGACAGCTACTGTGCCAGGAACTGTATTAGAAAAAAGCTCCAAAAAGCCCAACGTACATTTTTGTGGAGACAACAGGACATAAAACCCCACAATTGGCACAAACTCAAAGGCATAATATATAGAGACGAGGACAAAGAGTTTTTGCGTGCAAAAAGTAGACAATTTTTATTAAATACAGTGGGTGAACATCCGTATTAAAAACACATAAAATCAGCAGAGTGACAGGACCATGGACTGGGTTCCATATTGCCTCAGTATAAGTGACAATCAGTGTATATATATAGAGCTACATATCCAAGCAGGTACATGTTTTTCAAGTACATTCTATCTCAATGCCAGCAGTATAAGGAACCCTTCAGGGTCACAACCACATTTCAGCATATATACAGGATCACAAAATATCTACCCGGAATGGATGGCAGCAAGGAGCCAGGCCAGGTCACAGGAGCAACCTCCAAACGCAGACGTACGTTTCGAAAAAGATTTCTTTATGTCTTCATCAGGGCAGAGGCATTCTAACCTTCTACCCCAACAAACCGGATTTTAAATGTTCGCGCCTATCAGCTGTCCGGAGGCTCCGGAACGGCGCATGCGCGGACTCCCAGGCAAGTCCCGGGAGACCACCGCCGCCACGTCAAATCGCGCATGCGCGGGAGCAGGGACGCGTCACCATGGCTCCCGCGCAGGCGCGGGACGGCAAGACGGCAGTTGTCCAGCAAGGACGAGCATGAGAGGCAGCGCGCGCACAGGAACCACCGGAACTCGCTGAAATTGTGACAGTACATAACAGTACAACAATACAGGTAACTGATCATTAATTTTCAAAGAGAGCGACGCTCTATATGGGAGTCGGGGTGTTTTCATGTGATGGGGGAGTCCATTGTATCTTTATTCATCCATGTGGACCACATATCACGCTCCCAATAATGGTGGATAATAACAGTTTAACCTATGAACACAAAGAGAGTGGATAAGTATCTCCGGTGTCAGGGATAGATGGGTAGACAAAAAGTGCATTATGTTAAGACCATTTAAAAGAGTTCTCTATATTTGACTGTGGCACTGTCTCTCTTCTTTAACCACCTGCATTCGTGACTCTTTTAAATGGTCTTAACATAATACATAGTACTAAGGACCAGGGGGCACTCACTGCGAGTGGAAGAAAAGCGATTCCGACACCTAAATAGGAAAGGGTTCTTTACAGTTAGAGCGGTCAGACTGTGGAATACACTACCACAAGAGGTAGTAATGGCAGATACTATAACAGCTTTTAAAAAAGGGCTGGATGATTTCCTCAGTACACAAAACATTGTTGGTTATAAATGACTTAGTGACTAAATGTAGAACTGGTGGAGGAAGGTTGAACTAGATGGACCTAGGTCTTTTTTCAACCTAAGTAACTATGTAACTATGTAACTATAATGCACTTTTTGTCTACCCATCTATCCCTGACACCGGAGATACTTATCCACTCTCTTTGTTCTGAAGGGTTCCTTATACTGCTGGTGTGACGCCCTGGGCAAGCCAGGGGTTACAGGTCATCACACCACCACACCCTACATCCCAGTTAGGAACACCAAGGCTACTAAAATCCTTGTTGCCTTCCTCCAGGGGCTGATGTTCACACCAGGGGGTGGGCCAGGCGGTTGGCTCCGCCCACCGAGGAGTACACAGCCCTGGAGGCGGGAGAAACCAGGCAGTGAAGTCAGGGAGGTGAAGGAGTAAACAACAGGAGAAGCTAAGTGAAGTGAAAGTGAAGTAGTAGTGGAGCAAAGAAGAAAAGAGTAAAAGTGAGAGCAGAAAGGCCTGAAGTTGGTCCGGCTAAGTGCAGAACAGTGTCAGCAAGGTCAGCAACAACGGTGATTGTCTGGAGGGGGAGTGCTCGGAGGTTGCTGGAAGGACTGCGGACGGGTAGTGGCCCGGCGGTCTGGAGCAGTATACGAAGGACAGTCAGCACCAAGGCAGGGGCCTCTCGGACCCCGGCAAGGCTAGGAGTCGCCATAATTTGCCAAATCCGTCAGTGAAGGGGACGTCTGTCTCCAAACAACCAAGTCCCGATTGAAGGCAAAAGTCCAACCATTAAGGAGGAACACCGCCACCGCCAGGGCACCAGTTCCTCGGGGCCAGCGTCTGCGGGCAAAGCAGGTCTCCTCCGGCCCATATCCAAGTCGGGGAGCGGGTTACCGGTGGGAACCCATCGCTACCAACATAGAGACAATAGGTGCAGGTCAAAGGGACATCACCGTTACCTACTGGGAGAGCAAGTGCAGCCGTCCGTGGGAACCGTCTTTCCAGCCGTGTGTTTACCGAGAACTGTGTCACCGTCTCAGGCTGAGTGAGTACCACAGTGCCGGAAGGCACAGCGCTGCCCCCGCGTCCCTGCGCCCACCAGGCCCTGCATCTCTCACCTCCTCACTGGGCCCCGGGATCACCAACCCCTACCCACGGAGGGGCAACACAACAACTGGCTGCTCCACATCACCACTCCCGGGATCCCCATATCGAGCAGCGGTGGTGCTAACAAATCACAACCGTGGGCGGCGTCACGGACAATATACTTTATCCCAAAACCCAATCCCTTTTCACTCACGGGCGAGGAGCGCCGCTCAAGAACCCCCGGGATCCGGCCCACCGCTCGAGCCACCACTGAGCAGCAGCAGCAGCCGGACCCGAGCAGAGGGGTGAGCGCAGTGCCGACACCCTCCTCCCCGACCGCGACACTGGCATTGAGATAGAATGTACTTGAAAAACATGTACCTGCTTGGATGTGTAGCTCTATATATATATACACTGATTGTCACTTATACTGAGGCAATATGGAACCCAGTCCATGGTCCTGTCACTCTGCTGATTTTATGTGTTTTTAATACGGATGTTCACCCACTGTATTTAATAAAAATTGTCTACTTTTTGCACGCAAAAACTCTGTGCCAGGAACTGGCAGTGTGAAGACAAGTATCCTACAAGTTCTTTGTCATTGCAGGCAATCAGGGGGTGTAGGTACCTTTCCACGATGTGTGTCGCCCAGGGCTATGAGGTACTCGGTCCTGGGCCGTACATGTATGGGGATGCTGTGTCACGGTTGTATAATGGCCGATGCCCGGTTCCGTGACCCTGGGGACGCTTTTTAATGGAGAGAATATACAGGGGAGTTGAAAGGGTTTGTATTGTGACGCCACTTGCGGGTTGCATTTATGGTGATGGAACCGCCACAGCACAGTCTATTACCTCTGAGGCTGATGGTGGTTGCAGGCCCTCAGCATGTAGGGCTGGGCCCCAGGAAGTGAATGTAGGGGTCCATCGCAGAAAGAAGGGAGACCACACGGTGGGGATGCAGTGCAACTCTTGTTTACTCACTGTAAGGTGGAGCTGTGACCCTGAGGATGGCTGGTTCAGACCCTTGGTCCCTTTTATCCCAGTGCCGGTGTGGTGACCTGGTAGTCTCTTTCCCCGGCACCTCTCGCTTGTGGTTGGGACCCCGTAGCCTGGAGCGTTTGTGAGTCCCTTACTGTCTTTTGGCAATCTCTAGTGCGTACAACAGGCAGTGCGAACCCTGTATGGTCGGTGTTCTGTTCCGGTCCCTGGATCAATCTTTACTGCTGGTGCCCCCGGATTCTTGGGTCAGTGAGATCCATGAAGGTCCCCTCACTGTGCAGGTATTTGTCAGGTTGCCTGAAGCTGTTGCCTGACCTAGGGCCCTGTGCCTCGTCGGTGCTCTGGTTCCAGAGGTACCTGGCTGTACCATCCCTGGCAACCACTCTCCTTGCCACCTGGGTCATCGTTACACGACCCCGTCTGGAGACACGCCCGTCCCCTTCAACTGTCACTACGGGACTCCCTCGTCTGAGTGTCTATCTGTGTCTGTTTATCCTCTCCCACCAGGCTGCCTTCTAGTGGACTGGACTGGCTCCGCCTCTAGGTGGCCATCCATTGGGTCCCGGACTAGTCAGTCATCCCTAATGGGGAGTGGTAAATTGGGGATGTTATGTGTGTTGGTGGTACTGACACTGGGCTTCCAGGTCCCTGGGGGTATGGGGGTAGGCCCTGCATCTTAGTCAGGATGCAGTACCTAGTAGTGCCCTGAGGGGTTTAAGGGCGCTACATTTCCCCTTAGTTAAACACAGCACTTCCTCGGGCTGCAAAAGAGTAATACAGGTTAAACATACACATTTTTATTTATTTCATAATAATTACATTCTTCACACGCAGGGGAGGCATTTCTTGAACCGTTGCAAGCTTGAGCACTCCCCTCGTCACCCACCACCAAAAAGGACCTGGTCCCCAAAACCCTCTAGGAGGAAGGTCACCGGTTTCCATGGTTACCAGGTCTCGGCTGACTCTACCGCAGACCCTTCTTGCGACCTTTTCCTCTCCTGGTGGTGGTGTTATTGAGTCTAGCAGGGTCGTACTCTGGTATGGACACAATTTGTGCAACTATTTACCAGGCCATTTCTTGTCACAACCAGTGTTGTGACTGTGGTCCATTTTTTTATATTATGTGAGCAAGGATGGTTGACCTTAGGGAGATCAACATCCACCACTGCGGAGACACCATCACGTGTTTCTCAACGCAGTGATTCTAGAGCAATGCCCCCTGGGAAATATTCAAAGCAAGAAGGCCTGCGGAGACACCATCACATGTTTCTCAACGCTGGCAAGAAACTAGCCAGGTCTTTCACCGGGAAGGAACAACCACGGGAAGGGCAGTCTCCAGTCAAGGAGACCACCTATGCCAAACATGGTATCCATCCACAGTCAGCCGTTTCGGGGTATTTGCCCCTCATCAGTGTGGAGTAGGAATCTGGCTAGTGGGAGCAATGCCTAGTAGAAGACTACATAGGTAAGGATGGTTGACCTCGGGGAGATCAACATCCAACACCGCAGAGACACCATCACGTGTTTCTCAACGCAGTGACACTAGAGCAAGGCTCCCTAGGAAAATATAATATAATATTTTTTGTTTTGCATATTTTCCCAGTGGGCCTTGTTCTAGTGTCTCCATGGTGTTGGATGTTGATAGGCAATATAGGCGGTTTCCTTGACTGGAGACTGCCCTTCCCGTGGTTGTTCAGCGTGTCAGCTGACAGCAACCAATCACAGGCGCCAGTACGGCCGGTGGGTGGGGAAAGCAGTTTTACTAGGCAATGTCCCACTAGCCAGATTCCTACTCCACACTGATGAGGGGCAAATACCCCGAAACGGCTGTCTGTGGATGGATACCATGTTTGGCATAGGTGGTCTCCTTGACTGGAGACTGCCCTTCCCGTGGTTGTTCCTTCCCGGTGAAAGACCTGGCTAGTTTCTTGCCAGCGTTGAGAAACATGTGATGGTGTCTCCGCAGGCCTTCTTGCTTTGAATATTTCCCAGGGGGCATTGCTCTAGAATCACTGCGTTGAGAAACACGTGATGGTGTCTCCGCAGTGGTGGATGTTGATCTCCCTAAGGTCAACCATCCTTGCTCACATAGTCTTTTACTAGGCAATGTCCCACTAGCCAGATTCCTACTCCACACTGATGAGGGGCAAATACCCCGAAACGGCTGTCTGTGGATGGATACCATGTTTGGCATAGGTGGTCTCCTTGACTGGAGACTGCCCTTCCCGTGGTTGTTCCTTCCCGGTGAAAGACCTGGCTAGTTTCTTGCCAGCGTTGAGAAACATGTGATGGTGTCTCCGCAGGCCTTCTTGCTTTGAACATTTTTTTTATATTGACTAGGCAAGGTTATGCAACATTTTTCACATGTTATAACTCTATTTAGATAAAGACATTGATTTACATTTTTTCGGTAAACACTTATTCTCTATATCTGAGTGGGGGCTGACCCAGGTTACTACGGGTTGATCTGCATAACCCTGGTGTCTCAGCTATTCCCTGATGTGTTTTAGTGTCTGCTACAAGTGTCTCACTACTGGTTGTAGCTGGACTAGGCAATTGTCTGCGTGTTCTTGGTCTTTCTGGAATTTGAACTGGTTCTTCCATGGGTTGTGGAATGTGATTATTGACACGATTATTGCTCCATTGTACTGAGGTCAATTTTCTGGAAAGTCTCCAAGTATTTTATGTATCAGTTTTTCTCTTCTCTGGTACTTGAGGTATACTTGGTGCTTCTTCTCTTGGTTTCAATGGTTCTGGGCATTTCTTCAATTGATCCCTTGAAACAGTTGATGAAGTTTTTCCTTGATCTTTGCTGATTAAGCAGGAATTCTTGTTGTCAAAGTTAGAAGATAGTATAGGGTTTCCCATTGATCATCAAGTTTGTGAACTTTCCTTTTCCTTTTTAGGACTACTTCTCCAGGTGTTGAAGGAACAGCTTGTGCTTTCTTGTTATAGTCCTTCTGTTTTTCTCGACTTTGGTTCAAACTCTGCTCAACATATTCTTAGATTCTTTTGTACTGAGCCTGACGATTAGTGTCCCAATCAGCATCTGATAAATTGTTTTCTGGAACTTCCACTTCCATTTCAAAATCTACTGGCAATCTTCCAGGTCTTGATATGCTGGTGTACATTTCGTGGAACTTACAGGAATGTTATTGTACATATCCACTAAGTCAGGTAACTTTTCTGGCCACATGTTCCTTTCTTCTAGTGGTAGTGTTTTCAACAGATTGATTACCAAATGGTTCATCTTTTCACACATACCATTTGTTTGTGCATGCTAGGGTGTAGTACGAATCTTTTTACATCGATACAGGTTGCAGAATTCTTGGAATATTTCGGCTTCAAAAGCTGGACCTTGATCCGTCAATACCTGTTCTGGGTATCCGTGAGGTCTACAAAAGTGAGCCTAAAAGGCTTTTGCTGCAGTTCTTGCTGTTAAGTCCCTTACAGGTACGACCAGTAAGAATCTGGAGTAGTGATACACCATGGTGAGAGCGTAGGTATAGCCTGTTTGGCTAGGTGTTAACTTTACATGGTCCGGGACGTCAATCTCCAAGGGCTGCTTGGTGACAATGGGTTGCAGTGGTGCTTTTTGACTGTTGTTATCTTTCCTCCTCAAAGCACAAGGACAACAGTTTCTGCACCATTCTTCTATTGTGGCTCTCATTCCGATCCAATAGAATCGATCTCGCAGCAATGTTTCCAGCTTCTTCTACTCGAAGTATCCTGCTCGATCATGGTACGCTTCCAAGACTAACTGGACATGTGCTTTAGGTATCACCACTTGACATACCCTTTCATGAGTTTTAGGGTTAGTAAGACTTCGGCACAATTTACCTCGATGGATATATAGCCTGCTTCTCTCCTTCCATAACCATTGGGCTTCCGGTGGAGCTTCAGGATCCAGGTACGAATCGGGTTGGGCTATCAACTCTTTGATCAGTCTCACTGCAGGGTCATTATCCTGTGCCTACTTCCAACCATGGTGAGGTAGCAGATCCAGCGTGTTTTTTTTGGCGCATGCTGTAAGGCTGGTGGGGAAGTAGATCACTGGGACAGTGAAATGCTGCTAACTCGATTTCCTCCAGTTTGTCCATGTCCTTTCCCTCATCTGACAGGTGAGGCATCCTGGATAACGCATTCGCATTGGCGTTCTTGCGACCAGCTCGATACTTGATGGTAAAGTCATAGTTTGCCAGTCGAGCCACCCAACGTTGTTCCAACACACCAAGCTTTGCCGTATCCTGATGAGTCAGGGGGTTGTTATCTGTGTAGACAGTGAACATCGCAGCTGCTAGGTAATGTTTAAACCTTTCCTTCACTGCCCAGACCAATGGCAGGAAATCCAACTTGATGGAGCTGTAGTTTTTGAGATTCCATTTAGTAGGACGGAGCTTACTGCTTGCGTAGGCAATCACTCTTTCCTTGCCATGCTGCACTTGTGACAGCACAGCTCCCAATCCAACGTTGCTGGCATCGGTATACAGCACAAAGGGGAGGTGATAGTCAGGATACGCCAGAATCTCATCTCCTGTCAGTGCCAACTTCATCTGTCTGAAGGAAGTTTCTTCTTCTTCAGCCCATTCAAATGGAGGACCAGAAGTCTTGCTCTCTTGGCCTGGCCTGCCAGGAGTTCTTGCAAGGGTGCTGCCATTTTTGTGTAGCCCTTTATGAATCTCTTGTAGTATCCTACCAAGCCCAGGAACTGATGTACCTCTTTCACGGTGGACGGTCTTGGCCAGTTCTTGATGGCAGTAACCTTTTTTGGGACCGGTGCCACTCCTTCTGCGTTGACCACGTGGCCGAGATAATGGACCTTAGGTTTCAACAGGTGACACTTAGACGGCTTCAACTTCATCCCATACTTTAACAACGCTTCAAATACCTCTGCTAGATGTTCAAGATGTACCTCGTAGGTCTTTGAGTATACGATCACATCATCCAGGTAGAGCAGTACGGTCTCGAAGTTGCGGTGTCCTAGGCATTATTCCATTAGCCTCTGCAACGTTCCTGTTGCATTACACAGTCCAAACGGCATGCTGTTGAATTCACACAGGCCCATGGGTGTGGCGAATGCAGTCTTCTCCCAATCTTCTTCAGCGACGGAGACCTGCCAATAGCCACTGGTGAGATCTAGGGTAGCCTTCAGCGCAGACTGCGACTCTTCTATACAGAGTAGCGGATAAGCATCCTTGTGGGTGATTCGACTGATTTGCCTATAGTCCATGCACATTCTCATGGTGCCATCCTTCTTTTTGACCAGAACCAGTTGAGCTGCCAAGGGGCTACAACTATCTCTAATAACCCCAGCCTCCTTCATGTTATTCAACATCTCCTTGGCACACTGATAGTGAGTGCTTGGTATAGGTCTGTATGTCTCTTTGATGGGTGGATAATTACCTGTCGGTATATGATGTTGTACCCCTTTATCCTCCCAAAGTCTAGTGAATGCTTACTGAAAACTTCTTCGTATTCCTGTACTACCTAGTAGACTCCATGTTCCAAGAATCTGCAAAAACATTAGTGCATGCCCTCATCATCTCCCGCCTCGACTACTGCAACCTCCTGCTCTCTGGCCTCCCTTCCAACACTCTTGCACCCCTCCAATCTATCCTAAACTCTGCGGCCCGCTTAATCCACCTCTCCCCTCGCTACTCCCCAGCCTCGCCACTCTGCCAATCCCTTCACTGGCTTCCCATCGCCCAACGACTCCAGTTCAAAACATTAACCATGACATACAAAGCCATGCACAACCTGTCTCCTCCCTACATCTGTGACCTAGTCTCCCGGTACCTACCTGCACGCAACCTCAGATCCTCACAAGATCTCCTTCTCTGCTCCTCTCTTATCTCCTCTTCCCACAATCGCGTACAAGATTTCTCCCATGCATCCCCCATACTCTGGAATGCTCTACCTCAGCACATCAGACTCTCCACTACCGTGGAAAGCTTCAAGAGGAACCTCAAGACCCACCTCTTCCAACAAGCTTACAACCTACAATAGCCCTCAGTCCAGTAGACCACTGCGCAACCAGCTCTGTCCTCACCTATTGTACCATCACCCATTCCCTGTAGACTGTGAGCCCTCGTGGGCAGGGTCCTCTCTCCTCCTATACCAGTCTGTCTTGTACTGTTAATGATTGTTGTACGTATACCCTCTCTCACTTGTAAAGCGCCATGGAATAAATGGCGCTATAATAATAAATAATAATAATAATAATGTTTCTGATGTGAAGGTGTGGAATCAGTACCTACATGCAGTTCCTGACACCAACCCTCTAATTGGTCTTGAGGACAGTCGTCTTTTGCCTGCTCTGGTGGGGTTAGTAATTCCACTGCCTGGATTGACTCGTCAGTGACAGTGAACAATTTGGCAATGGTGGCATACCTGGGCAATTTGGTTTCCTCTTCCCCATAATTTAACACTCACACGGGCACTCTCCTTTTGCAGACTTCAACTACGCCTCTGGCTGTCAGGACCGTGGGCCAATGTTCAGAGTGCATGGGTTCTACCACTGCCTGGTAATCTTGCCCATTGAGCCCTATGGCCGCCCAACACCATATCATCATTTCACTTCATGGGGGTTGTGCATGGGTTTTCGCACACAAGCTTCAGCTATATGAACCCATAAAAGGCCTAGGCAATCTAACGGAGAGGCAGTTGGAGTTTTGGCCAGTTGTAGTGCCTTCTAAGTCTCCCGCATCAGTTCTGGCACTTCTGGTAGTAGATGGGATGTGTTCCCAGCCCAGGGTGGAATAGACTACTTACAGAATCCTGTCCTTGCTGCACCAGCCAAGCAAGTCCACATCTTCACCACACCTGCGTTCTGAAATGGAGTCAGATCTGGTCCAAAATAGGCTTTTCGGCTTTCTCTAAGGCCTCCAACACACATCCGTTAAAAACACGTGTACCGCCCCGCGGCCTCGGCTGTGGCCGCCGAGCCGCTCGGATCCGTGCTCGTGTGCTGCGGGTGGTGGCTCGAGACTCTCATGGACCCGGGGGTCACGTCGCTCTTAAAGGGGGGGTCATGGCGGTGCGCGCAGGGGTTTGGTGGAATAGGTAATGTTCGTGACGCCACCCACGGGTTGTGGTGATTGTATGCTGGACACCACCACTGCTGTGAAGGTACGGGGCTCCCGGGAGCGGTATAGTGGGAGCAACTAGGTGTTGACCCCTCCATGGGTAGGGGGTGTTGGTCCCGGGGCCCGAGGGAGGTTGCAGGGCGCAGCGGGCCCCGGGACCAGCGGGCCACCACCTGGTCACAGTCCCTACGATTCCGCAGTTCTGTCCTCCCGGACTCCTGCAGGCGGCCACCACCGTCTGCCTGCCTGACTGATCGGGGGTCCTAGGCTCCAACCCAGGCCCCTCACAGAACTGTCCTCCTCCTAGCTCCTTTCTCTAGCCTCTCCAAACTTAATCTCCATCTGCTTGTGTTTTCCTGCCTCAGGCCAGCAGACTCCTCGGAGGGCGTGTCTCTCCGCCTGGCTCCGCCTACCTGGTGTGCCTGTCTGACCCTGAGGGAGGCAATCAGGTCTTTGTTGACTGATGGTACCTTACTGGGGTGGGGGTGTGTGTGGTGTGTGTAGTGACCTGTGACCCCTGGGGGTCCAGGGCGTCACATTCCCCCTTGGTTTAATGCAGACCGTCTGCGGGCTGCCCGACCAACACCGGTTTTATTTTCTGAAAAGATATAAACAGAAAAACAAACAAACGGTATGCATATTCAAGTCATCCCTTACGGGAGGCACATTACTTTCAACGTTGCAACAAATAAAACACATCAAGGGAACGGGTCCATGTCCTTCCGCTTTCCCACCCAAGCAACCTAGCCCTGATGCTGCCCCTAAGAAGTGGGCAGCACCCCTTTTCCCCCGTCCAGGAATGGGCCCAGGCTACCCAAGCGGGAACAGTTACAGTGCTTCGCACCCGGCAGTCATTCAGAGGCCCCACGTCCAAGGGGACCCCTGACCCGGAGGATGGTCACCGGTTCTGATGGTGACCGGACTCCAGCCTGCTCTGCTGCGGGTCCCTCCTCCAATCAGCCTCTCCGGAGACCGGCAGTTGCGGGAAGGGCAAATGGGGCATTATTTACAAACCCAAAAGTTATTGGGTGGCCTGCAAGTTCTCGGCCTTGCTCATGATTGCTCATGCAGTAATTAGGGGGTGTGAAACGGGGACAATATCAGTCCCAACAGGGACGGGCACTTCAGTAGCCAGGTCCAATAGCATAAAACAAAACTGTAGGGTCCCAACGGGGACTGCATCTTTTGCAACGGGGATCCGGGACGTTACGTCAACTTTTTCCATCAGGATAAAACTTCGCTGCCGACGCAGCCTCTTCCAGTCACATTCCCCTGTCCACCACAGGGCAGCACGGGTCCCCAATGCAACACTCACTCATGGTGGCACTGTCCATAAAGACCCCGTCTTCCACTGCCTGCGATGCGGGTACGGTGAACTGGGCTCCACTTACAGAACTGTCCTCGCTCCTTTAACTCCCTGCCGTCCTCCACCAGGGGCTCCGACCCCTGATGGCGCCCACCAAGGCTCCAACCCCGGCGGCGTTCAACAAGTCAGGCAGGGTCCGGCTCCTTCCACCCGGCGTACCGGATGGCGCCCCACGGGAACATGGGGGCGTTCAACAAAAGAAAGACAGTGATGCAGTAACGGGACTTTTAAAACTTCAACTTTAAAACGTTAACTTTGAACTTCAGGGGTTAATTCTTTGCGGAGCGCGTCTACCACCGCAGGGGACCGGACTGGCCGACGGTCTGACGATCGATCGGGCTCCCCATCCAGGTGCAGCGGGTTCCGGGGCTGTAGACCATTAATGGGAACGGCGGCGGGGGTAGCGTACACGGGACCCCCTCCTCCATAAGCTGCGCCAACTCGGGCTCACTGGTTGCGGTACTGGCGGGCTTCAGCTCCCAGCTGATAAGGGACGACATGGGGGTCTGCGTGGCCTGATCTCGGCATTGCACGGCTGCCACGCCCCCCTGCTCACGGGCCCACACCACGGCAACCAGTCTGCGGACCTCTGCCCTCCAATCGAGTAACTGCTGCAGACTCTGCCCCCTCGCCATCATGCAGAACCGACCCAGGTCCCGCTCCAACCAGGCAGCGGTTCCAGCGGGAAGCTCACCCGGGCGGCAGTACCCAAAGGCTACTTCTCCTCTGCTTCTTCTGGGCCCCGCCGCTCCAGCGACGGGCACCTCGTCGCTCCCGTCCGGGAACACCGACATTTTCCTTCTTCTTCTCCCGGGGGCATCAGTAGCAGCCGGCTCCACCGCTCCCCCTTGGTCTTTCTGCAGCACTTCTTCCTTTGGGGGCAGGGCTTTACTTTCGCACCTTCACTGCTCAAGGAAGACGACTCGAGCGGGAAACTTTCGCGCCCAAAATGGCGGATTTTCAGATTTTTCAACGGGTCACCGCTGACGGGGACTACAAGGCACACTTCTACTGGTAAGTAGACTGGATCAATCCTGTTTGTGACGCCAGAAGAGATGATGTGTACCGCCCCACGGCCTCGTCTGCAGCCGCCGAGCCGCTCGGATCCGTGCTCGTGTGCTGCGGGTGGTGGCTCGAGCCTCTCATGGACCCGGGGGTCACGTCGCTCTGAAAGGGGGGGGTCGTGGTGGTGCACGCAGGTGTTTGGTGGAATAGGTAATGTTCGTGACGCCACTCATCGGTTGTGGTAATTGTATGGTGGACACCACCACTGCTGTGAAGGTACGGGGCTCCTGGGAGCGGTGTAGTGGGAGCAGCTAGGTGTTGACCCCTCCGTGGGTAGGGGGGTGTTGGTCCCGGGGTCGGAGGGAAGTTGCAGGGTGTAGTGTCGCGGTGCGTTGCAGTGCGGTGTCGGATGACACTGTTGTACTCACGATTTAAACCACACAGAGTCACTGGTAAACCACATTCGGTGAAGATTGGTGCCCGCAGCCCGCTGCGTGAGTCTCCAGTAAGGGTGGTGATGTCGTCTTTCTCCTGCACCTCTAATTGTGTGTTTTGACTCCTATGCTTCAGCAACGGTAGTCCGCTCCCCGACTTTTAGATGCCGGAGGAGCCCCTTTTGCCAGCAGGCGCTGGCCCGTTGGATCTCTGGCCTCTGGCGGTGGCTCTTATCCGGAATCGGTGGGCTTTTGCCGTCAATCGGGACTTTGGGTGGGAATGAACCCCTGAGGTCCAGACCGCAGTCAGTAAATTTGACTACACCTAGTGGCTTCTAGGCTAGTTCGGGGTCTGAGTACCCTTCCTGGTGCTCCGGTAAACAAATTAGCTCCCCGGTTCGGGTCCGGCGGGCCACCACCCGGTCACGGTCCCTACGATTCCGCAGTTCTGTCCTCCCGGACTCCTGCAGGCGGCCACCACAGTCTGCCTGCCTGACTGATCGGGGGTCCTAGGCTCCAACCCAGGCCCGTCACAGAACTGTCCTCCTCCTAGCTCCTCTCTCTAGCCTCTCCAAACTTAATCTCCATCTGCTTGTGTTTTCCTGCCTCAGGCCAGCAGACTCCTCGGAGGGCGTGTCTCTCCGCCTGGCTCTGCCCACCTGGTGTGCCTGTCTGACCCTGAGGGAGGCAATCAGGTCTTTGTTGACTGATGGTACCTTACTAGGGTGGGGGTGTGTGTGGTGTGTGTAGTGACCTGTGACTCCTGGGGGTCCAGGATGTCACACACGCACGTGTGTTGCGTTCCGTTTTTTGGGTCCGTTTTCCATTTTTTAGTCCGTTTTTATGGTACGTGTGGCATCCGTGTGAATTGCGTATGCTAGCCGTGTGTGCGTGTTCAATGTCCGTGTGTGCGTGAGATACGTAAGTGACATGTCCGTGTGTTGTCCGTGTGTTGCCCGTGTGAAATGTTCCGTGTGTGATGCACAATGTCATTGATACATACCCGCTGACAGCAGACAGCGACGCGCGATGAGAATGAACTCGGGTGAACTTCACCCAACTTCATTGTCATGCCGCGGCTCTGTCTGTGTTGCATACTGATTAGCGGTCACCTGTGAAGGACTCACCGGTGACCGCTAATCCCCTGAGTCACTGAAGTGAGCAGCGCGATTAGCACTGCCATCACTCAGGTTACCCACGGGTAGCTGGATCCTCCACTCGTGAACGCAACTCACCTGTGACTTCATCGCTGTCACTCAGGCGACTTGCAGTCACAGTTGGAGGATCCAGCGGCGGCCATGAGTAACCTGAGTGACGTTATCGCTGATCGTGCGACTCTCTTCAGTTGCTATGTGGAGCTGACAGGAGTGGCGGGGTTCTTCTGCAGCTCTTGTCACCTTCATGTGGGAGAGCTGGAAGCATCGCGGGACCTCCATGGATTACGCCGGACATGGATGGCTTTTTCGGGCTTAATAAAGTGGTGAACGAGGGTATTTGTTAGTGTTTATTATTCAAAATAAAGGATTTCTTCGGGTGTATGTGTTTATTTACTGTAACTTACAGATTAATCATGGAAGGTATCTCGGGGAGAGGCCTGACATGATTAATCTTGGACTTAGTGGCAGCTATGGGCTGTTGCCATTAACTCCTTATTACCCCGATGCCAACGCACCAGGGCAAATCGGGAAGAGTCAGGTAGAGTTACAGAGCTGTCGCATCTAATGGATGCGGCTATTCTGGGCGGTTGCTGGCTGATATTGTTAGGCTGGGGGGCTCCCCATCCTGAGAATACCAGCCTTCAGCCGTTTGACTTTACCCTGGCTGGTATTAAAATGAGGGGAACCGCACGTTGTTTTTGTTAAATAAATAATTAATTTATTTTACTGCTCGATATTGACACGCCCAACGGCGGCTGTGATTGGTTGCAGTGAGACAGCTGTAACAAAGCATGGGGGCGTGTCTCACTGCAACCAATCATAGGTGCCAGGGGGCGGGGAAAGCAGGGAATACTAGATTGATTAATTAGCGGCCGGCTTTTTCAAAATAGTAAAAGCCACCGGAGATTTTTTAACAGCTGTGCAGCGCCGCGCCGGTGATCGGGGAACGGTGAGTATGAGAGAGGGGGGAGACTGACCGATATGGACAGAGAGAGAGAGTTACAGACAAGACAGAGAGACCGACCGACGGACTGAGGGAGATTGACCGACATACACAGAAAAAGAAAGAATGACCGTCATCGCTAGAAAAAAGCACAAAGCGTACACGGAGCATACGGAGATGCATCCGTGTCAGGTACGTGAGCTCACGGACCCATAGACTTCCATTGGGTCCGTGTGTGCGTGTTCTGTGCAGAAAACGGACATGCTTCCGTGCAAAACGGAAACACATACGTATCACGGACACGGACCATATGGAATAACGCACGTGTGACCTCAAACATAGCATAATATTGGTGCACGTTTGTCCGTGTCTCCGGTATATACGGAAACGGACCAAACACGCACGTGTTTCACGGATGTGTGTTGGAGGCCTAAGTGAGGATATTTGGGTTATGAGTTTTTTTGATTTTTTTTATCATAAAGGTTTTTATTGAGTTTTCAGAAAAATACAAACTTCTCATACAACAACATCAAGAACAGGAGCAGTGAGTAGCAAGAGGTGGAATAGCCTCGAACCATTATCAGAATATCAATCTGGGACATTAAATACCCCTTACAACAACAACTTGAACATAGGAGCAGGGAGGGAGGGGGGAAAGAGAGGGGGCAGGGGAAGCAGCTCTACATGGCATTCTTAGGCATAATCAATTTATTTATGGTGTAGGTGTCTGTATCTGGGGGAGGGCCGTTGCATAAAGGGAAGTGGCCCACGGGTGCCATTGTTTAAGTCTCACCGTTCTCTTCTCAAGGTTAGGGGCCAAGTTGGTTTCGTATAGCCAGTGTAGGTTGATCCTCTCAATTAGTTCTCTCTTTGTAGGCGGGCTCACCGACCTCCACTTGTATGCCACACAGTACCTGCCAGCTATGAGAATGTGAGAAATGATGTTTTTTAAAAGATCCGGGATCCCATCTAAGTCAATGTGTAGCACCGCTAAGGTTGGGTTTGGAGAAAGGCGGAGACTAGTAACCTCATGTATTAGATTGAACACCTCCTGCCAGAAGTTAGATAACTTAGGGCAAAACCACCACATATGACACAAGGTGCCCCTGTGGTTGCAGCCCCTCCAGCACAATGGTGACACATGTGGGGAAAAAGAAGCCAGTTTAGTAGGGGAGTTGTACCACCTCAGATGAACCTTTTTTAATTGCTCTATATGATTGAGACAAGAAGAGAATTTGTGGATCCATTTTGAGGCCGCGAACAATTCTTGCGACGGAAGCGGAGAAGCTACATCTTTTTCCTATTTGAGCATATACGGCAATTGTTTGTCCGGTTGTGGGGAGTTTAGCATATTATGGATATATGAAAGGCCTTTGATTTTGCTATTTTGAAAGAATGTTTTAATTGAGGCGTGGTCGGCTGTCGTGGGAGCCGGGAGATGAGGAGCGGACTGAAGAAAGTGACGTATTTGAAAAAACTGGAATAGACTGTGTCGGGGAAGGTTAAATTTATCACACATTTCTGAGTACGGGAGTAGAACGCCTTCTCTATAGAGATCTGCTAGGGTGATTGGACCTCCACGTGTCCAGGCGGCAAGATTCAAGCTCGGAATGAAGGCTTCTAGCGATCTAAGGGGAATGCTGGGACCTAAAGCATGTGACACTGGCTTGCTCCACAAGGACCAAGCTTTCTTTAGAGCTGCTGTGGTGGGTAGAAGATCGCCGGGGGGGCGAAGGGGTTAGGAGCAGGGAGTCTATGAATTGTTTAGGGGAGTGGACCTGTGCCCAGGTGTACTCAATCTGTAACCATCTTAAGTCTGAAGCATTCCTCCACCAATCTCGAGCCGGTTCCAGGATAGCGGCTCTGTGATATGTTAGAATATTAGGAATACCCATTCCTCCACCACTTAATGGGGCATGCATACATCTCAGGGCTATTCTAGTTTTTTCCCAGCCCATATAAATTTACTCATTAGCGAATGAATTTTGGTGAGATACCGTTGCGGAATTGTTAGGGGCAGGCACCGAAGTAAGTAGATAATTTTTGGAAGGCAGATCATTTTAAAGGTCTGCATTCTCGCCACCCAAGAGAGCGGGAGAAGAGAAAGGCGAGTAAGTTCTCTATCCAGTGAGGTGTGCAGGGTCAGCAGATTTTTCCGGATCATGGAGTGTAGCGGGGCCAGTATAATACCCAGGTAGGGGATACCCTCGTCTTCCCATTTGAAAGGGTAAAGATGAGAGAGTGGCTCTAGTTGAGGCGGGCAGGAAGAGCGGAAAAATTAAGGACTTGGTAATATTAAGCTTGTAATACGAGACTTGAGCGAAGGAGGACAGGATCTCCATTACGTGTTTTAGGGACACCTCTACATTAGTGCAGGATAAAATCACATCATCCGCATATAGACTGATCACATGGTTTGTACTCCCCACTCGAATCCCCGAGATCCGAGGGCATTCACGGATAGTCTGCGCCAGAGGCTCTATAGCAAGGGCATAGATGATAGGGGAGAGCGGACATCCCTGGCGTGTCCCATTGGTTAAATCAAAGCTTCGAGATATAAATCCGGATGCCAGAACTTTGGCTTTAGGGTTAGAGTATAGCGCCATTATGGCGGTAAGTATGGGGCCTTCAAATCCAAACTTGGCCAGAACAGATTTCAGATATCCCCAGTGCACCCTGTCAAACGCCTTCTCTGCGTCCAAGGACAGGAATACACTGGGGATTTTTCTCCCCTCAGCCACTGCAATCAGATCCAGCATACGTCTTGTCCCATCTTTCGCCTGCCTCCCCGCCACAAATCCCACTTGATCCGGGGAAATCAGTGATGGAAGGACTTTATGTATTCTAGCTGAGATTATTTTGGCGTATAATTTTAAGTCGCAGTTTAGGAGGGATATTGGCCTGAAGTTTCCTGGTGAAATAGGGGATTTTCCTGGTTTTGGCAGGGTAGTTATAATGGCCTCTAGGTTATTTGGTGAAATATCTGCTGTGGCTCGCCAAGAGGAGAAAAGTCTCAGGAGAAATGGAGACAAGGTTTCAGTGAATTGCCTATAATAGGAGTTAATGAGGCCGTCTGGCCCTGGAGCTGAATTTCTTTTGGCTGTGATCACCGCTTGGCGAACCTCTTCCAGGGAGAATGGGAATTTAGTTGCTCTAGCTGTACTGCAGATAACCGAGGAAGATTAATATTGTTTAAGAAGGAATTAATTGCCGTTTGGGTAGGCTTTGGGGCAGTGGGGTCATTTTTAAGGTTGTAGAGAGACTGATAAAAATCAGCGAATGCATTGGCTATTTCTGTTGGGTTGCGTATTGTGGCATTAGAACCCGTCACGAGGTATTCAATTTTATTTTGCATTTCTTGTTTTTTAACCCTCCTGGCTAGTAAGGCACGAGCCCTGTCACCCATCATATAGTACCGCTGTTTGAGGGATCTTAAATTTTTCTCATAGTCTACCATCAACAATTGGCGGAGCTGTGTTCTTAGTTTCCTGAGTTCGTCAGATGTTGACATGTTTGGGGCAGATTTATTGTGGGCTTCCAAAAGCGCTATGTGGGACAGTAGAGCTTTGGAAGTTGCCTGACGCCTCCTTTTCTCCCTAGTGGCAATTTTGATGAATGACCCCCTAATAAAGGCCTTGTGTGCAGACCATAGCGTTTCCTCTGTCACCTCCTTGTTGTCATTAAATTTAAAAAACTCTGCGAGGTCGGCTTGCAACTCCTCAGAGATTTGTCTACAGGCTAGGAGGGAGTCATTCATGCGCCACCGGGTAAAAACAGGCGTGCGGTTTTGCTCCTGGACTGTCAGGTATATGGGGGCTTGGTCTGACCAAGCTATAAGTCCAATTTTTGAATCTGAGCAATCCAAAATAAGTGAGCTTTCAACCAGAAAGTAATCCAATCTGCTATATGAGGTGAACCGAGATGAGAAGAATGTGTAGTCCCTCTCATTTGCATGTTGGTATCTCCATATATCATGGAGATGCCTTTCTGAAATTATTGTGCTCATCTCCTTCCTCTTTACAGCAGTATTGGATCAGTCCAGAGTGCTGGACATTAACATGTTAAAATCCCCACAGATTATTTGCTTACCCTCTGTAACAGATGAAAGCTTGGAAAGAAACCTCCGCAAAAAGCTGATCTGACCAGAGTTGGGGGCGTAAACGGTTGCAATAGTATACTTAGATCCATTTATGGAGCAATTAATAATGGCGTATCTACCTTCAGGGTCTAAATGTTGTGAATGTAGTGTGAACGCAACAGTATTTTTTACACAAATGAATACTCCAGCCTTTTTTTTTTTCCCCACAAGCCAACAGTATGAAAGGAAATTTAGCATTATTTAACCTGTGCGAGTCCCCCTGGAGGAGATGAGACTCTTGACCACATATCACATCACATTTGGATTTAACCACTTCCCGCCAAAACATGGATCTCTTGGCTGGCGAGTTCAGGCCCCTAACATTTATAGACATACAGTTCAGTACCATTGTACATGAAAAAAAATCTCTTGTCTAGAGCTGCGGGGGGAGAAAGGAAGGTTGGGCAGGAAAGAGATAACACCGACAACATTAACATCACTAACATTACTGATGTAGGGAGCATCAGTCCACATAGAAAAAAGCCCAAAAAGGGGGCCTGCGGTATAGTGGAAATGTACCGCCATGGGGGTTCAGGGTCCTGGTTGAACAGAACCAGCGGACCTTAAAAGTAGCAACTCTCAGCCGCGACTCAGACATATCACATAACTCACGCAACGGACCAATCTTCATTCACTTTATCCCTTTGGGATGATCCTGTGGCTCTTGGAGATCTGGCCGGGAGATTTGCCATGTTCCATGAGGATAGGAGCTTTGCCAACTATTGTGGGGAATGGCAGACGTGGGTGTTTCCTGCTCGGAAAAGCAGGATCTTTACAGGGAAACCCTATCTATAGGATATAGCTTCATCCCTGAGAATTTTGGTATAAGGGGCAAATTCCCTCCTTTTTCCCAGGGTTCCTGCAGACAGATCCGGAAAAATGGACAGGTGCCGTTATTGCTCAGACAGAGGCGGCCTCCTTCTCAGGGATAGCAGCAGGGCTTCTTTGGTCTTGTAAAAGTGCAGGCGAGCCAAAGTGTCCCGGGGGACATCAGCACTGAGGGATTTAGGTTTAGGGACTCTGTGTATTCTGTCCACCAAGAAATCAGTTGCAGACAGGTCTGGGAGCAGATCCTGCAGCAAGGAGCCTAGAAAGCTCTGCAGCCCCTTGTCTGGTATGGCCTCTGGAATTCCTCTGATTCTTATGTTGTTACGGCGGGACCTGTCCTCTAAATCCAAGACCTTGGTATGGAGCTTTTGCACTTGTTCCTCCAGTGCTGCATTGGCATCAATGAGGCTATTGTGTGACTTTGTCAGCTCCTCCATTTTAGTTTCAATGTGTGCTGTGCGACTGCCTGTGGCAGTGATATCTCCCCTCAGCTCAGCCACCATATCTTTCCAATCCTGCTGCAGTGATGAGCGGAGGCACTGAGCAGTTTCTGCATTGTACCTTTGGTAAGCGGTATATCTGCAGCGTCTGTGTCCAAGTCTGGGCCTGCTGTGGATCCCCTCCTGGATGAGCATGAGGAAGCTGTGGAGGAGGATGCCGCCACCATTTTCCCTCGTCCTGTGCTGGAGAAGAAGTCTGTAACTTTCGCCGGGGACGGCTTCTTCTGGGACTTTCCCCTTGGCATGCCACGTTCCTGGGTACCTCCGCAGCACTTTCCCCCCGTGTGCAGAGAAATTGGTGCCGCTGGTGAGCCGCAGTGAGCCGGTTAGGAGTCGAGGTGGCTGGAGCTCAGCAGCTAGGTGACCGGTGCCATTAGCAAGCAGGCCAGGGGTTATGAGTTCTGATTCTTGGGAACAGGTGCCACCACTGAGAATTTTATTAGAATTATGACAGGTTATAGATTAAAAAGGAGACAGCGCAATAAGGTCTAATCCAAGGACAATAGGTGTGTGTCAAGTATATGCTCAGCTGGTAGAACATAAGCACCAATAGAACATTGTGAGTTGCTGCAGATCCATGGGCTCAATGAAAAAGGATCTTTTTCCTTTCTCCTATAATGGATTTATAAGAGATAGCAGGGATTTAAGGACTCACTGAAGTTGGTTACTTCAGCTGCCAGACATGCCATCCCGTGAACTGGTATTTTACCCATATATTGGAAAGTATCAACTCTTTTTCAGTGATGTGTGGTGGATTTGAATTCCTTTTAGTCAATGACTTTTAGATTTCTATATATCTTTAATTTTATTACTTCATTCTAACAAATGGTTCCTTTCTCTTAAGAAATTGCTAAGTACAAAGGCAACTAAAAATTCAACAATAAATGGGCAAGGCACTTTTAGATAGTTCTGTGAAATTAGGTGTGTCTGATGCTATTTCACAGGCATAGTGGTGAAACCTTCATTTAAATAAATATAACCAGACGTAAAACATATAAAACCCAAGTTGAGACTCGCATTTATCCCGTAAGGTGAGGAGTGGAGACTTTAGTGAGCTAATCACAGCTTCCTAAACCTGCAATGAAAAGGGTGCAGTGAGGGATCAAATATATTTGGAATGATTATCCTGACATTATATATTCAAATAGTCACATGAAAAGGTTTGGATAGTGCTGGAAAGCTGGCTTCCTAACTTTATTGCCTTGAATTGAGTAGCTGCTATTGTGGCGCCCCTGACCTGGTCAGGCACCACTGAGTACTGCACCCATGCTGGGGACAGTACAATACAGGTAATCCAGAAGGCTGACAGGGGTGTGGAACACAGGCGCATAGTGATCAGGTCTCACACATGTACCCATGAGAGGACCCCTGGGGATCCCAGGAGGGGGCAAAGCCTTGACCTTCACTGGAATAGTGGAGGGGGCCAAAAGCCTCCATCTCCTCTCAAGGGGTGTGGTAAGAGAGTCTGGTTGCTAGGTGGCGTAGGCAAGAACAGGAGAGGAGGAGCAGTGAGTCAGTTAGAGCAGAGAACTCCAGAGGGCTCAGTGAGGAGCAGACCTGTGGGGCTGTTGCTGTCTAACAGCGCCCGCGCAGTGGCTACTGACGGGGGAGAACGGTCAACTAGGAGTGCTACCTGAAAGCCAGCTTCAGCTAGAGAGAAAGCACGGAGTGGGAAGTAAGGAGACTGCTAGAGAGCACCAGGCCCAACCGGGCGGCAGATCCCGAAGCAAAGATAGATCCAGCTTTCTTCTGCTAAACCTGCCGGTGTGGGGCTCTCAAAGCCCACACCACAACACCACAAAAGCCGCAGCCACGTAACCGCAGTGAGGGCCCATAGGTCACAGGAGGCAAGCAGCTGGAGTGGCCTGGTCCGGGGAACAAGCAAACGGCAAACAAAAGGGGGAGAGAGGCTGCAGCATCTTCCCTGGGTGACCCCCATAGGGACTCAAAGTCGGGGTCACCCCAAACCACCAAGGGCTAAGGAAGGCGAGTCAGTAGTCACCCTCATAAAGTCAGCCTGAAGGATACCTGGTTCCCATCTGGTTCATCCCAGCTACGCCCGGGCTACTCACCCTGCCATCAAATGTGAGTAAAGCCCTTGAAAGACAGTTCTGCCTGTGTGAGTCATTCTGCGACTTGTGGTACTACAAACCTACACCGGGCCCTGGGGCTTGCCTCACTCTCAGGAGGCTACTACATCTGACTGCACATATCATCAGCCCCAGGCACCCCTAACCTGCAGTGGCGGTCCCCACTGACCGCAATACTGAGAGTGGCGTCACGATCAAACAGAAGATTCCCTACCTGTGACCAGCACCAGCTACGTGGAGTCCCTGAAGGTAATGCACCGACACAACACCTGTGGGGCTTCACATCTGGCGTCACGAACAGGATAAGGACTAGACCTGTCCCGACAGGTGACCATGTGCCTGGGCGGTCCGCTTGAAAAATTGGAAGCGCCGCCATATTGCCACCATGAAAAGCGCGCTGAAAAACAACAGCAGCCCGCGCTGGAAGAAGTTACCGCCCACGAAGAGGTGTGGCTACCCAGAGATCCCCTGGAGAGTTCGGACCTTGCCAGCTATGAGAGTGGAAGCGTCCAGAGACGGCGGGAAGGAAAGAGAGCCACAAGCCTGCTGCTGGGAGAGGAGCTGCTGAAAGAGGCAGAGCAGAAACTGAACAGCTTGCTATCAGAGGCAACGGCGAGTCCACAGCTGGAGAGTCGTGCAGAAGAGGGCGCAGAAGAAATGGCGTCTGACCGCAGAAATCCAGAACCGGGCTCCGCTGCCTGGTGGTATCGGGAGCTGGCCCAGTTCTGCGACCGACTGGAGAACCGGGTTGTGGAGCAGATCCGGGAAGAACGAATGGAAATGCTGGAGATGACCGCGGCGGTTCGGGCCTATGAAAGGAGAGCCGCGCGCCGGGTGCCAGACAGGACGGCGATGACGCAGACCCCGATGCTGCCACCGGTGGGTGAGTCGAGTGATGCCCCGGCCAGCGCCAGTGCCCCGACTCCTGCTGCCACGCCCGCGGTCCCCAAAGAGGCGTCCGGTGCGGCGACGCTGAAGCAGGCCGCAGCCACGCCAGGTGCGGCCTTCCAAGCCCCAGCGGCCGCAGCGATGCCCTGCTCGGCCCACCAAGACCCGGTCCCTGCAGCAACGCCCAGTCCGGCCCGCAAAGAACCGGCTGCCACCGCGACCCTCATCCGCGTCGCAGGCGTAACGCTGACCCAGGCCGCCGCCCTGCTAGGCCCGGCCCGCCGAGACCCCACCGCCGCAGCAACGCTCGTCCGCGCCGCAAGTGAGGTGCTGAACCAGGCCGCAGCCACGCCAGGCGCGGCCCGCCAAGCCCAGACTGCTGCAGCGACGTCCAGCCCAGCCTGCACAGAGCCCCCTGCAACAGCGACACAGATCCAGGCCGCCGCCATGCCAGGCCCGGCCCGCCAAGACCAGGCCGCCGCCATCCAGGGCGCGGCCCGCCAAGCCCAGGCCGCCGCCATCCAGGGCGCGGCCCGCCAAGACCAGGCCGCCGCCATCCAGGGCGCGGCCCGCCAAGACCAGGCCGCCGCCATCCAGGGCGCGGCCCGCCAAGACCAGGCCGCCGCCATCCAGGGCGCGGCCCGCCAAGACCAGGCCGCCGCCATGCCAGGCGCGGCCCGCCAAGAAGAGATTACCTCATCATTTACCCCGGCCTGCAAGGCCAGAGCAGACACCGCTCCCCAGTCCAAAGAGGTCCCTGCTAGGAAGACCCTGATAGGGGAGGACCCCGAATACTGGAAGCTGAAGGCTGACCTAGAGGCCCAGTTCCCGCAAGAGATGGTGGATCGGTATCTGCTCCCTCCGCATACCCCCAAGGAGATTCAGGCAACCCCTGCAGCCGCGCCAGAGAGTCCACTGCCCAGACCAGCTGAGGACCACTCATCCCCAGCGCTGCCACAACCAGAGTGCAGCGAAGAACTAAGGGGGAGAGGAGGCCAGGAAGCTGAGGAGCTGACTCCGGAGCCACCAGCAGTGAATCCATACTCAGAGCCGGAGATGTTGCCCTATTCCCGTTGGGATGAGGAAGACCTGACACCGTCCGCTGACGAAGATCTGCCTAAAAGTCTCACCTGGGAGTTTGCAAGCTGTACCACGCAGAGTTCAGGCCGCAAGACAGGGCGTCGCAACAGGACAACGCTGTCCCCTGCACCACAGTCTCCAGAGCAGAGAGAAGTCACAGCCAGAGACCTACAGGAGAAAAGGTTACTGAGAAGGTCCAGAGCCCAGGTCAGAGGACCCCTTTGCAGAGGAGTAGTGGAGGATTTCAACTTGAAAAGCGGATACGGCTTTATTGTAGCCCCTGGTATCAAAGAAGGGATATTTGTCAACAGAAGAGATGTGAGCGCTCATCTGCCTAGAGGACACCCTGGCAGAAACCTAAAGATGGGGGATTCAGTACAATTCACTATGCATGAAGGCGAAAGAGGACTGTACGCGCTTGACGTAGCACTATGTACCAGCAAACCTTACAGCCACCCCATGCTACAAGAAAGAAAAGACAGAGATAAAGACACAGATGAAGATCAAGAAAGAAAAGACAAGGAACCTACAGATGAAACGACCACAGACGACGACAAAGAGCAAGAAAGCAGCAGGTGCCACCGCCATACAGGCTCAAGCCCTGGTAAAGAGGAGTAAAAGTAAAGTAAAGAAAGAAGTTACCAGTTGAAGTTTTGAAAAGTTTTGGTTTGCAACGTTCTCAAGTTCAAGCATGTGCCCACAAAAACTATTGTGAGAAAAACCATAAACCTTAAGGCTATGAACTGGCTATAGCCACAAACTCTCGCAGTGTAAATAGTTACACCAGAGGGCACCACCACCACCAGAGTCAGCCTGTTTAGGGGCTTGGCTCGTCTGCAACCAGGAGGAGCCCGTCCGTATATAGGGCCTTGGCTCACCTGCAACCAGAGAGCACGCCTGTTTATGGGGCCTTGGCTCACCACCACAAAGAGGGTACCTGGTCAGCACCAACTGTGGAGGCCGCCTCTGCATCCTGCCAGAAGAGGCTGAAGGCGCGGATCCACCAGGCCAGGTATACCCTGAAAACCACCAGCCCATGTAAGCCGCCTCTACATCCTGCCAGAAGTGGCTGAAGCCGCGGCCAACGTGAAAGGGTTTTGGGTGGGTTAACGGACTTGTGGGTGGAGGGTGGTGATGTATGGTACCTGGTGCTTTTAAATGTTTTACATGTTTTAATGTTTTATGCATTTTAAAATGTTGTCTTGCAGCCCGAGGACGTGCTGGTGATAACTAAGGGGGAATGTGGCGCCCCTGACCTGGTCAGGCACCACTGAGTACTGCACCCATGCTGGGGACAGTACAATACAGGTAATCCAGAAGGCTGACAGGGGTGTGGAACACAGGCGCATAGTGATCAGGTCTCACACATGTACCCATGAGAGGACCCCTGGGGATCCCAGGAGGGGGCAAAGCCTTGACCTTCACTGGAATAGTGGAGGGGGCCAAAAGCCTCCATCTCCTCTCAAGGGGTGTGGTAAGAGAGTCTGGTTGCTAGGTGGCGTAGGCAAGAACAGGAGAGGAGGAGCAGTGAGTCAGTTAGAGCAGAGAACTCCAGAGGGCTCAGTGAGGAGCAGACCTGTGGGGCTGTTGCTGTCTAACAGCGCCCGCGCAGTGGCTACTGACGGGGGAGAACGGTCAACTAGGAGTGCTACCTGAAAGCCAGCTTCAGCTAGAGAGAAAGCACGGAGTGGGAAGTAAGGAGACTGCTAGAGAGCACCAGGCCCAACCGGGCGGCAGATCCCGAAGCAAAGATAGATCCAGCTTTCTTCTGCTAAACCTGCCGGTGTGGGGCTCTCAAAGCCCACACCACAACACCACAAAAGCCGCAGCCACGTAACCGCAGTGAGGGCCCATAGGTCACAGGAGGCAAGCAGCTGGAGTGGCCTGGTCCGGGGAACAAGCAAACGGCAAACAAAAGGGGGAGAGAGGCTGCAGCATCTTCCCTGGGTGACCCCCATAGGGACTCAAAGTCGGGGTCACCCCAAACCACCAAGGGCTAAGGAAGGCGAGTCAGTAGTCACCCTCATAAAGTCAGCCTGAAGGATACCTGGTTCCCATCTGGTTCATCCCAGCTACGCCCGGGCTACTCACCCTGCCATCAAATGTGAGTAAAGCCCTTGAAAGACAGTTCTGCCTGTGTGAGTCATTCTGCGACTTGTGGTACTACAAACCTACACCGGGCCCTGGGGCTTGCCTCACTCTCAGGAGGCTACTACATCTGACTGCACATATCATCAGCCCCAGGCACCCCTAACCTGCAGTGGCGGTCCCCACTGACCGCAATACTGAGAGTGGCGTCACGATCAAACAGAAGATTCCCTACCTGTGACCAGCACCAGCTACGTGGAGTCCCTGAAGGTAATGCACCGACACAACACCTGTGGGGCTTCACACTATCAGTGGTATTCTTCAATGATCTGTTGCTGTGTTTTTGGGCCCAAGTATACAGTCTAAGGCCCCTTTCACACGTCAGTGATTCTGGGACGTTTGTGCTTTTTTTTAAACGTACCAGAATCACTGACATACGCAGACCCATTATAATGAATGGGTCTGCTCACACGTCAGTGATTTTTCACTGCACGTGTCTCCGTGCAGCGTACCCGCGTGTGCGTGATTGCTGCACGGAGACATGTCCATTTTTTTCTGGCATCACTGATGTTCCACGGACCACGCAGTGGTGTGGTCCGTGAGACACGTGCCAGAAAAAAACGTGCATTTAAAATAATAAACATTTTAACTCACCCGGCGTCAAGTAATGTCCTCTGCAGCCCGTGCAGCCTGCTGCTTCTAAGCCGGCTGATTACTGTCGCACATATTCATTATGCGCGACACAGCCGACCCGGAAGCAGCTGCTGCGAAGGTCACCGCCGGCGGATGCTGCGTCGCGGGAGCGATCAGCACCATGGACAGCGGGAGAGGGCGCAGGTGAGTTGATTTCTAAGTGCAATCACGGGCCACGGATAACGGAGCCCGGATTGCACTTAGACAACCCACGTGTGCCGTGATTCACGGCACACGCAGAGACATGTGCGTGTTTTACACGCCAGTGAAAAACGTCACTGTTTTTCACTGACGTGTGAAACGGGCCTTATTACAAATATTTAATACAGTGCATATAGACTGCTATATGCCTATAAGTTACCTGTACACACAGTCTGTGTGTGACGCAGTCATGATTCCCCGGTATTGTCAAATGCGAGCAAGCGGGCATTTGAACACATGTATGCAATTTATATACATGCAGTCATGTGCCTACTGAACGCAATTGACTTCTCTCAATTAATTTCTATTAAGAGAAATCAGATAAGACTAGTTGGCATGTGACTGCATGCAGGGGCGTAACTACCGCGGTCGCAGCGGTCGCCATTGCGACCGGGCCCGGGAGGCTCGGGGCCCAGCGGCTGTCAGGCAGATCAGCAGCCAGCCCCTTTCAGTGAGAGAGGAGCTGCGCTGATCTGTCACAGACCACGCAGCAGCTTTATGACCCGGTGCCACCACCGACACTGGGCCCCCCGGCCTGGTGTCAGCGGCGGCACCGGGGCCTGGTGTCAGCGGCTGCGGCGGCTCCCCTGTCACCGCGCACAGTAATGATGAAGCATAGCGCGGCCGGTGCCGCGCTATGCATCATCATTCTCCCCCTGTGCCTGCACGGTGACGTCACTCCCGTGCGACTGCTGTGCTGAGTGCACAGAGCGCAGGACGGGAGGACGCCGACCGGAGCATCGGGAGAACGAGCAGAGGTGAGGACAGAGCAGCGGCTGGGGAACAAGTAAAGAGGTGAGGATAGCAGCGGTGGAAGAGGAAAGCGCTGAGGACAGAGCAGCGGCTGGGGAACAAGGAGAGAGGTGAGGACAGCAGCGGTGGAAGAGAGAGGGTGAGTACTTGTTTTTGTTGTTTTTTTTGTTTTTTTATTAATATAAATTAGTGAGTACACGGTGGCCAGAGGCTTGGAAAGGCTGAATTATATATGGAGGCCTGGAGAGGCTGCATTATACATGGAGGCCTGAAGAGGCTGCATTATACATGGAGGCCTGAAGAGGCTGCATTATACATGGAGGCCTGGAGAGGTTGCATTATACATGGAGGTCTGGGGAGGCTGCATTATTATACATGGAGGCCTGGAGAGGCTGCATTATACAAGGAGGCCTGGAGAGGCTGCATTATACATGGAGGCCTGGAGAGGCTGCATTATACAGGGAGGTCTGGGGAGGCTGCATTATTATACATGGAGGCCTGGAGAGGCTGCATTATACATGGAGGTCTGGGGAGGCTGCATTATTATACATCGAGGTCTGGGGAGGCTGCATTATTATACATGGAGGCCTGGAGAGGCTGCATTATACATTGAGGTCTGGGGAGGCTGCATTTATTATACATGGAGGCCTGGAGAGGCTGCATTATACATGGAGGCCTGGAGAGGCTGCATTATACATGGAGGCCTGGAGAGGCTGCATTATACATGGAGGTCTGGAGAGGCTGCATTATTGTACATGGAGGCCTGGAGAGACTGCATTATTATACATGGAGGCCTAGAGAGGCTGCATTATACATGCAGGACTGGGGAGGCTGCATTATTATACTTGGAAGCCTGGATAGGCTGCATTATTATACATGGAGGCCTGGAGAGGTTGCATTATACATGGAGGTCTGGGAAGGCTGCATTATTATACATGGAGGCCTGGAGAGGCTGCATTATACATGGAGGCCTGGGGAGGCTGCATTATACATGGAGGTCTGGGGAGGCTGCATTATTATACATGGAGGCCTGGAGAGGCTGCATTATTATACATGGAGGTCTGTGGAGGCTGCATTATTATACATGGAGGCCTGGAGAGGCTGCATTATACATGGAGGTCTGGGAAGGCTGCATTATTATACATGGAGGCCTGGAGAGGCTGCATTATACATGGAGGCCTGGGGAGGCTGCATTATACATGGAGGTCTGGGGAGGCTGCATTATTATACATGGAGGCCTGGAGAGGCTGCATTATTATACATGGAGGTCTGTGGAGGCTGCATTATTATACATGGAGGCCTGGAGAGGTTGCATTATACATGGAGGTCTGGGAAGGCTGCATTATTATACATGGAGGCCTGGAGAGGCTGCATTATACATGGAGGCCTGGGGAGGCTGCATTATACATGGAGGTCTGGGGAGGCTGCATTATTATACATGGAGGCCTGGAGAGGCTGCATTATTATACATGGAGGTCTGTGGAGGCTGCATTATTATACATGGAGGCCTGGAGAGGCTGCATTATACATGGAGGTCTGGGAAGGCTGCATTATTATACATGGAGGCCTGGAGAGGCTGCATTATACATGGAGGCCTGGGGAGGCTGCATTATACATGGAGGTCTGGGGAGGCTGCATTATTATACATGGAGGCCTGGAGAGGCTGCATTATTATACATGGAGGTCTGTGGAGGCTGCATTATTATACATGGAGGCCTGGAGAGGCTGCATTATACATGGAGGCCTGAAGAGGCTGCATTATACATGGAGGTCTGGGGAGGCTGCATTATACATGAGGTATGGGGAGACTGCATTATTATACATGGAGGCCTGGGGAGGCTGCATTATACATGGAGGTCTGGGGAGGCTGCATTATGATACATGGAGGCCTGGAGAGGCTGCATTATACATGGAGGTCTGGGGAGGCTGCATTATTATACATGGAGGCCTGGAGAGGCTGCATTATACATGGAGGTCTGGGGAGGCTGCATTATTATACATGGAGGCCTGGAGAGGCTGCATTATACATGGAGGTCTGGGGAGGCTGGCTGATATATTATACATGGAGGCCTGGAGAGGCTGCATTATACATGGAGGCCTGGAGAGGCTGGCTGCTATATTATACATTGAGTCCTGGAGAGGCTGGCTGCATTATACATGGAGGCCTGGGGAGGCTGCATTATACATGGAGGCCTGGGGAGGCTGGCTGCTATATTATACATGGACGCCTGGGGAGGCTGGCTGTATTATTATACATGGAGGACTGGGGAGGCTGGATGTATTATTATACATGGAGGACTGGGGAGGCTGGCTGCATTATTATAGATGGATGGCGGTCTTGAAGGCTGGCTGCTATATTATACATGGAGGCCTGGGGAGGCTGGGTGCATTGTTATACATGGAGGCCTGGAGAGGCTGGCTGCTACATTATACATGGAGGCCTGGAGAGGCTGGCTGCATTATTATACATAGAGGACTGGGGAGGCTGGCTGCATTATTATATATGGAGGTCTGGGGGGGCTGCATAATACAAAATGAAGGACACCTTATACATGGAATATAGGGGTGCATTATACATGGAGGAGTATGGGGCTGCATAATACAATATGAAGTTTTATGGGGTTGCGTTATATTACATATAGGACTATGCGGGCTACATTATAATATATGGAGGACTATGGAGGCTACCTTGTACATGGACTATCGGAGTGCATTATAAAACATTGAGGACTATGTGGTGCAGTATAATATATGGAGTACTATGGCGTGAATTATATGGAGAACTATGAGAAATTAATTATAATAATTGAAGGGCTACTTTATACATGGAGGATTATGGGGGTGCATTATAATATATGGAGGCCTATGTTGTGCAGTATTATATATTGAGTACTATGGGGTGAATTATAATGCATGGAGAACTATGGGAAATTCATTATAATACATGGAGGACTATGGAAGTGTATTCTAATATATGAAGGGTTATGTGGGACCCTTTATACTATATGGAAGGCTGTGTGGGGGCCATTATTGTATTTGGAGAACTATATACAAGGGGGGACAAAGATACAATCAGGGGATGGGAACATTTTGTGCTGAGGGAAAAAGGCTCTTTCCCTCAGCACCCAGCTTTCCAATGCTCTGATATGGGAAATCTGGGTGCTGAGGGAAAGATGTATAGCAGAGCATGGGGAAGCAGTGTGCCGAGGACAAGATGGATATCAGAACATAGGAAAGCTGGGTGCTGATAGAGGGATTTAAGATCATGGGAAATCTGGGTGCTGTGGGTAAGAGACAAGTGTCATCATCATTATCCTGTACCCCGAGTGTCAGTGTCATTATCCCGTACCCCAAGTGTCGGTGTATGTGGAGGGGGGCCGGGTCTGAACTTTGCACCGGGGTCCATCAAACTCTAGTTACGCCACTGACTGCATGTATTCAAATCACATACATGTGGTCATGTGACTGCTTGCTCTCACTAGCAATATCAGAAAATTGTGACATCTGACACAACATTCTGCCATGATTCAGAAGTCTTCAGTCACACAGAGTGACTGCAGACCTTGGTCTCAAACATGAACAATCCCTTTAACCCCTTCACTCCTGGGCGATTGATCGTTTTTCATCCCCTTCTTTTAAGGGCCGTAACTTTCTATTTTTCCATCAATATTGCCATATAAGGGCTTATTTTTTGCGGGAAGAGTTGTACTTTTGAATTAAACCATTAGTTTTCCCATATAGTGTACTGGATAATTGGAAAAAAAATCCATGTGCGGTGAAATGGCAAAAAAAAGTGCAAATGCACAATTGTTTTGGGGGTCTTTTATTTACCACGTTCACGATATGGTAAAACAGTGGTGTCCATATGATGCTTCACGCCAGGACGAGTCATAGATACCACTGAATAAGATAACTGAAGTGAGCACTAATATATATATATATATTATGAGTGCAAGCCAAAAATTACATACTATACAAGGATAAGGCTGCACATCAAACATAGATAATGGTATAATGCCTCAAGCATATGGAAAAATATTGGAATATACAATGAAAAATGCTACTTGCTAATTTGAACATGTGAATAATGAATTGCATACCTGCCATGAATATTAGGAAAAAGGAGATATTTAGCAATCGCATTGATCAATGTAACTGAGCCCCAAGACCTCGTCAAGGTATATCTCTATATTGGGGTCCCTAGCTCTGTGACCCTAACTGTGTGTCATCTCATTGCAATTAAAAACTGCTATGGGTGGAGAGGGGTAACTAAGGACTTTCTTATATGGGAGATGGAAAAAACATGGCCGAAAGGGGCGGAGCTGTGTTCACATTCAGAAAAAAAAACAAACAAAAAAAAAAAACTACATATAACTGAATAGGATAACTGAAGTGAGCACTAATATATATATATATATATATATATATATAATGAGTGCAAGCCAAAAATTACATACTATACAAGGATAAGGCTGCACATCAAACATAGATAATGGTATAATGCCTCAAGCATATGGAAAAATATTGGAATATACAATGAAAAATGCTACTTGCTAATTTGAACATGTGAATAATGAATTGCATACCTGCCATGAATATTAGGAAAAAGGAGATATTTAGCAATCGCATTAATCAATGTAACTGAGCCCCAAGACCTCGCCATATGCTTGAGGCATTATACCATTATCTATGTTTGATGTGCAGCCTTATCCTTGTATAGTATGTAATTTTTGGCTTGCACTCATAATATATATATATATATATATTAGTGCTCACTTCAGTTATCCTATTCAGTTATATGTAGTTTTTTTTTTTTCTGAATCTGAACACAGCTCCGCCCCTTTTGGCCATGTTATTTCCATCTCCTATATAAGAAAGTCCTTAGTTACCCCTCTCCACCCATAGCAGTTTTTAATTGCAATGAGATGACACACAGTTAGGGTCACAGAGCTAGGGACCCCAATATAGAGATATACCTTGACGAGGTCTTGGGGCTCAGTTACATTGATCAATGCAATTGCTAAATATCTCCTTTTTCCTAATATTCATGGCAGGTATGCAATTCATTATTCACATGTTCAAGTTAGCAAGTAGCATTTTTCATTGTATATTCCAATATTTTTCCATATGCTTGAGGCATTATACCATTATCTATGTTTGATGTGCAGCCTTATCCTTGTAGAGTCATAGATACCAAACATGTATATTTTTACCAATTGTAGAAGAGAATGGCACTCACCAGATATATGCTGTGTGAAAACGCATTTATTCGGATCTGGAGGTTACATGTGCAGGGCAGGTAGGTGGGGAGGGAGAGCTAAACACGTCCGATGACGGCCGTTTCGCACTTACAAAGTGCTTCAGCTGGTCTTCAGCTGGTCTCTGAGACCAGCTGAAGCACTTTGTAAGTGCGAAACGGCCGTCGTCGGACGTGTTTAGCTCTCCCTCCCCACCTACCTGCCCTGCACATGTAACCTCCAGATCCGAATAAATACGTTTTCACACAGCATATATCTGGTGAGTGCCATTCTCTTCTACAATTGGATTTCATATCGTCTTTTTCATGTGCACCCCAGAGCTGTTCTGATTCATACTGTCATATGGACTTGACATTATTTGTTTATAGTGCGGAGTGGTGCCCCGGCTTTCTCTCTTTATACATTGATGTATATTTTTACTTTTATGAAGTGGTGAAAAAAAAATTCAGAAGTTTGTCCCAAAAAAATAGTGCTCTTGTCGCCATTTTCTGAGACCCGTAGCGTTCTCATTTTTTGGGATCTGGGGCTCAGTGATGACTTATTTTTTGCATCTCGAGCTGGGGTTTTTAATAATACCATTTTGTGTAGAATGTACATTTTGATCGCCTGTTACTGCATTTTTTAAAAATGTTGCACCAACAAAAAAAAAACGTGATTTTTGTGTTTGGAATTTTTTCTCGCTGTATACGATCAGATTAATTGATTTTATATTTTGATAGATCTGGTATTTTGGAACACGGCAATACTAATAAATGTGTGTGTTTTATTTTTTGAACAGGTTTATGTTCAATGGGGCAAAAGGGGAGTGAATTGAACTTTTAGCTGTTCTTTTTTAGTTTTCCATATTTTGAAAACTTTTTTTAACATTTTTTATTTATTTTATTAGTCACCTTCGGGACTTTATCATTGCACAGCCTAATCGCCGGTGAATTTCTGCTGATCCGAGCCATATCGCTCTGATCAGCAGAAATGCTCATCTCCTGTGAGTGCCAGCACTCTGTTGGTTCTCACAGGAAATGAGTCATGGCAGCGTCAGGGGTCATTGGCTGACCCTGCGCTACCATGGCAACACATTAGCGTCCCGTGAATGATTGCATCACTGGGCCACCGAGGGTGGCGGAGAACGGCTCAATCCCCGCTGCGGCCATTTAAATTGTGTTGTCAGTGTTTGCAGACGCAATCTAAGGGCTTATGCCCACCCTGTGTCCTGTCCATTGCAGAAATAAATGCATCCTCTGGCAGTTTCTGATTTTGACAATTTTGCTTTTGTCAAAAAAAAGCAAGAAATACGCATGCATTTTGAGCGCATTTTCCGTGCGTTTTTTGTGCGTTTTCAGCGCTTTTCGAATGCATTTTCAATGCTTAAATTTTGATGCATTTACAAAACTTTGTCAATGGAACATAAAGTTTCTTCAATCAAACACCATGAGAAAAAATCCTACTGATGACATTTCCTGATTCTACTCATTCACTGTAATGTGAATATTTAGAAAAAGTATATTAAGTAATAATATTTATTAAAATTAATATTAAATATAGTACAACTCTCATTTTATTTAGGGCTGGATGTGAGGTCAACAGTAAACCTCTTGACCTCACATCCAGGCCAAAATGCATGCTTTTTTTTATGTAAAGAAAGCATGCGGATTGCAACATAAATGCAGGAAAAACACAATGCTTAGGATTTTGGCTGCGTTTTCAAACATCTCTTTGATTTCAATGGTTGATAAACGCTGCCAAAACGCACTGAAGAAGTGACATGCTGCACTTTTAAACGCAGAGACTTTGTCAAATTTTTGACACTCAAAACGCTGCATTTAAAAAAGCATCGTGCGCACTAATTTTGCATAATTCACATAGACTTTGCTTGGAAAGCAAAACTCATGCATTTTGACAATGAGACGCTGCAGCTTAAAACACTGCAGAAACGCTAGAAAAAACGCAACGTGCGCACAAGCCCTAAGAGGTTAACAGGCATGGGTGGATCTCCAATCCACCTATGCTTGTTGGCCACACGTCTGCTAATCAGATCAGCAGACATATGTGGGGATTACCGTGGGCTCGCTGCTGGATCCCTGGAGGGAGGTGACGTACTTGTATGTCCTTGGTCGTAAAGGGGTTAACACTAGAAGTCCCAGAGAGGGGTCATTTAACATTTCTACCATTGGAACCCTATGGAGCTCGAAATTCCTGGGACTTCTAGTGTTAAAGGGTTTTTTCACTACAAAGAAATTAATAACCTGATCTTCAGTGCCACAAATTAAAACTCTAAATTTCTTTAAAAGGAATCTATCACAAGGTTTTTGCCATCTAATCTGCAGCATAACGTAGGGGTAAAGATCCTGATTCCAGTGGTTGGTATACAGAATAGCATAAAGCCAGCTTACCTCCTATGATCGTTCGTGTATGTAGCTGTGTGCTGGGAGGACTCTGCACAGAAAAATGGGTGGAAGCCCACCGCACTTAAACAAGTAACCAAAGAAAAAGTTTCAAGTCCAAAGATCCAGATTCTCATTAAAATGTAACTTTTTTTCAGCATTTAATATGACTTACCATGTTAAATAACAGCAGTACATTATAAGCGGTCATCATGACACTCAAATCACCTTTATGCACTCAAATCACCTTTAGACCCACATTGTAAGATTAGAATTTCCGAAGGGTGCTATTAAATAGTTAGTTCACTTTTAAGTACTCAGACCATGATAAAGGTGAGATAGGTCACCGAAAAATGTAGTCTGTCATGACCACCTATAATGTACTATTGTTATTTAACATGGTAGCTTGTTGTAAATGCTGAAAATAAAAGTTACATTTTAATGACAATCTTGATCTTTGGACTTTACGCTGGACTAGAATTTTTTCCTGTGGTTACTTGATTCCAGCAATGTGTCACTTACTGGGCTGTTTAGTGTAGTTTTGATAAAATCACTGTTTAACCCCTTCACGACCTTGGACGGATCTATCCGTCCAGGATCGTGTCCCGTTAAGCCCCGCCCCCTGCCGCGGGCAGGTGGCGTGGATCGGCACACATATCAGCTATTTTCAACAGCTGACATGTGTGCCTGCTAGCCGCGGGTGGAATCGCTTCCACCCGCGGCCATTAACCCCTTAAATCTTGCTGCCAAAGTCTGGCAGCAAGATTTAAATGCGCGCGGCCATGTTTTTTACTTACCGCCGCCCCCACCGGAAGTCACGTGTGTTATCACGTGACTATCGGTGGTTCCCATCGTAGCACAGGGTCATGTGATGACGCCTACTGCTATGATGTTTCACTTTCATTTTCCCTCGGCCGAGAGAAAATCAAAGTGACTGAATCTGCTGTTTACAGCTGTATTGCTGTGATCAGCAGATAGATAATAGCGATCGGATTGCTGATCGCTATAGCCCCCTAGCGGGACTAGTAAAATAAAAAAAAAAGTAAAAAGAAAAGTTTTAAAAATAAAAAAAAAAACAAAAAACCTAAAAGTTCAAATCACCCCCATTTCCCCCCATTGAAAATTAAAGGGTTAAAAAATAAATAAATATACACATATTTGGTATGGAAATGCCCGATCTATCAAAATATAACATGAATTAATCTGATTGGTAAACGGCATAGTGGCAAAAAAATTCCAAAAGCCAAAATTACGTTTTTTGGTCGCCGCACGTTTTACGCAAAATACAATAACAGGCGATCAAAACGTAGCATCTGCGCAAAAATGGTACCATTATAAACGTCAGCTCGAGTTGCAAAAAATAAGCCATCACTGAGCCATAGATCCCAAAAAATAAGAACGCTACGTGTTTTGGAAAATGGCGCAAAACGTGCGCCACTTTTATTGGACAAACTTGTGAATTTTTTTTAACCCCTTAGATACAAGTAAACCTATACATGTTTGGTGTCTACAAACTCGCACAGACCTGAGGCATCACATAGATACATCAGTTTTATCATATAGTGAACACGGTGAATAAAACATCCCAAAAACTATTGTGCGATCACACTTTTTTTGCAGTTTTTCCACACTTGGAATTTTTTTGCTGTTTTCCAGTACAATATATGGTAAAACCTATGGTTTCATTTAAGAGTACAACTCGTCCCGCAAAAAACAAGCCCTCATATGGCAAGATTGACAGAATAATAAAAAAGTTACGGCTGTCAGAAGAAAAGGAGCAAAAAACAAAAATGCAAAAACGGAAAGTGCACGGGGGCTGAAGGGGTTAAACAGCAGTAGATTATCATTACAGGGCTACTTGGCGTGATGCCAGGTAGTCCAGTATATTCATGAGTTCTGTATAACTGCTAGATCTGGAGCAGAGAAAACAATGATTTTAACAAAATGACAGCAAACAGCTCAGTAAGTGACACATCACTGGAATCAGAATCTCTGTCTCTACAATATGCTGCTCTCAGATGGAGGTGCAAAAACCTGGTGACAAATTTCCTTTAAAGTTTAAGAGGTGACAATCATTGTTGAAATCCATCAATACCACAAGGCCAAGGAAAACGATTTATTATACTCACAAGCATATAGTTAAAATGAATTAAATTAAAATAATGCAATATGCCGCACAATGGCCCCAACAGTGGGTTTCGCTCTCATAAGCTTCTTCCAGCGCTTGAAGTCGTCTATGCACACTTCAGCTGGAAGACAAGGGAATGTAACAAAGAGGGTCACTTGGAATCTGAACATAGTTCACATTGAGTGGTGAACCAGTATATTTGTTTTTATGTGTGACATTTACGTAAAAAAAATATTTTCCTTAGGCATTTAGTTACGTCCCAAATTATTGTTTTACGTGTGCTTATACACATGCAGTTTAAAGTATGGTGGAGGTATACAGTAGTGTTCTGCGCTACTAAAGAGACAGAAAATTTTTTTTTTTTTACAACTTCCTTTGCAGTACAAACCATAGTTGTCCCTTAAGCTGGGTTCACACATAGCGACAGCGACAACGACGTCGCTGTTACGTCACCATTTTCGGTGACGTAACAGCGACCTTGTAAGTCGCTGTTATGATCGCTGCTTTGCTGTCAAACACAGCAGAAGCAGCGATCATAACGTCGCTGTGCTACTTGTTCAGAGAGCAGAGAGCCGCGCTTAGCGCTGGCTCCTTGCTCTCCTGCAGCACACATCGGGTTAATTAACCCGATGTGTGCTGCAGCTACATGTCACAGTTCAGAGAGCAGGGAGCCGCGCGCACTGCTTAGCGCTGGCTCCTTGCTCTCCTAGGTACAGTACACATCGGGTTAATTAACCCGATGTGTGCTGCAGCTACATGTCACAGTGCAGAGAGCCGCGCGCACTGCTTAGCGCTGGCTCCTTGCTCTCCTTGCTACAGTATACATCGGGTTAATTACCCGATGCATACTGCAGCCACATGTCACAGTGCAGGAGCTGGCACTGGCAGCAAGAGCGGAGGCTGGTAACCAGCGTAAACATCGGGTAACCAGGGAAAGGTCTTCCCTTGGTTACCCGATGTTTACGCTGGTTACAGCTTACCGCAGCTGCCAGTGCCGGCTCCTGCTCGCTTCATTTCGTCGCTCTCTCGCTGTCACACACAGCGATGTGTGTGTCACAGCGGGAGAGTGACGACCAAAAAATGAAGCAGGACATTCAGCAACGACCGGCGACCTCACAGCAGGGGCCAGGTCGTTGCTGGATGTCACACACAGCGACAGCGACGGGACGTCGCTGCAACGTCACAGAAAATGGTGACGTAGCAGCGACGTCGTTGTCGTTGTCGCTGTGTGTGACACCAGCTTTAAAGAAGCAGCTGAGCCAGGCAGAGAGTAGCTGTTTGGGATCTGCTAAGCCTATGGTCTGGGGGGAGGACACACGGACTTCGAGCATTGGAGCAGCTCTTCTTATAGGCCACATGTAAACAAGGACTTGGACTATCTGGATTTTCAGGAGCAGTCAAACACATGTATTGGAACCCGACAGGGGTGTATGCCAGTCGAAACCACAGCAGGTAATGGAGCAAACCAAATATGGAACACAAAAGTCTCAATCCTAAAACACAGCTGTGTGTCATAATGTTCATTAAATGGGATTAGGGAGCTGACGTCACTGAGCCAGGCTCGGCAAGCTACAAAACCCGATGTGGAGAACAAAAGAAGGTAGCAGATTGAGGTAAAGGAAGCAGAGCTGGGGATATCTGGGACAGGTGAGATAACAACATCTTGTTCTGTTTCAGACTTGTTTTTTTAAAAACATAATTTTTCTACAAATTTTTTAACATAACAGAGAGAAAAAACAAATACCGTACCATTGGATGATGCCTCTCTCATGATCCAGGACCGGTATTCTCCGCTCCAGAGTTTCCCAGACCCGGCCTGGTCATGTCAGGGGTTAACTCCTATCAGCCTCATTCTAGTTTCAGGAGACACTATATATGGTCTCTGAACCTGCATTCCTGTGCTGGTTATAGTTTTGCTCTGCAGCCTGTGCCTTGCTGTGGTGAGAATTCCTGGTTTATCTGACTCGTTGTTGTGTCCTGACCTGTACCCCCCCCCCCCCCTTCCCCGTTCGTCCATCTGTCCCGTTCCCTGATTTCCCTCTCCTGTCTTTTGTTTGTGTTTCCCTCTGCATACCTGATCTCCTGACTTCTGACTCGGTTCTGTTTTCTGAACTGATTTTGATCCTCCCTCTGCACTGACTTGACTTTCTTGCTATACCCTGACTGCTTGACTACTCTATTGCCCACTGGTGGTTCGCCTGTTAACTGCCAGCTGAAGTTACTCTGCTGTACTTCAGCTGTCATTCTGTTACAGTGTAACTTTGACTCTCCTTCACTACTCTGCTGCCACCTAGTGGGGAATACGCTGTACTACGTTTTAGTAGCCCTTTGTACAGTGTGACAGCCTCATTTTCTACAAGGGTCACCTGTCAAGCAACTTGTCTAAATAGTTATCAGGATATTACATATGCCTGAACTTCAACCAACAACCAATACCCTGTACAGGAAAGGTAGAAAATATAGAAAAACACACAGGAAAGAAAATGTTCGAGAATTAAGGGATAATTGCCTCTCCTTCGGTTATATTGTATCTAATATGCTTAATCCAGAATATCATCTCATGATGATTTATGCCGCTCGTTGACCATTTTACATAATTCCCAAGACTCCCAGCGTTCCACCAAGATCCTCCAAGCAGTACCATTCTGTATGGCGAAAAGGGCTAATTATTTTCAATATTTCGTGAGGACCATAGTGAAAATCAATACATTTTTTTTCCACAACGGAAAGACTTTACTTGCAGATTTTGCTTTGCTTCTCTTTGCCTTTATTAGTTCGATTCCTAGTATGTTTTATCTGAGGTTTTACCGACTCCATTGACGGCATGTTTGGTTTAAGCCACTTGTTAAACAAGCTCCGCAGGGCCACATGTTGTGAATACATTTGGACTAGGTTTCAGTTTGAGGCTCCCTCTTGTGGTCAGTGCTGGTAGTGAATTTTGCTTGCTGAATAGAAACCAGACAGCTGGGGATGATTGGCAATCAGGTTGTTCTGACTGTGCCTATATAACTGAGTAGTGTTCTCTTGTTCCTGGCCGGTGCGCAATGTTGTTCCCTGTGTGCTAAGGAAATTCTAAAGCCAACCCTGCCTTCTGTGTCTACCAGAACTCCTTTCAGATAAGTTTGGTCCTTGTACCTCTGCTGGTGGTTTCCACCTTCTTGTTGTTTTTCTGTTTAGGTACCAAGGCTTATTTCCTTTTGCCTGTGTGGAGTTCTGGGAGGAGATGGATCATTCCCTGCTGGGAATGTCTGTTTACCTTGCTCCATATTCTATGTGTTTTGTTTTGTCATTCTTGGTACTAATTTCAGTCTCTCCACTATATTAGTGTTTTGTTTGGATCCCAGTGACACCAGAGTACTGATATAGTGGGGGAGAGTCCGTGTGGGCTCAGTATTTTTCCATATCAGGCGCGTTGGTTCTTTTTCTAGGGTATTGCACGGCTGCAGACAGTGCGCTTTTCTGTCCTTTCCTATTTAGATGCTTTGGGCCTCATCTTTGATGAATCTGTTTTCTACCTGTGTATTGTGTTTTCCTACATCACTGTTATCTTCATATGTGGGGGGGCTATCTATATCTTTAAGGACTGCTCCGAGGCAGATTAGCCTTTCCTGTATTTCTCTCTGTAGGAATAATTAGTTTTCTGGCTGTGTCGAGGCGACCAGGTCATCGTAGGCACGTCCTACGGCTACTTCTACTTGTGTGTTAGTGTTAGGTCTGCAGTTCGCTGAGATTCTAACCACTCTGGTAACATTCTGGGTTTCCTAGTTTTTTTTTTGTCCTTTTTCGGATCCTCCTCGGTCACTGAATCATAACAGCTACAGCTAAAAATATGTGGATGTTCTTAGGGAAAAACTTTTCTCCTTGCGGAGACTGACAAACCAATCTGGCTGTCAGTGGTGAGCAGTCTTATACCTGCAATGCTCCTTTGGGTAATATTCAATTGTCTCTTCAGGGAGGAAGAAGACAAACTCTAGTGTCACCTATTGAGATCCGCAGGATGCAGCTAATCCCGCACAAAAAAACTTTTTTTTATACAGAATGCAGCCAGGCCCCTTTTCTGTTAGGCCTTGCATATTACAGTTCCTGTCCCTGTATGGTGCAAAGATGGAGTACAGCTTGGCAGACCGCCTGATCTAATAGTATGGGTGTCGCCTAATAGGCTGTGGGCTTGTGTTTGTGCATCTGCATGTGTGAATAGCGCTCTATGCAAGCCATCAGTGTGCAGTTTTATCATCTAGCAATCGTCCCCTTATGTTCTGGAAGTGTGTGTGTGATTTGCTTCTCCTGCACCTGTGATGCCTCCCCTTAGTGGGGATTTATCTGCATCCTGCTAGAGTATTAGTTTTTGGAATGGGTGGTTTACAACTTCTGCCCATCTTTGCTGTAAGTAAATGCTTAATTTTTGGAGGATTTTCATTCCTCTTTATGTTGCTATTTTTTATACATAGTGTAGGGACCTACAAACATGTGGTCCCATGACGAGGGTTGTAGGCTTCCGTATTTTGGCCATAATACCAACTACACCATGTGCAGAATTATTAGGCAAGTTGTATTTTAGAAGATTTTTTTTTATTATTGATCAACAACTATGTTCTCAATCAACCCAAAAGACTCCTAAATATCAAAGCTTAATATTTTTGGAAGTTGGAGTGGGTTTTTTTTAGTTTTCGCTATCTTAGGAGGATATCTGTTTTTGCAGGTAACTATTACTGTGCAGAATTATTAGGCAACTTAATAAAAAACAAATATATTCCCATCTCACGTGTTTATTTTCACCATGTAAACCAATATAACTGCACAAAATTTAGAAATAAACATTTCTGACATGCAAAAACACAACCCCAAAAAATTAGTGACCAGTATAGCCACCTTTCTTTATGATGACACTCAACAGCCTACCATTCATAGATTCTGTCACTTCCTTGATCTGTTTACGATCAACATTGCGTTCAGCAGCCACCACAGCCTCCCAGACACTGTTCCGAGAGGTGTACTGTTTTCCCTCCCTGTAGATCTCACATTTTATGAGGGACCACAGGTTCTCTATGGGGTTCAGATCAGGTAAACAAGGGGGCCATGTCATTATATTTTTCCCTTTTAGACCTTCACTGGCCAGCCACGCCGTGGAGTAGTTGGATGTATGTGATGGAGCATTTTCCTGCATGAAAATCATGTTTTTCTTGAACGATACCAACTTCTTCCTGTACCACTGCTTGAAGAAGTTGTCTTCCAGAAACTGGCAGTAGGTCTGGGAGTTGAGCTTCACTTCATCCTCAACCCGAAAAGGTCCCACAAGTTCATCTTTGATGACACCAGCCCATACCAGTACCCCACCGGAGTGGAGCTCTCTGCCCTTTACTGATCAGCCTCTGGCCCATCCATCTGGCCCATCAAGAGTCACTCTCATTTGATCAGTCCATAAAACCTTTGAAAAATCAGTCTTAACATATTTTTTGGCCCAGTCTTGACGTTTTATCTTATGTTTCTTGTTCAAAGGTGGTCGTTTTTCAGCCTTCCTTACCTTGGCCATGTCCCTGAGTATGGCACACCTTGTGCTTTTTGATACTCCAGTAACGTTGCACCTCTGAAATATGGCCAAACTGGTGGCAAATGGCATCTTGGCAGCTTCACGCTTGATTGTCCTCAGTTCATGGGCAATTATTTTCCCAACACGCTTCTTGCGACCCTGTTGGCTATTTTCCATGAACAGCTTGATTGTTCGGTGATCACGCTTCCAAAGTTTGGCAATTTCAAGACTGCTGCATTCCTCTGCAAGATATCTCACAATTTTGGACTTTTCAGAGCTCATCAAATCTCTCTTCTGACCTATTTTGCCAAAGAAAATGAAGTTGCCTAATAATTAAGCACACCTTATATACGGTGTTGATGTCATTACACCACACCCCTCCTCATTACAGAGATGCATATCACCTGATTTACTTAATTGGTAGTTGGCTCTCAAGCCTATACAACTTGGAGTAGGACAACATGTATAAAAATTATCATGTGATCAAAATACTCATTTGCCTAATAATTCTGCACATGATGTAAAGCCTCATATTTTTTGTACAGGATGCAGCCAGGCCCCTTTCTGTTAGTCCTTGCATATTAGAGTTCCAGTCCCTGTATGGTGTACAGATAGAGTACGGCTTGGCAGCCCGCCTGATGTAATAGTATGGGCGTCACCTAATAGGCTGCGGGCTTGTGTTTGTGCATCTTCATGTGTGAACAGCGCTCTGTGTGCCGCGCACAGCAGCAGTTGAACTGCTCGGATCCGGGGTTGCTATGGCTTGAGGGTCTCCGGGGTCGGGGGCTTGCGGCTACTTCAAATGTAAGGGGATATTTACAGGGGATGAATGTTCGTGACGCCACCTGCAGGTTGCGGTAAAGGGGAGTACCGCCGCTGCCGATGGGAGTACCAGGGCAGACTGTGTGGGGCAGCCAGTTGTCAGTCCCTCCGCAGGTAGGGAAGGCCCTGGATAGTGGGGATTTGGTGAATGGGTGGCTTTGCCTTGGGAAGCAGGGTGCAGGGGTCAGATTACTAACTATGGTAGTCGTGGTGTTGGATCAGGTGGATTAAGCAGACACTCACACAGATGGTAAACCAAGGTCTCTAGGCACCGCAGTCTCTACGGGGGGAGCCCATCCAGATCACGCTCCCACCAGTGTCACTTGGTAAGTCCGGAAGCCCTGCCTCCGTGCAGAAATTGTTTGACAGTTGTGGCCCCTTGGGTTGAAGCTTTCGGGGCCCCACTACCCGTGTGTATGGCAGATGTGCTCTTGGTGGCTAGCAGTTGGGATTCAGTGGGTTGTGTATTTTGGAGTACCCTATCCCCCGCATTGCGCTGATGCCTCCAATCTCTGAGCTCTTGGGGAAAGTTCATAAAGAGACTATCCTCCACAGGTTAATTATCAGGTTGCTTGAAGCTACTGACTGATCTAGGGTCCAGTACCTCGCCGTGCTCGGTACCGGTAAGGTGGCTGGGCTTTCTGGTGCCAACAGTCCTCCCTGACTGTGTCCGTTACATTCCTGTCCAGTGTTTCGAATACCGGTCCCTGACTCCTGTGGTCCTGGACCACCGTTTGCGACCCAACCTGTTGCCTCCCTGGGATCTCCAACTCCCCTGCTCCTCACTCTTTGAGGGCTAACTCTCTACTACTTGTCTCCCCTCCCACCAGTCTGCCTGACCCCTAGGTGGGCGGCTGTGCTCCAACTTGACCAACCCACTGGTGTGTCTGTCCAGCCCTGGTGTGAGGTGTGGTTGGGATTTGTAGTGCGGATGTCTGTGACACTGTTGATGGGAACCTGGAACCATGGGGCGGTAAGCCCTGCACCCTGGAGTACAGGATGCAGTTCCCTGTAGCACCATGATATAGTCAGGGGGGCTATATATGGAAGCCATCAGTGTGCAGTTTTATCATCTAGCAATCGCCCCCTCCATGTTTTGGAAGTGTGTGTGATTTGCTCCTCCTGCACCTGTGATGCCTCCACTTAAAGGGACTGTATCGTGTTTTTTTATTTTTGTATTAAAAATAGTGATTCTGAAATCAAGTATTTTTAATACAAAATGAAAATCGTAGCTTATTTACTTTTTCTGTTATTCTAATTTTACTGGAGGCACTGGGGGCCATGTTGGATTTGCTGTGTGTGTAACGACAGCAGCAGCCCCTGTGCATAGAGAATAGTGGTCGCTATCCGACCCTATGTGTAACGTTACAGTGGGCGTATGCTGTGACCTGGGCTGTCCAGATCACAGCAGACGGAGGAAAGCAAGCGCCATTTTTGTGGAGATTCAAGCCATGCTTTTTTCTCCACTTTACACCTGTCAACCGCCGGGATGTGAGTCCTGGCTGCCTCCCCTCCCCCCGTTACCGATGACACCCCCTCCCTCTGTTCTCACCAGCCCCCGCCCCCTGCCATTATCGTCTGTAATAAAAGCCCCTCCCTCCGCTGTCCCCAGCCCCGTTCTGGCGGTCGCCGGTGTGTGTGTGTGTGTCCTCTCTGCTCTCACCAGCCCCCTGCCATTACCGTCTGTAATGAAAGCACCTCCTTCCGCTATCCCCGTCCACGTTCGTGTGTGTGTGTGTGTTACAGTGCTAACTACAGAGCCACCGTACAGTGCTAACTACAGAGCCACCATACAGAGCCACCATACAGTGCCAACTACTGAGCCACCATACAGTGCCAACTACTGAGCCACCGTACAGTGCCAACTACTGAGCCACCATACAGTGCCAACTACTGAGCCACCATACAGTGCCAACTACTGAGCCACCATACAGTGCTAACTACTGAGCCACCATACAGAGCCACCGTACAGTGCCAACTACTGAGCCACCGTACAGTGCCAACTACTGAGCCACCATACAGTGCCAACTACTGAGCCACCATACAGAGCTAACTACTGAGCCACCATACAGTGCTAACTACTGAGCCACCATACAGAGCCACCGTACAGTGCCAACTACTGAGCCACCGTACAGTGCCAACTACTGAGCCACCATACAGTGCCAACTACTGAGCCACCGTACAGAGCTAACTACTGAGCCACCATACAGAGCTAACTACTGAGCCACCATACAGAGCCAACTACTGAGCCACCGTACAGTGCTAACTACTGAGCCACCATACAGAGCCACCATACAGTGCCAACTACTGAGCCACCATACAGTGCCATACAGCGTATACTGTATGTATAACAGTCAGTGTATATATGTGGGTGCGATGACCGCAGTCTGTATATATATATGTGTAACAGTCACTGTATATATGTGTAGGGCTCTGTGTGCACTTGCCGGTTTTTACCGCAGATTTCCTGCGGATTTGCTGTATGTTTCGCTGCAGAAAATGTTCATAACACCTCTGCAGTGATTCACCAGCAAAACCTATGGGGAAAAAATGCTGTGCGCACTATGCGGATTTTGACAGCTGCAGAACTACAAGGCTCAGCATGCTTCATCCAATAGTGTATGCAGTAGAGCAGACAGCAGCTGCATAACTATAAGGCTCAGCATCCTCCATCCAGGACTGTATGCAGGAGTTTTTTGTCCCCCAAAAAAATGACATGGGCTTCGCCTTATTTTTGTATGCTAGCCAGGTACAGCAGGCAGGTACGGACTGCCCTCAACCCCCCGCTGCCAATTTGTACCCGGTTGTGAACCAAAAATATAGCGAAGCCCTTTTTTTTAATTATTTCATGACTTTCATGAAATAATTAAAATAAAAGAAAGACGTGGGCTTCGCTCAATTTTTGAGTCCAGCCAGGTTACAACTAGGCAGCTGGGGATTGGAATATGCAGTACAGAGTGCCCAAGCTTTCTGGGCACCCACGCTGCATATTGCAGTCCGCAGCCACCCCAGAAAATGGCGCTTTCATAGAAGAGCCATCTTCTGGCGCTGTATCCAACTCTTCCAGCTGCCCTGGTGATGGGTGGCTCGCTGGGTAATTATGGGGTTAGGGATAGCTGTGTATTATCAGCTGGCCCTAAGCCCGAAATTCATGGTGTCACGCCAATATTAGACATGGCCACCATGAATTTCTAGCAAAGATAAAATAAAAAAAACACAACACAGAAAAATATATTTTTATTAGAAATAAAACACAACACAATTAGTGACTCCATCTTTATTGAAATAAAGAACCCCACTCCGCAGTAATCCTGGGTCAAGGGTCCCGCGCCGTCCAATATCATCTGATCGGTTTGCTGGAAGGCATACCGATCAGATGTTGTGTCAGGTTCACGGGCCGGAATCACATGACACAGCAGCTGATTGTATAAACGGCTTTTATACAATCAGCTGATGCATCAGTGAAAGAAAAACCCTGCACACTCACGTGCTGGCTCCTGTCCGATCGCTGCAGGAGCTGCCGGTGATCAGCTGATAGTCTTCTGACGGCATCAGCTGATAGCCGGGCGGTAAAAAGCCAGCATCACCGCGGGCGTCAGGTGACTGCATCAGGTGATCCTCCGCCAGGTCCTGCATCCATCGGACGAACCTTGGAGCCGGCACACAGCTGGAGCAGCGGTACCGGAAGAGGTGCTGGGAGCTGGCATGGCACCGGGAGTCTGCAGACAGGTGAGTATTTTTTTTTTTTTTCTACTGTTCACTTTTGATTTCGCAGCTGCTTCATCTCCCGCACAGGAGCGGGCCTGCCGCCGCACGGGAGCGGGCCTGCCGCCGCACGGGAGCGGGCCTGCCGCCGCACGGGAGATTGAAGCATCGGTGGCGGTACCGGGAGGATCCGATGACCGCAGTCTGTATGTATATATGTATATGTGTATATATATTATGTATATATGTATAAATGTGTTTCCACTTTACTTCCGGGTGGAGCTGTACAATTCATATACAGTCACCCAGAAAATGGCGACACATTACTATGAAATACACCTCCTCCCCTTTTGGGTGCAATGTAACACCCAAAAGGGGATGAGAATAGGCATGTCATCTAGTGACTGCCCAAATTTGCAGCTATCGTAATTGTACGAAGGATTACTATAGCTTTTTGATGTGTACACAGGAAGATGCTCCCACTACTGGCAATTATAAGTATTTTTTATATAAAAGTTTTATTTTACATCTTTAAAAGTTGAATTACATTAAGAAAATAGTTGTTACACGATTAGAATAATATTTAGCTACATCCTGCTAGAGTATTAGTTTTGGCCTGGACGGTTTACAACTTCTGCCCAACCAGTCTCAGATATGGCTTTTTCTTTGCCACTCTACCCTAAAGGCCAGCATTCCAAAGTCACCTCTTCACTGTAGACCAGGACACTGGCGTTTTGAGGGTACTATTTAAAGAAGCTGCCAGTTGAGGACCTGTGAGGCGTCAATTTCTCAAACTAGAGACTCTAATGTACTTGTCTTGTTGCTCAATTGTGCAGCGGGCCTCCCACTTCTTTTTGTACTCTGGTTAGAGCCTGTTTGTGCTGTCCTCTGAAGGGAGTAGTACACACGTTGTAGGAAATATTCAGTTTCTTGGCAATTTCTCGCATGGAATATCCTTCATTTCTAAGAACAAAAATAGACTGTTAAGCTTCACATGAAAGTTATTTTTTTTATGGCCATTTTGAGAGTTTAATGGAACCAAGAAATGTAATACTCCAGATTCTCAACTAGCTCGAAGGAAGGTCAGTTTTATAGCATCTCAAATCAGCAAAACTGTTTTCAGCTGTGCTAACATACTTACACATGTGTTTTCAAGGGATTTCTAAACATCCATTAGCCTTCTTACACAGTTAGCAAACACAATGTACCATTAGAACACTGGAGTGGTGGTTGTTGGAAATGGACCTCTATATACCTATGTAGATAGTGCATTCAAAACCAGACGTTTGCAAATAGAATAGTCATTTACCACATTAAAAATGTATAGAGTGTATTTCTGTTTAATTTAATGTTGGCCTCATTGAAATAAAATGTACTTTTTCTTTCAAAAATAAGGAAATATCTAAGTGACCCTAAACTTTTGAACTGTAGTGTACATTATGTAGAAAAACGCATGACAATTCACATAACGCTACAGTGCTATTAGTGTCTTAAGGGAGGAATCTATCAGTCCAACTCCTTAAACTAGCTAAATATAATGAAACTAGCATAACTATGACTTCTTACTTTTACTTGATTTATGTGGGTGATACACTTTGTGTGTCTGTCCTTTTTTTTTTTTTTTTTTTATAACACTATGTGCACACGGCGTTATTTAAGCAATAATGCATCTGCCAAGTTTTCCCAGGTGAAGCCGCTTCAGCCTTACCATTCTTCTTGTGCCAGCTCAGATGTTGGCAGCTTTGAAGTAAAGAGAGTAGGCCGCTTGCACTAGGAAGAAAGAGCATGTCACATCTTTTATCGAGCATGTTTCCGAACCCTGAAGAGGTTAAAAGATTTGACATAAGATGGAACATGTGTAACATACATCACACCCAGGTAGTAGGTGCAGGCGGCACTATTAGGCACAGAAGTAAGTGCCGCAGTGGAGTGGCTTTTCTGTGGTGTTCTGCAGTTTCGGGTCTCATGGTGCTCCTTCCTGATTCCTGTCGCTCCAAATCGATTCCCAGGGTACATCTATATGAGGTAGGTATAATCCAGATCAGACCTTGGCATGAACAGTTCATATGGTTTTCTGGATAACACAATGAGGATTTACATTTTCTGAAGCACTTAGCCGACGCTGTTTTCAATACAGGTTTTGGTTGGTTGGGAACTGAACTGGTACTCTGCTATGGGAAATGTATAATTGAGGTTTGACCTTATCTGATGGGCTCTGATAAGATTTAGTGATGAGAGAGTACTAAAATGCTCGGGAGCTCGAGGCTCGGGCCGAGCATCTCAAAATACTCGTGTACTCGGCCCGAGCACCGAGCCCAATGTTATCCTATGGGAGACCCGAGTATTATTCTGAAATGACCCCCGGCAGCATGTAGAAACCATAAAACTGTAAATTAAAAAAAAAAACGTGCGTGTGTGTGTAAGCGTGCATATATATATATATATATATATATATATATATATATATATATATATATATATATATATATATATATATATATATATATATATATATATATATACAGGCGGAGTGGAGTGCGGGAGGGGCCGTAGCTGAGCGGGGAAGTGTCGGGCTAAAGGCACGGTCACGCTGTGCGGACTGGCCAATCACTGCAATTCCACAACAGGGCTGTGGCATTGCAGTGGTCTGCCAGCCAATCCCTGCATAAGGGATGGCTGTAAAAAGAGCGCCAACATGAAGACCACGAGTACAGCACGAGTATCGCGAGATTACTCGGTCCCCGCCGAGTAGCCCGAGTACATTGATACTCGTGCGAGTACTGAGTAGTAACAAGCATACTCGCTCATCACTAATAAGATTGTCTGGAGAGGTACATGTCATTGGCCACCCTTGTAACCTGCTCATCACCTCAGGTTTGGCTTGTCTCAACTGCCAACTGCTTACTATAGTGACCAAGCTATAGAGGATATTGATCAGACATCCTCCAATACAATCCCTTGCCGACACCTGCTGGTCTCCAGTAGTATTACAGAGCAACAACTTACATTTAATTTGACAGACTGACACCAGGCAATACATCAAATCATAAATTATTCTACATACTCCTATGAATACAGAAACTTTTGTAATAGTCCCTTTTGGGTCATTACACATGAACACAGCAATATAGTTTTGGGATTGCTGTGCACTAATTTTTTTTTTTTATGGGATGCTTTTCCAGGCACATTTTGGGCGGGATCCATCTGAAAAGACATGTGCACATACCTTTAGATTGCTCTTTATGTTTTCAAGACCCCAGCTGCCATTACAATCCATAGGCACCCAGCCATTGCGACACAGGAATGCTATTGGGCTGACAGAGGAAGCCCCTTGCCTTTGTCTTAGGCCTCTTTCACATGTACATGCCTCCGGTACGTGTTTGGCAGTTTTCTCACGTACCGGAGACACACGTAAACCTAGGTATTCCTATGGTTTTGGACACACGTAAGTATTTGCGCACGGAACGTGTGTCCGTTCCATACTTACGTGTGTCCGTGTGTATCTCACGCCGACATGTCCGTTTTCTCTCCGGCATCACGGGTGTCACACGGAACGCAACCGTGTTACACGTAACACACACGGACCACACGGATGTGTTCCATGTGACACGCACTGGAGAAAAGACATGTGTCTGTGGGAAAAAAACAAACCTTTACTCACCTTCTCCAGCCCTGCAGTCTCTGCCGCTGCTATCACTTGCTGCTGACCGCCGCTCATTATGCTAATTGAATATTCACTTCATTGCGGCCGGAAGCAGCAGCGGGGAGTCGGCAGGACTTGAGACTGAAGATCAGCACCACGAACAGCGACGCCAGGGACAGGTGAGTAGAAAGTTCCCGTTCTCCGTGTTTTATCAAGGATGACACACAGAGAACACACGTAGCCCATAAACACGGCTCAGGGAGGGCAAAACGCACCTCTGACACGTCCGTGAAAAACGTGCGTGGTTTTTCACGAACGTGTGAAAGAGGCCTTACCAATTAATCACTATTGACCGTGGCATTATATATGACAGGTATGTATACAAAAGGAACAACAAAATATAAGTACTATAAAATATCAAGGGGAGAAAGTACAACTTATTCTGCAAAAAATGTAGCGTACCACGGGGCCTTAGGGTACTCGTCACCGGGCCAGTGGTTCCTTGGGGTAGCTGTGACTAGCCTGACCCAGTTCTGTGACCCCGTCGGCTACATGAAAAACGAACAACAAACAAGTGTCCAGTACAGATGGGGATGGAAGGAGGGTGACTGGCCCCTGGGAAGCGTGTCAGCGGTTGCAGCGATGACTGGGGTCTCAGTCTCCTCCGCTGCCGACCCTTCCTGCGATTAGTCCTCTCCAAGGGGCAGTACTGGATGGGGAATGGGGATGCTTCGCAGCGCCACCCGTGGTATGCAGCCAGGAATTAGCCGCCGCTGCACAGTCTCTCTCCGGGGCAGGTGTTAGCTGCAGCCGGGATGGTATCGCTCCCCAAGGCGGAGCGGGAAACCCCAGGAGGTTGGTGAGAACGGGGGCAGCAGTCCACGGGAGCACCGGAGTGCAGGGCGGCGGTAGTTTCTCAGAGTCACCAGGTGCGGGTTCCAGTCACTTTATTTACTGGCTCAGATGGTATCACACCCGGGGTGCTGGTCTTCACCGTCAGACACTCCGGTTGGTCCCGGGCAGGTCAGAGGCTGGATCCAGTTTGGTAATATGAGGCCTTTCTCCTCCATGCACAACTCTGTACTCTCCCGGGTCCTGGCCCGTACAGGCTGGCAGCCTGGGCCTCTTATGGGTCGGACCTCTGTCCCATCTCCCAGGCTCCCTCTCTGCTGCCGCGCCGCGGCCACCCAAACTAGGGCTCTGTACCTCTCTTGTGCTCAGTCCCATGCTCTGGCGACTACTGTCTTTAAGTCCTCGATTACAGGTGCCGGGTCCCGTCTCTCTAGGTGTTACTGGCCCCGACTTGGCTGTGCTGTCTCTATGGTGTTACATCCAGACAGCTCTGTTCTGTCTCCCTGAGGGCCTGACAGCAACCCTCAGGGAGTTACACACTGTGCGTCTGCTCTGTCTCATGTCCAAGCTGTTCTGCCTGACTAAAAGTGAAACTGCTTTGTTTTCTACTTCTCACTGCCATGCACCCACCTTTGCAAGTTGCTATGGCAACCACTCTTGCTCTAACCAGTGGAGGCCACCTGACATCTGCCAGGAACTGTGTGTGTAGAAACATTGTTAACCCTTTCCTAGTCACTGCTTCTCCCTTCTGTATAGTGGTGTGAGGTGTGTGTAAAGTTACCGGACCAACCTCTCCCTGACTGGGAAGGATATAATGATATACCATGTAGCGACCAGGCTCAGGGGCGCTACAAAAATAATGACTCATATAGCAATGTCAATCTAAAAATAAAGCAAGGGAGCATGTCCAGGATGCTGAGCTGACCAGACCTGCATAAAAGAAGCTCATGCCAGAGGCCACTATTTCTCATCTTTTCCACACTGCACTGTCCAATTAAGAGATCTCCTGGTACGGGACCCCGGAGGTTGAAATCTTCTGAGTCTCCTGACTCCTCCATAGCTAGCCTCACCACAGCGCTGGGCATTTCGATCATCAAGAAGTTGATACATGTCGGCTTGCCTCTCTGATGCAGGTGCTGCAGGCGCCTCTGAGGTAGGAGAAGCTCTGGTTTCATTAGAAAAGGAGGATGAGGTCTCAGAGAGAGGCTATGCTCCTGTTCTGGCCTTGCAGCACTCACAGCCTGATCTGGGGATGTGTGCTTCTGGGTTTGCACTCCATGGTGATATCCTGTCAGCATCTGCAGGTATGGGTCACTCAACAAGAGAAGAGTCTGCTGGGTCTTTGCTGTGGGCCACTGTGCCTCTGACCCCATTGCCCCCATATAGGAGAAGGTTTGCCTTACTAAAAAGGCCTTCAGTGTTGGGACTCATAGAAATTATGCACTCAGACTACAACAGGAATGCAGGGGCTTGGACTGTGCCCTCTGTTTCATCAGCAGAAGAATTGATAGTACATAGTCCCCCACTATCCTCATATGAAAAAAGTTTTTGACTGGTCTGCCACCCAAAGGGGACTTAAGATCTTTAATTAGTTAAGTTAAAGGAGTGGTCCAACACCTAAAATGTATTTTCTAACTATCTATTTTTACTCCCTAACCACTTTTGTAATTATCTTTGTTATACAATTTGCTGTTTTTCTTTTTGGAAATCTGTTTAGTTTCGTACAACCCAACTGTGTCCATTGTCTGGTAGGAAGCTTTGAAGTGTATCCAGTTTTTATCTCTGTGTTTTTTTTGTTGTTTTTTTTTGTCTTCCCAGTGCCCTTGTGTATCTTTCCATTTCCTCTATAGCAGATCAATCATTATTTGTGAAAGAGAGCAAGATTGCTGAGGGAAGAGTAGGACGGCGGCCATCACGGAGGAGTCCTGGAGGGGTGTCTGTTGAGCGATTCAGGAGAGTGAGTATGGTAATAATATGAATTCTTTCTCTAACATTGAATAGTAATGTTTAAGGATAAGTGAGTAGTGAAATACTCGGACTCGCTATACTCGTAATGAGTAGGTCCTAATACTCGGGTACTTGTTACGAGTAGCGAGTCCAATGCAAGCCAATGGGAAATGCAAGTAATTGTCTGCTGGACCCTACAAAGCAGTCTGGAGGCTGAGTAAGAGGATAAAATGGATGCATGATTTTTTAAAAGGCGGGTGGCAACAAGCCGCCGACTTTTTTAAGCAATCAGCTGATGCATGCTCCCCACCCGGTTTCATTGCTCCCCGCTCCCCAGCACTGGGCAGTGGGGAGGGAAGCACCAGGCAGAGGAGCAAGGCAGCATGGAGGGAAGCATTGGACGGGAAAGCCGTCGGTGAAGTCTCTCTCTCTCTGTCGGTCTCTCTCTCTCTCTCTCGGTCAGTCGGTCTTTCTCTCTGTTGGTCGGTCTCTCCCTCTCATCCCCTCTCTCATACTCACCAATCCCCAGCACAGCGCTGCATGGCTATCACAAAGATCTGGCGGCTTCTCCGTCTTTTGAAAATACTGGCCGCTCTTTATTCCATCTCGTATTTACTGCTTCCCCTGCCCACCAACGCCTATGATTGGTTGCAGTCAGATGCGCCCCCACGCTGAGTGACAGCTGTCTCACTGCAACCAATCACAGCCGCCGGTGGGCGGGTCTATATCCTGCAGTACAATAAATAATTAAAAAAATAAAGGCGTGCGGTCCCCCTCAATTTTGATAGTCAGCTAAGATAAAACAGACAGCTGGGGGTTGGTATTCTTCCCCTGGGGGAGCACATAGTTATTGCCCCCCCCCAGGGTAAAAATAGCAACAGTTAGCCGCCCCAGATTTGGCGCATCCATTAGATGCGGCATATCTGGCGTTTATCCCGGCTCATCCCAATTGCCCTGGTGCGGTGGCAATCGGGGTAATTGAGGGGATTAATGTCACCTGAATTTTACAAGGTGACATTAAGTCCTGAATTAAAACAGTTCAGGGTTAATAATGGTTGGCTCTCTTTAAAGATCCCAATAAAAGAAAAATGCTAACTAATCAACTTAATGAATTTTTCCGGGATAATATCGGCTTGGAATCTTCACCAGTCGTCCTGTAGAAAGCTCACAAGGCGATGATGAGGGGTTGTTGCATTCCCGAAGGGTCCAGGTTAAAGAAAAATGCAAATTAGCTATACTCTAAACTTTCCTATCAGCTTAAGTATATGGAAAATAAACTTTCTACATCACCGTTCATGGATGTCCTGAGGAAGGTGTTAGCTACAAGAGATAAGTTGATGGACATACCAATGCGCAAGGTTGAAAAATTGCTTTTATATACTAAACAAATATTATGAAAAGGGCAATAAAGCCCACTCACTACTCGCTCTTCAGCCTAAAGACCACTCAGTGACTTCGATCCCGCAGACCCTTAAGGGGGCTTTACACGCTGCGATATCGCTAGCGATTTATCGTCGGGGTCACTGTGTTTGTGACGCACATCCGGCGCCGGTAGCGACATCGCAGCGTGTGACACCAAGGAGCGACGATCGCAAAATCGTTCAAATACGGTGATCATTGACACGTCGCTCCTTTCCTTAATATCACTGCTGCCACAGGTACGATGTTGTTCGTCGTTCCTGCGGCATCACACATCGCTATGTGTCACACTGCAGGAAAGACGAACATCTCCTTACCTGCATCCACCGGAAATGAGGAAGGAAGGAGGTGGGCGGGATGTTTCGTCCCGCTCATCTCCTTCCCTCCGCTTATATTGGACGCCGAACGCACCTTCCCCTTGAAGGAGGGATTGTTCGGCGGTCACAGCGACGTCGCTGACAAGGTATGTGCATGTGACGCTGCTGTAGCGATAATGTTCGCTACGGTGCAAGCACCAAATGTCGCACAAACGACGGGGGCGGGTGCTATGGCGCTCGACATCGCTAGCAATCGCTAGCGATGTCGCAGCGTGTAAACCACCCTTTAGTCTCCGTTTCGCCCTACTGCGCATACTACCTACTATTTAAAATATCTTCCTTAACTTCTATAAAAAGCTGTATAACTTCCAGGACGCCTTACCCTCGAACCATAATTGTCGGACTTCTTTGCTTAATAACTATTTGTCTAAGTTTTTTGATTAGAAGCAGCAAACTCTCTTAACAAACAGATTGTGGTGTGGGAGGTTTCTGATACTAAAGGTAACCCCCAATCTTGGTAAGTCCCCGGGACCTGACAGATCTGTACTATAAGACATTTACAGATCAATTAACGATACATATGGCTACATTGTTTAATTAATTTATGATGGGTTTCTTCATACCTGATACCCTTTCCCATTACTAATTAATTCTTACTCCTAAATATGGTATGGATTGCTCAAATTACAGGCCACTTGCTCTACTTAAACTCGGATGTGAAGATTTTTACTTGCCTCTTGCCCAAAAGGCTTAATATTTGGATACCGCAATTGATCTATAATGATCAGGTGGGCTTTGTTTCTTTCCGTCAGGGTAGGGACAACACCAGGTGGGTGGAAGACCTGATTGTTGTGGTTCATAGAAAAATAGAAAAACAAGCCCTTATCTTGAGTTTGAATGCCCAGAAGGCTTTTGACCACCTCAACTGGTTCTTCATGTTTGAGCAGTTGAGGGTTTTCAAAATATTGTGTCCCTTTTTGGTGGCTTTGAGGGGCCTGTATAAGTCTTCTTTGGACTCCATAAAACTCCCATATTAAATTTCCCCTAGTTTTACCATTTCAAATGGAACAAGACAAGTGTGCCCTTTATTGCTGCTACTATTTGCTATTCGTTTTGAACCATTGGCAGAGTGTTATGTCACCACCGGAGTCCGCTCCATCAACTTCTACTCCGATCGCCAGGTGACGCCGTGTTCCTGCCATGGATAGTGCTGGTGATGGGAGAGGAGTCGATGCCAGCGGCGCCGGTGGGCGCAGGCTCTGCTCATCCACTGGTCAGGGTTTCCTGAAGATCTGCAATGCCACTGGCTGACTGTAGGTGGCAGGTGTCTCCCAGCTATAGTACCATAATTCAGCTACAGCCTATGGGAAGACACCACACCCTTTTTAATGCCCCTCCTGTCTGCTGACCTCTGCCAGAGATAGTTCTGAAAATTCTGGCTCCTGTTTCGTCCTGTTCTGTGATTTTGTGTCCTGATTACCGCTTGTTTCCTGACTACCCTCCTGCCTGCTGTTTTCGTACCTCGCTGCCCGATCCGGTTTTAACCTCTGCTTGTTTCTGATTACGTCCTTGCCTGCCGATTCTGTCCCTGTTCCACAATTCCTGGTTTGACCCTGCCTGACGACTACTCTCTCAGACTGCAACCTTCCACAGGTAGTGATCTCCAGGGCCCTGTGTAATTCCAAATCCCTGTATAGGGGCTAAAGGGTTTCAGGGTTCTGGGGGTCCTGCTTGGTGAGTGGCTTCCCTCTAACCTGTCCATGACAGCCCGTCTGAGTCTGTGGATCCAGGCAGGCGTTACACAGAGGTCATTCATCAATACCCTGACATTTGAGGAGTAGAAGTGAGAGAAAAAATATTTAAAATTTCTCTATTTGCTGATGATGTTTTGTTAACCCTCACTAAACTGCGTATTACATTGCCTGATTTGTAAGTGGAACTTACACTTATGAGCTCCTGTCAGCGTATCAGATTATTGCTTCAAGGACAGAGGTTCTCCCTTTGACTATCCCTTCTGATGGATTGAATTACCTTAAAACAAACTACTGATCTCAATGGAAATGGGATGTGTCTGGGTCTTAATTTAACTTCTTCCTACAATACCTTCTAAATCTGGCAATTTTGCGTCCACTTTTAGAAACCTGGTGAATATGTTAGCAAAATGGAGGTCTCGTTCAATTTTGTTACTGGGTCATAAAGCTGCTGTGAAAATGACTCTCCTCCCTAAATTAACTTATTATTTTGACACCTTCTCTGTATTGATCACTTTAGAGGAACTCAAATCCCTTCAAGGAAATATTATCAGACTATATGGAATGAAAATCTCTAAACAAATACTCAATACCCACAAATTGCAGGGAGGCCTCTCAGTTCCAGACACTATTAAATATTACTGAGCTATGCATCTAAGGATGCCAACCTGGGCTTTGTTGTGGGCTTATAATAAGTATACGGAGATTGAAAGACTATCCTGGAGGTGCTACATTGGCATGCAAAAGTTTGGCCACACCAGGTCAAAATCACTGTTATTGTGAACAGTTAAGCAAGTTAAAGATGAAATGATCTTTAAAAGGCATAAAGTTAAAGATGACACATTTCCTTTATATTTTAGGCAAAAAAAGTCATGTTTTACATTTTTAAATTAACAAAAAAGGAAAAAGGGCCAATGTAAACATTTGGTATCTAGTAGCACACCCTTTGGAAAGTATCACAGCTAGTAAATGCTTTTTGTAGCCAGCCAACAGTCTTTCACTTCTTGTTTGAGGGATTTTCATCCATTCTTCCTTGGAAAAGTCTTCAGTTCTGTAAGATTCCTGGCTTGTCTTGCATACACTGCTCTTTTGAGGTCTAGCCACAGATTTTCAATGATGTTCAGATCAGAGGACTGTGAGGGCCATTGTAAAACCTTCAGCTTGCGCCTTTTGAGGTAGTCTATTGTGGATTTTGACGTGTGTTTAGGATCATTATCCATTTGTAAAAGCCATCCTTTTTTCAACTTCAGTTTTTTTACAGCAAAATTTCTGTGAGAGCTGCTTGTAGGATTGTAACAGAGGCAAATCAGGTGCCCCACGTAACTGCAAAAGACATAGTTACATAGGTTGAAAAAAGGCCTAGGCCCATCTAGTTCAACCTTCCTCCACCAATTCTACATTTTGTCAATAAGTCACTTATAACCAACAATGTTGTGTGTACTGAGAAAATCATTCAGCCCTTTTTAAAAGCTGTTATAGTATCTGCCATTACTACTTTTTGTGGTAGGGCATTCCACAGTCTGACTGCTCTAACTGTAAAGAACCCTTTCCTATTTAGCTGTCGTAATCACTTTTCTTCCACTTGCAGTGAATGCCCCCTGGTCCTTAGTATTGTCTTTCGAAGGAATAAGTCATGTGCCAGTGCTTTATATTGACCACACATGTATTCATACATTTAAATGAGATCTCCTCTGAGACGTCTTTTTATAAGGCCTGTTTCACACGTCAGTAAAAAAACACAGACATTCTTTACTGACGTGTAAAAACCACCTATGTTCCTCCGTGTGCCATGATTCATGGCACACGGTCGTTGTCCATGTGCAATCCATGATCCGTACTCTGTGATTGCACATGGACATTACTAACCTGTCCCGTTCCTGCTCTCCGTGGTGCTTAACTCCTCGGCTCTGCAGAATCCACCCACCGCTCTCTGCAGCTGCTTCCAGGTCGGCTCTGGTTGCATGCATGAATATGCATGAGACGGGCAGGAAGCTGCAGATAGCAGAGGCTAAACAGAGCGTCGCTGGAAAGGTGAGTTGAAAATGTTTTTTATTTTATATGGAAGTTTTTTTCAGGTACATGTTTCACGGATCATACCATAGTGTGGTCCGTGGGACATCAGTGATGCCAGAAAAAGACGGACATGTCTCCATGCGGCAATCACGGACACGCGTATACACCGCACGGAGACACAGTCAGTGAAAAATTACTGTGTGCCCAGATCCATTGATTATAATGGGTCTGCGTATGTCCGTGATTCTGGTACGTATAAAAAAAGCACATACGTACCAGAATCACTGACGTGTGAAACACGCCTAAGCTAAGGCTGCTTTCACACTACGTTTTTTTAACATGTGTCCTGAACGTTTTTTTAACACAAAAACGGATCCAGTGCAAATGCGTTTTCATTTCAATGCATTTGCAATGTGCTCGCGTCAACATGCGTTCACATGCGTTTGCGTGCGTTATAGTGAGGATCCAGCGAGTTGCAGTTTTTTAACATTTTTCAAAAACGCTACTTGTAGCGTTTTTGAGCTGCCTCCAAATACTGCAAATTGCTGGATCCTGACTATACTGCATACAAACGCATGTGAACGCTGGCATGCTGATAGACAGGATCCTGCTTGCTCTACTGAGCATGCACAGAAACCAGCCTCGGGTGATCAGTCCCTCTCTCCCCCTCCTTCTCTCCCCCTCTCTCTCTCCCCCTCTCTCTCTCCCCCTCTCTCTCTCCCCCCTCTCTCTCTCCCCCTCCCTCTCTGCCCCTCCCTCTCTGTTTCTCTCCCCCTCCCTCTCTGCCCCTCCCTCTCTGTCTCTCTCCCCCTCCCTCTCTCCCCCTCCCTCTCTGTGTCTCTCTCCCTCTGTGTCTCTCCTCTCCCTCTCTGTCTCTCCCCTCCCTCTCTGTCTCTCCCCTCCCTCTCTGTCTCTCCCCTCCCTCTCTGTCTCTCCCCTCCCTCTCTGCCTCTCCCCTCCCTCTCTGCCTCTCCCCTCCCTCTCTGCCTCTCTCTCTCCCCAGCCTGAGAGCTGCGGACACTCGTAACCAAGGTAAATATCGGGTAACCAAGCAAAGCACTTCTTTTAGTTACCCGATGTTTACATTGGTTACGTGTGCAGGGAGCAAGCATCCCGGCTCCTAGCAGCAGCAGCTGCGGATGCTCGTAACCAAGGTAAATATCGGGTAGCCAAGCAAGTTACCCGATGTTTACCTTGGTTACGAGCCTCCGTAGCTGTCAGAAGCCGGCTCCCAGTCTATCACGTTCAGTTCCACTGACTCCCGATCACATGACTCCAATGCCCGCCCATAAACTTAAAGTGACAGGATCTTGCAAAATAACACATGCGTTTTCATGCTTTTTTTGCTGTAAAAGCAGGATCCGCTTTTACAGCAAAAAAACGTTCATGACGCATGTTAAAAAAAACTTAGTGTGAAAGCAGCCTAAACAATCTAACTTTTTCAACCTCTCATCATATGGAAGGCCTTCCATTCCTTGTAGTAGTCTAGTTAGCCGCCTTTGAACTGACTCTAACTTCTGAATGTCCTTTTTAAAATGTGGAGCCTAAAACTGGATCCCATATTCTAGATGTGGCCTTATAAGTGATTTATAGAGGGGTAACAATACGTTGGGATCACAGGATCTAATCTCTCTTTTTATACACCCTAAAATCTTGTTTGCTTTAGTAGCTGCTGCTTGACATTGACTGCTGTTGCTCAGCTTATTTGTAATGAGAATACCCAACTCCTTCTCCTGTTTTATAGTCCTGAGTTTACTTCTATTTAATGTATACACAGCTATAGGATTACTTCGTCCTAGGTGCATTACTTTACATTTATCAACATTAAATCTCATTTGCCAAGTATCTGCCCATTGTCACATCTTATCCAGATCTTTTTGTAATATTGTACTATCACGGTCAGTTTTGAATATCCTACATAGTTTGGTTTCATCAGCAAAGACTGACACTTTACTATCAATCCCATTCACAAGGTCATTAATAAAGAGATTAAAAAGAATCGGTCCTAGCACAGATCCCTGCGGTACCCCACTGCTAACTATACCTTATTTAGAGAATGTACCATTTATGACTACTCTTTGTTTCCTATCTTTTAGCCAATTCCTTAGGGGTGCTTCACACATAGCGAGATCGCTACCGAAATCGCTGCTACGTCACGGTTTTGGTGACGCAACAGTGACCTCATTAGCGATCTCGCTGTGTGTGACACTGAGCAGCGATCTGGCCCCTGCTGTGAGATCGCTGCTCGTTACACACAGCCCTGGTTCGTTTTCTTCAAAGGCGCTCTCCCGCTGTGACGCACACATCGCTGTGTGTGACAGCGAGAAAGCGATGAAATGAAGCGAGCAGGGAGCAGGAGCCGGCATCTGGCAGCTGCGGTAAGCTGTAACCAGGGTAAACATCGGGTAACCAAGGGAAGCCCTTTCCCTGGTTATCCCATATTTACCTTTGTTACCAGCCTCCGCCACTCTCGCTGCCCGTGCCGGCTCCCTGCTCTCTGCACATGTAGCTGCAGTACACATCGGGTTAATTAACCCGATGTGTACTGTAGCTAGGAGAGCAAGGAGCCAGCGCTAAGCAGTGTGCGCGGCTCCCTGCTCTCTGCACATGTAGCGACGTTATGATCGCTGCTGCTTCTGCTGTGTTTGACAGCTAAGCAGCGATCATAACAGCGACTTACAAGGTCGCTGTTACGTCACAGAAAATTGTGACGTAATAGCGACGTCGTTGTCGCTGTCGCTATGTGTGAACCCAGCCTTACCCAGTTGCATATAGTTTCCCCTAGTCCTTGCTTCTGGAGCTTTAGTATAAGACTATTTTGTGGTACAGTATCAAATGCCTTTGCAAAGTCCAAATAAATCACATCAGCTGCATTGCCAATATCCAGATTTGCACTTACCCCCTCATAGAACCCCCAACAGGTTGGTTAGACACAACTTATCTTTGATGAATCCATGCTGTCTGTCAGTTATTATATTATTTTCTTCAGTATATTTTTGCATGTCATCCCTTAAAATGCCCTCACAAACTTTGCATACTACTGATGTCAGGCTTACTGGATGGTAGTTGCCTGGATCCACCCTCTTACCTTTCTTAAATATCTGTGCCACATCAGCAATCCTCCAATCCTGAGGCACCAACCCTGTTACAATCGAGTATAAGAAGATGAGATACAGCGGTCTGTGATTACTGAGCTCAATTCCCTCAATATTCGTGAATGAATGCCATCTTGGCTGGGGGATTTGTCAATGTTTAATTTACTCAGATGCAGTTGTACTTCTTCTTGTGTTAAATTAATTGTATGGGGTGGTGAACTTTGATTTTTGACTTGTTGAATCATCCCTGGAACAGTCAGTTCCTTGGTGAACACGGATGAGAAGTGCCTGTTTAATATCTCAGTCTTTACTTTGTCCTCTATAACTAACTTGTTTGTTATGATCCGGAACTATGGAAGACCACCATAAATCATTGGTAAAAGGTGACAAGAGCATTGGCAACTAATCTGGCCGCCATCCCCTTACTAACCATCAACACTAGAAGTAGCCGAGGGGTGAACTAACATCCTGTGCACTGTGAACCCAGCCGGAGAAGCTAGCTATCCTAAAGGAAGGAAAGATGAATAACTCTCTGCCTCAGAAAATGGATAAAGAATAGCAAGCCGGGGGCATGTCCTTGACATGGCGGCGTGAGGACGCTGGTTAACAGAGCTCCTGCGCCCGCAGCTAATCTTCTTCAGATCCCGCGGACCCCGCTTACCCAGGATGGCCCCTAAGAAGAGACCGGGTGCCGGGCCCGCTCCTACCTCCCCGGTGGCAAGTCTGAGGCCCCAGGGAAGCTTGACAAAGTTTCTGACGGCTGCGGGACCCGAGCCTCCTCTGTCGGCCCAGAGCAAGATAGCGCTCGGCACTCCCCTACAGCTACGACGCAGCACGCGAGATCAGCACTGGTGAGCAACAGGGGAAAGAGGCGGCGGTAAGACCGGAGGGAGCGGGCCCAGGCATGGAGGGCTGGAGGAGGGGGGGGAGCAGTTATGTCTGCCTCACAGCTCGCAGCTGTAGATGCAGCAGGGACCCCGGGCATGGAGGGAGCACTGGACCTGGGTGTGCCTGCCATATTTCACACGCAGGGGACCCCTCCACCCCCGGGGCACACAGAATCCCTATCCTTATCACATGCCCTGCCCTCTGGCCCTCCACAGGAGGACATACATGCCCTGAGAGAACTCATCCTGGCCCTCCCCAGCAAGAAAGACCTGGAGGATGTGGTAGCCAGAATTGAATCTTCCCAGCAGATGGTGCTGTCCACCCTAAGGGAGGAGTTGGAAGTGCTGGAGGACAGAATTGAGGCTACGGAACAGGCTCAGGAGTCCCTGGAGAGTAGAATGGAGAGGACTGAAAGAGACTGTGAATCTTCCAATGCCCGTGTCAGAGATCTTGCTTTGCTTATGGACGATCAGGAGAACAGAAGCAGAAGAAACAATATCAGGCTGAAGGGTATACCTGAGGACTGGCCCCAGGATCTCCTGCGCACTAATGTCCTAACCATCTTCAAATCGGGTCACTGATCGGCCTCCGGAGGCTACCTACCTCTTTGATAGAATTCACAGAGTCGCAAGGCCGGGCCTCAGATCTGCCTCCTCCTCTAGGGATGTGTTATGTCGCTTGCATTATTATGAAGACAGAGAAAGGATCCTACAGGGAGCTTGGGCACACGGCCCGGTGGAGCTGGATGGGGTCATGGTGAAGCTTTTTCCAGATGTCTCCAGCCATACACTATACATGAGATGCCTGCTTCACCCTCTCCTGCTCAGCATCAAAGAAGCACATGCCTCATACAGATGGGGCCACCCCTTTCACTTGATTGTACGCAAGGGGGACTCTGTGTTCTTGTTAAGGAGGCACTCTGAGCTTCCGGATCTCTTTGCCTTCCTAGGAATACCAGACTGTTCAATTCTGGATTGGATGGAGTGGGAACCCCAGGCACCCATGGGGCAGCGGAGGAGGAGGAGTGTTGCTCGTCGTACCCAGGGTGGGGAAACTTGAGGGGCAAGGCACACAGGCGGGAGTTGCCGGGTTGGAGGCGAGCCTCCGGAGGAGGTGTTGTTGGCGTGAGACTGAGTTAAGGAGCTGGGAGTTGGGAGGTTCGTCCACGCCTCCACGTCCTCGAAGCAAGTGCCCTAGCCATGAAACCAGGTTGTTCGGACATAGTATATTGACCTATATATATGAACACAGTGTATTGCCTTAAGTATATGCCAATTTCATTTTCATGGTAATGGCTTGCAGGGGGTGGGGGGGTAATGCTCCCCTTTATTTTGCTTGTCCTGGGTGGGGGGGTTCGGGGGAGGATAGTTGGTTGACCCTCCCCGGTTGTTGGGGAATGGGGTCACTTAGTATTAATAAGAGGGGCGCGGGCCAGCGCTCTGGCCGCGTGTCAGTTCTTGTCCCTACTTTTTCCTAAGCAGTCCCTGGGCTGGTTCCCGGTACTGCGTGCGGCAGTCTTGCTGCTTTTCCACTTTCTTGTGCTCTTTTCTGAATTTTCTTTTTTCTTTCTCCCTTTCCCCTTCTAAAGGTTCTCCACTTCTCCCCCTCTCTCTCACATACCTTCTCCCCTCTCTCCCTCCCCACCGACCTCCCCCCAATCTCTTTTTTTCTTTCCCCCTCCCTGATTGTTTCTCTGGGGTCTCGCAATGGAGAATGGCGAAGCAGAGGCAGTCTACACTACGGGTGGGCTCCCTAAACGTTAAGGGCCTTCATAGTCCGGAGAAACGGTCTATCCTTTTGAACTTACTGTGGAAAAATCGAGTCCAGGTTGCTTTCCTCCAAGAAACCCACTACTGCAAAGCCAAACCCTATAAACTCTCGGACAGAAGGTACTCCGTAGTGCATCACTCACCCTCCCCTGATCCTAGATCTCGGGGCACGAGCATCATATTATCTAGCACGCTCCCCTGGGAATTGTTAGATTCTCGGTCAGACGATCAGGGAAGGCTTATGATGCTCAAGGGTCGTATTGCAACTCAGACATTTACATTTGCGGCAGTCTACTTACCTAATACGGGTTAATGCCCCACCTTGCTGCAATACCTTGAGCAGATAGAGGAATTCACTGAGGGCACTTTGGTTCTCGGGGGGGGGGACTTTAATGTTGCGTTGGAGCCGGCAAGGGACAGTTCAAAAGTTCACTGGCCCAGATGGGTTCCCCTTGCTTTATTACAAGAAGATGAACTCCCTACTGCTCTCCCCATTTCTTTCAGCCTTTAATAATATCCCACTTTCCGAAAAGGCCCCCATAGTAGTTATCCCCAAAGAGGGTAAAGACCCTACCTCCTGTTCCAGCTACCGACCCATTTCCCTTCTTAACACAGATTTGAAGCTTTTTACCAAAATCCTTTCAGATAGACTCTCTCCTCTGCTGGGGGGGATCGTTCACCCTGACCAGGCTGGGTTCATGATGGGAAACGAAGCGAGAGACAACACCACTAAAGGCATTGAACTTAATACACAAGGCTAAATCTGATGGGTTGCCTTTGATAGTCCTGTCGACCGACGCAGAAAAAGCATTCGACAGAGTTAATTGGGCATTTATGGAAGAGGTTCTGCGGGCAGTGGGACTGCGGAGGATGATGCTCAAGTGGATATGCTCGTTGTACAGTAATCCCTCGGCAGCGGTTAGGGTGAACGGTCTTTCCTCAGATAGCTTCCCCATTCTTAATGGTACCAGGCAGGTCTGCCCTTTCTCGCCCTTGATCTTCATTCTGACTCTGGAACCTCTGCTTAGCCGAATTAGAGGTAACCTTAACATCTCTGGCCCTAAAGCTGCTGATTCCACCTACAAAATCGCGGCGTATGCTGATGACTTACTTTTCTTTTTAACTAACCCTCGGGTCTCCCTCCCCAATCTTCTGAGAGAACTAGAAACATACTCCCTTCTCTCTAATTTTAAAATTAACATGTCAAAATCAGAGGCTCTGAATGTATCACTCCCCCAGGAACAGGTTATCTCGTTGTAATCTGCGTTCGGGTTTAGGTAGGCCAGTCAATCTTTGAAGTACCTAGGGGTTCAGCTGGCCGCGGACAACAGTCAACTATATAAGCTGAACTATCTCCCCCTCCTGCAGTCCATTAGAACAGACTGCGCAAATTGGAACAGGGGCCTTTTCACTTGGTTTGGGAGATGTGCAATATTGAAGATGAATATATTGCCACGTCTCCTATACCTTTTTCAGTCCCTACCGATCAAGATTCCAAGCTCCTTCTTCAAGGAACTGGCTTCACTACATACCAGATTCATCTGGGCGAATAAGTCGGCGAGACTCTCCCGTTCCCTTTTGTGCAGACCTAAGAGCAGGGGTGGTCTGGGGATGCCAGATATGAAAAAGTATTATTGGGCTACACACATGGTCAGGGTTCTGGATTGGTGCCACCATGCTAGGATAAAGCCGTGGGTCGCCCTGGAACAGAGTTTTTCGGACATCCCTCTTCCGACCGCTCCTTGGCTCTCGAGTTTGCCCCTTTCCTCTCTGAGATCTCATCCAACTATTAGCACTACCTTGGAATGTTGCTCGAGAGGTGAGGTTCGTTGCCTCCTCTTGCCGTTGCCTTCCCCCATGTCCCCCATACTAGGCGATCCGGATTTCCGTCCTAGCCTTTCAGATCCTGTGTTTCGGAGCTGGGTTCAGGAGGGTAGATTCAGAGCCTGTCACTTGGGGGGAGAGGGAGATTGGCCATTTCTGTCAGCTCTTAGTGGTCTCCTGCCTTTGGACACGTTGGGGAGATGGAGGGCTATGCAGTTAAGGCACTTTATGTGTTCCCTTCCCTGCTTCACTCGGTACTCCGGGCCTCTTACGAGATTCGAGAAGTTGTGTCTGGGGGAGGGAGCCCTGCGTCACTCACTTTCCCTGACGTATGACTTGTTATCGGGGGATGTCATTGGACTGGTGACCATCGTTACCAAGTTACATCGGGCCCGGAATTGTTTCTATTACAGTTATCGGAACTTCCGGCCCCTAAGTACAAGCACTCCTTGCTGAGATTTCTGGTCATGGCTGCCAGGTCTTGCATTCCGCTTGGCTGGATGTCCACTCCCCCCCCCCCACACTGACACAGTGGGTCTCTAGGATGAACGATCCCATGCATATGGAGGACCTGACATCTTCTATCAATGACCATCAGGACGAGTTCCATAGGACTTGGTTTCCCTGGTTGGAGTTCACCTATTTGGTGGATTACACTAGACTGTTCTCTGTTCTGCGGCAGTCGTGAGGCTCCAGAGAAACACTCCTTTCCCCCCCCTTCCTCCCATCTCCGCAACTCCTTCTACCCCACCCCCTCTTTACTTTTATCCTTTGTCTTCTCTCTTTCTTCGCTTTATGCTTTTTTCTGGCTTTGCTATCTTCTTTATGTTGGGCTGGATTATAAAAAGTTTAAAATGGGTCAGACTCGAGCAGATGCGGGGTAGCGAGTTGTGTTTGCGAGCAGACTGATACTATGCATGTCAATGTTAAATGTTAATTTTTCTATAATGATTATTTGCTGCCCGGTGTGGAGCAGGAGATACTCTGTAATGATTTGAGTTTGGCTTTAAAATAAAGAATTTAAAAAAAAAGAATAGCAAGCCCCCCACATTCAAAGACTGCGGTGATATAGGAAAACACAATACACAGATGATAGGATTAGCAAAAGGTGAGGCCCTACTGACTAAATAGGACAGGATAGGAAAGGGACTGATGGTGGCCAGAGAAAAACCCTACAAAAATCCAAAAACCTGATAGTGCAAAAAGCCCTCAGATCGCTAGATCTGAACTCCGTCCTATATGGCGCTCTTGTCATACCAATGAACAGAAAGCAGGAACCATTACAAATTCAAGAAGCAACAAACAAATGGACTTATAGGAGCAATACTCCAAACATAGCTGCAGGGAGCTTCCCAGCTAAGCAACTGAGAGGGAAGATCCCTGCATGCAAATAAACGGACAATAACCACAGCAAATGACAAACTCAGATAAGAGCAAAAAGAACCAAACAACAAATAAAGAGCCAAACACTTATCTGGGGTAGATGTGGTCTGGAGCAGGCTGAAGCAGGCTGGTGAACAAAGAACTGACATCCGACATAGCCTTCCAGCAGACCAGGGTTTAAATAGGCAGAGAGTTAGCAATGGAAACGCCCATTGCTCAACACACCTGGTCTCTGTTCAAACCATTCCTGGCCACAAGAGGGACTCTCACAGCAGCAAAAGCATAACTGACATTCACAACACTTGTTGTTATATTTTAAGGGGCCAATATTATACTTTGTTTTCCTTTTGACATTGATGTATTTCTAAAACATTTTGGTATTTAATTTAATGTTCTTGGCGATTTTTGTTTCAGTAGCTAATTTTGCTTGCTTGATTTCTTTTTTACATTTCCTGTTGATATCTTTATACTTCTAAAATGCTATTTCTGTATTCTCAGCCTTCAAGATTTTAAACGCCCTTTGTTTTTGTTTTATTATACTTTGTACAGTCTTGTTTCATGAAGATTTATTATACTTTGTACAGTCTTATATCAAAAAGATTTAGCAGACTCTGGAGTTGTGGTTCATTGGTCCACTGTTCAGAGACACCTGCACAAATATGGCCTTAATGGAAGAGTAATCAGAAGAAAACCTCTCCTGCTAGAGGCCTAGTTAAAATTACAAGGAGTCATTGCAATACAGCCAGCAAGATACGTAGAGGAGGGACTGTGATTCAATTCTGGCACAATTTTAAAAATAATCTGACTCCGAGACTGGGAAAGTCTATGTGTTGTGAATGTTAGTTATGTCTTGGCTGCTGGGAGGCTCCCTCTGGTGGCCAGGAAGGGTTTGGACAGAGACCAGGTGTGTTGTGCAGTGGGTGTTTCCTTTCCTAACACTCTGCTTATTTAAGTCCTGGTCTGATTGCAGGCTGTTGCCGGATGTCAGTTGTTCTTTGTATCTCTAGCCTGCTTAATCCTGCTCTACACCACATCCACTCCAGATAAGTTCTTGCTCTTTATTTATTGTCTGGTTCTTTGCTTATCTGGGTTTGTCATTTGTTGTGGTCAGGGGGATAAACCTGAGAGATGTCCTACAGGGAAACTGTTTGTCCCAGACTAATGGAGAGACCGAGTTGTCTCTGAGGTTCATTGCTCTGTTTTGGCGGGTCATCCTGGCATTTTTGGTACTCTGGATCTTGTGAGACGCTCTTTTTGGTGGCCTTCCCTGTCCTGAGATGTCCGTCGTTTTGTGCAGTCGTGTGGAGTTTGTTCTAGGTCCAAGCCCTGTTGTTCACGTTCTAGTGGGCTATTATTGCCTTTGCCTGTACCTAAGAAACCTTGGACGCACATCTCTATGGATTTTATTTCAGAACTTCCTGTCTCTCAGAAAATGACTGTGATTTGGGTGATCTGTGACAGATTCTCCAAGATGGTCCACTTGGTTCCCCTATCTAAGTTGCCGTCTTCATCAGAGTTGGTGCCTTTGTTTTTGCAACATGTTGTCCGTTTGCATGGTATTCCCAAAAACATTGTTTCTGATAGAGGGGTGCAGTTTGTATCCAGGTTTTGGAGGATTTTTTGCTCCAAATTGGGTGTTCAGCTGTCTTTCTCCTCGGCGTTTCATCCTCAGACCAACGGTCAGACTGAAAGGGCTAACCAGACCCTGGAGACCTATTTACGGTGTTTTGTTTCTGCGGATCAGGATGACTGGGTTTCGTTTTTGCCTTTGGCTGAATTTGCCCTTAACAATAGAGCTAGCTCTACCATGTTGGTGTCCCCCTTTTTCTGCAATTTTGGGTATCACCCTAGGTTCCTCTCAGGGCAGCTTGAGGCGTCTGACTGTCCGGGGGTAGATTCGGTGGTCAACAGAATGCAGAAGATTTGGGGGCAGGTAGTGGATAAATTGTTTCAGTCCCAAGAAACTGCCCAAAAGTTTGCCAACCGGCGTCGGACTGTTGGTCCCCGGTTTAAAGTAGGGGACATGGTGTGGTTGTCCTCTAAAAATATTCCTATGAGAGTTCCGTCTCCTAAATTTAAGCCCAGATTTATTGGGCCTTATAAGATTTCGGAGATTATTAATCCTGTATCTTTCCATTTGACTTTGCCTGCGTCATTTAAGATTCACAATGTCTTCCATAAGTCCTTGTTGAAGAAACATGTGGAGCCGGCAGTTCCTGCAGCAGCGCCTCCTGACCCTGTTTTGGTACAAGGGGATCTGGAGTATGAGGTTGAAAAAATTCTGGATTCCCGTCGCAGTAGGCGTCAGCTTCAGTACCTTGTGAAATGGAAGGGTTATGGGCAGGAGGATAACTCTTGGGTTGTGGCTTCTGACATTCATGCGGACAGGTTGGTTCGCGCCTTCCATCATGCTCATCCCGAGCGACCCGGTGGCGTGGGTGAGGGTTCGGTAACCCCCTCCTCAAGGGGGGGTACTGTTGTGAATGTTAGTTATGTCTTGGCTGCTGGGAGGCTCCCTCTGGTGGCCAGGAAGGGTTTGGACAGAGACCAGGTGTGTTGTGCAGTGGGTGTTTCCTTTCCTAACGCTCGGCTTATTTAAGTCTTGGTCTGATTGCAGGCTGTTGCCGGATGTCAGTTGTTCTTTGTATCTCTAGCCTGCTTAATCCTGCTCTACACCACATCCACTCAAGATAAGTTCTTGCTCTTTTATTTATTGTCTGGTTCTTTGCTTATCTGGGTTTGTCATTTGTTGTGGTTGGTTTTAGTTTATTTCCTTCCAGGGATTTCCCCCTCAGTGGATTGTTGAGGAACTCCCTGCAGTTCTGTGTGGAGCATAGCTCCTTTGGGTCCTTGTGTTTGTGGCTTGTTGAATGTTATAATTCTTGTTTTCTGTTCATTGATATGACAAGGGCACCTGGTATAGGACGGAGTTCAGATCGAGCGATCTGAGAGCCTTTTTTGTACTATCAGGAAGTTGGTATTTTGCAGGGTTTTTCTCTGGCTACCATCAGTCCCTTTCCTGTCCTTTCCTATTTTAGTCAGCGGGGGCCTCACCTTTTGCTAATCCCATCATCTACCTGTGTATTGTGTTTTTCCTATATCACCGCAGTCTTTGAATGTGGGGGGCTTGCTATTCTTGTCTATTTTCTGAGGCAGAGAGTTATTCATCTTTCCTACCTTTAGGATAGTTAGTTCTCCGGCTGGGTTCGCGGTGCACAGGATGTTAGTTCACCCCTCGGCTACTTCTAGTTGTGTTGGTTAGTAAGGGGATGACGGCCAGATTAGTTGCCAATGTTCTTGTAACCTTTTTGCCAATGATTTGTGGTGGTCTTCCATGGTTCCGGATCATAACAGCTATGCACTCACACACACAGTGAGAGGCCTAGCTAAATTTACAAGGAGCATTGAATAGAGCCAGCAAGTAACTGTGATTCAATTCTGGTAAAACCTCAAAAAGATTGTGACCTCGAAACAGGGAAAGCCTATGCAATCAGTTAAAGATCTAGCTAAAATAACAAGGAGGCCTTGCAATACAACCAGCAAGATACATAAAGGAGGGACTCTGGCTCAATTCTATTACACTATTAAAACCATTCTGACTCCAAAACCTATGCACTCAGTGAGAGTCCCAACTAAAATTAGAAGGAGGCATTGCAATACTGTCAGCAAGAGATGTAGAGGAGGGACTCTGATTCAATACTGGTACACTATTAAAAAGATTCTGACTGGCGCATCATACACACCCTTGAAAAATTAAGAGTGAGGGTTGCATCATGACCCTATTGATATGGTGGAGGAGGAATCGGACACATAAACAGGAGAAAACAAAGACTGTGTTAAGGACGCGACTCAACCGGTCGCTCTTTGGATCTGACTGCTGTTCCAAATTATAATGTCGTGTGTGCACAACGAGAAAGAATAACAATTAATTGAATCAATTATGACTCTTCCTCTCACGACAGACGCTGGGCAAAACTGAAAAACTTTATTCTCAGACAAAGCCCCTAGATCAAGAAGTAAAGGGGTGTAAACAAATGTTTTAGTCCTATCAAGTATCGTAGGTCGGGCTTCAAGATATATAAAAATCTGCATATCCTCTTCCTGATTGGTCAGTCCAGACTCCAGGAATTTCTTTTGTTTATCACCTTGGGTATAGACAGGATAAGGCAGCCATCTTTAAAATTACATGTGCTAGTGTATACTGTGTTTAAGGAAAATACACTGAATATGCAATATACATATATACGTATTAGTAAAAAGAACAAAGACATACATAAATATGTGCGTTCGGTTACATCTACTAAACTATATACCTAAGTCTATGAAATGGCTGAATTAAGTATTTTTGGATACTCAATTCTTATCCTCAACAATTACATACCCTTGTTTGGGTGGTAAGCAGTGCATGGGAATACAACACAATAAAAGGAACATTACAATTGTCTTTAGGTTTGGCTGCTGTCATCCTGTGCGATTGACAAGTCTGGGTTAATCCACATGTTACGAGGGGGGCCGATTGGAGCAAAACTAAAACTTTGTCATCTGCCCTGAGCTCCTCCGGGCAGATGACAAGACCACAGAGAGACTGGCAGCCGGACGGCACAACTTCACAGGGATACAAAAATAAAAAACACAATCGGTGGTGTTTACAGCACACCACCGAGCACTGGACCGCTCCTGTTTACAGCACAGGGAGGCCTATAAAACACTGACGGTGTGCATAGGGGGCACACCTGGTCAACAGGAGCAGCTCAATTAGAGTCACTGAGCTGCCGCAACACTACAGGAACGGTAGGACTGGAGCGGGGTAACTGGCCCTGGCTGTGCCTCGCTGCAAATCTTGGCGCGACGAGCCATGAACACCTAAGTCTGCCTACCACTCCTCGTAACACGTGCAACCCTGCCAGCGGCCGCCACATCACCAATGACGTCATCAACGGCCAATCAGGGCCGCCGTGTCACCGACGATGTCCGCGACAGCCAATCAGGAGCCACAGCATTACTGGTGTTGTCACACGCATGCGCAGTAGCGGGAATCCGCACTTAGAGCCTGGAGAGGCATGCGCAGTAGGGCGAAACGGGAACTTAGGCTCAGGATGACCCAAAACCTTTGACACCTGATGCCTAGCAGCCAAGTGCCTGGAGTGACGAACAGGTGGCGCAGATGAGTCAGACGACACCACTGTAGGAAGGGGCAGGAGCGACTCGAGGGAACCCCGAACTGTAACACCACGCTTTGTTCATTTTGATAAGAGTCAGAGTGTCAGCATTTTCAGTTGACAGGCAGATGCAGCACTAAATACTTGCTCACACAAAACGCTAGCTGTAAGGCAGGCCAGCATCTACAAAGCCTAAAGGGACAGTTCACGTCACATGTGTCCACCTTGGATGCACAATAGTTGTACGGTGCAGAGGAATCACAGAGGACAGTAGTATGGTCAGAAAGTTACTCCTTTACCATCTTCATAAACTTTTCCCTCCTTGTCAGAATACCCCGTATATTAGGGCCTGGGTGCTGGGATGGACTAATGAAACTGTCCTAGACTTTTGATAGTGTTTCCCTGCCTCTCTTGGTCTTGCTGTATGTCTCTCTCCTCTCTACTCCTTTGTTGTCCAAAGAACTTTGCCCTCTGCCGCCAGCGTTGTCAGATGAGAATTTTTTTTTTACTAATTCTTCAACTATGGCGTTCTGGAATCGCACCATTTTAGTAGCCCTCTCCGCCCCAGGAAGGATAGATGGAAAGTTCTCCTTATTGTGTCGTTCTTGAAAGGTGCACATCTAGTAATCGGTATTGGCCAAAATGCGTATAATGGAAGGGTCACGGGAAAGACTGCCGGACATGCAGTCCGCCAAGTGCCAAGTGTGGCAGACTCCCAACAGGCAAGACTTCCCTGTCCCCACCAGAAGGATGACTGTCCATCTCCTCCTCCTCTCTCTCCTCCTCCTGCTCCTTCTCTTCAGGCCATCAACACTTAACAGATGAGAAGCTGGTGTTGGTAGCACCCTTTGTAGTGTAGGCAACTGATAAGGATGACAATTCGCAGATGGAAAAGGAGGAAGGGTTGCAGAAACTGGAGTAGGAGGTGGGATAAACCCTAATGAAATGAAAGCCTAGATGTCGGTAACACATGTGCCATACCAAGGTCTAACTTGGTTCTGGCCTCTGCAATGTCCACCCAGTGTGCCGTCAGAAAACTGAAGTGTTTCTGGCCACAAGCACTTGTCCACGTGTTTGGTGGTTAAGTGGACCTTCCCAGTAGCTGTGTTGGTCAGGGCATGGGTGATGTTATGAGACACATACTTGTGTAAGGCGGGGATGGCACACTTGGAGAAATAGTGGTGGCTAGAGACCGAGTACTGATGGATCGCTGCCGCCATGAGGTTGCGGAAACCATCAATGTCCACAAAACTAAGCCCTTGACCACAAGGGCAACCAGTCTGGAAATGTGGCCATTTAGTGTTTGGGCCTGTGAGTTGGTGGCTTAGTATTTCCACTTGCGTTCAAAAGCCTTGGGAAGAGACAACTGAATGCTGCACTAGGACAAAGAAGTGGATGTGGTTGCGAATGTGCAATGACAGGTGCAGGATGGCAGGCATCATGCCAGTATCCTAGATAGGGGATTGCACATGACTTAGCACAGGGGAAGAGGCAGTGGTGTCACCGACAGAAAGTGATTGAGGACCTAGTCGGATACTTGGATGACATGTGCTTAAGCATGCTGGTGGGGGTCAGGCTGGTAGTGGTCTGGCCCCTGCTGAGGTTGGTATGGCACTGTACTTATTGTCTTCTACACTTTTTATAAAAAAGCGTCAGACTGGGGAATCCCTCCCCTCTGCACTGCTGTTGTTGTTGCCAGGTTGGGTGAGTGACTTCATCATCCACCACCTCATCTTCCACTTCCTCACTCTAGTTCTCCACCTGACTTATTGACTTAACATGACTTGTTGGCAACGGTGTCTCATCATCATCCACCTGTTGAGATAGTAATTGCCATTCCGCACCGTTGGCTTCTTCTGATTGTGGCTGCTCAAATATTTAGGCATCACCGCACATGATCTATTATGTCCCTTTTGAAATGTGCACAGTGAGAGGTCAAAATGAAGCCATAAATGGAAAGATAAACTTGTTTCCTACAACTCGCCATGTTGGAAAGAAGGAGGATCAGGGTTGTTGGAAGGTAGGAGGATCAGGGTGAGGATTATCTGGTCCAGATTCTTGGCTAGTGACACTGGACTGTGTGGAACACAGGGTTATGCTGCAAGTCAAATTGGAAGCATTATGTGCCATCCAACCCAGAACCTGCTCACGCTGTTCTAGCTTCAACATTTGTGTCCTGCAACCCCTTCCCTGCAATGTGGAACAGGAAACTAGGTCTAAATTATGCATGTGTTTGGTGTACTTCCGCAGCAGGACCAGTTTGCCCTGGCCCAGGGTCAAGGCCTCTGCATGCACCACATCAGTATGACATTCACTTCCCAGTACCTTACCGCTTTCCTTGCACATTTTAAATTATATACACAGCTAAGAGCGGTATTATTAGAGAATCGAGCATGGTGCCCAAGTACCAGGATACTTAGGCGGTCTTTGCACACTACGACATCGCAAGCCGATGCTGTGATGCCGAGCGCGATAGTCCCCGCCCCCGTTGCAGCTGCGATATCTTTGTGATAGCTGCCGTAGCGAATATTATCACTACGGCAGCTTCACATGCACTCACCTGCCGTGCGACGTCGCTGTGGCCGGCAAACCACCTCCTTATTAAGGGGGCGGATCGTACGGAGTCACTGCGACATCACACGGCAGGCGGCCAATAGGATCGGAGGGGCGGAGATGAGCCTCTGTCCTTCCGCATAGCAGACGGGAGCCGCAGTGACGCAGGTAGATGTTCCTCGCTCCTGCGACTTCACACAGAGTGAAGTGTGCTGCCGCAGGAGCGAGGAACAACATCGGACCATCGCGTCAGCGTAATTATGGAATTCGCTGACGCTACACCGATGATACGATTACGACGCTTTTGCGATCGTTAATCGTATCATCTAGGATTTACACACTACGATGTCGAGAGCGACGCAGGAAGTGCGTCACTTTGGACATGACCCCACCGACATCGCACCTGCGATGTCGTAGTGTGCAAAGCCCACCTTAAGCGAGTACTGAGCGTCTCGAGCACCAGGATGCTCGATCGAGTACCATGCAGTATTTTGGTTTACCATTTGATTTACAGTATATTCTTATGTCTCTCCTGAGGGGGATGGGTAAAAATTCCCCTAAATAACTCTGTCCTAAAAGCAGCTAAATGTTTGATAGCACTCCATTGGAAGAAAATTAATCTCCTCTTTTCAGGATTTGTTTAAGGGCCCATTTCACACGCACGTGTCTTTGGTACGTGTTAGGTCCATTCCTACACGTACCGGAGACACGGACACACGTACTCCAATGTTAATCAATGTATGGAGTTACACGTGCGTTATTCCATACGGTGCGTGTGTCTGTGTGCGTGATACGTTTGTTTGTCCGTAAAACACAGATGCATGTCAGTTTTCCTCACGGAACATGCAGATACGTACCCATTAAACTCAATGGGTCTTTGAGCACACATACGTGACACGGATGCATCTCCGTATGGTCAGTGTCCGTTTTGTGCTTTTTTGAAGCGATGTCGGTCAATCTTTTTTTTCTGTGTATGTCAGTCAATCTCCCTCAGTCCGTCGGTCAGTTTCTCCCCCTCTCTCATACTCACCGATCCCCGATCACCGGCGTGGCGCTGCACAGCTGTTAAAAAAGCTCTGGCGACTTTCACTATTTTGAAAATGCCGGCAGCTCATTATTCAATCTCGTATTCCCTGCTTTCCCCGCCCACCGGCGCCCATGATTGGTTGCAGTGAGACACGCCCCCACGCTGAGTGACAGCTGTCTCACTGCAACCAATCACAGCCTCCGGTGGGCGTGTCTATATTGAGCAGTAAAAAAAAAAAAAAAATTAAAAAACGACGTGCGGTCCCCCCCAATTTGGATACCAGCCAGGGTAAAGCCGCACGGCTAAAGGCAGGTATTCTCAGGATGGGGAGCTCCATGTTATGGGGAACCCAGCAGACTAACAATATCAACCAGCAGCCGCCGAGAATTGCCTCATCCATTAGATGCAACAGTCCCGGGACTCTACCCGACTCATCCCGAATTGCCCTGGTGCAGTGGCAATCGGGGTAATAAGGAGTTAATGGCAGCAACCCATAGCTGCCACTAAGTCCAAGATTAATCATGGCAGGAGTCTCCCTAAGACACCTTCCATGATTAACCTGTAAGTTAAAGTAAATAAACACAAACAACCAAAAAATCCTTTATTTTAAATAATAAACAATAACAAACACCCTCGTTCACCACTTTATTAAGCCCCAAAAACCCCTCCATGTCCGGTATAATCCACAGAGGTCCCGCGACGCTCTCAGCTCAGCTACATGAAGCTGACAAGAGCTGCAGTAGAACACCGCCGCTCCTGCCAGCACCACACAGCAACTGAAGTGAGTGGCGTGATCAGCGATGACGTCACTCGGGTTACTCGTGGCCACTGCTGGATCCTCCAACTGTGACAGCAAGTCGCACAAGTGACTGAAGTGAGCTGCGCGATCAGCGATGAAGTCACAGGTGAGTTGCGGTCTCGGGTGGAGGACTCCAGCTGGCCGCGGGTAGCCTGAGTGACAGCAGCGCTAATCGCGCAGCTCACTTCAGTCACTCAGGGGATTAGCGGTCACAAGTGAGTCCTTCACGGGTGACCGCTAATCAGTACGCGACACACAGACAGAGCCGCGGTATGACAATGAAGTCGAGTGAAGTTCACCCGAGTTCATTACCATCGCACGACGCTGTCTGCTGTCAGCGGGTATGTAGCAACGTCATTGTGCATCCCACACGGAACATTTCACACGGACAACAAACACGGACATTACACGTACGTATCTCACGCACACACGGACATTCCACACGCACACGGCTAGCATACGCCATCACATGGATGTCACACGTACCGGAGAAGTGGACATAAAATACGGAACACTGACCCGAAAAACGGAACGTAAGACACGCAAGTGCTTTTCACGTGCGTGTGAAGGGGGCCTAATAAAATATCTGATGTTAGGAGGATGGAATATTTGATGGCTACCCTAAGTGCAAGGCTTGATCCATTTTAGGCAAATTGGGCGCCTTGAGACTATTTTTGGCCTCAATATGATGAGTAATCTTTTCATACCCCTACCTTACCTCCATTTTCTTTGTGCGTTTGTATTTAGTCTATAGTTTGCCTTTGGCATTATTATAGTATTGATATGGTGGTATAACGTGAATAAGAAACAAATACGTTTTTCTTCTTAATATTACATCTGATATAAGATTAATCCTGTGTTATATTTGTGGCGCCCCTGACCTGGTCAGGCACCACTGTGTACTGCACCCATGCTGGGGACAGTACAATACAGGTAATCCAGAAGGCTGACCGAGGTGTGACTACACAGGCGCATAGTGATCAGGTCTCACACATGTACCTTTGAGAGGACCCCTGGGGATCCCAGGAGGGGGCGAAGCCTCCACCTCCACCCGAGGGGTGGAGGGGGCGAAGCCTCCATCTCCACTCAAGGGGTGTGGTAGAGAGCCTGGTTGCTAGGTGGCGTAGGCAGGCACAAGAGGGAAAAGAGGAAGGAGGAGGAGAAGTGGAGTCTGAAGCAGAGTGTGGAGGAGTGAGGAGCATGGAAGTGGAGCTCAGACAGGAGCAGCAGTGCAGGTCCCACGAGTGAGCCGGTTTAGTGTGCAGCTCAGGGAAAGCAGACGTGAGGAGCAGACCCTGGGGCTGTGGCAGTCTAACAGCGCCCGCGCAGTGACTACCGACGGGGGAGAACGGTCACCTTGGAGTGCTGCCCGAAATCCACACACAGCTAAAGAGAGAGCAACGGAGTGGAAAGTAAGGAGACTGTCAGGGAGAACCAGGCCCAAACGGGTAGCAGGTCCCAGTGCAGGGATAGATTCACCTTTCCTTTGCCAAACCTGCATGAGGGGGCACTTTACACCCCCAAGACAACACTACAGAGTCCGCAGCCACGTAGCCACAGTTAGGGCCCATAGTTCACAGGAGGCAAGCAGCCGGAGTGTCCTGGTCCAGGCTACAAGCAAACGGGCCAAAAAGAAGGGGAGAGAGGCACCAGCAACTTCCCTGGGCGACCCCAGCAGGGCTTCAAGCAGGGGTTACCCCAAAACGGAAAGGGCTAAGGAAGGCGAGTCGGTAGCCACCCTCATCAGTCAGCCTGAAGGACACCTGGTTCCAGCCTAGTTCATCCCAGCTACGCCCGGGTTACTCACCCTGCCATCAACAGTGAGTAAAACCCCTGAAAGACATTCTGCTTGTGTTGAGTTATTCTGCGCCTTGTGGTTCCACACACTTACACAGGGCCCTGGGGCTTGCCTCACTCTCAGGAGGCGATTACAACTGACTGCACCCACCATCAGCCCCAGGCACCCCTAACCTGCAGTGGCGGTCCCCACTGACCGCAATTCTGAGAGTGGCGTCACGACAATCCTAGATAGAAGATTCCCTACCTGTGACAGGATCCAGCTGCGTGGAGTCCCTGAAGGTAATGCACCGACACAATACTTGCGGGGCTTCACATCTGGCGTCACGAACAGGATAAGAACTAGACTTGTCCAGACAGGTGACCATGTGCCTGGGCGGTCCGCTTGAAAAATTGGAAGCGCCGCCATATTGCCACCATGGAAAGCGCGCTGAAAAACAACAGCAGCCCGCGCTGGGAGAAGTTACCGCCCACGAAGAGGTGTGGCTACCCAGAGATCCCCTGCAGAGTCCTGACCTCGCAAGTGATGAGAGCGGAGGCGTTCAGAGACGTCGGGAAGGAAAGGGAGCCAGAAGCCTGCTGTTAAAAGAAGGAGACGCAGAGGAAATGGCGTCTGGATGCAGAGACCCAGAGCCAGGCTCCGCTGCCTGGTGGTATCAAGAGCTTGCCCAGTTCTGCGACCAACTGGAGGCCAGGGTTATACGGCAGATCAGCGAGGGACGCACGGAGCTTCTGGAGATGGCTGCAGCGGTTCAGGCCTACGAGAGAAGAACCGCACGACGAGTGCCAGACCGAGCGGCGACGACTCAGACCCCGATGATGCTACCGATGGGTGAGTCCTGTATTGCCACTGCCAGCGCGAGTGCCCCGACCCCTGTTTCCACGCCCGCGGTCCCTGATGGGATGCCCGGCGCGGCGACGCTGAACCAGGCCGCAGCCACGCCAGGTGCGGCCCGCCAAGCCCAGGCCGCCGCAGCGATGCCCTGCCCGGCCCGCAAAGATCCGGCTGCCACCGCAACCCTCCTCCACGCCGCAGGTGCGACGCTGACCCAGGCCGCCGCCATGCTAGGCCCGGCCCGCCAAGACCCCACCGCAGCAGCGACGCTCGTCCGCGCCGCAAGTGAGGTGCTGAACCAGGCCGCAGCCACGTCAGGTGCGGCCCGCCAAGCCCAGATCGCTGCAGCGACGCCCAGTCCAGCCTGCACAGATCCCATCGCAGCTGCGACGCCAATTCAGGCCGCCGCAGCGATGCCCTGCCCGGCCCGCCAAGAACCGGCCACAGTAGCGATGCCCGCTAAGACTCCAGCTGCGACCCTGATTGGGACTGCGACAGCGACGCTGATCCAGGCCGCCGCCATGCCCGGCGCGGCCCGCCAAGACCAGGCCGCCGCCATGTCAGGCGCGGCCCGCCAAGACCAGGCCGCCGCCATGCAGGGCGCGGCCCGCCAAGACAAGACTGTACCACTATTTACCCCGGCCTGCAAGGCCAGAGCAGACACCGCTCCCCAGTCTAAGGAAGTCCCTGCTAGGAAGTCCCTGCTGGGAGAGGACCCCGAATACTGGAAGCTGAAGGCTGACCTAGAGGCCCAGTTCCCACAGGAGATGGTGGACCGGTATCTGCTCCCTCCGCACACCCCCAGGAGGATTCCGGCAATATCCACGCCAAAAAGTCCACTGCCCTGGCCGGCTGATGAACACCCATCCCCAGCGCTGCCACAACAGGAGTGCTCAGAAGAACTAAGGAGGAGAGGAGGACAGAAGGCTAAGGAGGAATCTGTGTAAAGCATGTAAAGTAAAGTAAAATACAGAAGTTAAAGTTTGAAGTTTTGCAACGTTTACATGTTCAAGAAATGTGCCCACATGAACTAATGTGAGAAACCCATGAACCTTAAGGCTATGAACTGGCTATAGCCACAAACTCTCGCAGTGCAAATAGTTACCCCAGAGGTACCACCACCAGAGCCAGCCTGTTTAGGGGCCTGGCTCGCCTGCAACCAGGGAGCATGCCTGTTTATGGGGCCTGGCTCTCCACCACAAACAGGGTACCTGGTCAGCACCAACTGTGGAGGCCGCCTCTACATCCTGCCAGAAGAGGCTGAAGGCACGGCTCCACCAGGCCAGGTATACCCTGAAACCACCAGACCATGAAAGCCGCCTCTACATCCTGCCAGAAGTGGCTGAAGGCGCGGCCAACGAGAGAGGGTTTAGGGTGGGTTAACGGACTTGTGGGTGGAGGGTGGTGATGTATGGTACCTGGTGGTTTTAAAACGTTTTACCATGTTTTAATGTTTTACGCATTTTAAAATGTTGTCTTGCAGCCCGAGGACGTGCTGGTGATAACTAAGGGGGAATGTGGCGCCCCTGACCTGGTCAGGCACCACTGTGTACTGCACCCATGCTGGGGACAGTACAATACAGGTAATCCAGAAGGCTGACCGAGGTGTGACTACACAGGCGCATAGTGATCAGGTCTCACACATGTACCTTTGAGAGGACCCCTGGGGATCCCAGGAGGGGGCGAAGCCTCCACCTCCACCCGAGGGGTGGAGGGGGCGAAGCCTCCATCTCCACTCAAGGGGTGTGGTAGAGAGCCTGGTTGCTAGGTGGCGTAGGCAGGCACAAGAGGGAAAAGAGGAAGGAGGAGGAGAAGTGGAGTCTGAAGCAGAGTGTGGAGGAGTGAGGAGCATGGAAGTGGAGCTCAGACAGGAGCAGCAGTGCAGGTCCCACGAGTGAGCCGGTTTAGTGTGCAGCTCAGGGAAAGCAGACGTGAGGAGCAGACCCTGGGGCTGTGGCAGTCTAACAGCATCCGCGCAGTGACTACCGACGGGGGAGAACGGTCACCTGGGAGTGCTGCCCGAAATCCACACACAGCTAAAGAGAGAGCAACGGAGTGGAAAGTAAGGAGACTGTCAGGGAGAACCAGGCCAAAACGGGTAGCAGGTCCCAGTGCAGGGATAGATTCACCTTTCCTTTGCCAAACCTGCATGAGGGGGCACTTTACACCCCCAAGACAACACTACAGAGTCCGCAGCCACGTAGCCACAGTTAGGGCCCATAGTTCACAGGAGGCAAGCAGCCGGAGTGTCCTGGTCCAGGCTACAAGCAAACGGGCCAAAAAGAAGGGGAGAGAGGCACCAGCAACTTCCCTGGGCGACCCCAGCAGGGCTTCAAGCAGGGGTTACCCCAAAACGGAAAGGGCTAAGGAAGGCGAGTCGGTAGCCACGCTCATCAGTCAGCCTGAAGGACACCTGGTTCCAGCCTAGTTCATCCCAGCTACGCCCGGGTTACTCACCCTGCCATCAACAGTGAGTAAAACCCCTGAAAGACATTCTGCTTGTGTTGAGTTATTCTGCGCCTTGTGGTTCCACACACTTACACAGGGCCTTGGGGCTTGCCTCACTCTCAGGAGGCGATTACAACTGACTGCACCCACCATCAGCCCCAGGCACCCCTAACCTGCAGTGGCGGTCCCCACTGACCGCAATTCTGAGAGTGGCGTCACGACAATCCTAGATAGAAGATTCCCTACCTGTGACAGGATCCAGCTGCGTGGAGTCCCTGAAGGTAATGCACCGACACAATACTTGCGGGGCTTCACATATTGCCATATCAACTTTGTGAATGTTTTATTTATTTTTTTTTTCTATGATTGTGATTTGTAAATCATTTAAAACTTCTAATAAAAACTACAGTTTAAAAAAAAAACCAAACATTGGATCTAAAAGAAAACTGAAAAAATAATTTAAAAATTGGGCTAGTCCTCAAGGGACAACTGACAAATCATTGAATTCTCAATGCAATACCTATAACCGTAAAGAATTCTTAATCTGTAGCTTTAATCAGGCTTTGAATGAGTTAACTGGGACAGGCAAGCCTCAGAACTGTGACGTCTGTTCATTGGGTGAGTTTTCTCTTCTGCATAGTACAGAGAACAGCTTTTTCTACAGAAGAGGACAATGAATATTATTTTGGAAATCCTTCTGTTGCTGCTCACCATCATCTTCTCCTACCTGGAGGCTCTGGTGAAGTTATTCATTCCCTCAAAGAGAAAATCAGTGAGTGGAGAAATCGTCCTGATCACCGGTGCTGGTCACGGCATAGGAAAGATAACTGCTACAGAGTTTGCTAAACTTCACACTGTCCTGGTGTTATGGGATATTAATAAGGTGAGTTATCAGCAGAGCTTTCATTTGTGATGCTACCATTTTAAAGCGAAGGGAGGCTTTAAGGGACCCATACAGGGACCATGTAAGTTTTCATATAATTGAGTCATTATTGTTCTGTGCCTTCATCACTATTATTATATGGGTAGACTTGGACTGGCCCCCCAGGGGTACAGGGGAATCCCCCGGTGGACCCCTGTGCTGGGGTGAGCCACTTACCCCCCCAATATGAACAGTATTTGACCCCATTACATTATCCACTATGTACCGAAAAAGCAGCATCTCATCACTCAACAAACTACCCAGTGCATTATTACATAGAAGTGCAGATAAATATGTGAATGAGGCTAATGTAATAATTGCATGTAGCTGAACAGTTGGGCCCCCAGAGTCCGTGTTCCTGGTGGGCCATTGGCAACTCAATCCAACACTGAAAGTTGGTAACTCAGCAGCGGGTATGTGTGGCTGCACACAGCTAAAGTGATAAAGCCGAGTAAAGGAGTTATCACATGAATCATTTTCACACCAAACACTATAAAAGGCTGTAAATAGCAGTTTTAAAGTAATTTACAATATTTCAACTAATCAAAAGAAATAATTTTAATTGTTAATTGCTTCTATGTGCCTAGAGTGCCTATGGGGCATAATCAGCATCCTATAGGCCTCAGGGTAACTTTTGAACTTAGAGGGTTACCTCCCCACTAGCTTGCGGCTTAAATATTGTTATATCAGGGACAAATGATACCAGCATTTATTACTATATATATACAGTTAGGTCCAGAAATATTTGGACAGTGACACAAGTTTTGTTATTTTAGCTGTTTACAAAAACATGTTCAGAAATACAATTATATATATATATATAATATGGGCTGAAAGTGCACACTCCCAGCTGCAATATGAGAGTTTTCACATCCAAATCGGAGAAAGGGTTTAGGAATCATAGCTCTGTAATGCATAGCCTCCTCTTTCTCAAGGGACCAAAAGTAATTGGACAAGGGACTCTAAGGGCTGCAATTAACTCTGAAGGCGTCTCCCTCGTTAACCTGTAATCAATGAAGTAGTTAAAAGGTCTGGGGTTGATTACAGGTGTGTGGTTTTGCATTTGGAAGCTGTTGCTGTGACCAGACAACATGCGGTCTAAGAAACTCTCAATTGAGGTGAAGCAGAAGATCCTGAGGCTGAAAAAAAAGAAAAAATCCATCAGAGAGATAGCAGACATGCTTGGAGTAGCAAAATCAACAGTCGGGTACATTCTGAGAAAAAAGGAATTGACTGGTGAGCTTGGGAACTCAAAAAGGCCTGGGCGTCCACGGATGACAACAGTGGTGGATGATCGCCGCATACTTTCTTTGGTGAAGAAGAACCCGTTCACAACATCAACTGAAGTCCAGAACACTCTCAGTGAAGTAGGTGTATCTATGGACAGACAAAGATCAAACTGTACCAGAATGATGGGAAGAAAAAAGTTTGGAGAAGAAAGGGAACGGCACATGATCCAAGGCACACCACATCCTCTGTAAAACATGGTGGAGGCAACGTGATGGCATGGGCATGCATGGCTTTCAATGGCACTGGGTCACTTGTGTTTATTGATGACATAACAGCAGACAAGAGTAGCCGGATGAATTCTGAAGTGTACCGGGATATACTTTCAGCCCAGATTCAGCCAAATGCCGCAAAGTTGATCGGACGGCGCTTCATAGTACAGATGGACAATGACCCCAAGCATACAGCCAAAGCTACCCAGGAGTTCATGAGTGCAAAAAAGTGGAACATTCTGCAATGGCCAAGTCAATCACCAGATCTTAACCCAATTGAGCATGCATTTCACTTGCTCAAATCCAGACTTAAGACGGAAAGACCCACAAACAAGCAAGACCTGAAGGCTGCGGCTGTAAAGGCCTGGCAAAGCATTAAGAAGGAGAAAACCCAGCGTTTGGTGATGTCCATGGGTTCCAGACTTAAGGCAGTGATTGCCTCCAAAGGATTCGCAACAAAATATTGAAAATAAAAATATTTTGTTTGGGTTTGGTTTATTTGTCCAATTACTTTTGACCTCCTAAAATGTGGAGTGTTTGTAAAGAAATGTGTACAATTCCTACAATTTCTATCAGATATTTTTGTTCAAACCTTCAAATTAAACGTTACAATCTGCACTTGAATTCTGTTGTAGAGATTTCATTTCAAATCCAATGTGGTGGCATGCAGAGCCCAACTCGCGAAAATTGTGTCACTGTTCAAATATTTCTGGACCTAACTGTATATATAATACACAGTCATATGAAAAAGTTTGGGCACCCCTATTAATGTTAACCTTTTTTCTTTATAACAACTTGGGTTTTTGCAACAGCTATTTCAGTTTCATATATCTAATAACTGATGGACTGAGTAATATTTCTGGATTGAAATGAGGTTTATTGTACTAACAGAAAATGTGCAATCCGCATTTAAACAAAATTTGACCGGTGCAAAAGTATGGGCACCCTTATCAATTTCTTGATTTGAACATGCCTAACTACTTTTTACTGACTTACTAAAGCACTAAATTGGTTTTGTTACCTCATTGAGCTTTGAACTTCATAGGCAGGTGTATCCAATCATAAGAAAAGGTATTTAAGGTGGCCACTTGCAAGTTGTTCTCCTATTTGAATCTCCTATGAAGAGTGGCATCATGGGCTCCTCAAAACAACTCTCAAATGATCTGAAAACAAAGATTATTCAACATAGTTGTTCAGGGGAAGGATACAAAAAGTTGTCTCAGAGATTTAAACTGTCAGTTTCCACTGTGAGGAACATAGTAAGGAAATGGAAGAACACAGGTACAGTTCTTGTTAAGCCCAGAGGTGGCAGGCCAAGAAAAATATCAGAAAGGCAGAGAAAAATGGTGAGAACAGTCCAGGACAATCCACAGACCACCTCCAAAGACCTGCAGCATCATCTTGCTGCAGATGGTGTCAATGTGCATCGGTCAACAATACAGCGCACGTTGCACAAGGAGAAGCTGTATGGGAGAGTGATGCCAAAGAAGCCATTTCTGCAAGCACGCCACAAACTGAGTCGCCTGAGGTATGCAAAAGCACATTTAGACAAGCCAGTTACATTTTGGAAGAAGGTCCTGTGGACTGATGAAACAAAGATTGAGTTGTTTGGTCATACAAAAAGGCGTTATGCATGGAGGCAAAAAAACACGGCATTCCAAGAATAGCACTTGCTACCCACAGTAAAATTTGGTGCAGGTTCCATCATGCTTTGGGGCTGTGTGGCCAATGCTGGCACCGGGAATCTTGTTAAAGTTGAGGGTCGCATGGATTCAACTCAGTATCAGCAGATTCTTGACAATAATGTGCAAGAATCAGTGACGAAGTTGAAGTTACGCAGGGGATGGATATTTCAGCAAGACAATGATCCAAAACACCACTCCAAATCTACTCAGGCATTCATGCAGAGGAACAATTACAATGTTCTGGAATGGCCATCCCAGTCCCCAGACCTGAATATCATTGAAAATCTGTGGGATAATTTGAAGCGTGCTGTCCATGCTCGGCGACCATCAAACTTAACTGAACTGGAATTGTTTTGTAAACAGGAATGGTCAAATATACCTTCATCCAGGATCCAGGAACTCATTAAAAGCTACAGGAAGCGACTAGAGGCTGTTATTTTTGCAAAAGGAGCATACTTTTGCACCGGTCAAATTTTGTTTAAATGCGGATTGCACATTTTCTGTTAGTACAATAAACCTCATTTCAATCCAGAAATATTACTGAGTCCATCAGTTATTAGATATATGAAACTGAAATAGCTGTTGCAAAAACCCAAATTGTTATAAAGAAAAAAGGTTAACATTAATAGGGGTGCCCAAACTTTTTCATATGACTGTGTGTGTGTGTGTGTATATATATATATATATATATATATATATATATATATATATATATATATATATATATATATATATATATATATATATATATATATATATGTATGTATATATATATATATATATATATATATATATATATATATATATATATATATATATATATATATATATATATATATATAATATATATATATATATATATTATTGAAACCCTTTGGAATGTAATCAAGAGGAAGATGGATGGTCACAAGCCATCAAACTAAGAAGAATTGCTTACATTTTTGCACCAGGAGTGGCATAAGGTCACCCAAAAGCAGTGTGAAAGACTGGTGGAAAGCATGCCAAGACGCATGAAAGCTGTAATTAAAAATTATGATTTATACCACAAAATATTGATTTCTGAATCTTCCTGAGGTAAAACATTATTAGTATTGTTGTTTATAAATGATTATGAAGTTTTCTTTGCAATATTTGAGGTCTGAAAGCAATACATTTTTTTTTGTAATTGTGACCATTTCTCATTTTCAGAAAATAAATATAAAATTTATTGCTCGGAATTTTGGAGACATGTTTTCAGTAGCTTATAGAATAAAAGAACAAGTTATACTTTACTCAAAAATATACCTATAAAGAGAAAAATCTGAAAAACTGACAATTTGGAAGTGGCCTCTCCATTTTTGCCAGAGCTGCATATAGTATATATATATATATATATATATATATATATATATATATATATATATATATATATATATATATATATATATTATTACAGTACAGACCAAACGTTTGGACACATCTTCTCATTCAAAGAGTTTTCTTTATTTGCATGACTCTAAAAATTGTAGATTCACATTGAAGGCATCAAAACTATGAATGAAAAACATGTGGAATGAAATACTTAAAGTGTGAAACTGACAATAGGTCTTATATTCTAGGTTCTTCAAAGTAGCCACCTTTTGCTTTGATTATTGCTTTGCACACTCTTGGCATTCTCTTGATGAGCTTCAAGAGGTAGTCACCGGAAATGGTTTTACAACAGTCTTGAAGGAGTTCCCAGAAATGCTTAGCACTTGTTGGCCCTTTTGCCTTCACTCTGCGGTCCAGCTCACCCCAAACCATCTCGATTGGGTTCAGGTCTGGTGACTGTGGAGGCCAGGTCATCTGGCGTAGCACCCCATCACTCTCATTCTTAGTCAAATAGCCCTTACATAGCCTGGAGGTGTGTTTGGGGTCATTGTCCTGTTGAAAAATAAATAATGGTCTAACTAAGCACAAACCAGATGGAATAGCATGTCGCCTCAAGATGCTGTGGTAGCCATGCTGGTTCAGTATGCCTTCAATTTTGAATAAATCCCCAACAGTGTCACCAGCAAAGCACCCCCACACCGTCACACCTCCTCCTCCATGTTTCACGGTGGGAACCAGGCATGTAGAGTCCATCCGTTCACCTTTTTCTACAAAGACACAGTGGTTGGATCCAAAGATCTCAAATTTGGACTCATCAGACCAAAGCACAGATTTCCACTGGTCTAATGTCCATTCCTTGTGTTCTTTAGCCCAAACAAGTCTCTTTTGCTTGTTGTTTGTCCTTAGCAGTGGTTTCCTAGCAGCTATTTTACCATGAAGGCCTGCTGCCCAAAGTCTCCTCTTAAACTGTTCTAGAGATGAGAAGGTGTGTCCAAACTTTTGGTCTGTATTGTATATACTGTGTGTGCATATATATATATATACTGCCCCCAGTCCCACGTTGCTGGCGTCTGTGTACAGTACAAACGGCTGGCTGTAGTCAGGGTAGGCCAGAATTTCTTCTCCCGTGAGAGCCCCTTTCAGCCGCACAAAAGATGTTTCTATTTGGCTGTTCCATTCAAATGGAGGGCTTTGCTCCTTAGCCTTCTTTGGCTGGCCCACCAGGAGAACTTGAAGAGGTGCTGCTATCTTGGTGAAACCATCAATGAATCTTCGGTAGTAGCCCACCAGCCCAAGGAACTGCCGCACCTCCTTTACCGTGGCGGGTCTTGGCCAGTCCTTGATTACGGTGACTTTATCCGGATCAGGTGCCACACCTTCTGCGCTGACCACATGACCCAGGTACTGTACCTTTGGCTTCAAGAGGTGACATTTGGACAGCTTTATCTTCAGGCCATACTCCGACAAGGACTCAAACACTTCTGCTAAGTGCCTCAGGTGGTCTTCGTAGGTCTTGGAGTAGACTATGATGTCATCCAGGTACAATAGCACGGTTTCAAAGTTGTGATGGCCCAAGCAGCACTCCATCAATCTCTGAAATGTCCCTGGGGCGTTGCAGAGCCCGAACGGCATACAATTGAACTCGCAGAGACCCATTGGTGTCGTGAATGCAGTCTTCTCCTTGTCCGCCTCTGCCATGGGAACCTGCCAATACCCACTGGTGAGATCCAGGGTGGAGAAATAATTAGCTGATTTTAAGGCTGTTAATGACTCTTCTATTCTGGGTAGTGGATAAGCATCTTTATGTGTAATGCGGTTAATTTGTCTGTAATCTACGCACATTCTCATTGTACCATCTTTTTTCTTTACGAGCACTAGTGGAGCTGCCCAGGGGCTACAACTATCTCTGATAACCCCAGCCTCCTTCATTTCCCATAACATTTCTTTGGCACGCTGATACTGCGCTGGGGGTACAGGGCGGTATCTCTCTTTAATGGGATGATGATCACCCGTGGGGATTTGATGTTTAACCCCTTTTACCTGCCCAAAATCTAGGGGGTGTTTGCTGAAGACCCGCTCGTACTCCTGTACCACCTAGTAAACCCCATGCTTTTGGTGTGAGGGGTGGAGTCGGTGCCCACATGTAATTTTTGGCACCAGTCTTCCAGCTGTCCCTTGGAGCCATTGTCTTCCGCCTGGCCGGACGGGATCAAGGGTTCCACTGCTTTGATGGTATTGTAACTGACAGCGTACAGTTTTGCTACAGTGGCGTACCAGGGCAATTTGGCTTCCTCCTCCCCACAATTCATGACGCGGACTGGCACTCTTCCCTTGCGGACGTCTGCTACCCCTCTGGCTATCAGGACTCCAGGCCTACTTTCTGAATACACAGGTTCCACCAGGGCCTGGTAATCTTGACCCTTGAGGCCTATTGCTCTATTGCTACCCGACACCATATCAACATTTCCCTTTTTGGGGGAATTGCAATGGGGAGAGGGTCACTTACCCTTACACTGCCAATTTCTACTCCGGCCAGCTCTACCTGCTGCCTCCTCATCAGGGCTCTGATCTCCCTCTGTAGGGCACGCTGCTGCCCGGAGCTGGCACTTTCAGACGCCTGCTGCAACAAAATTATCACTTTGGCAAGACAATTTTCCATCACATTTGTACCAATGGTTAGCAGTGGGTTAGATTCTTTGCGATCAATATCTACAATTATCATCCCCTGACATGGCAATTCTACCCGCCCCACTTTAATGTTTACTTCCTTATACCCAATTTGAGGCAAGGGCTGACCATTACTGGCCACAATTGTTAAATCATCATCTGGGCCATGGTCAATGTCTGAATCAGCCCAATATCTTTTGTACAATTTATAAGGGATGGTTGTTACCTGGGACCCCGTATCCAGGAGGGTATTCAAAGGGATCCCATCCAGTACAATAGGAAGGACCGGTTGTCCTCCCACATACTTGCTGCGGCTGGGGGTTGAGCCGGGCTTCCTTACACCTGGGGGTTGGCTCCTGGCCCCAGGCTCGGCCCATTTAAAGGACAGTGTCTTGCAATGTGGCCCGCCTGGCTGCAGTGGCGGCAGATCGGTTGTCCAGTTGAATCATACTGGTCTGTGTCTTTTCCTCGGGTCGGCAGAATCCTCCTCTGTCGCATCCATGGGACGTCATCTGGGCTGGAGGCCAACTCGATTCTTGCAGGCAATGGGTCACTTGTAGAGACTGCATGGTCTTGGCAAGTGCAGCTACAGTCTTGGTCAGCTCCTGGACCTGCTGTCTGAGCTCTGCAGCGGGATCCTTATCCAGGGTCTGCGCCTCAGCCCCTGCAGAGGCTCGTGTCGCAGGCACCACCCCTGGGTACGTGATAGCAAAAGGCCGGAGGGGTACTGTGTCATTCGGTGTAGATTCTCTCAGTACCTGGATGGCCTGGTCCTTAAACTTTGCAAAGTCCAGAGCAGGGTTCTGCAGGACCATGATACGCAGCTGTGTCCTCTGGGCATCTGACAGGAGCCCCTCTATGAACTGCTCAGTTAGGAGTTTGTCTTCTTCACGTACACTCTCTGGGTCCACCTGTTTAATTGCTTTCAGGGCCTCCTGCAGGTTTAAGGCATAGTCCCTTATGCTGTCTGTGGCCCGTTGTTTGCACCCAAAGAATCTCATTTTTATTTCTGCTGCGGTGCGGGTGTCAAAAGTACTCTTTAACTTGGCCAGTATCTGGGTTACTGTCCCTTTATCTGTATCAGGCCAGGACTTCACTTCACGCTGGGCCGCGCCGGCTAGCTGCCCCATTAGTATGCCCACCTTCTGGCTCTCAGTCAGAGGATACACTCTAAACAAGCTGTGCAGCCTTTCTCTGAAGTCGCTCAAGGTATGTGACTCCCCGGAGTACTGCGGCAGCCATTCTGCTCCTGGAATGTACAGCATTGTGATCGGCATTACCGACGCTACAGCGGGGGCTGGGGCGACAGCGACTGGGATTACATTGGCCGGTGCTGCTGCGTCTTGAGCTATCACAGCCACCTGTTCTCCCTCTGAATCGGACATCTTCCTCCCCCTTAGTGGACCTTACCAGGCTCCGCTTTCTTTTCAAATTCCCTTCTGGGTCGCGCGGGGTTAACGGCGCTCTGCTCTGATGGCGCGCTCTCTTCACGCTCTTTTTCGGGCACGCCCCCCTTCATCCTGCGCTCAGCTAGGCTAATGGCGGCGGCAGTTTTCAAACAGTAACACAGTCTTTTAAGCACAGTTTCTGCAGGTGCACAGTACCTGGTGGGACCGGGCACGAAATCCTGTTCACAGCGCCAAAGTTGACTCGCCCACCCCGGGGCTATGGGACACCCGGTGCCGGGCCGGACTAGTCCGGGGGTCGTCAGTGGTGGCGGAGCCCGACTCCGTGACCCTGGTGGGTGTCAATTAAAGTGCATATTTGTCGTGACGCCACCTGCGGTTTGCGGCTATTAAGCCGCCACTGCTGTATAGGGCCTCCGGGGTGATGGAATGGCAGCAATGGTGGTACTGCTCCCCACAGGTGGAGCTGGACCCCGGGGCACAGTTGGTGCTTGTATGTGTCTATGCAGTTGAGGTGTAGTGCAGGGCCGACAGGCGGTGAAAGGACCGGACACAAACAACAGTCTCTTTACCTTCTCCTCTTTTACTTTGCAAACGGTTAGTCCTGGGAGACCGTTACAGGTGGTTGAGGGCTCCGGCCGGCCTGGGAGTAACTGAGGTATCTTTTGACCAGATGAGTATGAGGCCTACTCCTGTTCTTTCTTTACTGTTATAGGACCCTGCTCTCTGGATTAGCAATGGCCCTCTTGCTGCTGGGACCGGTGGTACGTCCCTCTCCCTGTGTGGTAGGCTGCGCAGGCCCTCTCTGGTGCTTCTCTGCTGGAGTCCACACCGGGCCCTGGTGATGCAGCTGTACCTTCGGGCTGTTTATGGGCCAGGTGTTTGCAGCTCTCCTGCCCTTCGGATTCGGCTACCAAGGAATATTTTAGGCCCTGGTGGCCACAGAGTCCGATGTCCGAGTCTCTTCTGTGCCTCTCTGCTCTTCCTGCTTCACTGGGCCAAGCTATTCCAGCTCCAGGCCCCAGTCCGCAGGACAGCACTACTCTGCGTCTGCTCTCTCTGCTTTCTTTCCACAGACTGAACACTAACCCCTCCCTCAGGTCAGACTTAAGGAATGCTCCCTGGAACTCCAGGTTCAGAGCTCCCCCTGCTGGCCTGAGGGAGAAACTGCGTTGGATGTTAAACTTACTGGCCAATAGACCTCCCAATTACCTCCAGGCTCAGCATTAACCCTTTGGAGGGGCAATGCTGTTGTGGCGACTAGGTCCTGGGGCGCCACACATACATACCAAATTTCAGCCAAATCTGTAAACTAGGTCAGTCTGCACACGGCTTCAAACACCTTAGGTTATTTCATGGCCAGCTTGTACATTAAATAAATTGAGTGTTACATCTTCATTGTCCATATCTACAGTTTGCGCTGTCACAAGCTCAGTCACAGGCAGCAGCGATGCAGTTACTTACTACAGTTTCTTACATTGCTGCCCCCTTTGAATATGTCTTGGATACTGGGTGATAGACACTGTGGGGGTGGGAGATGTGAGTGCAGCGCCGGCAATCTTCTTCTAACTCCACAGCCGCTGTAGCTTCTAACTGTGATAGAAGGCATTGTAAGGGGGCAGAGTTAGTAGCAGTGAGTGACAGCAGGGAGAGGGGGGCTCAGATTTATGTGCTTTGGCCTAGGGCGTAGAAATGTGTGAATCCAGCCCTGTCCAGCTAGATAGGCCAATACATCTCGCATGGAAGCAATCCATTGATACTATTGAGAGGCCAGATCCATGTATAGAGATTAAAGTGTGATGGTCAGGGTTTCTCTAGAATCATCCAGATAGATTTGTTAGCACCAATGCTGTCTAAGGCATCCTTAATGGCGACTAACATACATTACAGCTACATTTCAACATATTAAAAGAGTGTGTGACCCATAAATTGGTGACATAAGTCACAAGATACCTAAAGCTGATAGACTTCTTGCCTCTATAATATCAAGGTCTCAGCAACATAAGAGTCACAACACACGACCATTACAACACATACTAGGCCATACTAGATCATTTTTTAAGAGCAACTGTGCTTTTGAAAATCTGCAGGTAATTAAATACACAACAGGTACATGAAAATCCTTGAATAGGCTGCTGTTTATGGCAGTCTCTGGACCATGAATGGACTCTAGACAGCAGATTATTGCAAAACACCCAGGGTTTGTTATATTATAACAGATAAGATGAGAGGTCAATCAATGGGAATTTGAACTCCTGAATCTTCCTCGCTGTATTCTCGAAACACTCCTGTTTGTCAAGTTATGGGTGCTGCTGATAATTATATTATATAGGTCAACTGTGTTAACTTATACAGAAGAAAGATTCTTAATATGCAGGTGCACAAAAAAGGCTAAAGCTACTGCAAATAAGGGTGTGTGTTTTCTTGGGACATATATCTATAATGAACTTTAATAGTATACAAACACAATTGCTTGTATATGGGGTAATTGACATACATAAGACAATGATACACATCATGTACGTTCTTGTTAGTTATCAGAAACATTGTCAAGCTTATAAAGCATGCAAATAAAGTGTTCTGCATCACTTGGTAAAGCCATAGCACTGAATATCTTCCAATGAGATAATCTTTTTATAAGACTTGGAATCTTTATATGTTGGAAATGCTCTGAACAATAAATCATGAAATATGGGTTCCAAACACACTAGATCTGTCATTTTGGAAGGTTTCTTTTCAACACTAAATTGGATCGGTCATCAGAAACGTAATAAAAACTGCACATACTATTAAATAGATATCTTTACCCAGATGAGGCTGATGCATTTACTTTTAAAATACACGTGAGAATGATTGTATAATTCTACTATTAAGATGAGCATTTTTAGTGGTCAGCTACAGAATAAAATAGCTCATGAGTCCAAGTGTATTCAGTCACGACCTGACTAACAGCTGCAGCTTGTATTGAGCTGTGTGAGATCTCAGCGGGGAGGAGCAACACTGAGGAACTGTGAATTAGAAGAGGTTGAGCGGAGAAGTAAAATTTTATAATAGATTATGCAGCCATTCTAAGGCCTCTTTCACATGTCCGTGAAAAACCACGCACGTTTTTCACAGACATGTCAGAGGTGCGTTTTGCCCTCCGTGAGCCGTGTTTATGGGCTACGTGTGTTCTCCGTGATAACACACGGAGAACGGGAACTTTCTGCTCACCTGTCCCTGGCGTCGCTGTCTGTGGTGCTGATCTTCGGTCTCCGGTCCTGCTGACTACCCGCTGCTGCTGCTTCCGGCCGCAGTGAAGTGAATATTCAATGAGCATAATGAGCGGTGGTCAGAAGCAAGTGACAGCAGTGGCAGAGACAGGTGGGCTGGAGAAGTTGAGTAAAGTTTTTTTTTTTTTTTTCCTCACAGACACATGTCTTCTCTCCGGTGCGTGTCACACGGAACACATCTGTATGGTCCGTGTGTGTTACGTGTGACACGTTTTGCGTTCCGTGTGATGGCATATAAAGTCCATCCGTTCACCTTTTCTACAAAGACACGGTGGTTGGGTCCAAAGATCTCAAATTTGGACTCATCAGACCAAAGCACAGATTTCCACTGGTCTAACGTCCATTCCTTGTTATCTTTAGCCCAAACAAGTCTCTTCTGCTTGTGTCCTATCCTTAGCAGTGGTTTCCTAGCAGCTAATTTACCATGTAGACCTGCTGCCCAAAGTCTCCGCTTAACAGTTGTTCTAGAGATGAGAAGGTGTGTCCAAACTTTTGGTCTGTACTGTATGTGTGTGTATGTATATGTATATATATATATATATATATATGTATATGTATATGTATATATATATATATATATATATATATATATATATATATATATATATATATATATATATATATATATTATTGAAACCCTTTGGAATGTAATCAAGAGGAAGATGGATGGTCACAAGCCATCAAACTAAGAAGAATTGCTTATATATATACACATGTATATATACATATGTTGTGATTTGGCCTCTGGACGTCGCTATTTTTTATATAAAATATGAAACAACTGAGATGCAATTGAAGTGTAGACTTTGAGGTTTAAATTTAAAGAGGTTGAACAAAAAAATCCTATGAAAAGTTTAGGAATTGGGGCCATTTTTCTACTAACACTCCTCATTTCACGGGAGCAAAATTATATCGACAACTGTACTTTACCATAAATAAACTGTTCATTTATAATACATTGTAGAGAATCCTTTGCAGGGAATCAGAGATTGAAGAAGAAAGGAGATGGCACTCATCATATAGAAATCTTCGTTTATTGATTAAAAATAGACATCAAAAAGCAGGGAGGGATATCAGAGATGATGGTGGCCGTTTCGCGCTCACGGGCACTTCGTCTGGTCCAGACTGGACTGTCTTCTTATAGGCTGAACCTTTGCAGAGAATGACTGCCTGAAGTCTGGAAGTCTTTATAAATTCTTACCTTTTTGTATGCAAATGTTTTTTTATGGTCACGGGGGCGGGCTGTCTTGCGTCCGTTTTCGCCCTCCTGCCGCTGTATGCTGTCCCCCATTGCTCATTTACATACACGAGGATGCCCTCCTCATGTAACTGTCCTCCCGAGGTCTCGCGCACTCTCGCGGGACTGAGCACTGTGGAAAGTGTGAACGCTGATGAGGTGATTGCAGAGGCGCGAGATTATGGGTGGCGTTGGATTGTCATCAGCAGCGTCATCCAAGTACCCGCCCATAATCTCGTGCCCGCGCTTTTACCTTTGCCTCCACTGTTATGCGCAAGTGCTGGCCATATGAACCCACACCCACGTCACTTATTACCGCAGGCACTGGTAATCTCGCGCCTGCACAATCACCTCATTAGCGTTCACACTTTGCACAGTGCTCAGTCCCGCGAGAGTGGCACTGGGCATGCGCGAGACCTCGGGAGGACAGTTACATGAGGAGGGCGTCCTCGTGTATGTAAATGAGCAATGGGGGACGACATTCAGCGGCAGGAGGGCGAAAACGGACGCAAGACAGCCCGCCCCCGTGACCATAAAAAAACATTTGCACACAAAAAGGTAAGAATTTATAAAGTATTTATTTAAGCCTCAAAGGGGGCACAATAGCAACAGGAACCTTTCTAGAATGCAGCCCAGGAGCTGCAGAAGGGGAATCTTTTAGTTTTATTGCGAAATGTCTGCTGGCAGGTTCGTTTTAACGTACAGTTAGGTCCAGAAATATTTGGACAGTGACACAAGTTTTGTTATTTTAGCTGTTTACAAAAACATGTTCAGAAATACAATTATATATATAATATGGGCTGAAAGTGCACACTCCCAGCTGCAATATGAGAGTCTTCACATCCAAATCGGAGAAAGGGTTTAGGAATCATAGCTCTGTAATGCATAGCCTCCTCTTTTTCAAGGGACCAAAAGTAATTGGACAAGGGACTCTAAGGGCTGCAATTAACTCTGAAGGCGTCTCCCTCGTTAACCTGTAATCAATGAAGTAGTTAAAAGGTCTGGGGTTGATTACAGGTGTGTGGTTTTGCATTTGGAAGCTGTTGCTGTGACCAGACAACATGCGGTCTAAGGAACTCTCAATTGAGGTGAAGCAGAACATCCTGAGGCTGAAAAAAAAGAAAAAATCCATCAGAGAGATAGCAGACATGCTTGGAGTAGCAAAATCAACAGTCGGGTACATTCTGAGAAAAAAGGAATTGACTGGTGAGCTTGGGAACTCAAAAAGGCCTGGGCGTCCACGGATGACAACAGTGGTGGATGATCGCCGCATACTTTCTTTGGTGAAGAAGAACCCGTTCACAACATCAACTGAAGTCCAGAACACTCTCAGTGAAGTAGGTGTATCTGTCTCTAAGTCAACAGTAAAGAGAAGACTCCATGAAAGTAAATACAAAGGGTTCACATCTAGATGCAAACCATTCATCAATTCCAAAAATAGACAGGCCAGAGTTAAATTTGCTGAAAAACACCTCATGAAGCCAGCTCAGTTCTGGAAAAGTATTCCATGGACAGATGAGACAAAGATCAACGTGTACCAGAATGATGGGAAGAAAAAAGTTTGGAGAAGAAAGGGAACGGCACATGATCCAAGGCACACCACATCCTCTGTAAAACATGGTGGAGGCAACGTGATGGCATGGGCATGTATGGCTTTCAATGGCACTGGGTCACTTGTGTTTATTGATGACATAACAGCAGACAAGAGTAGCCGGATGAATTCTGAAGTGTACCGGGATATACTTTCAGCCCAGATTCAGCCAAATGCCGCAAAGTTGATCGGACGGCGCTTCATAGTACAGATGGACAATGACCCCAAGCATACAGCCAAAGCTACCCAGGAGTTCATGAGTGCAAAAAAGTGGAACATTCTGCAATGGCCAAGTCAATCACCAGATCTTAACCCAATTGAGCATGCATTTCACTTGCTCAAATCCAGACTTAAGACGGAAAGACCCACAAACAAGCAAGACCTGAAGGCTGCGGCTGTAAAGGCCTGGCAAAGCATTAAGAAGGAGGAAACCCAGCGTTTGGTGATGTCCATGGGTTCAAGACTTAAGGCAGTGATTGCCTCCAAAGGATTCGCAACAAAATATTGAAAATAAAAATATTTTGTTTGGGTTTGGTTTATTTGTCCAATTACTTTTGACCTCCTAAAATGTGGAGTGTTTGTAAAGAAATGTGTACAATTCCTACAATTTCTATCAGATATTTTTGTTCAAACCTTCAAATTAAACGTTACAATCTGCACTTGAATTCTGTTGTAGAGGTTTCATTTCAAATCCAATGTGGTGGCATGCAGAGCCCAACTCGCGAAAATTGTGTCACTGTCCAAATATTTCTGGACCTAACTGTATGTACATACCCTAATACCTTAAGAACTCTGAATTTATGACAGCTTTCAGTCTTTTTGGGTAGGATCTATCACCATGGCACATCTAGAATTGGCAATGTTTGCCCACTCTCCCTTGTAGTAGCACTCCAAATATGGAAGATTAATTTGTTCATCTTCACCTTTTTAGCATAGACCTGATGATTTTGTTGCAAAAATGACTGATATTTAGAACTGTTCATAACTGAATAAAGCCACAGTTCCAGCTCCTGAAAAACAATTCCAAAAGTAGAATGCTACCTCCACCATGCTTTACTGTGGGTATGATGTTTCTTTGGTTATGCACAGTATTGGTCTTGTGCCAAATACACATTTTTAAATTATAGTCAATACACACAGCACATATATACACACATACAGTGCGTTGTGAAAGTATTTGGCTCCCTTGAATTTTTCAACCTTTTCCCATATTTCAGGCTTCAAACATAAAGATAAAATTTTTAATTCTATGGTGAAGAATCAACAAAAAGTCGGACACAATTGTGAAGTTGAACGAAATTTATTGCTTATTTTAAACTTTTTGAAAAAATAAATAACTAAAAAGTGGGGCGTGCAATATTATTCGTCCCCTTTACTTTCAGTGCAGCAAACTCACTCCAGAGGTTCATTGAGGATCTCTGAATGATCCAATGTTGTCCTAAATGACTGATAATGATAAATATAAGCCACTTGTGTGTAATGAAGTCTCCGTATAAATGCACCTGCACTGTGATAGTCTCAGGGTTCTGTTTAAAGTGCAGATAGCATCATGAAGACCAAGGAACACAACAGGCAGGCCCGTGATACTGTTGTGAAGTTTAAAGCTGGATTTGGTTACAAAAAGATTTCCAAAACTTTGAACACCTTTGAAATTGTTCCAGGAAATGAAGCATTTCTCCCACAACATTATTGCAATTACACATGTTTTGTCATACACGTTTATTTCCTTTGTATGTGTTGGAACACAAAAAAACTGAGAAACGTTTCTCTCCAGATTTCCCTCTTTTCAGTCTTCAGAAGCACATCCTGACATGGTGCCCTTAAAAATAAAAGTATCATTATACTGCCCCAGAAATATAAATATGTCTTATGCTGTGTCCTTGAATAAATTGACTCATCACGGTGCTTCTTGCACAAAATATCTCCCCACACACTGCCCTCCACCATAATATATGACCCCACACACTGCCCCTCTCCAAAATGTCTCCCACACAGTGTTCTTTTCCATAATGTATCACACACTGCCCCTCTCCATAATGTCCCCCACACAGTGCCCCTCTCCATAGTGTAGCTCCCATTCTCATACAGAAAAGAGGGATAAGTAAAATCCATTTTGTATTCTATATGCCATGTGAGTGCTATGTGAGACTAGCCTCCATATGAAATGCTTATGCTATTCATTTGCAATGTGTTTTTTCTCAGCAGCTATTATTCTACAATCATTTACAGCACCATTTACTGTGTTTTTTGCCATAGAATGGTAATGTATCTGGAAAAAGATGGACAGCATAGTCTCTGTGCTGTCCGTTTATTTTCTTGCACCCATAGACTTGCATTGGTAAGTCTTGTCCGATTTACGTGGCTGACTTGAATGAATGCACGCCATCCAATTTAAGTTGCCAATTGCAGCATACTGCAAATTTTTTCTTGAGGAACTGCATGAGAATAAATACGTTGATTGGCACTACCCCATGGACTAAAGGGGGCTTTACACGCTGCGATATCGTTAATGCGAAGTCGTTGGGGTCACGGAATTTGTGACGCACATCCGGCCGCATTAGCGATGACATTGCGTCTGCCGTTATCAGCACAAACACGTATGTGCTCTGAATCAGCCACAAATCTCTTCACAGTATGATGATCATGCTTAAGTTTTCGTGAAATATCTAATGTTTTTATCCCTTGTCCAAGGCATTGCACTATTTGATGCTTTTCGTCAGCAGAGAGATCCTTTTCCTTTCCCATGTTACTTCAAAAACTATGGCCTGCTTAATATTGTAGAAAATCCAATTTTCCTTTTATTGGGCTCACCTGGCAAACTAATTATCACAGGTATCTGAGAATGATTTCAGTGATCCAAAGAACCCTGAGACACAATACCATCAATGAGTTGCATTGGAAAAAAAAAATTAATAATCGCTGACACTTAAATCCAATTTGCATAATAATTTGGAACATGGTGTAATCATATTGTTAGTATTTGCTATTGAGTAATGGAAATTTGCTTCTTTTCTTGACAGAATGGTGTTGAGGAAACTGCTGCACAATGCAGGAAACTTGGAGCCAAAGTATATACATATCTGGTGGACTGCAGCAAACGTGAGGAGATCGGTCAAGCTGCTGATAAGGTGCCTGCAGCTAAATATTATTTACTTACCATGGTCATTGACTGAAGCATTTTTATTTCTTTAATGCCGCGTGCACACATTGAGTATTTAGTGACTTTTTTACCTCAGTATTTGTAAGCCAAAAGCAGGAGTGGGTAATAATTCAGAAGTGGTGCCCGTGTTTGTATTGTACTTTTCCTCTGACTGTCCCACTCCTGGTTTTAGCTCACAAATCCTGAGGTAAAAAACTCACCAAATACTCACCATGTGCACGTGGCCTTACAAATACTGAGGTAAAAAAATCACCGAATACTCACCGTGTGCACGTGGCCTTACAAATACTGAGATGAAAAACTCACCGAATACTGAACATGGCCTAAGAAGGAGCTGCCATTTTTCATAAGTATACAATATTTCGCCTAGTGTATATGTCGATGTTCACCTGAAACTGACAGCCTTCAATTATTTAGTTACAAAAAGGAAATAGGGGGCCATATTTCATGACACAAAGGCGCAAGAGCAACAGCAAAAAACCCCAACAGATTAAGGAAAACAGCGGCATTTACACAAGGCAAAAAAATAAAAAAAAATTTTGACAGTGACAAATCCTAGATCCTTTTTAAATTGTAATGCCTAAAAAAAAGGGACTGGGTAAAGCTGAAAAGAAACAGCTCTGATCAGAAGAAGCGATCAGACTGTGCAGCCATGAAGTCTGCTAGGGGGACTAGTAAAATCATTAAAAATTGTAAAAAGAAATAGTTTTAAAAAATCTGAAAAAAATCCTAAAAGTTCAAGTCACTTCCCTTTTGCCCCATTGAAAATAAAACAGTAATAAAAAATATACACATATTTGGTGTTGCCTCTGTCAGAAATTTCTATCAAAATATAAAATAAATTAATCTGATCGGTACATAACGTAGCAAACTTAGCATAACGTAGCAAGAAAAAAATTCCAAACGTCAAAATTACGTTTTTTGGTCACCACAAAATTGCATTCAAATGCAATAACAGGCGATCAAAACACTGCACCTATCCAAAAACGGTATAATTAAAACCGTTAGCTCAAGATGCAAAAGATAAGCCATCACTGAGCCCCAGATCTCAAAAACTGAGAATGCTACGGGTCTCGGAAAATGGCAAGAAAAGCACAATTCTTTTTTTATTTTTTTCCAAACTTTTGAATTTTTTTTCACCACTCACCACTTAGATAAAAGTAAAACTATACATGTTTGGTATCTATGAACTCATACTTACCTGGGGAATCATACTGCCAGGTCAGTTTTTCAAAATATTGAACATGGTAAATAAAAAAATACAAACAAAACAATTGTGCAATTTTTTTTTAATTTCAATGCACTTAGAATTTTCTTCCCGTTTTCCAATACAATATGGGGCATAATGAATGGTGTCATTGAAAACTACAACTTGTCCCGTATAAAAAAGCTCTGATATGTATACATTGATGGAACAATAAAAAAAAAGTTATGGCTCTTGGAAGAAGGGGAGGAAAAAATGAAAACCAGAAAATCGCCTAGGGGTTAATAATCAATTAGCACTTTTTTATTTTTTTCGAGTTTTGCCATGTGCCCAAACATTAGTTTTTGACCACATATGAGGTATCACTGTGTACGGGAAGAAATGCACAACACCTTATGGGGGTCAATTTTCTCCTATTATCCCTTGTATAAATTAACTGTGATGTTTTAGCGATCTCGCTAGCGATCTCGCTGTGTGTGACGGGCTTAACAATAACAACACACTTTATCTAAACCTAAATATACAGAAAAACCAAGATAAACCAGTTTTTAATATAACAAAAGAGTACATGATCATGGTAGCACAAGGCATATTCAAATAACCATTTAAATTGATAACTTAAATAACTATATAAATAAATAAATAGACACAGACAGAATGTGGATGAAAAGTGGCCGTGATGGTTTATTAAGAGTAACCAATACAATCAAATAAACATTAAAGATACCAACAAACCTATAAATATCTTTTAAACAAAATTGCATGATGTTACACCATCATGCCACCAAAATAAACCATTACCAAGCAAATCCACCCAGGCGAGCTGGGTGATTTTTCCACAAGGACACGACTAAACAGTCGTGGCCCCCCCCAAACCACTCAGCCACTTCTCAACCACAGACTGTAAACCCACATTAAAAATATCTAAACCGATCTCGGACAGATGAACCCAATCAAGCCTAAATAACCCTGAAGTAAAGCCCTCTAAATCAATGTGCCGATAAGAGAAACCACCCAAAACCATAAACAATTTTTCCAGCTCCCTATTAATCCTTTTTCTAATCTTATTCATGAACGAACACCCCTCCTGACTCCACACTAACCGCGGTATCATCTCCGAATACACCAAAGTAGTGTCTGGAAAAACAGTTTTTATACTCATTAAATCCCTACGCATACTAAATAACATTTCAAGAGTATTCATTTTACCAATGTCGTTTCCTCCCAAATGAATAATGATTAAATCCGGAAGAGGGGCCTTCAAGATCAAATCATTCAAAACATGAACTAAGTTTAATCACCGGAGGCCCCTGTATCCAAACCAAAAAATTTGAATAGATTCCTGCTGGAATGATACATTTTCGGTGTAGCTCCTGTGCTTGGCTCTCTTCTGAGCCCAAAAAATGTAAGAGTGTCCTACAATCCATACCGTCAAAGGTCCTAAAAAATTGAAAATGATTAAAACAATAAATTAGGACGAATGTACCCCTTAAACCTCCTTGATTCCCAGCGGCCAATACACTTAATTGTGTCATCGCCTAGCCCGAGCATTGCCGCTTCAGTGGCAGCTCCTATCCTAAACGAATGCGAGGAAATTTTTTGAGAGCCAATGTGCAGTTTAGCAAGACATTTCTTTAGCACGCTATTAAACTGAAATATGGTAGCTGGCTCCCCATTGGCATGAACCAAAAAAGAGCCAGGCACCATAGAACGAAAGTGGAACCAGTCACGAACATTACTTACCGGACATACCTCCGCCAGCACTTTATTTAATGAAATGATACGACCCTTACCCAATTGATCCGTTTTTGAACTCCGAAGAGTGATCAATAATCGTTCATTTGATAATACTACATCGCTCAATAGTAAACCAGATAACCGATTCTTACTACGAGCTACCAACTCACTGATTCTTAACGCTGCAAAAAACATCAGGACGAAGGCCGTTCTGAATAAACATGTTTCAAAAGAGTCAAAACACACAAATGGTAGTACTTCCCATAACTTCCCGAGTAAATCAAACGAAATTGGACATCTTGTATCGGGGTGACACCCTGCTCTTTTCAAACCCTTTAAAACCTGCTTAACTGCAAAGAAACTATTCAGTGGGGGGCTGCCATGTAGTTTTAGAAAAAATGAAACACCAGCAATAACCCTTGCAAGTGAAGCATAACTAATATTCTCATTTAATAAACCACTTATGAATAATAAAGCTGCGTCCATATTTACTGCATCAACCTTCACCTTTTTTAGAACACAAAAATCACACCATTTTTTCCATGCGACTGAATAACCAGCCCATGTTCTACTAGCCACTGAATTCATAATTGCCCCACTAATGCCACTCATAGAATGTCCCACAGATGACAAGGGCAAGGAGTGCCGTCTTGATCGGCATCGGGAACCAGATGCCGAAACTTCGCCAACTGCTGGTGAGAGAGACAATCAGCCACAGTATTCCGATTCATCTTCATATCCAATGCTGCTTTTAACCAAATATTAAACTTTAAGCAAATTAAAACGAGATGCCTCAATATCTTTGACGCCCAACCACATTTTGACGATAATGTGTTGATACAGAAAACTAACCCTTGGTTATCGGAGAGAAAAATAATCCTTTTATTCGCTAAAATTTTACCCCAGATCACTACTGCTACAAGAATCGAAAACAGCTCCAACACCGTATCATTCTGAATCACCTTGTTCTGAACCCATGACTCGGGCCAGCAACCAACCGACCAGTGGTTATGAAGAACAATCCCATAACCCAGAGAACTATTGACCCCAACAAAAAAAGACAAAGCTTCGGATGACTGAAACTGTTCCTGCCAACAAGCTACACCGTTAAAATCCTGAAGAAAATCCAACCAAATAGCCAAATCCTCTTTCATGTTCCTAGTAAGCCGAATGTGAGCCCTTGGGGATTTCACCCCTTTTGTAGCGTCATAAAGGCTCCGAGAAAACACCCTGCCCATCGGGATGATCCTTAAGGCAAAGTTCAATGACCCAAGCAATGACTGTAATTCTTTTAGCATTACCTTTTCTTTTACTGACATATCACCGATCAAGCTTCTAAGCTTAGTGACCTTTTCTTCAGGTAACCTGCATTCCATTTTTTCAGAATCTATCACGATACCTAAAAACTCCAACCTGCGGCACGGGAACACCGTCTTCTCATCCGCAAGTGGAACACCAAACAACTTAGCTATATCTATGAACTTCAATAATAACTCCAAACACCCTGACGACTGACTACAACCAATGAACAAAAAATCATCTAAATAATGAATAGCTCCCCCTACTGACATCTCATATTGTAACACCCATTGCAAAAACGAAGAAAAAGCTTCAAAATACAAACAAGATAAAGAAAAACCCATCGGTAAACACATATCAAAATAAAACTTCCCTTCAAAACAAAAACCTAAAGAATTAAAACCTGAAGGATTCACTGGCAACAAACGAAATGCCGCTTTAATATCAGCTTTAGCCAATAATGCATTCCTACCGAAACGTCTGAGCAATTCTACCGCCATATCGAAAGACGCGTATTTTACAGACGTACTAGCAGTATCAATCTCGTCGTTTAAAGACCCACCCGCCGGGTATGACAGGTGATGAATAAGTCTAAAACTCCCTTTTTCTTTTTTGGGCACTAATCCTAATGGGGAGACTCTAAAATTATCAAACGGAGGAACACTAAACGGCCCAGCAACTCTGCCGGCCTCCACTTCCTTTTCAATTTTTTCTTTTGCAATATGAGGAAGCTCCTTTACCGAAGCCAAATTTTCGAACATACAACAACCTAAACCCTTAAATTCTGGTACAAAAAATCCCTCCGTGAAACCATTCAGCACCAAATCACGCTTCACCTTGTCTGGGAAAAGGTCGAGCCATGGACGCATTTTTTCCACCCTCACTGGCGTCAACGCTTTTACTAAGTTGCTCTTTAAGTGAAGTTCCTTGGGCACTGGTTTGGGCAATCTTTTTAAAGCACTTAGCCATGGGATGTGTTCCCCCGCAAAATGAGCACTCATGTCGAAATCGACAATTGTTTAACCATTTACATGTCGTCTCATTATACGCGAAACACACCCCTTTTTTCAAACCCTGAGAATTATGTCTAACCGGATTATTTCTTTGTGGGAGCATCAGATTCAACCATAGGCCTACATCCTTTACCCCCCATTTAATGTGTGAATGAACCGCCATCTTTTGTCTGAACGATTCGTCATAGATCAACCATGCTGTGCCACCAAAATTGCGGTAGGCTTCCAGTATGATGTCCACATGTTGAAATAAACCACTACACCATTCAGACCTTTTCTCCCCTAGAACAGCAGCATAAATCGAAAAAGCCTGGATCCAGTTGTTAAATGATTTAAAAGGCTTTTTCTTGTCATCAGCCTCCTGTTTATCATCCCTCTTATCCGACCTATGCTGCTGTTCCCTACCTATTGGTAATAATGTAAACAAATCAATAAACTCCCCATTCCAGATTTTTTCCTTAACAGAAGCGCTCAAATGGAAGCCAAGCGGCGATAAATCACATGTGATTGCTTCCTTAAGGAAAAAATCAGGAATGCCCTGAGTTCTAGAACTATTCAAGGAGTTCACTAAAGATAACTCCTGACTATTACCCTTTAAAATGTCCACTAGTGTTTTAAACACCACATCTTTTAAATTATTAGGGAAAATGTTCTGCACAGGGAAAGGGGTAGAAGGCATCTCACCCCTCCTGCCGTCCTGTTCCTGAAGGCTTGCATCCGACCCGTCGTCGCTGGACCCAGTCCCAGAAGCCGAACGATCCGCTTCAGGGCAACACCGACCAGGCTCCTCTTCATGCCCCGCCGCTGGAGCAGGCGTACCGCCTACCCAAGCCCCGAGTGCCGCCGCTGCCCTAGAGCTGCTCTTTTGCTTGGGCAGCGGCTGAACACTCCGGCCTTTGCTGCGCCCCCGTTCTCAGGGCGCCGCCATCTTCTTCCTGTTGACCGCGTCAGCTGACTCGCCGCGACTTCCTGTTGCGGCCGCGCTGGTCCCGGATTGATGACGCTGCTGTTCTCGCGATGACGCCCCGCGAGACTTGACACCCGACGTCTTCTTCCGCTCCACGGCACTCCTCCGCGATGACGCTGTCGGCGGTGAGTATGCTTCTTTTCTTCTCCTTTTCCTCCGCTGCGTCTTCTCCGCCGACTCCTCCGCTGCCGACTCAGGATTCATGACCGGCGGCGACTCCGCCGGCCGCTCCACTTCAGCTGGCTCCAACGATGCCGACGGCTCAACGGCTTTCAGGCAGGATCTCAGCCATTCCTCGCCGCCTCGTTTTCCGGCTCTGCTCAACAGCTGCTGCAGGAGGTCTTCCATGAGGTATTTCTTCAGTCTTCATCAGCTGGACTGCCAGCTGACCGATTAGTCACTCATATATATACCAAAATTCTCCCGCACAAAGACACTAACCACCAATCATATTACAGTAAAAAAGGCGCGCAACAGCTGGATCAAACCAGTTTCCTCAGCTGTCCGCGTTACATCACCTCACTTCACCCTTATCTAATAAGTTAACTCTTTCTTTACCAACTTAAACCTCACTGAACTTTTTCTCTGCCTGTGCGACCATGGCAACCCCTCGATATTGGCTATGGGGTTTTTTCATTCACTTCACAGAAAACAACCAGAAAACTAAAGGCCCAGTCACACACACAACGACTTACCAGCGATCCCGAAAACGATGCGACCTGATAGGGATCGCAGGTAAGTCGCTGGGAGGTCGCAGGTGAGATGTCACACAGTCAGATCTTACCAGCGATGCAGAAACAATACAGGTCGCAGTAGCGACCTGTATAACGATCTCAGCAGTCACTGTGACCCTGTCACACAGTGTCAAACACAGCGATGTGTCCTGCCAGCAGGACATCGCCTTTGAAGAAAATGACCTGGACCATTCTGCAACGACTAGAGATCTCACAGCAGGGGCCTGATCGCTGGTAGGTGTCACACATAACAAGATCGCTAACGGGATCGCTACTGCGTCACCAAAACGGTGACTCAGCTGCGATCTCGCTAGCGATCTCGTTATGTGTGACGGTACCTTAAGAATTAACAAATGTTTAAACTGCACTCAGATAAACTCAGATTAAGCTTTTCTTACATCTGTCACATAGAGGGAGCCTCACAGATCTAACAACTGATTAAGGTACAAAAGAACAACTATAACCTAGTAAATGAAACAAAAGTAAAATAAGCAAAACAAACAACCATATGCACACAACACTGTCTACATAAAGAAATAGTACCGGCTTACAAAAGGCTAGTTGAACTCACTATTTGCTCCCTGTTTATCACATGGACATCTTGACGTTTCAGCAAATGTTGCTTGTAATACCTGGATCTGAGAAAAACAAACAAAACACTTTTAGGCTATGTGCGCACTTTCCGTTTTCACCTGCGTTTCAGGTGCGTTTAGGATCAGTTTTGAACTGCAGCGTTTTTGTGCCCAAATGCATGCGTTTTGGTTTTCCATTAAAGACAATGAGAATTCATGATTTCTTGTCCGCACTTTGCGTTTCCAAACGCATCTCATAATTTGCATAAGTTTGGTCAAAAACCATGCGTTCAGAAAAGGACCCTGTCAATTGTTTTTGCCATTTGTGGTGCGTTTTGTTAACATTGAAGTCAATGAGAAGTAGCAAAAAGCAAGAAATATCAAAATTCCTGCGTTTTACCTGCTTTTTCATTGCAGAAAACATGCGTTTTGGACTACCACAATGCATGCTTTTTGAACATCAAAATAATGATTTGATATGTCCCTTTACACACACATAATCCGACAATTAAATCTAAGAATAATATGCATTTATTGCTATTTTACCGATAAAATGTATAGTAACGCTATAATTTTATTAAATATATCTTTTTCCATTATTTTTCCCATTAATATAGATTTGTCCCTTTTTTTTCCCTTTTTTCATTCTGTTTGATTATTTAATCTTTATTTAGCAGTGTTTTGATGTTGAAAACGCATCTGTGAAAACGCATGTGGAAACGCATGGAAAAAGCGCTAAAAACGCATCTAAAACGCGGTAAATACGCATGCATTTTCTGCGATAAATTTCTGAAAAAGGCAACTTTGGCTAAATCAATTAAGGCTAAAACGTGCGTTTACAACTGCATGTAGGACGACGGAAAGTGCGCACATAGCCTAAGGCTATGTGTCCACGTTGCTTTTCCCTACTTGCAGTTCTAAATGCACGTTTTGTCCTTAATTGAATTAGCCAAAGTTGCCTTTTGCAGAACTTTAGCGCTGAAAACGCATGCGTATTTGCCACGTATTTGATGCGTTTTTAGCGCTTTTTGAATGCTTTTTCAAATACTTTTTGACACATGCGTTTTGAACATCAAGACACTGATAAATAAAGTTACAACGGTCAAACCAAATGAAAAAAGAGAAAAAAAAGGGGCACATAAATATTTGTATGAAAAAAAGAAAATAGCAAGATATAATAGAATTATAGCGGTTATTTAATAAAAAATGGAAATATAGCAATAAAATGATGATTTTCTTTACATAAATTGTCGGACTGTGTGTGTGTAAAGGGACATATGAAATCATTATTTTGATGTGCAAAAAGCATGCGTTTTAGTAGTCCAAAACGCATGTTTTCTGCACCTAAAAAGCAGGTAAAACGCTGGAATTTTGATGTTTCTTGGTTACTCCCTGCTTCTCATTGACTTCTATGTTATCTAAACGCACCTCAAATGGCAAAAACAATTGACATGCTGCTTTTTAAAACGCATGGTTTTTGCCACAAAATATGCAAATTAAACGAAGCATTTTGAACTGCATGGTGGGCACAGGAAAACCCTATTTTCCATAGACTTTGCTGGGAAATCAAAACACAGCCATTTGGGCACTAAAAAGGTGCAGTTGAAAACTCTGCAGAAAAGCATGAAAAAACGTACCGTGGACACAGGGCCTAAGGCTATGTGTCCATGTTGCTTTTTGCCTGCTTTTTTGCTGCTTTTTCAACTGCATGTCAATTGTTTTTGCTATTTGGGTTTTGCACTGCAAAGCTGAGTTTTTGACCAAAGTTCTGCAACAAAAAGGCTGCAGTTTGAACTGCATAGTGCGGTCTAGAAAACCAAATTCCCATAGACTTTGCTTGAAAAGCAGAACACAACCATTTTGGCATTAAACGCTGCAGTTGAAAAAGCAGGTAAAAAGCAGGTAAAAAGCAAAGTGCGTTCTTACCCTTATGGCTATTCCGTCTATGTAAATGTCTATTCTCCTTTACAATACTACTAAACTTAAAATTCCTAGCAAAATTATCACATTTAAATCATTTAATAGAGCCATAGTTCCTGTCCATTTAAGTCCTTGACCATTTGCAGTACCTGGCAATGTAACCTAAGTCATTACAGGCTTAGCATCTAATACATGTTAAGCTTGATTTTGGGTTTCTAAGGTGTGTGCCCACGATCAGTGTTTGCAGGGTTTTGGACGCAGCATGTTTCAGCTGCGTTGTACAGTGCAAGCATAGTGGATGGGATTTCCAGAAATCCCGTGCCCACTGTGCTTCTTTTTTCCGCAGCAAACACTGACCTGTGGTGCATCTTTCCAGACCGCAGCATATCAACTGTTTGCTACAGAATCACATGCGTCCTCCATAGGGAGAACACAAGCGAGAGACCACAGCGCACTGAACCCTGATCGTGGGTACTGAGAGCTGCGGTCTCCTGCTGAGGAGACATGAACCCCCCCCCTTATCCGGTCAGCAGTCGCTGCATTCTGAATGCAGCGAGTCCTGATCGTGGGAACATACCCTAAGGCTATTGCATTGCGTTGCAGTTCTAAACGCATCCTTTAGCAGAAATGGTTTTTGCCAAAGTTGTTATTGACCACAAAAACGCGATAAATATGCATGCGTATTTACCGCGTTTTAGCTGTGTTTTTAGCTCTTTTTTACCTGCTTTTCCATTGCTTAAAGTCAGATGCGTTTTGATTACAAAGGCACTACTAAATAAAGTTTTACCATAGAAACACTATAAAAAAATGAAAACAAATATAATTAGTTAAATCATAACGAAAATAGTTATATTTAATATAATTATAGTGGTTTTATACTATTTATGGCTAAAATAACAAATTAATATTTTTCATTAATTTAATTGTCGGAATGTGTGTGTGTGTGTGTGTGTGTGTGTGTGTGTGTGTGTGTGTGTGTGTGTGTGTGTAAAGGGACATATCATTCCATTATTTTGATGTCATAAACGCATGCTTTTATGTAGTCCAAAACGCATGTTTTCTGCAGCTAAAATGCATGTAAAACGCTGGAATTTTGACGATTCTTGCTTTTTGCAACTTCTCATTTACTTCAATGTTAGCAAAACGCAGTCCAAATGGCAAAAACAATTGACATGCTGCTTCTTTGAACGCTGAGTTTTTGCCCAAATTTATGCAAATTAAACGCAGCGTTTTGAACAGCAAAGTGCGCATAAGAAATACCCATTTCCCATAGATTTTGCTTGATAATCAAAACGCATGCCTTTTGGCATGAAAACGCTGCAGTTCAAAACGCTGCGGAAACGCAGGTAAAAACGCAAAGTGCACACATAGCCTAAAGCAGGCTTTACACGATACGAGATTGCTACAGCGATCTCGTTGGGGTCACGGATTTTGTGACACACATCCGGCCGCTGTAGCGATCTCGTTGTGTGTGACTCCTAGGAGCGATTTTGGATCCTTACAAAAACGTCCAAAATCGCTCCTCGTTGACATGGGGGTCACTTCTCAAATATCGCTGCTGCAGCGTGTACGATGTAGTTCGTCACTCCTGCGGCAGCACACATCGCTCCGCGTGATGCCGCAGGAGCAAGGAACCTCACCTTACCTGCCGCTGCCCGCAATGCGGAAGGAATGAGGTGGGCGGGATGTTACGTCCCGCTCATCTCCGCTCCTCCGCTTTGATTGGGCGGCTGCTTAGTGACGCCGCACGGACCGCCCCCTTAGAAAGGAGGCGGATCGCCGGTCACAGCGACGTCGCAGGGAAGGTAAGTAGTGTGACGGGTCCGGACGATGTTGTGCGCCACGGGCAGCGATTTGCCAGTGTCGCACAACCGATGGGGGCGGGAACCCACGCTAGCGATATCGGTACGGATATCGCAGCGTGTAAAGTGGCCTTAACAGTTCATGATTCATTCTCTTTGGATCTTTTAAACTGTTTCAATTGTAGGGATGTACAGTACTTTTAACAATCTTCCTTTTGAAATTCGTTCTTAATTTTAGAAAACACATGCTTGCCTTTACATTTATGGATGGGATCAAAATGTGAAATATTTAATCCGTGACCTATTGTATTCCTCCCCCCCCCCTTTTTTGCCCTGCATGGGGCAAAACTGGTATGGAATCTGTCCTTGGTTTCTGAAACAATGAGAAGGCCAGCAATACGTGTGAAAAATCATTGGTGATATTTTTCATACTAGTTACCAGTTTAGAATTAGCAACAAGTTCGACATTCAACTGATTAATTGTCACATTCTTATCTTTGATCTCAGCACTAAACTGAGTCAGCTATTCCTCAATATCAAGACTATGATTTTTCATCTCCAGCACTTGTGATCCATACATATACACAGCGTCGGACTGGCTACCGGAGGAATCTCCACTAATGCCAGGCCTGGATTCAGTTACCTGCATTGCACTCTGGAGCTCTCAGCTGCAGCCTGGACTGATCTCAGAGTTTGCAGGACTGAACCGCAAGCGCCGAGTGTTTGATTCCCTGGCGATTGCGGTTCAGTTCATGACAGCTGCAGACAGGCCGGGCTGATCTCCGGAGTTCAGGTGAGAGCACCGTAGATCAGCCTGGATGTCTGCAGCTGTCATGAACTGAACCGCAATCGCCGAGGAATGAATCCCTCAGCGCTCGCGGTTCAGTCTAGGCTGCACTCCGGAGCTCAGGTAAGAGCTCCAAAGTTCAGTGCAGGTACCTGACTCCAGGCCTGGCATTACTGGAGATTCCTCCAGTAGCCAGTCTGACGCTGCATATACTGAACATCTGCTTCTCTCTATCAATATTACGATGATCTTTCTCTAGCAGTTGTGTCTGTAAGGTACAAACTCTCTGCCAATTTATTACACAGCAATGGCAGTGGAAATTTGGGGAATCTGTACACAATGATTCTTCATACACACAAACTAGTTTATCAAGCATGTGCAGCATTTGCTTGTTTTATTCAAGACTAATTGTTTGTCTATACACAAACTATCATGGTTACATGCTTGCTCCAACAGTGCAGACCACAGCAATTCTGCAGTTTTGGGGCTAGTGGGAAGTACTGGGGTGAATGTACTATGTTTAGCTATGCATTTCAGAGTAGATAAATCCACACTCACTGTTCCTGGTGCCATCTTTGTTTTGTCCTCCTTGTCTCTGTTGAAAAGGTCCTTTAGTTCCAGAGCGCCTTTTCTAACCAGCTGAATTTTCTCTGGAGAAGAACTCCGTATAGATCACAGCGCCAGTATGGGAGGTAAGTACAGGCTTTATTATTTTACCTGGGGGAAACGTGGAATCCGAAGGGGTTGTCCTAGTATTGGATAACGCCTTTAAGAATGAAAACTGAGATTCATTCAGTTATTACTCAGCATAAACTGTCAATTCTTCAGTATTGGTCAGTTTCCACTGTAGACTTTCAGTTTGTAGATTACATTTCCATTGCTAAATCAAGACTAAAAGTCTGCTATGTATCCATCCTGCTGAACATTGCCCTATACTCTCTTCTAGGTAAAACAAGAAGTGGGAGATGTTAATATTCTCATAAATAATGCTGGCGTCGTGTTCTGTGCAGACCTCCTGTCTTTAGAGGACAGTCAGATTCAGAAAATATTTGAGGTGAACGTGCTTGCTCACTTTTGGGTAAGTATAATTGGACCATGTCATTTAAGTGTTTATATACTATATTTAGTTATCCTTTCAAGCAAGCACAGTATTACCAATTTATATTGTTTTACATCACATTCCAACCAGCAATTAACCTGCATGTGAAAATTTCTAGTAATATGCACAATACTTACAGTATAAGGGCAGTATCAGACTGGCTCGCCAAAGGGCCCACAAATAACTTAATCTGGGGGCCTGCTGTCTAGCACATGAAAATATTACATTACACTCAGTAACAAATGTTCCTGATTCTATAGAGTAATAAACTAGGTAATTTGTTAGATAAATAACACTGGGGAACAATTTGAAAAAAATTTCTGTTGAGTTAGGTTTTTGAGCTGATTTACACTAAAATTGGCATGCTGATTCCAAAAATGTAGTCAGGTTTTTTTCTATAACGTCAAGTTTTTCCTCCTCAACTTACCTGCCATGGAAGCACAATTGCACTGATTTCTGTAATAAGACTTATCTGAGTACAATTCGACTCATATAGAGCTACGTGGCAACTTGTAAGAGTAGTCACAACTAAGAGTGTGGTAAGAGGTGTGTGCAGCTCCCATGTTCATATTTGTACTATTTAAAAAAAAAAAACACTTTTTAGGTACAGTAGTTTACATATTTTTGAGAAGACAAAAATCCTATAGTTCAAAAACTTGACGTGATAGAGAAAAACTGAGAACATTTCTGGATTCAGCATCCAAAAATTAAGAACAGTTGTCTGACCTAACTCCTAAAAAATTGCGTTCCCCAGTGTAATCAGATGCTGCCCATCAAGTGTATTGTACCAATTACTGCTCAAATAGAGAGGTGAGTGCCCACTTCCAAATGGGCGCCCACTAGGAGATCTACCTGTTCCCCTGTGAGCCAGTCAGATCCTGTATAAGGCCAATTATATATCATAATTTATGGAGAAGAGAATTCTTAGGAACACTCGTTTCACGATCATGCAACCTAAGCATGCTGCCTTCCACCAGACAAACAAGTGTTTTGGTTTCCACAAAAGATCCTCGTTCTTGACAGGACATTATCCTGTGTAAACAGGACCTGAGCTGCCAAGACCAATAGCAGCCTATGCTCACTGTACAATGAACTACAGAGAGTTGAGTGCACGTCTGAAGCGCAGCATGACTATGTTAACAGGCTATAATCAACCATCCACTGGCAAACTGTTTCCTTGTTGACACAATTTTTAACATTACACATGATGCATTGTTAGTGGCCCTTTAAAGTGAACTTGACAGCTGATACATGATGCCTGAACTACGGGCAGTATGTAAAGGCCCCTTTACACACTGAGACTTTCTAGCGATCCCAACCTGGCCGGGATCGCTACAAAGTCTCTGGTGAGTCTCTGGTGAGCTGTCAAACAGGCAGACCTGGCCAACGACGCAACAGCGATCCGGACCTGCAGAACGACCTAGCTAGTCATTGGGGACGTTGCAAAGCAGCTTTTTGAAAGGGAAGTCGCAAACGAAGTTGCTGTAAAGTCCCCTTTACACACTGAGACTTTCTAGCGATCATGCTGCACAGCGGGAAACAAAGGACCAAAGAATGGTCCTGAACGATTTGTAGCGATCAGCAACTTCACAGCAGGGGCCAGGTCGCTGATGTGTTTTACACACTGCAATGTCGCTGGGGAGGTCGCTATTACGTCACAAAACCGGTGACGTTACAGCGATGTCGTTTGCGATGTTGCAGTGTGTAAAGCCACCTTATCAGACCCCGGCTGTATGATCTCAGCCAGGTATGTTTGACTCTAAAACACTGTGGCATTTCAGTGAAAAACAGACTTTAACAGCCGCCAGGGATCCAAGCCACACTGGAGACAAGTCAGAAAGGCGAATACCCAGTGGCTTCCCCTCGCCCACTTCCCTGGATTGACAAGTTTCTCTCAGTCAGTGGCAGTGTGTAGGGAAAAAGCCCCAGGAACTCACCTGTCCAACAAGTCTCTAGCATGACTCGGGCCCCCGATGGCATTTCAGAGAAAAATATTTTGTCAGGTTAATTTTAAAAAATACCAATTGACAAAGACGAAGTACCATAGCAAGGTACAACTTAATATAATCTTGGCACCACACAGTGCTCGACTGTGAAGTGCCTGCTTGAGATAGAAGCATTGGGCCAAGGATATCTTGTTATTACACTTATGCAAACAGCAAGTAACCAAGAGTGTATCTACCTATGTAGGGCATGGCTTTTCAGTGTTACATGTTTGCTAATGTTTCATACTGTCTTTTTGTAACACTAGACCACACGAGCATTCCTGCCATCAATGATGAGGAAGAATCATGGGCACATTGTGACTATTGCTTCATCAGCTGGACTTTTCGGGGTTCCATTTTTGGTGGACTATTGGTATGATTTTATAATGTATTATCGCAACTATCAATATTTGGAAGTTCAGTGCTACAACACCATTAAGGCCCTGTGCGCACTGGAAAATGGAATTTTCTCAAGCAAATTCCGCAGGTATTCAAAGATTACCGCACCCGCGGTAAAAAAACGCGGCAAACCGCACCCGAAAACCGTTGCCGCGGTTTTACCGCGGCATTGTTCGCGGTATTGCCGCGGTTTTGCCGAGTGCGGGTTGGTATGTGCTTTATTGCATTCAATGCAATACCATACCAGATATAGCCTGGGGACAAGATTGACACTGTTTCTGGGAGTGAAAAAACAAGACTTTTTTTAATCCTATGAGCACATGTAGTTTTTGAGTAGTTTTCAAAAAGAAAATGAGTGGACAGTGAGCTGAAACACTCAAAGAAACACTCAAAATCCACATTGAAATCTCAAAACTCCTTAAAAACTTGTTTCTGCACCCAAAAAAAGGAAAGATTTTACACACTCATAGCCTAAACCTGTAATATCCCTTTAGCCCCTTCACGCCAATTTTTTTTTTTAAAAAGAGCCGTAATGTTTATCTTTTTACCTCAATATAGCCATATGAGGGCTTATTTTTTGCGGGACGAGATATACTTTTGAATGATTTTATTTATTTTACCACATATGCTGCTGAAATATACGAAAAAAAATTCTAAGTGCGTTGAAATTGCAAAAAAAGTGCAATTCCGACTATAGTCAGGGTTTTCTATTTACAGTGCCTTGCAAAAGTATTGGAAAATGTGAGGAAATACTCCAGCTCACCCTTCTTCACTCCAGAAACCACCACCGACGCACGGAAAACGCCCTGACCTGGGCGGAAACAGCAAATCGAACAGAGGGATCCAGTGTCTCAAGGAGAATTTGGAAGCGTTAAAAAGTAAAAACTTTATTGTATCCATTAAAACATCCAAAAGTGGACACATAAGAGGCACATAGGAACAGGACAGAGTATATTTCCTACGCGTTTGAACCTATTACGGTCTTAATCATAATCGGTTGAAATGCGTAGGAAATATACTCTGTCCTGCTCCTATGTGCCTCTTATGTGTCCACTCTTGGATGTTTTAATGGATACAATAAAGTTTTTTACTTGTTAACGCTTCCAAATTCTCCTTGAGACGCTGGGTCCCTCTGTTCGACTTGCAAAAGAATTCGCCCCCCTTGAATTTTTCAACCTTTTCCCATATTTCAGGCTTCAATCAAAGATAAAAATGTTAATGTTATGGTGAGGAATCAACAACAAGTGGGACACAATTGTAAAGTTGAACGAAATGTATTGCTTATTTTAAACTTTTGTAAAAAAGAATAAACTAAAAATTGAGGCGTGCAATATTATTCGGCCCTTTTACTTTCAGTGCAGTAAACTCACTCCAGACGTTCATTGAGGATCTCTGAATGAGCCAAGGTTGTCCTAAATGACTGATGATGATAAATATAAGCCACCTGTGTGTAATCTAGTCTCCGTATAAATGCACCTGCTCTGTGATAGTCTCAGTGTTCTGTTTAAAACAGAGAGAGCATCATGAAGACCAAGAACCACAGGTTCAGAACAGAACAGGCAGGTCCGTGATACTGTTGTGGAAAAGTTTAAAGCTGGATTTTGTTACAAAATGATTTCCACAACATTAAAGATCCCAAGAAGCACTGTGCAAGCGATCATATTGAAATGGAAGGAGTATCATACCACTGCAAATAAACCAAGACCTGGCCGTCCATCAAAAATTTAATCTCAAACAAGGAAAAGGCTGTTCAGAGATGCAGCCAAGAGGCCCATGATCACTCTGGATAACTGCAGAGATCTACAGCTGAAGTGGAAGAGTCTGTCCATTGGACAACAATCAGTCGTACACTGGACAAATCTGGCCTTTATGGAAGAGTGGCAAGAAGAAAGCCATTTCTCAAAGATATCCATAAAAAGTGTAGTTTAAAGTTTGCCACAAGCCACCTGGGAGAGACACCAAACATGTGGAAGAGGGGCTCTGGTCAGATGAAACCAAAATCGAACTTTTTGGGCACAATTCCAAACGATATGTTTGGCGTAAAAGCAATACAGCTCATCACCCTGAACACACCATCCCCACTGTCAAACATGGTGGTCGCAGCATCATGGTTTGGGCCTGCTGGAATGGTTCACAAATAAACATATCCAGGTGTTAGAATGGCCAAGTCAAAGTCCAGACCTGAATCCAATCGAGAATCTGTGGAAAGTGCTGAAAACTGCTGCTCACAAATGCTCTCCATCCAACCTCACTCGAGCTATTTGCATCGGAAGAATGGGCAAAAATTTCAGTCTCTTGACGTGCAAAACTGATAGAGACATAACAGCTGCAAGTCACTTGGGGTATCGCAGCAAAAGGTGGAGCTGCAAAGTGTTAACTTAAAGGGGCCAAAAAATATTGCACGCCCCAATTTTCAGTTTATTATTTTTTATAAAAGTTTAAAATAAGCAATAAATTTTGTTCAACTTCACAATTGTGTCCCACTTGTTGATTCTTCACCATAAAATTTACATTTTTTATCTTTATGTTTGAAGTCTGAAATGTGGGAAAAGGTTGAAAAATTCAAAGGAGCTGAATAATTTCGCAAGGCACTGTACCATGTTCACTATATGATAAAACTGTCCTGGCAGTACAAGTACGCAGATACCAAGTGTGTAGTTTGTATTTTTCATTTAAGTGGTGAAAATTTTAAGGGAAATTTGTGAATAAAAAAAATTGTCATTGTGTTGCATCTTCTGTGACCCGCAACATTTTCATATATCGGGATCTGTGGCTGTGTGATGGGGTTTCTTTGCGTCCTGAGCTGACGTTTTTACTGACAACATTTTTTGGAAGAGAGAAAGATTTGATCACCTGTTATTGCGCCTTATTGCAATGCTGTGGTAACAAAAAAAACCAAAACATAATTCTGGCGTTTTAATTAATTTTCCCATTATGCCATTTACTGATCAGATTAATTTACATTATATTTTGATGGATCCGACATTTCTGAGTGAATAGATGGCAAATGTGTGTATTTTTTTTTAAATGTCTTATTTTTTAATGGGGCAAAAGGTGAGTGATTTGAACGTTTGTGTTTTTTTTATTTTTTCATATTTTTTTAAACTTTTTTTTTTTTTTACTTTTTCCTGTTCTTACTAGTCCCCTTAAGGGACTTGAAGCTGCGATCATCAGATTGCTTGTTCTATACAGAGCAGTGCATGAGCACTGCTGGGTACAGCAGAAATCACGATATCTCTTATGAATATTGGTTAACAGCCGGCATTCACAGAAAGTGTCATGAATAACACAGGGATAATCAGCTGACCCCTGGCTGTTTTCACTACTGATCGGCACCCTATAAATCAGGTCACAGGGCCGCCGATGGGAGCAGGGAATAATGCGCTCCCCATTAGCACGCATTAAATCCCACAGTCAGAAAATGAAAGTGGGATTTAACTGGTTAACAGCCGTGAACAGACTTCCAATCCATCAGCAGCTGTTAGTGGCAGATGATGGTTGATTAAATTAGTGAACATGGGCAGGGAAAGATGTGGGCTCAACGTGTGAGTCCGCATCAAAGGCAGAGAAACAACGTTTGATGTACAGTACAGACCAAAAGTTTGGACACACCTTCTCATTGAAAGAGTTTTCTTTATTTTCAGGACTCTGAAAATTGTAGATTCACATTGAAGGCATCGAAACTATGAATTAAAACATGTGTAATGAAATATTTTAAAAAAAGTGTGAAACAACTGAAATATGTCTTATATTCTAGGTTCTTCAAAGTAGCCACCTTTTGCTTTCATTACTACTTTGCACACTCTTGGCATTCTCTTGATGAGTTTCAAGAGGTAGTCACCAGAAATGGTTTTCCAACAGTCTTGAAGGAGTTCCCAGAGATGCTTAGCACTTGTTGGCCCTTTTGCCTTCACTCTGCGGTCCAGTTCACCCCAAACCATCTTGATTGGGTTCAGGTCTGCTGACTGTGGAGACCAGGTCATCTGGCGTAGCACCCCATCACTCTCCTTCTTAGTCAAATAGCCCTTACACAGCCTGGACGTGTGTTTGGGGTCATTGTCCTGTTGAAAAATAAATGATGGTCCAACTAAACGCAAACTGGATGGAATAGCATGCCGCTGCAAGATGCTGTAGTAGCGATGCTGGTTCTGTATGCCTTCAATTTTGAATAAATTCCCAACAGTGTCGCCAGCAAAGCACCCCCACACCATCACATCTCCTCCTCCATGCTTCACGGTGGGAACCAGCCATGTAGAGTCCATCCGTTCACCTTTTCTACAAAGACATGGTGGTTGGATCCAAAGATCTCAAATTTGGACTCATCAGACCAAAGCACAGATTTCCACTGGTCTAATGTCCATTCTTTGTGTTATTTAGCCCAAACAAGTCTCTTCTGCTTGTTGCCTGTCCTTAGCAGTGGTTTCCTAGCAGCTATTTTACCATGAAGGCCTGCTGCACAAAGTCTCCTCTTCACAGATGTTCTAGAGATGAGAAGGTGTGTCCAAACTTTTGGTCTGTACTGTACATATTCATAAAAAATCATGAAGGGGTTAAGGTACTTTTTACAAAGAAGGAAATTGCATGCGTGCAAACACACACATATCTGCACCACCTTTGAGTCCACCACCCCATTACCGTTATCAATCTCCACTGACAAGTATTGCATTTTGTTAGCCATATGTGCATGTTTGATCTTCATTAATATGACTGACAATGTGAAATGTATCATCCCATTTCAGCTCTACTAAGTTTGCTGCTGTTGGATACCATAAAGCACTGACCGCTGAGCTCACAGTGCTACAGAAGACAGGAATAAAAACATCGTGTCTGTGTCCTGTTTTTGTGGATACTGGCTTTGTTAAAAATCCAAGTACAAGGTAAAACCTGAATGTTCTTACCCATCAACATGTGTAATAATTATGATGCAGTGGGTATAACAAAAGGCAATGGTCAACAGAAGGATATAAGTGTTATGGACATGATTATGAACTGATATGAGTATTAAGAATTATATGAAGATATCCAAAAACAAGACTTAAGATGGCACTTGAAATATCTACCACAACTATATTCAGCAGACATCATAAGACTCAACAGACATTCTGGGACTTTCATGTGATAAGGGAATCATGCTGACTTAGCTTAATATAAATTGATGAAACACACACATATTATATATATATATATATATATATATATATACATATATATATATATATATATATATACATATATATATATATATATATATATACATATATATATATATATATATATATATATATATATATACATACATATATATATATAATTATATATATATATATATATATATATATATATATATATATAATTATATATATATATATATATATATATATATATATATTATATGAATAGCAGAATAAGATATTTTACGGTTTACCCAATAGGAGACGTGTTACGTATTCTTGGCTCCTAGCCAACTGATTTCTTTAAATGTATGTGAACGTCCGTAATTAAACCAGTCATATGTTCAACGTAGATCAATGTATATCTCTTACTGGTCTGTGTATGAATGAATAGCATGCTGCTGACAAAAGTACTCATGATTTGGATGCAGACGGTGTTAGGCTATGTGCACACGTTGCGTACAGTCACTGCAGAAATTTCTGCAGCGATCTGAAGACCACACGTGTGCTTCAAATCACTGCAGAAAATGTCCGTAGTGAAAAAAAAAAAAAAGCCGATTCCATGCGCTCTGACTGCAGCTCCTCCCATAGACAGAGCAGGGGCTGCAGGCAAAGCGCACGGAAGAAGTGACATGTCACTTCTTAGAAAGCGCGCTTCGGGCAGCAGCCGAAGCACTGCGCTCTAATACGCCACGTGCGCACGGCTCATGCATAATCTTCATAGATTATGCAGGGGACGCAGGACGCACGCAGCTACGCTGTGCTACAAAGCGCAGCGTAACTGCATGTAATTACGCAACGTGCGCACATAGCCTTAAGGTGTAGATGTACAACTTGGATTGCATCACTGTAAATTATGTCCTCCCTTAAAGGAGTTGTCCGACATAAACTCCAAAAAAAAAATTAAGTTAATCTGTGCTGTCTTGTCATATAAAACACCCCCTACATTATTTTTTTGTTTTCTAACTTTTGTTTCTCTTGATTTTTCACTTTATTCTCTGCAGCTCCTTGTTTACATTCAGCACAACCTAACATGACATGTTTGACTGCCAAACCCACAGTCACAGCTGGCACCGCCCCCGGCCTCAGTGTCCAGCCACACCCTCTGCCTGCCCTCTGCACACACACATTCCCTCCTGTCAGTATACTGCTCCAGCACCTGTGGATAAATGAATACTATGTAATGAACATTATATATAGCCCCTAATGTGAGTCTATAGGATACACACACACACACACACACACACACACACACACACACACACACACACCTAGAGTTATATAATATACATAATCCCCCCTCATGCACTCTCTTCTCTCCCACTGCACTGTCTCCTCTGCCATACCAGCACTCCCCTGTCTCTCACCCCCATGAAGTCTCGTCTCTGCCCCCCTGCTGTGTCACCCATGAACTATCTTCTCTAGCCCCCACTCTGTCAGCCGTGCACGTTCTTCTCTGCCCCCTCACCCCCTGCTCGCTCTCCCTTCTCACCCATGCAGCATGCTGTCTCTTCTACAAGCTGTGATGATTGCAGTGTCCTATACAGAGCTCAGTGCTGTTGTTCGCTGGTGTCAGGTGACATCCCTGCTTCTGACTGTATTTAGAAACGAGGAGCACGGGAGGCTGCATTCATCACAGAGACAGCACATGGGGGAGGGGGGGTCACAGTTTTTCGGCACCATATAACATAATTAGCTGAGGACACTGTTGGGAAAACAGCACTCAGTGTCCTAGACAGAGAGGGAAACCCTGTGTTTGTCCAGCACATACAGTGCAGAGATAGCAGCGCACAGGGACGGGGGCAGGGCTCATCGCACTGTACCTGCCCAGCAGGGCGGCAACATGCAGTGGCAGATTTGCATGTCAACATGGTCCTGCCCATGTTGACATAAAATGACCGGAAGTAGCAAAATCACAGCAGGAGCAGTCACATGACCCCTTTGAGCCTGGGGAGAGGGGCTGACAGCAGGGCAGGTAAGTGCTCACTATCTACTTACCTGCCCCAATGTAGCCCAATAGTGTAAATAATAAAAAAAGCAAAATAAGCCGGATAACCCCTTTAACAAAAGGTCCACAGATGCCAGATGACTCAAGTGGCGTAATAAGGCTCTATCCACATTGGAGTTCTTTTTTTTTTGTTCTGCTTTGTCCTAAAAGCTAAACAACAAAAATAACAGAGGTGGCAGATTGTGATGACAGATAAGCAGATTCAGGGCAAGCAGAGAAGGGAGGTTAAAGTCAAGCAATAATGAAGACTATAGATTCCTCTGTTATTTTATAAGAAATTGAAAACCGCAATTAGCCGAGGAGGCACGATCAGGCAACATAGAACCGGCTACGGCCATTTCACATTAGATTACGCTTCAACAAGCCGGAAACAATAAATATCCTGATGTAGCAAGACACATTTTGAAAACATTCTGACTTCTATGTAGAGAAACATAGAAATCAGAAATAATTTAAACATAGAATAACATGATAGTTAGTGTATAAAACCATACTTAGAAAGTAACCGATTGTTTAATTTGTATTTCTTAAATCAATAGCACACATGAAAATAGGAAACTTTGTAATACATTTTATCTAAGGAGTTCTAAGATGAGATGGCTGTCGGCTGAATGATCAACCGAAGAATCGTTCAGCCAACAGCCATCCAATGTGTAACCTAAAATACATTATCACTTAGATTGAGAACAGTGACTGGTTCATCTACACTAGTTAAACTTATCTGCTACATGAAACGTGCTTCCTTGTTTGACTTCTGCCGGACTCATTTATTCGACTTCGCCTCATCTGATGGGATGCCTAAAGAGGTTCTCAGTGATTTGTTCTCTTCAACAGTATTGCCGTATTTAAATTTGAGCCAGAATCAGTGGTCCAGTAGTCCCTCACATTCTTTTTTGGCACTCTTTCATTTGGGCCTGTAGCTATTCCAATCAAAATTATGACAAGAATCATAATCATAGATCTTTTTTTCGTTATTTAATTTTGGCTTGTAAAAGGGACATATTTTCTTTCCACTTTTTAATGTTTTATTGTATTAGTTGCTCAGTAAAATGGGTTTGTAATTAAATTAGTGCTTTACAGAGTCAAATGATAACATTAGTGTATCGACTTGCTTACAACATGCTAAAAAAAAAAAAGAGTGTGTCTTCAGTATATTGGGAAAATGTCCTCATGGTTGTGTAATCCTTGAGATACATTAAATACATCATATGCTACGTATAGACTTGCTTCCAAAATGCTAATAAAAGAGTGTGTCCTCAGTATATTGGGAAATGTCCTTATAATTGTGTAATCCTTGAAATACATGGTTGCATTATTCATAATGTTTTAAAGGGATCCTGTCACCAGATTTTTCATGTGTGAAGTAAGACTACCACCTTCAGCAGCGCCTGTGCTGCATTCCATAAAGGTGTACAGTATAGAATCCCTGATCTCCCCCTATATATCCCACAAAAACCTTTTTATATTCTAATGTGCTGTATGGAAATCTGTACGGTCCGGCCCGATGGGCGTCCTTGCTGAATATGTCCCTTATCTCCTCCACTGATTGCCATCCTTTTCCTCTAATTACAGTCATATGAAAAAGTTTGGGCACCCTGATTAATGTTAATCTTTTTTCTTTATAACAATTTGGGTTTTTGCAACAGCTATTTCAGTTTCATATATCTAATAACTGATGGACTGAGTAATATTTCTGGATTGAAATGAGGTTTATTATACTAACAGAAAATGTGCAATCCGCATTTAAACAAAATTTGACCGGTGCAAAAGTATGGGCACCCTTATCAATTTCTTGATTTGAACACTCCTAACTACTTTTTACTGACTTACTAAAGCATTCAATTTGTTTTGTAACCTCATTTAGCTTTGAACTTCATAGGCAGGTGTATCCAATCATGAGAAAAGGTATTTAAGGTGGCCACTTGCAAGTTGTTCTCCTATTTGAATCTCCTATGAAGAGTGGCATCATGGGCTCCTCAAAACAACTCTCAAATGATCTGAAAACAAAGATTATTCAACATAATTGTTCAGGGGAAGGATACAAAAAGTTGTCTCAGAGATTTAAACTGTCAGTTTCCACTGTGAGGAACATAGTAATTAAATGGAAGAACACAGGTACAGTTCTTGTTAAGCCCAGAAGTGGCATGCCAAGAAAAATATCAGAAAGGCAGAGAAGAAGAATGGTGAGAACAGTTAAGGACAATCCACAGACCACCTTCGAAGACCTGCAGCATCATCTTGCTGCAGATGGTGTCAATGTGCATCGGTCAACAATACAGCGCACGTTGCACAAGGAGAAGCTGTATGGGAGAGTGATGCGAAAGAAGCCATTTCTGCAAGCACGCCACAAACAGAGTCACCTGAGGTATGCAAAAGCACATTTGGACAAGCCAGTTACATTTTGGAAGAAGGTCCTGTGGACTGATGAAACAAAGGTTGAGTTGTTTGGTCATACAAAAAGGCGTTATGCATGGAGGCAAAAAAACACGGCATTCCAAGAAAAGCACTTGCTACCTGTCTTGCTAAATTCTACTAAAAAGGGGGCTGAAAGCCCGTACTTACGAAGCGCTCACTGATATCCTAATCAGGCACGAATACTAATATTCTTTATAGCAAGATACTATTTATTTTAATAGGACATGAATAGTTAATGGTACATAGGCATTTAGAACTATAGTCATAGAATCTTATACAATAACAGAAATATGCATCAACATTACCGTTTGTTGTAGCAATCCTTTCACATCGGAGGGAACTCTATTTAATGATAAAGGAACCAACATGGCATCTTGCATCACAGGAGCAGTGCGTACACTTCAATGTCCTGGAAGGTTTCCCCTAACATTAAGCGAGTCCGGTGTATTTTTATAGGAAAACTTTGTAGGTTGTGTTTAAATGGTCACCAGCATGTGACAGCTGAGTCATGTTCATGTAACTTGACCACAAACTGCTGTGGGCACCAGCAGCTTCCTGCACATTTCCTGCACATCCTGCCAGTTGACAACTGACCGACCACAGTTGACCATAGTGTTAGTGAAATATTGCAATGAGCCGTAAATTTCATATGCAAGCTTCCTTAAACCTGTCTTTAAGCCAACCACAAGTTTCCGGTAAGTGGAACTGTAAATGTGACTTCCTCATTATCTTGAAACTGCTTCAAAACCTGTTTGACATGTATTCCTTGGCCATCATAGTGAAATTGGTATACCAAAGGACATCTCTTTGATACTGAATTATTGATAGGTCAAATAATATCTGGGATCACTCCTATCTTTTGATTATGATTCCTATCTAATCACATTGGTATCACAATCGGTCCTTGATCCCAGGGATTATTTTCCATCATCAGTATTCCACTAGAGGAAGATCACTCGGAATATACCATACCATGACCAAGAAATATTGTTTGCCACAAATTTTGTTTTCTTGGTTTGTTTAGATAAACGTTGAATCACAAATATAATCACTTTCACTACTTTGTACAGTATATTAAAACTAAAAGCAATATTATGTGAAAAGCTCCCTTGAACATCATGTGTTTTGGCATTTGCTCGATATTCAAAGGAATCATTACACATTACATTTCCCGATATGTTACTACAAGTTTCACTAGTCCCATTTATGAACATATTGGCATAAGGCCATAACATATCATGAATTGTCCTTTCCACTAAGCTGGGTTTAAAAGCATCTACAGTATTTATAGCTGTCCCAAAACTTATTTTTATATTCCCCATAGAGATGAATCCCAGGTTGGTCAGTCCAGTCTTATTTCTTGGTACCCAAATTCCTCCCTTAAAAGCCAGATATTGCAAATTGGTGACTGTTGCATTCAAATTGCCTTGCCACCATGGAAGATTGATCCATCCCACTATGGAAATGGGTACTGTAGTATTCTATAGACGAACACTTCGAGTGTCTTTATCAGCAAGATGATCAGAACAACTTTTCTACTTTAAGATTTCCTCCATCGATACCGGGACATCCAGATAAGGGATACTGGTGGCTGTAACCGAAGAATGTGTACAGATCCAGCAATCTGTGTGTTAAAAATGTGATGGTGCATCAGAAATTCATTCGCCACAGGATCCTCCTGATGTAGACTTGTCCATCCAACGACCAGAGAGGCAAACATCAAACACGGGAATTTCTCCATCTCCTCACTATCGAGCTCTTCCCAGTAACCGATACCATGGATTCCGCTTATTTACAACACCATCTGCAAATAAAGATACACTATTATTCTCGTAAATAACATTTTTCTTGTGGGACATATTCCCACTTCTCCACTCCTGGTCTCATTATCAGGAGAGTACGATCTTTTCCGACCGCTATTACCTCTGTCTGAGGGCGGTCCTTGGAGGTTTTGAATCCATATTTTTGCTCCTACATTTTTAATATTAGAGGATCCAAAACCTTTAGTACCCCGTATTGTTAATTCTGCCGGGGCAGTTCCTTCTCTTATCTCAGACAAGTTTATTGGAATTATCAACACCTGAGCCACCTTCTGGTGTTTCATCAAGATCAAAGGTTCATTTCCAAAATTTAGCATCAGTACCTTGATTTCTCCCTGATAATCTGCCTATATTACCCCTCCCACCACTATGGCTCCTTTTAACACTAAACTAGAACGAGTGGCTATTTGACCATAATGATCCTTTGGTATCTGGCAACCCAATCCTGTTGAAATTGGTTTTACCTTACCTGGGGGTACCACGACAGTTTCCAATGTACTGAGGTCTAAACCTGCTGAATAAGGTGTCGCTCTTTCTGGTGTGCCCAAACAGCTGTACCTTGTCTTTTCAACTGTTGGACTGACTTGTCTGATGGTTGCTGCTTTATCTGCTTTTGAATTAAACAAACGTTCAAGTGAGTTAGTAGGGACATGAGCATCAACATGAAATACAGTGGTCTTGGTAGCATTGATAGGAAAGTCTGCTTCTGATGGATATTTGTCCAGAAAAGCATGGGCTAAGATCATGATTAAGTTTTGAGTACCATGCTCATTACGATCAACAAAATAATTTTTTATTGATCTCTGAATTACTGGGTCCCGAGACATGGTGACAAATTTTGCCACGTCTCCGGCGTCAAAGTGCACTCCACCTCCTCCGAGATCGTGCACCCTTACCAACCAGGGAATTTCTCCTTCTCCTGGTTTTTGTCTAAACTGTGTTAAAATGCGATCAACTTCTCCCTGAGAGTAATCTTCAATGGTTACTCGATTTTTTACATGAGGAATCGTTCTCTCATTTGTGATGGCATTATCATCTTCGTCATATTGCAGATTCCCCTGACCATCCCGGACATGTTCCCGGATGATCTCATTCTCTGTCCTCTCTAGGCGCCTCCTTACTGGATTAGCCTGAATCTTCCCTTTAAGGTAATCTTCCTCATCAGATGATGAAGATGAATCCCACACATCCCCATCCCAAGTATCGGGATCCCAGTTTATAGAAGCTGAGACGATACTTTTATGTACTTTTATTTTATTTACCTTTCCCCTTCTTTTCTTGTACTTATTTTGAGCAATTTTTATGGCAGCTTTTTCTGCCACATTCTGATAATGTTCCAATTTATCCTTCAACAGTCTGGTATTACATTCCAGAACTGTTTTCAGGCAACCTAATTCTATCATCTTTTGTTCAATCTGGGAACTTTTCTTCTGCATCTTTAGATTACGCTCATGTATTACACTATATGCACTTGCCAAAATCCAGATGCGCCGTCCTAAAGACACTACATCACCTGCTTTCACAGGGACACTACCGAATACATTCACATCAGTAGCTTCACTACCCTTAAGCTTATTCTGCCATTGTTTGCGCCGTGCTAAAGACACTACATCACCTGCTTTCACAGGGACACTACCGAATACATTCACAACATCAGTAGGCTCACTACCCTTAAGCTTATTCTGCCATTGTTTTTGCCGTGCTAAAGACACTACATCACCTGCTTTCACAGGGACACTACCGAATACATTCACAACATCAGTAGCTTCACTACCCTTAAGCTTATCCTGCCATTGTTTGTGCCGTGCTAAAGACACTACATCACCTGCTTTCACAGGGGCACCACTGAGTACATTCACAACATCAGTAGCTTCACTACCCTTAAGCTTATCCTGCCATTGTTTGTGCCGTGCTAAAGACACTACATCACCTGCTTTCACAGGGCACCACTGAGTACATTCACAACATCAGTAGCTTCACTACCCTTAAGCTTGTCCTGCCATTGTTCTGCCAATCCACAAGACACTACATCACCTGTTTTCACAGGGGCACCACTGAGTACATTCACAACATCAGTAGGTACACAACCCTTGAGCTTATTCTGCCATTGTTCTGCCAATCCACAATTGACCAATTCATGTGCTATAAAATTGGAGGGAGCCTCAATCCAGCTCGGGATCTCCACAACAACCTCCTTAACATTATCCTTACGTTTTCTGAACATTTTGACACTATGCAAAAAGATTGAAAAAATATCTTGAATTTTGCCAAATATATGTTTTTAATTTCTAAATTGCAAAAATTCGTTAATTACTTCTTATAGAAGTAATCCTGCCGACTACGCCAATTTATGTCTTGCTAAATTCTACTAAAAAGGGGGCTGAAAGCCCGTACTTACGAAGCGCTCACTGATATCCTAATCAGGCACGAATACTAATATTCTTTATAGCAAGATACTATTTATTTTAATAGGACATGAATAGTTAATGGTACATAGGCATTTAGAACTATAGTCATAGAATCTTATACAATAACAGAAATATGCATCAACATTACCGTTTGTAGCAATCCTTTCACATTGGAGGGAACTCTATTTAATGATAAAGGAACCAACATGGCATCTTGCATCACAGGAGCAGTGCGTACACTTCAATGTCCTGGAAGGTTTCCCCTAACATTAAGCGAGTCCGGTGTATTTTTATAGGAAAACTTTGTAGGTTGTGTTTAAATGGTCACCAGCATGTGACAGCTGAGTCATGTTCATGTAACTTGACCACAAACTGCTGTGGGCACCAGCAGCTTCCTGCACATTTCCTGCACATCCTGCCAGTTGACAACTGACCGACCACAGTTGACCATAGTGTTAGTGAAATATTGCAATGAGCCGTAAATTTCATATGCAAGCTTCCTTAAACCTGTCTTTAAGCCAACCACAAGTTTCCGGTAAGTGGAACTGTAAATGTGACTTCCTCATTATCTTGAAACTGCTTCAAAACCTGTTTGACATGTATTCCTTGGTCATCATAGTAAAATTGGTATACCAAAGGACATCTCTTTGATACTGAATTATTGATAGGTCAAATAATATCTGGGATCACTCCTATCTTTTGATTATGATTCCTATCTAATCACATTGGTATCACACTACCCAACGTACAATTTGGTGGAGGATCCATCATTCTTTGGGGCTGTGTGGCCAATGCCGGTATCGGGAATTGTGTTAAAGTTGAGGGTCGCATGGATTCAACTCAGTATCAGCAGATTCTTGACAATGTGCAAGAATCAGTGACGAAGTTGAAGTTACGCAGGGGATGGATATTTCAGCAAGACAATGATCCAAAACACCACTCCAAATCTACTCAGGCATTCATGCAGAGGAACAAGTACAATGTTCTGGAATGGCCATCCCAGTCCCCAGACCTGAATATTATTGAAAATCTGTGGGATGATTTGAAGCGTGCTGTCCATGCTCGGCGACCATCAAACTTAACTGAACTGGAATTGTTTTGTAAACAGGAATGGTCAAATATACCTTCATCCAGGATCCAGGAACTCATTAAAAGCTACAGGAAGCGACTAGAGGCTGTTATTTTTGCAAAAGGAGGATCTACAAAATATTAATGTCACTTTTATGTTGAGGTGCCCATACTTTTGCAACGGTCAAATTTTGTTTAAATGCGGATTGCACATTTTCTGTTAGTACAATAAACCTCATTTCAATCCAGAAATATTACTCAGTCCATCAGTTATTAGATATATGAAACTGAAATAGCTGTTGCAAAAACCCAAATTGTTATAAAGAAAAAAGGTTAACATTAATAGGGGTGCCCAAACTTTTTCTTATGACTGTAACGTGGATGATGCCTGATGTGTCATCCACATAGCTGGGGAAATCACACACCGGTGCAAACAAATTGTGGGCTTGTGCATGTGCATGTTGCTCTTCCCCATAGTCTGTAGAGCATAAAACATAAGTGTGCATGCTCAAGCTGGATATGTTTATGCACAGGTGTGAGATTTCACCTGGCTACGTCGACATCCATATTCAAGCAATGATGTGTTTGAGACAGTGTTTCAGATAAAAAAAAAAACACCTGGCTGCATATGTACAGCGAGACTTGGACAGTGGCTTGGGCAGCATGAATTAAATGAGTCAATTAGTCAATATAGGATAGGTAGGTGTGTGCGCTTTATATTCATGCTCACTGACCAAACCATGAATGACAATGAAAGAAAGACTATATTATATAAAAAAAATGCCCCTCCTCAGTGTAATGATGGAGACTTTGGCCACTGGTAGATACCAGGATGTGTGGCCGATCTTTGGCACAGTACAATACATGACAATGGGATTATCACACCCCCATCCATGTGCCGCAGATTTAAAAGACATGCAGCAAATTTTGGTATCTTAATATACACCCTTTGTGGACTGCTTATGGCATGTCTGGACTCACCTTAAAGGAAAGCATGCATTTCTATTTTGTGCTAGTCTTGTTTTATCAGACATTCTTAACACTCACAAATAAAACATCCTTTTTTTTAGATTTGCTCCAGTGCTAGTGCCTGAAGATGTAGCGAAGACATTGGTGGATGGTATTTTAATTAATAAGAAGATGATTTATGTTCCATCATTTATATCGCTGATTGGTGTGATAGAAATGTAAGTATCAAATAAAATGGCATTAATAGTAGTTGTATTCAAAACTGAAACAATATTACCAATTTTTTTTTTTTACCAAAAAAAGATGGTATCTATGACCCGGCAGTTCGTGGTATAATAAGAGATGCATGAGAAAATGATCTGTACATGGAGCTGCCATTTATAATAAGCTAATATGGAATATAGGGATATGATTCTTGTAGTGTTCAAATAAATACAGTATATCTTATCTGCTGTTTTTTCTTACAGGTTCTTACCAGAACGTGCCTTGAAGGCTTTGAATTCATTCCAAAGAGTAAAGTTTGATGCTAAAGTACAGAGCATTGACAAGGACAAGTAGACTCAGATACTACTACAGTTCTTCACTATGTACTTACTTGTAACATAATTAGGGATCAGGTGATAACATTTAAAGAACTGAAATCTTCTATTAAGGCAATGTAAGACCACAAAATTACCTATTGTTTAAATGTCAACAAACTTTGTATAAATTAACAGCATAAGCATAAAAAATAAACTTGATAAAATACTTTTATCAAAGAAATCTACTTCTTTCTCCACTTATGAGCCCCTTAATCCGTCCATCCTGAACAAAAAAAAACCCCAGCTCAAATCTATACTTTGACCAAACTTGCATTGACCAAGACTGACTGCAAACACGGTGAGGTATCATGTTATAGCTCTTATTAGACCCTACAGAGAGGAGAGAGGGGGTGGGGGGGATGAGGAGTGAGGAGAACTTAGTACAGTGAGAGATAGACACAGATCGTGCTGCAGGTTATCGTAAATGTATTTCATTTTAGTGTTTGAATTCACAGCCACACAGATCATTAGTGCTATATAATGTCTCACACACTTTTACAGAGAAAATAAAAAGCATAAATTCTTCTAGTTCTGTGTGCAGTTTCTGGGAGACATCACAACTGCAAGTCTCCACCCACCAGCTCAGAGAAGACTGAAAGTTAGAGAGAGACTCAACAGAGGGAAATAATGCTGGATACAAGTCACGTAATGACCAGAAATAGTGTTACTCAGCACGTACACTAACAAGACAGCTATTTCAGCTATTTTGAAAAGACAGGTATGATTTAAGCCTTTAGCTGACAGAAGTTTCTAGGCATTATTCATCTCTGGAAGGGAGGACAAATTTCACACTTGTGACATGTGACAAACAAAAATAAAATAAATTCTAAAATATCTACCACCATATCCATATCATTTCGAAAAGTGAACACAAGCACAATGTCAAACCCGTCATGTAGTTAACACTCATGGACACCTTGTTGCAGGTTTGTTGATTGCAGCGATTATAAACTTAAAATGTAATTAATTCATAAGCAGATTCACGCTAATTTGCATCAGTGTGGAAATCTATGATTTTACTAAGTTTGTTGCCAAAACTGTCTGTTGTAATGATAGTTTAAGGGTGCGTGCCCACGATCAGTGTTTGCAGCGTTTTGGATGCAGCATGCTTCAGCTGCGTCCAAAACAATGCGTTGTACAGTACAAGCACAGTGGATGGGATTTCTAGAACTCCCGTGCCCACTGTGCTTGTTTTTTCCACTGCAAACACTGACCTGCGGTGCGTCTTTCCAGACCGAGGCATGTCAATTGTTTTCTGCAGATTCGCACGCGTCCTCCTGCGGAGGAGATGCGCGGCCCCGCAGGTCAGGATCCGCTGCGTTCAGGACACAGTGAGTCCTGATCGTGGGCACATACCCTTACACACACGGTATAGTGGTAGGCAAAGTGTGGTGACAGTGTCGACATACTGTAATATGTACTGTATGTGGTTGCATTTTTCCAGATTTCAGAAAGCTGAATATACACTGCTCAAAAAATTTAAGTGACCCATCAAATAACACATCCTAGATCTGAATGAATTAAATATTCTCATTGAATACTTTGTTCTGTACAAAGTTGAATGTGCTGACAACAAAATCACACAAAAATCATCAATGGAAATCAAGTGTTTTAATCAATGGAGGCATAGATTTAAAGACACACACAAAATGAAAGTGGAAACAAGTCAAAATGAGGCTTAGTACTGTGTGTGGCCTCCACGTGCCTGTGTGACCTCCCTACAACGCCTGGGCATGCACCTGATGAGGTTGCAGATGGTCTCCTGAGAGATCTCCTTCCAGACCTGGACTAAAGCATCCGCCAACTCCTCAACAGTCTGTGGTGCAACGTGACGTTGGTGGATGGAGCAAGACATGATGTCCCAGATGTGCTCTATCGGATTCAGGTCTGGGGAACGGACGGGACAGTCCATAGCTTCACTGCCTTCATCTTGCAGGAACTGCTGACACACTACAGCCACATGAGGTCTGGAATTGTCCTGCATTAGGAGGAACCCACAGCCAACCGCACCAGCATATGGTTTCACAAGGTGTCTGAGGATGTCATCTCAGTACCTAATGGCAGTCAGGCTACCTCTAGTGAGCACATGGAGAGCTGTGCAGCCCTACAAATAAATGCCACCATACACCATTACTGACCCACTGCCAAACCGATCATGCTGACGAATGTTGCAGGCAGCAGATCGCTCTCCACAGCGTCTCCAGACTCTGTCACGTCTGTCAAATGTGCTCAGTGTGAACCTGCTTTCATCTGTGAAGAGCACAGGGCGCCAGTGGCGAATTTGCCAATCTTGGTGTTCTATGGCAAATGCAAAGCGTCCTGCACGGTGTTGGGCAGTGAGCACGACTCCCATCTGTGGACGTCAGGCCCTCATGCCAACCTCAATGGCGTCGGATTCTAACAGTTTGTGCAGACACATGAACATTTGTGGCCTACTGGAGGTCACTTTGCCGGGCTCTGGCAGTGCTCGTCCTGTTCCTCCTTGCACCAAGGCGGAGGTAGTGGTCCTGCTGCTGGGTTGTTGCCCTCCTACGGCCCCCTCCCTCCTGGTGTACTGGTCTGTCTCCTGGTAGTGCCTCCATCCTTTGGACACTACGCTGACAGTCACAGCAAACCTTCTTGCCACAGCTTGCATTGATGTGCCATCCTGGATGAGCTGCACTACCTGTGCCACTTGTGTGGGTTGTAGAGTCTGTTTCATGCTACCACGAGTGTGAGAGCACAACCAACATTCAAAAGTGACCAAAACATCAGCCAGAAAGTATTGGTACGGAGATATGGTATGTGGTACCCACCTGCAGAAACAATCCTTTATTGAGTGTGTCTTGAAAATTGCCAATAATTTCCATCTGATGTCTATTCCATTTAAACAGCATGTGAAATTGATTGTCAATCAGATTTACTTCCTAAGTGGACAGTTTGATTTCACAGACGTTTATGTGCTTATGTAGCACTGCTCCGCACATTGCTCCTGCGCACTGCTCCGCACACACTGCTCCGCACACACACAGACCGCTCCGCACACACTGCTCCGCACACACACAAACTGCTCTCCACACACACACTGCTTACTGCTCTGTACATACACACTGCGCTATACTCATCCTCCCACCCCCACACCCGTGCGATAACATACTCACCCGACATTACTCCTCCTCTCCCTCTCCTCTCACTCCTGGTGCAGGCCGCGCACCCAGCTGCAGGATGGGTAAGTAAACCTTCCACCCCCTCTCCTCTTGATGCTGGGCTGTGACATGTGGTAATCATCGCCCACAGCGCAGTCACTCAGGATGAGAGGCAGCTGCAGCTGCTGATGTAACGTCAAATTTCAGAGCCCAGAAGCAAGTGGAATAGCGCCGCTCAGTGCCAGAACTGAAAATAGAAAGCAATTAAGAAGACAACTGAAATAGTAATTTAGACTGATAGAGAAAATAAAAAAAAATGGGTGAACCACCCCTTTAATGGCCAACTCTGATTCACATAATGGATGAAAATCAAAGATGCTCTTAGGGGTACTTCGCACATAGCGAGATCGCTGCTGAGTCACAGGTTTTGTGAAGTACAAGTGACCTCATCAGCGATCTCGCTGTGTGTGACACTAAGCAGCGACCTGGCCCCTGCTGTGAAATTGCTAATCGTTACACACTGTTCCGGTTCATTTTTTGCTCGTTGGTCTCCCGCTGTACAGCACACATCGATGTGTTTGACGGCGGGATACCAACGAGCACCGACTCTTAAGCAGCGTACGCTGGTGACCAAGGTAAATTTAGAGTAACTAAGCAAAGCGCTTTGCTTAGTAACCCGATATTTACCTTGGTTACCGGCGTACACCGCTTAGCGCTGGCTCCCTGCACACGTAACCAGGGTACACATCGGGTTACTAGGCAAAGCGCTTTGCTTAGTTACCCGATATTTACCCTGGCTATGTGTGCAGAAAAGACAGCGCTAAGCGGTGTACACTACGCTGGTAATCAAGGTAAATATCGGGTAACCAAGCAAAGCGCTTTGCTTAGTAACCAGATATTTACCTTGGTTACCAGTGTACAAGCTTACAGGCTGCCAGCGCTGGCTCCCTGCACACGTAACCAGGGTAAATATCAGGTAACTAAGCAAAGCACTTTGCTTAGTAAACCCATGTGTACCTTGGTTACCAAGCGCAGAGTCGCTGGTCGCTGGTGAGATCTGCCTGTTTGCCAGCTCACCAGCCACCATGTAGCGACGCACCAGCGATCCTGACCAGGTCAAATCGTGGTCGGAATCGCTGGTACGTCGTTTAGTGAGACGGTACCCTTAGTCTTCCCGATCAGAGTCGCTGATAGGTTTTTAAAATTGATGGTAGGTCAATGAAATTATAAGTCAGTGTGCTGTCTGAGAAAAAAAGGGACAGTGTGATGTAGCCTAAGGTTGGCTAGCGTGAGACCAAGGTGGGATTGTGAAACAGCTGCTTTATGTTAGTTGCTCCATCTTTCCACTTTACTTTTACAAAAGAAAGATACAGAGACTTGAAAAAGTATTCATACCCCATGAACTTTTCCACAATTTTTCAAGTTATACCCGCAAACCTAAATGTATTTTATTGGGCTTTAATTTGATATAAAGCAACACTATCGCAATACAAGGAGAACATGAGCAAAAATTGCTACGAAAATAGACCAGTTAAATTATGAATATTTTTAATTTCTTTTTTTTTGTCAAAGTGCCAGTGCAATAAATATGTATTCATTTACAAAATCTCTTTAGTATATCAAAAAGAGGATAGGAAGTGGGGATGATGGTATTGGGTTCACATTTAAACCACTGGTAAACATATAATGCTCAGCGACCTGATTGTTGTAAATGGTTTATGTAATGAACATGGCCCACAAAAGAGTTCTTTTATCTATAGCAAATAGTAGGCAAAAATTGTCCCATATCAAAAATAATGGACCAGAGGCGCAAACAAAAACAAAAAAGGTGTATGGAGACAAGGTAGCAGGGCAATTGCAAAACTACAAGGGTTACAACAGCATACCGTATTTTTCGGACTATAAGACGCACTTTTTTCCCCCCAAATGGTGGGGGAAAGTGGGGGGTGCGTATTATAGTCTGAATGTAGGGCATGGCTGCGGGCAATGAGGGTGCTGCAGTGGCGCGGGTCATCGGGGGCATGAGCAGGCTGTAGCAGCGACCACGTGGTCCTGGTCATTACATATGCACGCCCATCCTCCCGCCCATCTCTCAGCGCTGAAGCTGGCGCTGACAGGTGGGCGGGATGATGAGCGGGGGATACGCGCATAGTAAAGACCCGGCCTGCATGATCACCCCTGGCAACTACAGCCTGGAGTGATCATGTGTGGCTATATTCACTGCTCCCAGTGCATCATCATCAGCGCGGGGTGCAGTGAATCAGTATACTCACCATTCCCCTGCAGCATCGCGATCTCCTCCTGTTTGTGCCGGCCGCGGCTGTGTGGAGACTAGTGGTGCTCATAGCGATGACTTCATCGCTGTGCGCACGTGTCCACACACAGCCGCGGCCGGCACAGACAGGACGACATCGCGGTGCTGCAGGGCTCGTGGCCGGCTCCACACTCCAGCGGCGCTGCTGCCGGCAAAGACATGAGGAGGAGCGATGCTGCATGGAGCGAGGAAAGGTGAGTATAAATGTTTGTTTTATTTTGTGTGCCACAGGATGCAGGACATATAGCAGGATGGGGGTATATAGCAGGATGGATGGGGGTATATAGCAGGATGGATGGGGGTATATAGCAGAATAGAGGTATATAGCAGGATGATGGCATATACCAGGATGGGGGTATATAGCAGGATGATGGCATATACCAGGATGGGGGTATATAGCAGGATGGAGGTATATAGCAGGATGGAGGTATATAGCAGGATGGGAGCACATACCAGAATGGGGGTATATAGCAGGATGGGGGTATATAGCAGGATGCGGCCATATGCCAGGATGGGGTATATAGCAGGATGTGGCCATATACCAGGATGAGGTATATAGCAGGATGGGAGCACATACCAGGATGGCAGTATATAGCAGGATGGGAGCACATACCAGGATGAGGGACATATATATACACAAGGCAGGAGGATCATTACCAAGATGGAGTACCTTAGTAGAGAATTTGAGGACATTACCCACATAACAGTGTCAGCAGCAGATCCTCGCCCCATAAGTGTGTGTCATGACCACATTTTTTGCTTAAAATTTTATTTTCCTATTTTCCTTCTCTAAAACCAGGGTGCGTCTCATGGTCTGGTGCGTCTTATAGTCCGAAAAATACGGTAACCATGGACAAAAGGTGAAAAAATGCCATTATGGTGCTGAACTGCGTTGAATAATGTTTAAAACAGGAGCCTGGCCGAAGAAAAACTTATTATATACCAAGTGGTGAGGAAGAATAATTCCATAACATAATAAACGGAACAGAGGCACCCTAAGTCAATACTCTGTAGGACCACCTTTCACTGCAGTTACTGCTTCATGTCTTCTGGGATATGTCTCTACCAGCTTTGCACATCTAGAGGCTGAAATTTTTGACCATTGTTCATTCCAAAATTGCTCTAGCTCACTTAGGCTACATGCGCACGCTGCATTTTTTTCTCACATTTTTTGGTGCAGTTCTGTTGTCAGAACTTTCTGAGACTTGACTTCCCAGCAAAGTCTACAATAAGTCAGATTTGCTGTGCGCACATTGCAGTTTATTTGTAAGCATTTTTTTTTTACAAATGTTGACAAAAAAGAAGCAGCATGTTCATTCTTTCTTGCGTTTTTGTCAACATTTGTCACCCAATGAAATTAATGAGGGCATCAAAAACGAAAGGAAAAATGCATGCTATCAAATTGGTACATTTGGCATGCGTTTTACCTGTGGTTTTGTCAACATAAATGCAGCTCACCAACTTAGTTCAAGTAAGACAAAATCAATGCTGGACTGATTTTGGCATGTTGGTGTCTCTCTTGCGCTCTCGCTCTCTCTCCATGCACTACATACTCACCGATCACCGGCTGTCACACTGCTCCCGCTGCCTCTCATCTTCTTCTGGACCCGCTCATTAGCCCCATACATATTCACTCCTCCCCCATCTATGATTGGTTGCAGTCAAAAGTGCCCCCATGCTGAGTGACAGCTCTCTGACTGCAACCAATCACAGCCGCAGGTGGGCATTTCTACATTGTACAGCACTACTGAAGTGAGTCGCTCTATCAGCTGTGCGGTCACTCAGGTTAGCCGCTGTCACAGCTGGAGTCCTCCACCTGTGACAGCAAATCCCCCGAGTGACTAAAGTGAGCTGCACGATCAGCGGTGCCATCACTCAGGTGATTTGAGGTCACAGCTGGAGTCCTCCACCTATGAGTGCAAATCAGGCCGCGACTGAAGTGAGCCACAGCTGGAAGACTCACATGACGGCACTGCCGATCGCACAGTTCCCTTCAGTAGTGGCCTGAACCTTACAGCAGTGAACCCATGACGTCATTGCTGCGACACTGCACTGCGGCACCCGTAGCGGTGACGTCAGGGGTTCACACTAGTTCATTATGATCACTGCAGCTCTGTCTGCACTCACAGCTGGCAGTCATGCTGTATTGCCGCTGGCTGTGACACGACAGGGATGTAGCAGTGCTGGAAGCATCGTGGGACCTCGTGTGGATTTCTTCAGTCCTGGAGGGGTGTTTCGGGTTTAATAAAGTGGTGAAAGAGGTGGCTTTTTATTTTAGTTCAGATAAAGGATTTTTTGGCTGTTTGTGGTTATTTTCTTTCACTTACAGATTATTGATGCAGGTATCTCATAGACTCCCAACATCACTAACCTAGGGCTTAGTGGCAGCTATCGGCTGCCATTAACACCTTATTACCCCGATTGCCACCGCACCAGGGCAATCGGGAAGAGCATCTTATGGATGCGCCACGTCCGGGGCGACTGTGGGCTGCTATTGTTAGGCTGAAAAGTGCCAAATAACAATGGCCCTTCCCACCCTAATAATATTAGCCCCCAGTGGTCTGCTGTACCTTGGCTGGCATTAGAAAAATAGTTTAAAAAACAAAACAAAACGTGGGATCCCCTCTATTTTTCATAACCAGCCAGGGTACAGCAGACAGCTGAGGGTTGCAGACTGCAGCTGCTGCTGTTCCTGTGCTGGATATGAAAAAGGGGGGGACCCCACAATATTTTTTTTTACCCCCCCAAAAAAAAATTAAAAAAAAAACTAGTTCTCTATCAAGCTATTCTGTTATTTCTTTATATCTATTCTGTATGTTCTTATTATTTAATCTATATGTTCTTATTATCTATCCATCTAACTATTCTTTCTATTTTTTTCTATCTATCATCTATTCTAACTATCTATCCATTATCATATCCTATCATATTCTGTTTCTCCTCCAAAAAACGCAATAACAAAAACAGATCAAAAAATGGATCAAAAACGCACGTACATTACAAGCGTTTGTTTTTTTTACATTTCCAGGCTCTCTCTGACAAGGTGCAGTTCTGGTTGCAGTTTGGTTGTATTTGTGTGTGCAGGAAAAAGTGCAGGAAAAAGTGCAGCATGCGCATTTAGCCTTATTGTCAATAGTTTCTCCTAAATTGTGTCCATAAGTAATAAACAACACTATGTAATTAATTTCTAATATTACACCAGTAACGTGCTACATCCCAGCCGTACTCTAGGGGTTGTGCACAAGCTGTTATCAGATTGGACCAGGATTCATCCCACTGGTGTGCTGGTTGAACGGTTTGGAATTTTCCCAATAGTCTTTTTACTTCCCCCCCTTTTATATTGTTTACCCTTGTGCACTTTTAGTGGCTCCTTTGTGTGTGGTTGCCTTGTGTACGAGTTGTCATTTTTCCCTGTCATGTCTGGTGTTGGGGTTTGTGTTTACGGATTGGCTCACCCCTCAGGGGGAGGTAGGTGAGGAAAGTACATCAGGGCTAGGACAGGAGTCATGGACATGCTGGTAACGCAGACCTCACTACCATCAAGCTGAGGGACAGTGCAAGGTACACAGTCTGAGGGTCACCTTAGGTGTCCTGGTCCTCTCATTCGCCCACGTGACAATAGGGCTCCGGTCAGTCTGACATGAAACAATTGCTAACTTCTCTTGATTTACCAAACAAAGGAACAATATGTTTGGCCTAATCAAGAACAGTTCACCCAAAACACCAGTGGCCATATGCTGAGTCATCTCACATAACATTTCACATATGTCTACTTTAAAGGGTGCTTTACACGCTTGCGACATCGCTAGCGATCTCGTTAGCGATGTGACAAGCCAGATCGCAGACAAGATTTGCCGAGATCGCACATAGGCCATTTTTTGTAGCGCCGGACAAATGTGCGATCTCAGCAAATCGTATGTGCGATCTGGTGTTTAACATCGCTAACAAGATCGCTAGCGATGTCGCAGCGTGTAAAGCACCCTTAAGTCTACATCATTTTTTAAAACTCATTTTGTTTTGATAGCATATGAAAAGGGTTAAAAGTTTAGCAGCAATTTTTCATTTATGGAACAAAGTTTCTTTAGAGACCCATTCACATTTAAATGAGACTTTGAGGGGCCTATATATTATAAACTCCCCAAAAGTGATACTATTTTAAAAACTGCAGTCTTCAAAAAACTTGAAAACTGCTGATAGGAAAAATTGGTTAACCCTGCAGGTGATACAGAGGAATTAATACAAAGTGAAATGAAAAAAAGAAGACTTAATTTTTCCTCTAAAATGTTGCTGTAGCCCCAAATTATTTATTTGCACAATGAATAGCCAGGGAAAATGGACCCACAATTTGTTACCCAGTAAATACTGAGCCCATTGACATGTGGTCAGAAATTTCTTTTTGGACAAATGGCAGGCAGCAGGGCTCAGAATGGAAGGAGAACAATTTGAATTTTGGAACACAAATTTGGCTGAAATAAACCACGGATGCTATGCTGAATTTGCACACTGCAGAATCTGACACTCCACACTATGCCTTCTCTAGTGCTTTTGAGTTGCACAGATAGGCTCGGGCATCGACCAGCTGTGTGCTCATTGGTGATTGTGCTTGTAAGAGTTAATTTCTGCTAGCCTGCTGGTTACCTCTTGGATCACATGTTGTGGAAGACCCATCACAGTTACTTCCCGCCTTTTTAAGATGGTGAAGCCTCTCTTGGCATGCCGACTATAGCTTTTGCTAAAGCGGTTTATGTGCGGTTGTGTTCCAGTTGCTGGTTTTTGTTGCATGTTTGGTGTGCTGTGGAACTCCTTGTCATCTGTTTATTTCCTCCCTACTCTTCACTTTCCCCTTTTCATGTACTGTCTTATATCCCGGTGTGTGCAAGCTGTGTGATAGAGTTTTGGTTACCCCGTTTATCTATATCTGTGGGTTCAACCTCTCCGGTCTCAGCCCTATCCTGGAGTGGGGGTATAAGATTAGTGCTTGCCAGAAGCAAGGCAAGGAAGGCAGCCCAGACATCTTTACAATCAGAAGTATCTCTGGCATTAGGGATAGCTAGGACCCCTAGGCTGAGGGCCAGTTTAGGAGCCCTGTTATCCTGTTCTACCCTCACACTCTGTGACAAGAGCTGAGTATATCTGCAGGGTCCTAAAAGTAAAAGGATTAACCTCAAACAGAGAAGACAAACAGGATTCTATTTACACCACAGAAGGAAGACTAGAATGTCAGAGAGCATTTTGTATAGCCAAACACAGCGATCTTCTACAGCTGGACACTACAGGACTGTCTGTCAACTGTGAAACAGCAGTGACAGAATCAGTCAACCTTCTACGAGTGGTTGTGAGGATGCCTGAGCCGACTTACTTTCCCTGCTCCTGATCAGCCCTGATCTTATACCCCTAACCACCCATCAAGGGACGGCCGGGATAGGAATGTGATAAAACCAGAGGTAGACAGGGAAAACCAAAAACAGGGAAAACCAAAACTCTATATCTCAGCACACTCACATAGAGGTAAAAGACAATAAGAAGTAAGAGGGAAAATAAGAGAAGGAAGGAAATAAGATGCCAGAGAACTCCACAACAACTCCAAGCACCACACAATATAATCACCAGCAGCACTGGTACACACAGCACACAGACCAACACAGCAATTAACTAGTCAGCGTTACATAGTTACATAGTTACTAAGGTTGAAAAAAGACCTAGGTCCATCTAGTTCAACCTTCTTCCACCAGTTCCACATTTGGTCACTAAGTCATTTATAACCAACAATGTTTTGTGTACTGAGGAAAGCATCCAGCCCTTTTTTAAAAGCTGTTATAGTATCTGCCATTACTACCTCTTGTGGTAGGGCATTCCACAGTCTGACTGCTCTAACTGTAAAGAAACCTTTCCTATTTAGCTGCCGGAATCGCTTTTCTTCCACTCGCAGTGAGTGCCCCCTGGTCCTTAATATTGTCTTTGGAAGAAATAAGTCATGTGCCAGTCCTTTATATTGACCACACATGTATTTATACATATAAATGAGATCTCCTCTGAGACGTCTTTTTTCTAAGCTAAACAGATCTAACTTTTTCATCATATGGGAGGCCTTCCATTCCTTGTAGTAGTCTAGTTGGCCGCCTTTGAACTGACTCTAACTTCTGAATGTCCTTTTTAAAATGTGGAGCCCAAAACTGGATCCCATATTCCAGATGTGGCCTTACAAGTGATTTATAGAGGGGTAACAATACGTTGGGATCACGGGATCTAATCTCTCTTTTTATACACCCTAGCATCTTGTTTGCTTTTGCAGCTGCTGCTTGACATTGAGTGCTGCTGCTCAGCTTATTTGTAATGAGAATACCCAAGTCCTTCTCCTGTTCTGTAGTCCTGAGTTTACTTCCATTTAATGTATACGCAGTAATAGGATTACTCTGTCCTAGGTGCATTACTTTACATTTATCAACATTAAATCTCATTTGCCAAGTATCTGCCCATTCTGACATCTTATCCAGATCTTTTTGTAATATTGTACTATCAAGGTCAGTTTTTAATATCCTACATAGTTTGGTGTCATCAGCAAAGACTGACACTTTACTATCGATCCCATCCACAAGGTCATTAATAAAGAGATTAAAAAGAATTTGTCCTAGCACAGATCCCTGTGGCACCCCACTGCTGACCATAGCCCATTTAGGGAATGTACCATTTATGACTACTCTTTGTTTCCTATCTTTTAGCCAATTCCTTACCCAGTTGCATATAGTTTCCCCTAGTCCTTGCTTCTGGAGCTTTAGTATAAGGCTATTATGTGGTACAGTATCAAATGCCTTTGCAAAGTCCAAATAAATCACATCAGCTGCATTACCAATATCCAGGTTTGCACTTCCCCCCTCATAGAACCCCAACAGGTTGGTTAGACATGACTTATCTTTCATGAATCCATGCAGTCTGTCAGTTATTATATTATTTTCTGCAACATATTTTTGCATGTCATCCCTTAAAATGCCCTCAAAAACTTTGCATACTACTGATGTCAGGCTTACTGGACGGTAGTTGCCTGGATCTATCCTCTTACCTTTCTTAAATATCGGTACCACATCAGCAATCCTCCAATCCTGAGGCACCAACCCTGTTACAAGCGAGTCTAAAAAGATGAGATACAACGGTCTGTCAATTACGGAGCTCAATTCCCTCAATATTCATGGATGAATGCCATCTGGCCCTGAGGATTTGTCAATGTTTAATTTACTCAGACATAGGCGTACTTCTTTTTGTGTTAAAGTAATTATATCGGGTGGTGAACTTTGATTTTTCACTAGTTGAATGATCCCTGGTACAGTCAGTTCCTTGGTGAACACAGATGAGAAATGCCTATTTAATATCTCAGTCTTTTGTTTGTCCTCTATAACTAACTTGTTATTATATTTTAAGGGGCCAATACTATCCTTTGTTTTCCTTTTGGCATTAATGTATTTATAAAAGATTTTGGGATTTATTTTAATGTCATTGGCGATTTTTGTTTCAGTAGCTAGTTTTGCTTGTTCGATTTCTTTTTTGCATTTCCTATTGATAACTTTATACTCCTGAAATGCTATTTCTGTATTCTCAGCCTTCAAGATTTTAAACGCCCTTTGTTTTTGTTTTATTATACTTTGTGCAGTCTTATTTATCCATAGTGGTTTCTTTTTATTCCGGGACATTTTATTACCAGAGGGTATACGTTTTTTACAGGACTCTAGCAGTATTTCCTTAAACTTTCCCCATTTATATTCAGTATCCCCAGTTACCATGACTTTGTCCCAATCTACACATTTAAGCTTTTCCCTTAATTTTCTGAAATCAGCTTTCCTAAAATTACAGGTTTTAGCATTTCCCCTTTGAAATGTTCTATTGAATATTACGTTGTAGCTTACCATATTATGATCGCTGGTGCCAAAGTGCTCCCGGACCTGTAGATCTGAAATTGTATCTGGTCTATTTGACAGGACCAGATCTAGCAAATTATCTGCCCTCGTCGGTTCATCTACCATCTGAGAGAGGAAATTGTCTTGAATGGTAGATAAGAATTTACAGCTTTTAGCACAACCAGAAGATTCTATGTCCCACTGTATGTCTGGATAGTTGAAATCCCCCATAATAAGAACACGATTATTATTATTAGCTGCCATTTCAATTTGTTCCAGCATTTCACCCTCTATTTGTTCAGGTATGTTAGGAGGCTTATAGCAAACTCCAATTAGCATTTTTCCATTATTCCCCTCCCTATGTACATTTACCCATACTGACTCTACATTGTTGCAGTTCCCCCCAATGTCATCATTCAACACAGGTTTTAGGTTAGATTTGATAAATATACACCCCACCACCTTTTTTGTCTTTCCTGTCCCTCCTAAATGTACTATAACCCTGTATGTTTGTCACCCAGTCATGGCTTTCATCCAGCCAGGTTTCCGTAATGCCCACCACATCATAATCCATGGTTGACATAAGAGTCTCCAATTCATTTATTTTGTTTGCAAGACTTCTTGCATTTGCCAGTAGACATTTAATCCTATTAACACCTTTATTACTCCTAGCCTCCCTACCTTCCTTGCATGTCCCATCCCCCCCTAATCCTTCATTAACCCCTACCGTCTCACTGTCTCTATCTGCTCTATTCCCTTTTTTGCTCCACTACCCTCCCCCCCCAAATCCTAGTTTAAAAGCTCCTCCATCCGTCTGACCATTTTCTCCCCCAGCACAGCTGCACCTTCCCCATTGAGGTGCAGCCGGTCCCTACTGTAGAGCCTGTAGCCGACTGAGAAGTCAGCCCAGTTCTCCATGAACCCGAACCCTTACTTCCTGCACCAATTTCTAAGCCACGTATTTATCTCCCTAAGCTCCCGCTGTCTTTCTAGTGACGCTCGTGGCACCGGTAGTATTTCTGAAAACACCACCTTGGAGGTCCTGGACTTCAGCTTCTCTCCTAGTTCCCTGTAATCATTTTTAAGGACCTTCCACCTGCCTCTGTCATTAGTACCAATGTGCACCATGACCGCTGGGGTTTCCCCAGCCCCACCCAGCAATCTGTCTATCCGATCCGCAATATGCCGAACCCGAGCACCCGGCAGACAACACACTGTTCGGCATTCACGGTCTCGGCGACAGATGACCCTGTCTGTCCGCCTAATTATAGAGTCCCTTACCACCAACATCTGTCTGGGCACTGCTGCACTCCTATTTCCCTCCTTCCTTCAGCAGTTGTTTTCCTGGTTGCTAGGAGCAACGTCCTGCTGTAGTGACTCTAGTCCTGGCCCTTCATTCCTAATATCAGCCAAACAGGCATATTTACTAGGTTGTGCCTGCCAGGTCAGGACTAGGCTCCCTGACACTTTTCCCCCTACCTCTTCTTCTAACTGTTACCCAACTACCTACCTCCGGGTCCTGATCTTCTCCACCTCCACCCTCCTCCATATCACTGGCCCCAGCCAGAGAAAGCTCAGTGAGCTCTAAACTCCTCTCCAGGTTTGCAATGCCCCTGAGTGTTGCAAGCTGCTTATTTAGATCAGTTACCTTGGCTTCCAAACACGCAACATGCTTGCATCGAGTGCAGACATATTCACCCTCAAACGGCTGCTCAAGGCATGCATACATCTGACAAGATACAAACCTGGTAGCATTGTCCATGGAGCACCTATTAAATGGGGATAAACGTTAACCTTCGTCAGGCTGCATAATTTTACAACGTTAACAGCGACCCCTTATCTCGGAAGGGGGTGAAGATATTTTAGTGAAATTTGGCCAATATATTCTGGACCAAAACTGCAGAGATGTCACGAAATTTCAGCCCTCTACGGCTTTTGGAAAAAAAAAATGTATTGCAATTTTAAAATGGAATAGTTACAATTGTACCTATTCAGCCGGACAAAGGTTAAAGTAGAAAAACAAGAAAGGAAAAAAAAAACAAAAAATAATGGGAAACGTATAAGGATAAATTCAAACTATGTTCTTGTGTCAAACTATGAAATTGTGTTTAAACTATGCCACACTTATCTTCAATCCCTGCACACTTTGCTTCAGTACCTCGCACGCTCAGCGTGAGAAGACAGATTCCATCATCCTAAAAAGGCGGGGAGCAAATGTGACAGGTTTCCAATAACACGTGATCTCAGAGGTAACCAGCAGGCTAGCAAAGGTTAACTCTTGCTAGCCTGACCATGAATGAGCACACAGCTGGTCGAACACTGAGCTTGCCTGTGTAACTCAAACACCAGAGAAACCATAGGGTGGAGTGTCAGAATCTGTAGAGTGTGAACAGCGTCTGATACTGCCATGACAAGCAAAAAACTCTGTGTGACAGTATTGAAGGGAACAATGTAGAAAATGAGAATCAACAATCTTTGCTATTTGAAAATCTAAATAATCATCATGAGGCCAGCGGCAAGGGGGTCGGCTCCAAAGATACAAACTTTTTGAGCAGTGACCTGTGGAACATATTGTGGATCTTAAGAGCCTGAGTTAACTCCAGATGAAATGCTACTGGGTTAACTACGGCAATAACTTTATAGGGAACAATAAACCTAGGTCCTAGTTTCCAGGAAGGAACCTTCAACTTAATATTCTTGGCAGACAACTACACATAGTCAATCACAATTAGGTCTGGAACTGGCAAGCGTTTTTTGTCAGCCATAAATTTGTATCTGTCTCCCATCAGCTTCAAATTACTCTGACCCCCGTGCATACAGATGAGACTGATGAGGCAAAACGCTCCTCCCTTAGAAACTGCCAAAGCCCCTCTATGCCTAAAGGTGCCAAATTGTGGATGACAACAGAATGCAACAAAGAATGACAACTTGCCAGTAGACTCCTGGTAACGATTGTTTATAGCAAATTCAGCCAATGGTAAAATGCCCAATCCTCCTGGTTTTTGGAGACAAAAACAGCAAAGGTAAGTTTCCAAATTTTTACTTTTGCGTTCGGTCTGCCTTTTCGACTGAGAAGAAGAGAAAGACAACTGAATCCCCAGTTGAGCCCAATATGCTTTCCAAAACTTGGAAACAAACTGGGTTCAACGATCTGAAACTACATCGGAAGGAACCAAGTGAAGCTTCACAATCTCATTGATGAACACCTGAGCCAGAGCCTTGGCATTAGGAAGTGTCAGTAACGGGATGAAATGTACCATCTTACTGAACCTATCCACAACTACCAAAACCACAGTCTTTACTGCAGACGAAAGTAGGCTAGTAATGAAATCCAAGGATAAATACATCCATGGTCTACTAGGGATAGCCAAGGTAAGAGAGATCCAGACGAACGAGTATGCATTATCTTGGAATGTGAGCAAATACTGCAAGCAGCCACATAGTCAACCACATTCTGATGCAACCTTGGCCACCAAAAATGACGAGAAAGGAGAATAAAGGTTGCTTTACTACTTGGCCCGTGAAGTACAGAGTTGTGATGTTCCCCAAATATTTTATGGCGCAAAGTAGGTGGTACAAATAACCTTCCTTAGGCTAGGTTCACATTTCCCTTAAAATGTATCAGTCACAATCCGCGGCTTTGGTAAACAACGCAATCCGTTTAGTGGATTCCGTTGTGTCCCATAGACTTGTATTAGTGGCGGATTGCAACTGATGACCTTGCGTTGCATCCGCTGCGTCGCGGTCAGTCGTTTTTGGACTGACCGCCGGGCGGGAACAACGCAGAATGTAACGTATTTTGAGCCGTCACAATTAACGCACCGTGCAGGAATCCGTCGCCATCCGTGAAGCTTGTAATGTATGTCTATGGTGCTGGATTCCGTCGTAATCCGTCTTACGACGGAATCTAGTGCTGGATTCCGTCATGCTCTACTGAGCATGCCCAGCATGTTTGGCACACCCACTAGGCTGTCCCAAACACAAACGGATCATGACTGATCCGTCAAAAAACGGACGCAAAGCGGATGTAACGGACCAGTTTTTTCACAGGATTCCTGTGAAAGGAATCCTGGGAAAAACACATCCGTTGCGTCAGTTGACATCTAAAAAACGACTGATCCATTGCTGAGGGACCTGACAGATTTAAAACAACGTAAATGTGAACCTAGCCTTAAGGGGAAGAGGCCAGGGAATCCCCTAGAGCCTCCAACACCTCCCCCTCCAGGTCTGGGCACAAGGCCGAGACGACCACTCCCTTCTGAAAAATTGGTACTAGGTTCACATGATCACTTCAACCAGGGAAGCTCAAGGATAATGAATCTGCTTTGATGTTTTTAACCCTTGGATGGTAAGTGACAGTAAAATTAAACTGACTCAAGATATTACAGGTTTTTATGGTCTGTGATTACAGTAATGGGACAGACTGCCCAATGATGCCATTCCTCGAAAACGAACATAATCGCCAAGAGTTCTCTATTATTATTATTATTTATTATTATAGCGCCATTTATTCCATGGCGCTTTACAAGTGATAGAGGGTATACGTACAACAATCGTTAACAGTACAAGACAGACTGGTATAGGAGGAGAGAGAACCCTGCCCGCGAGGGCTCACAGTCTACAGGGAATGGGTGATGGTACAATAGGTGAGGACAGAGCTGGTTGCGCAGTGGTCTACAGGACTGAGGGCTATTGTAGGTTGTAGGCTTGTCAATTGCCAATATCATAGTTTCTTTCGGCCGAAGACATAACATATGAACGCCATTTACCAGATGACAGACCCTGTCACAACACAGCCCCAAGCCCCACCTCAGATGCATCCACCTCTACGATAAAAGGCTGTGAAACATGAAACTGGATGAGAACAAGTGCTGTGGAAAAACATTTTTTTTTAAAGAGCAAAAAGCCTGCTGGGTGGAATCCAACTATTTCGAGAAATTTGTCCCTTTTTTTGTCATGTCAGTGAAAGGTTTCATAATTATTGAATAATTCTGAATACATTTCCGGTAAAAATTGGTAAACCCTAGAAAGCGCTGTAACGTTTTAATATTTTTGGAACAATCCCAGTCAAGTACTATACTGACCTTCTCTGGATCCATCAGAAAATGTAAAGATGACAACAGGCACTCCAAAAATTGTTCCATTTGGACAGTGTAAACACATTTCTCCAGTTTGGCATACAGTTTGTTATCTCTTAAAATCTCTAATACCTAAATACCATAAAACCTAATACCATAAAAATTGGTTGAGGAGATCAAGATATTGTCCAAATAACCACAAAACTATCCACCAAATGGTGAAAAATATCGTTCACAAAATGCTGGAAAAAAAACAGGAGCATTAGTGAAGCCAAATGGCATTACAAGACTTTTAAAATGCCCCTCAGGTGTATTAAAAACAGTTTTCCATTCATTCCCTTCTCTGATTCTAACCAGATTATAAGCCCCCCTAAAGGGGGCTTTACACGCTACGACATCGCTAATGCGAACTCGTTGGGGTCACGGAATTGGTGACGCACATCCGGCCGCATTAGCGACGCCGTTGCGTGTGACACCTATGAGCGATTTTGCATCGTTGCAAAAACGTGCAAAATCGCTCATCGGTGACATGGGGGTCCATTCTCAAAAATCGTTACTGCAGCAGTAACAAAGTTGTTCCTCGTTCCTGCGGCAGCACACATCGCTCAGTATGACACCGCAGAAACGAGGAAGCTCTCCTTACCTGCCTCCCGGCCGCTATGCGGAAGGAAGGAGGTGGGCGTTATGTTCGTCCCGCTCATCTCCACCCCTCCGCTTCTATTGGGCGGCGGTTCAGTGACGCAGCTGTGATGTCGCTGTGACGCTGAACGAACCGCCCCCTTAGAAAGGAGGCGGTTCGCCGGTCACAGCGACGTGGCCGGGCAGGTAAGTATGTGTGACATGAAACCTAAAAGATGTAGCCCCAATTTTTAAATGAATAAAGGTGGGGATACACCAGAGAAAGGACCACGAATAGTCAAAGTGAAATACAAATTTTAAGAATTTATACAAGGGTGATACAGGACACACAGTGGAGGCAGACTAGATGGAAACAGCCTGCCAGGAAACAACCCACAGCAATACCAGGACACTCCACCAGATGGCAACCCGCTGACAGATAGCAATGTAATAGGAATGGTACAAGGTAGAGGTAAACAGTGGCCCAAGAGAAGTCAAGTCACAGGGGACAGTGTGGAGAGATAGACTATACAAAGGAGATCTGTAAAACCCCCTAAGAAGTCCCAAGGAACACCGGGGCATGAATAACTAATCGCTGTTACCTGGCGTCATGTCAGAGCAGGAATGGTGGCTGTGTCCGGGCGTGGGGGCGGGGCCTCGACGCGCGTTTCACCAAAGGCTTCGTCAGGAGGCGCCACACTGTCCCCTGTGACTTGACTTCTCTTGGGCCACTGTTTACCTCTACCTTGTACCATTCCTATTACATTGCTATCTGTCAGCGGGTTGCCATCTGGTGGAGTGTCCTGGTATTGCTGTGGGTTGTTTCCTGGCAGGCTGTTTCCATCTAGTCTGCCTCCACTGTGTGTCCTGTATCACCCTTGTATAAATTATTAAAATTTGTATTTCACTTTGACTATTCGTGGTCCTTTCTCTGGTGTATCCCCACCTTTATTCATTTAAAAATTGGGGCTACATCTTTTAGGTTTCATATTCTTGTGGACCTCTTCCGGTCATAGGAAAGGCTGTTTAGGTTATGTAAGTATGTGTGACATGTCTGGCGATGTTGTGAGGCACGGGCAGCGTTTTGCCCGTGTCGCACAACAGATGGGGGCGGGTATTCACGCTAGCGATATTGGTACAGATATCGCAGCGTGTAAAGCGGCCTTAAGTCTAATTTGTAGAAAATATTAGCTCCCACAATTTGGTGGAATAGAGCCAGAATCATAGGAAGAAGATATGGGTCTCGGACGGTAATCTGATTATATTCCCAAAAATCCAAACAAGGACGGAGGCCCCCATCTTTCTTCTTAACGAAGAAGAACCCTGCCACCACGGGTGAAGAGGTGGGTCTAATATGTCCCTTCTCTAGACTCTCAGCAACGTAATATTTCATGGCTTGTCTCTCTGTGCCAGAAAGATTATACAGTCTGTATTTGAGTAGTTTTGCTCCAGGAAGTTGATTAATAGGGCAGTTGTATACACGATGGCGAGGCAAATTCTAACACCCCCTCTCTGAAAACACATCCTCAAAACCAGATAAAAATGCAGGTAAGTATTCCGTAGAGACCGCAGAGAGAGAGAAGTGTTTAAGTAGTTATCAAGACAGTAATTTCCCCACTCAACAATTTCCCTGAATTGCCAATCCACTACAGCAGGGGTCGGGAACCTATGGCTCGCGAGCCAGATATGGCTCTTTTGATGGCCGTATCTGGCTCGCAGACAGGGCTCCTATCTGTCTATGGGAAGGATGCATGCACCGCGCTCCATCAGGCCGCGGTGCACGCTGATCAGGCCCGGACTGACAGGCGGGAGGGGCAGGACTTCTCCCGGTGGGCTGGCCGGTGGAGGGGTGGGGGGCCGCCGCCCCCTGCCTCTCCCGCAGGTCTGCAGTGGCGTAGCAAAGGGGGGGCGGAGGGGGCAGTCCGCCCCGAGCGGCACATGTCAGGGGGGCGGCATTTTGGCCACTCGCCTTCAGTTCTGCTGTCCCTGGGCTGAGTTCCGGGGACCGCAGTCCTCGGCAGGAAACTGTGCCTGCCGTCCCTTTAAGGCAGGGGTGGGGAACATCCAGCCCGCGATGACCTTTTCTGCGGCCCCCGGGGCACTGGGGCAGATTCCCGGAGGCTGCAGTGCTCGGGCAGCCGCTGATCTTGTCTATTGCCGGCAGACAGCACTGGGGGTGGGACTTCCTCCCTCCGGCTCCTACATGCTCCCCTGTGAAATTGCAGATAGAAGCAGAGTGATGGGGCAGGGGCCTGTATAGTGCCGTGCGTTCTGCCTCTCACCCTCCCGTTCTGTGCTCGGCTGCTCAGGTCTATAAGGTCTTTTCTTGGAGAGAAAAGAGGAGAATGAAGCCAGCCCTTGAACTGCTGCATCCATCACTTGTGCTGCACCTGATCTTACAGGGCAACTAAGCAGCAGGTACTTATATCTGTGTGCTGTGCATACAGCGCGTGCGTGTGCTGTGTATACGGCGCGTGCGTGTGCTGTGTATACGGCGCGTGCGTGTGCTGTGTATACGGCGCGTGCTGTGTATACGGCGCGTGCGTGTGCTGTGTATACGGCGCATACGTGTGCTGTGTATTCGGCGTGTGTGAGTGTGCTGTGTATATGGTGTGTATGTGCTGTGTATATGGCGTGTGTGTGCTGTGTATATGGCGTGTGTGTGCTGTGTATATGGCGTGTGTGTGCTGTGTATATGGCGTGTGTGTGCTGTGTATATGGCATGTGTGTGTGCTGTGTATATGGCATGTGTGTGTGCTGTGTATATGGCATGTGTGCTCTGTGTATACGGCGTGTGTGCTGTGTATACGGCGTGTGTGCTGTGTATACGGCGTGCGTGTGTGTGCTGTGTATACGGCGCGTGTGTGTGTGCTGTGTATACGGCATGTGCTGTGTATACGGCGTGTGTGAGTGTGTGCTGTGTTTGTTGTGTTTGGCACTTAATAAAGTTTCATATTGTGAGGTTTATTGGTATATCTAATTCCTGGTGTGCATATATTTACCTGCAGAGCTTTTTTTCTTCTCCTTATGTACTGTGTATACGGCATGTTGAGTGCTGTGTATGGCTTGTGTGTGTGTGTGTGTATCTCCTGGGTCTGAGCCTCTCTTTTTTGTTCATTTTCTGTAAGACCAACACTTTTAAAAGGGCCACTGACAGATACAATTGCTCCAGCGGTCACTTAGTACACAAAGGAGTGTTCCTCTCTGCTGCACTAAGCCACCGCTGGACCTAAACAATAATTCGCTGTAAAATAATAAAATTAGATAATTGACATAACTGACAATGCGTTGTGTGACATGTCCAATATTCCAGCTTCTTTCTTCTGCGAATGCCTCAAAGCTGGCATTCTCTCAACATCAGGTGGGAAGAATGCCAGCTTCCAGTCATGCGCAGGAAAAAGAAGAAGCCAGACTGCTGGACTGATGTCATGCATCGCAAGTTCACAATGTAAGTTATTTATTTGATTTTTTTACTGCTAATTACCATTGTTTCAGTCCAGTTGTGGCTTTATACAGCAGGGAGGAGCATTCCTTGCTGTACTAAGTGAACATTGGAGCGATTGATCTGTCAATGGCCCTTTAAACATATTGTACGGCTCTCGCGGAATTATATTTCAAAATATGTGGCGTTTACGGCTCTCTTAGCCAAAAAGGTTCCTGACCCCTGCACTACAGGATAATGCTTCACCAACCAGGGAAGACCCAGTACAATAGGAGTGGGAAGGTCATCCAGTACATAACAGATTACTTCATAATGCAGGGATTCTACCCTCAGTTTTATATCATGTACAATCTACCAAAGGCATCTCTGAGCAAGTCGATGGCAAAGATGGAGATTGGTTTAGGCTACTTTCACACATCCGGTTTGAGCCCTGCGGCTCAATCCGGCTGTGAAAACTATGCAACGGATGCGGTGAAAACACCGCATCCTTTGCATAAGTTTTTACATGCGGCCCGTCCGGTTTTTGCCGCTTGCGGCATGCTACTGAGCATGCGCAGTGGCAAAAACCGCATGCGGCGGCTGGATGCGGTTATTGCCGCATCGCGCCGCATCCGGCCGCCATAGGCATGCATTGAAAAATGCGCCGCAGCGGCCGGATGCGGCGCGATGCGGTGTTTTTTGCCGGAGCAAAAAACGTTGCAGGGCACGTTCGATCCGGCCGCCGCATCGGCTAAATCTGCCGCATGCGGCAAAAACCGGACCGAACGCAAGCCCCTGCGGCACAATACGGCACTAATGTAAGTCAATGCAAAAAAAACGCAATCGGCGTTACAAAAGCCGGTTGCGGTTTTTCTGCAGAACGCCGTATTGTGCCGCAGAGCAAAAATCCGGATGTGTGAAAGTACCCTTAGTTATCAAACTTCAGGTAAGCCCATAAGTCCTTACAAACTAAGCATCCACCATGCTGACTCCTGTTCCACTGTCAACAAACATAGAAATACTCAGTCCTGCTCTCTAGCAACACCTCTGCTGTTAGGACAAACCAAGAATTACATGTTGAAGACAAATACACACCACAATTGTCCACCCACACGCCAACAAGGCTAAGCTGGGCCCCAGATGTTCGTCTTTGCTTAGGAATTAAGGGGCAGGCAGCAATAAAATGTCCTTTTTTTACCACAAAAAAACAAAAAAAAAAGAAAAACAGTGGAAACATGCAAAGTAGTGACTTCCCATAGCTGCATGGATTGCTCCGCACCCATGAGTGATGATTCACATTCAGATTGCCCCCTCCCCCAGCAATGGACTGCTGCCCCGAGATAGGGTCACTGGGGAATGTGGTCTAACCATTCTATATCTGAGGTGTCTATCCACACGCAGGGCTGTGGAGTCGGTAAGCCAAACCTTCGACTCCGACTCCGACTCCGACTCCTCAAATTCTCTTGCACCGACTCCGACTCCGGCTCCGACTCCGACTCCGGCTCCGACTCCGACTCCTACATATATTGCTTATAGTTAGGTGAAAAATTTATTGTAGTACATGAATATGTGTATGTGAACATCAGACATTTAATAATTTTTATGATACAATAATCAAGATATTTGGATAGAACATAAAATATATTTATTGGAATACAACTTTAGAACACAAAAAACTGTAATAAATTGTAAATATGTAATACACTATGTAATATACAGTAGATTACATATATATCTTGTGTGTGTGTATATACACTGTATATATATATATATTATATATATTACATATTTACAATTTATTAGTTTTTTTGTGTTCTAAAGTTGTATTCCAATAAATATTTTATGTTCTATCCAAATATCTTGATTATTGTATCATAAAAACAATTAAATGTCTGATGTTCACATTGTACTACAATAAATTTTTCACTTAAATATAAGCATTATACTAAATGTTGTTATTTAGTAAAATATTCAGCACATTCTGCATTGCACTCCTGTCCCCAATTTATTATATATTTTAGGAGTCGGAGTCGGTGCATTTTATACCGACTCCGACTCCGACTCCGACTCCACCAAAATGAGCTCCGACTCCGACTCCACGACTCCGACTCCGACTCCACAGCCCTGTCCACACGTATAGCCAAGGACATGGCAGCCTCCAAGGACTCAGGGATCTCATAAATCACTGAAACATCTTTCAACCTTTCTGGTAGTCCCTGACAAAATTGGCTTCTAAAGGCCGCTTTACACGCAGCGACATCGCTAAAGCGATGTCGTTGGGGGTCACGGAATTCGTGACGCACATCCGGCCGCGTTAGCAATGTCGTTGTGTGTGACACCTACGTGCGATCGAAAATGGTCGCAAAATCGTTCAAAATCGTTAATCGTTGACATGCTCCCCTATTCCCAAAAATCGTTGCTGCTGCAGGTACGATCTTGTCCCTCGTTCCTGCGGCAGCACACATCGCTATGTGTGACACCGCAGGAACGAGGAACCTCACCTTACCTGCGGCCGCTGGCAATGAGGAAGGAAGGAGATGGGCGGGATGTTACGTCCCGCTCATCTCCGCCCCTCCGCTTCGAATTGGGTGGCCGCTTAGTGACGTCGAACGAACCGCCCCCTTAGAAAGGAGGTGGTTCGCCGGTGACAGCAACGTCGCTAGGCAGGTAAGTAGTGTGACGGGTCCGAGCGATTTTGTGCGCCACGGACAGCGATTTACCCGTGACGCACAAATGATGGGGGCGGGTACGCACGCTAGTGATCTCGCTAGCGAGATCGCAGCGTGTAAAGCAGCCTTAGGTCAGGTAATTCCACTTTGTGTCGGTTGCCCATCTACAAAATTCTGAGCAATAAATCTCCGCTGACCGATCCCGCTTCTGGAGGTGACACAGCCTGGACAGCCTCAAAAAATCCATCCAAAGACCGCAGCAACCAGAGCCATGTTAAAAGAAAAAGCCCAGGATTGTGGATCCCCTTGCAACAGTGAGATTACACCAATGCGCCGAAGGATACCTGGCTCTGGTTGAGCCATAATTGGAAAATAGGAAAGGAATGGATGGGAAGAGCACTTAGTCAACCCCACCAAGTTCTAAATAACACACAGAGAACACAAACGGGGGAAAATAAACAAACAACTTATCTTCCAAATGACTCAGGGAGAGGTACAGCAAGGTACAACAATGTTTCTCCAGATAATTGCAAGCCAACTTCTTGCACTCAGGAGATTCACGAAAAATGCAATTCAGACGAAACCACACTATAAACCATTCACTATAAAGAGGCAAATGGAGATGCTTTGGACTCCTTTTGGCATCTCTTCTGGTAATATCCATCTTTTTAGGTGTGCACAAAACTGTGGTCATCAACACTTGTTTGCTTGACGCCTAAAATTATTGGATAATACCAGAATTGAGACCAGATGGAGTCCAAAGTGTCCCCATCTGCCTCACTTTACACTGACAAGCAAAAGGGTAACAATGTTTTGAACATTTGACGGTCAAGCTCCATATCTCACCATCAATTACAGCTTTGAATGTGAGACTACCTTCATTTTATAGACAATCATCTTGGCTATTTCATACATAAATTTGACTTGCAACTATTTAGAATATGATTAGTTATGCAGATTCTTGCCATGTCACTGTATTGTTACTGTTTTGCTCCTAAAAAAACCCCAAAATTTTAATTTTTATTATTTTTTTAGCATTTTGTACATCCTCCTGGGCATGCTCTCAATCAGATTAAAGCGTGTGTAGACCAAAATCTGATCCCAAGTCTCTCCTACACCTTCTCAATGTTGGTACAGACTGGTCAACTCACTTGGGTATGTATACAGCTTTTTTTTCATCTCTACCCAGTGTTTGATTGGGTTGAGGTCTGGGGACTGTGTTGGCCAATCCAGCACTTCATGGTCATTGAACCATTTCTTCTCTAATCTTGACATATACTTCAGGTCCAATAAATGTGAACAGGTGCTAGCCATTTGTTGGATGTGCGGGTCAGTTTTTTGGATATTTGTAATGAGTCTCTTTCTGACTGAGCACTACGCCCTAAGACCTGGCTGTGTTCATAACCATTATAGCAGGAGTTTAGCTGCCCAGACATGGATGTTTTTAACCTAGATAGTGGCGTTTAAGTTAGGTTCAGAGATTACCTTGCCGTTGGTTTCCAGGCTTACATGCATTGGACAATACATAAACTAAATATCTCTCTTTTGCAGTAATGCAGTACCATATTTTCCCTTATACATTTTTGGCTTTTCAGTGTGCAGCTGTATGCATTTTATAGTTACTATGTTTTTTCGGCTAGCACCCGTTCACATTTTTTGGATGTGCGGGTCAGTTTTTTGGATAATTGTTAGTCCAGTGCTGTCAGTAATTGCGATTTGGGGCTCACTTGACATTGTGACCCCGAGTCCAATAGCTGCCGATTTCTCTCTTCTTACCTTTGGTCCCAATGAGCAATCGACAGGTGAGTAGCAGCCACAGAATCAATTCCTGTTGATTAACTCATTTGGTCCAAAGGCGGAAAGAAAGAAGTCGGCATTGATTAGTTGTGGGACTCCCGTGATGTCACAATGTCACGAGTCCAGAACTGCGATTGCTCACAACACTGGAAAAGCATCAGAACAAGGTCCTCTATTTGAATTGGGGAAAACAAATGGTTTCAGAAAGGGTTGTCCTAATAGTGGAGAACCCCATTAAAATTGTAACATTTGTACACTACCAGTAGTACTAAGACCCATACCAACCAACATCACCTTGGGTAAATCAGAGCTGATCAGGTCACCCAAGAATCCAACAAGGAATAACAAAGATAATAAAAACTGTGCCCTGTTCATATTTGTATTTGCCAACATGTTTAGCAAAAAATTGGAACACTAGCAATTTAGTACGATTTAGGAACTATGGATAATCGTGGTAGGGTGATCCACGTGTGGTTCAGTACAACCTTGGAGATCATGGAGTTGAGTGTGTCATACAGACGCTAAATTGTTGATCAGGTTTTATAAAGTGTTATTTTTTGGTATCACGCTGGGGGAATATACTACAGGTTTTGCCAGTAGATCCTAGGTGGAAATCACAGGTTTAAAGAGGTTGTCCACTACTTTGACTTGATGTTTTATCCTTAGGATAGGTCATCAACTTTTGATTGGCTGGGATCCGACATCCAGCACTCCCACTGATCAGTAGTTCTTTATACTAGTGGTGGCTCCTATTAATTTAACTGGGAGACGGATATGCAGTACACGGCCGCGATCAGAAGAGGGGGCAGCTCCGGCTCGGCCTCGATCAGAGGAGCGGACAGCTCCGGCTCGGCCTCGATCAGAGGAGCGGGCAGCTCCGGCTCGGCCTCGATCAGAAGAGGGGGCAGCTCCGGCTCGGCCTCGATCAGAAGAGGGGGCAGCTCCGGCTCGGCATCAATCAGAAGAGGGGGCAGCTCCGGCTTGGCCTCGATCAGAAGAGGGGGCAGCTCCGGCTCGGCCACGATCAGAAGAGGGGGCAGCGTCGGAACTGATCATTTCCGGCAGCCTGTTGCCACCGTCCAGAAGTTCTGATCAGCGGGAGTACCGGGTGTCAGACCTCGGCTGATCAGGCACTTATCACCTTTCCTAAAGGCTGCTTTACACGGTACGACCGATTGTGCAATTTCACAATCCATCGTACCCGCCCCGTCCTTTTTGCGTCACGGGCAAATCGCTGCCCGTGGCGCACAAAGTCGGTAACCCCCGTCACACATACTTACCTTCCGGACGACCACGCTGTGGGTGGCGAACGTCCACTTCCTGGAGTGGGAGGGACGTTCGGCGTCACAGCGACGTCACATGGCCGCCGGCCAATGGAAGCGGAAAGCGGAGGGGCGGAGATGAGCGGGACGTAAACATCCCGCCCACCTCCTTCCTTCACATAGCCGGCGGCGGCCGCGTGACGCAGGTGAGCTGCTGTTCATCGTTCCCGGGGTGTCACACAGAGCGACGTGTGCTACCACGGAAACGATGAACAACTAAATTAAACGATATTATGGAACCTAGCGAACAGTACACGACTCACGATTTGTGAGCGATACTGCGTCGCTAGGAGGTGTCACACAGGCCGGCATCGCCAGCGATGCCGGATGTGCGTCTCAAAAACCGTGACCCCGACGATCTATCGCACGATAGATTGTCTGGTGTAAAGCAGCCTTAAGGATAGGCCATCAAATTAGAGGTAGTGGATAACCTTCAGATTTTTACCACAGATGAGCATTTTGTGTGCAGTTTCAGTGTGGATGATCTATGGCTATTCAAAGAGGGATCTCTCTCTATATATATCTATCAGCACAGATAATGGAAGGATTTTCTCCAGAGGATGCTACTTTCACACATCCGATTTGAGCACTGCGGCTCAATCCGGCTGTGAAGCCTATGCAACGGATGCGGTGAAAACACCGCATCCTTTGCATACTTTCACACATCAGTTTTCTGTATTCAGGTACAGTCCTTTTTTTTGCCGTATCCAACGTTTCCGGTTTTGTTGTGCAAACCGGAGCAAACCGGACCCACCGGATCCGGTTTTAAGCGGATCCGTTGTGGACGGATCCGGAAAAAAACGGATCCGGTGGGTCCGGTTTGCATCCGTTTTGCATCCGTTATGTCCGTTTTTTTACGGATCCGTTTTTTAAACACTAAACAAACAATTAACGAGTTCCGTATTCTGATTGGCTATTGGGAAAATATAGTATATATACAGTATTTTGAAGCATATATTACAGAATGAAGACATAGACAATCAGAAACCATGGATGCTATTCTTGCAAATTACACAAAGATCACTGCAGATTTTATATTTGAGGCAAATCGCTTGGCTATCATCGTCAGAGAAAAGGAGCGACAGCGACTGAGGCGTCAGCGACATCGACGCTTTTGGATCCATCCCCTGACTGCCCAGAGACTGACACGTGGGGTGTTTTCAACCCTATACCTGGAGCTCCGTGGAAACCATGAAAAATTCACAAGCTATGTCCGGATGGCAGTGAATAATTTTGACGTCCTCCTTGGCCTTGTTGCGGACAACATACGTAAAACGGACACCTTCTGCCGTTACTCTATAACACCCGAGGAGCGTTTGCTGGTTACGCTTAGGTAAGTTTTTTTTTTTCGAACTGTATCCTCCTGTAAATTGACTTTTAACTGTAATGTGTTTGCTATTATTTTTTTATAATTATTGTCTTTCCTTTACAGATTCCTTGCAACTGGAGAGTCGCTTTCGTCCCTCCACTACCAGTTTCGACTAGGAATTTCCACCATCTCGGGAATCATTAGAGACACTTGCCAAGCCTTGTGGGATTGCCTCCATGAGGATTTCATCCCCCAGCCCACCAGGGACAGATGGCTTGCAATTGCTGAACAATACTATAACATTTGTCAGTTTCCAAATTGCCTTGGCTCAGTGGACGGCAAACATATAAGAATTGTGAAACCTGCTGCTTCGGGGTCAGAATACTACAATTATAAAAAGTATTTCTCAATTGTCCTAATGGCAATAACGGATGCGGACTACAAATTTATCTCAGTGGACATTGGCGCATATGGGAGATCCAATGACTCGCAGGTCTTTAAAATGTCCCCAATGGGGCGGCGAATCTATGGGAATACTTTTGATTTCCCTCCTGCAAGACCTCTTCCTGGCACATGTGAGCCCCCAATGCCCTTTGTTTTTGTGGCCGACGAAGCCTTTCAACTCTCCCAACATCTATTGAAGCCATATGCAAGCCGTGGATTGACGCAAACACAAAAAATATATAATTACAGATTATCCAGAGCCAGAAGAATGGTGGAATGCTCCTTTGGGATACTAACCAGCAAATGGCGAGTGTTGTTAACAGCCATTAATTTAAACATTGAAACTGTTGATGAAATAGTGAAAGCATGTGTGGTACTGCACAATTTTGTTTTAACAAAGGAACCTTTGTCCTTGGATGACCAGAGTTTGGAATCCACCTCTTTGACTGACTACACCAGTCCTGGATTTAGGAGTAGTGTTGCCTGTTCAACAATCCGTGACAAATATGCTGACTATTTTGTGTCCCCAGAAGGTAGAGTAGATTGGCAAGATCAAATGGTATAAGATTTTTGTTTAGTTTTATAACAAATAAACATAGTTAAAAATAAATTTAAAAATATCTTGTTAACCTTGTTAATTTTAATCTTTCACTCGCTTTAAAAATTTGTAATTTTTACACCGTCAAATTACAACATGTTATGTTTTTGTATTACCTTTATTAACTTAACTTGCAAAATAATATTACCCCCCAAAAAAACAAGAACAAATAAATACTTTTCAACAAAAAACTTTTATTTTTATTACATACATAAATTATAAATTGGTATATCTTGGGCTTGGGGTGGAGATAGTACTGGAGGGGCTGACAGATGGGAACACACGCACAGTTGGAGTATTGAGGGTGGAAAGTGGTGTTGGTGGTGGTGGTGGGGAAGTAACAGAAGGTGAAGGTGTGGTTGAGAAACCAAGAGGGAAACCAGGAGATGGGATGGGATTTGGTAAGGATTGAGGGGTGGAGTGGAGGCATTGGGAGACAGAAGAGGTGGCGGGTGAATTAGTGGCTTGAGTTGGGGTCATGATGGGTGTGGAAGGCGAGATGTGGTAGTGGGAAGGAAGTGTAGGGGCAGATGTGGTTGGGAGCTGGTACTGGGCCGCAGGCTGGTACTGGGCTGCAGGCTGGTACTGGGCTGCAGGCTGGTACTGGGCAGCAGGCTGGTACTGGGCAGCAGGCTGGTACTGGGCAGCAGGGGGAGTAGGGACAATGGCTGGAGGGGGGGCAGGTGCTGGAGGAGGGGTGGGTGGAGGTGGTTGGGAGGAAACCTGCGCCAGAGCCTGCCGTGTGGCTTGCATTACATGCATCTGCTGGTCAGGAGATAGCTTTTCCATGCGCTCTAGTACGGCTTGAAAAAAACAATGATTGGGTGATTTACTTGCATCTAAATGCAGCCTGTCCAGACGCGTGCACAATTCGTGTGTATTTTTTTCCATATTGGCATTTATGAAGCTAAAAGATGAACGATTTTGTTCGGCTAATAATTGAATGGCGTTCTGGAAGGCTGCATTTAGATGCAAGAACTCGGGCGCATAGCTCTTTTCCTGACCCCTATGACGCTGACGCCCAGAACCCAAAGGTGTTCTACTGAGGGCAGCAGTGTCAGAGGGGTGGGGTAGGGGAAAAGCTATCTCATCACCAGCAGCTTCAGGTAATGAAGTCTCACGGGAAGCTCCAGCGCAGGTGGATGGGACAGATGTCGATGGAAGGGAAGGTTCAGATGGGTGGGGTCTGTGCCTGTGTTCCCCAGTGGCGGACTGTTCAGGGATCGCTCCTGTCGGGTTCGATGCAGGCTCCTGAGTGCTGCAGACGGTGCTGGTAAAAAGAGGAAAAACAAAATAATAATTAATTTAATTGCTATACAGTGCCACTGAATAAAAAAAAAAGGCAAAAAAAATCAGACATAAAATATTATACTTTGTACATATTGTGGGGAATATTTACCTTCTGCACACCATAGTTGTCCGGAGGAACGACAACGCTCTAAAGTAACGGTACTTCGATCTGCGTCCTCCGGATCCACTCGGGGCCTGCATCTCTTGATTCAACTCCTTTTTGAAGCGATCCCTGATAAACCGCCACCGCTTCTGAAGTTTGTTACCTGAAAGTGGAAAGCACAAAGTGGTTAGTATACAACACATTACATCCTGCAGCATAACCTACTGAACTGTGAATACTTACGCTGTTTCTTCTGGCCACGAGAATTGAGCTCCCCCCAACCTTCTACCGCTGCGTGGCATACCTCGTCCCAGAGTCGACAGGTTACGATCGAATCAGCGTGGCGGCGGTCAGCCATGTTCCACAGCGGCTCCCTCTCTCTAACTTCATCGATGAGGAGGTCGATGTTGATAAATCCGGCCTCCTCACCGTCAGAATCGGGAGCACGCTGTGATGCCTGTTCAAAGAAAGAAAAAAGAAATAAAAAAAAAAAAAATAGACATAAATTCACACTGACATGAAAAAAAAAAACAAAAACAAAAAAAAAAACAAACTTACACTATGACCACCGCCACCTCGACGACGACCCTGGGACGGTCTTGGGGGAGCTCTATCGTGAGCCCTAGAAGTTGAAGCCTTTAGTGAAGAAAAAAAAAAAAACATTATTTACTTATGTGTTTGGTGTGCTGTGGTAAACAATTCCTGTATGAAACTTACACTATGATCGCCCGCTCCGTGTCTTTCTCCACCCCTTCCGTCCTCTTCTGGCAGCATCTCCTGTGATGTTTCGGCCACCTGTGTAAATGTCGTTTATTTAAAAAATTTTTTTTTTTTTTTTTAAAAAAAAACCCCAAAAAAAAAAAAAATATACCTCAGTTTGTGAACCGGAGGGCGGGCTACCAGAAGACGACATTTTTTTTATTACAGGCCTCGCACACCAACTTGCTGGCCCAAACTATGACCGCAACACTGCACCTGTAAAAAAAGAAAAAAAAATGTCTAAGTACATGTACGCAGCTCACAGCAGTGATCTGTGGACAGTACTGTGGACATTACCTCAGGAACACTCTCCTCCAAATAACTTCGCACTGTCACTGAAGCGAACCGTACCCAGCAACTGGCTGTCCAAAATATTACTGCAACACTGCACCTGTAAAAAAAGAAAAAAAAATGTCTAAGTACATGTACGCAGCTCACAACAGTTATCTGTGGACAGTACTGTGGACATACCTCTTCCCTGGAGCACTGGACTGGAGGACAGCAGAAGTTGAAGTCAGGAGCCGGCAGGAGGTGTGTAGAATGTGCTGGATCCTTTTATAAGTTTTGTGATGATGAAAAAAAAAAATTTGCGCATGCTCTGTTTACCAAACCGGATGCGGTCACCGCATCCGGTTTAAACCGCATTGCGCCGGATCCGGCATGCATAGACAACCATTGTATACAATGCCGCATTGTACCGGATCCGGCAGAATGCGGTTTTTTTAAGGGGCAAAAAAACGTTACATGATACGTTCTATCCGGCCGCCGCATTTAATTATTTTGCCGCATCCGGAAAAAACCGGATGCACCGCAAAGCCATCAGGTACAATCCGGTTACAATGCAAGTCTATGGGGATAAACCGGATGCGATACCGGATCCGTTTTATCCTTTTTTTTCCGGATTGTACCTGATGGCAAAAAACTGATGTGTGAAAGTAGCCTAAGTTTTTTACATGTGGCCGGTCCGGTTTTTGCCGCTTGCGGCATGCTACTGAGCATGCGCAGTGGCAAAAACCGCATGCGGCGGCCGGATGCGGTTATTGCCGCATCGCGCCGCATCCGGCATCCATAGGGATGCATTGGGAAAAGCGCCGCATCGGCTGGATGCGGCGCGATGCGTTTTTTTTTTTGCCGGGGCAAAAAACGTGCCAGGGAACGTTCCATCCGGCCGCCGCATCGGCTAAATCTGCCGCATGCGGCAAAAACCGGACGGAACGCAAGGCCATGCGGCACAATGCGGCACAAATTAAAGTCTATGCAGGAAAATCGCAACCGGCAGCAAAAAAAACCGGTTGCGATTTTCCTGTAAAGTGCCGGATTGTGCCGCATAGCAAAAACCGGAGGTGTGAAAGTAGGGTTACACACACCCTATTCATCTGCATTGGAGATGGGCTCAGCAGATCTGAAGAGGACTGAGTGCCGAGTGTGTCAATGAGCCCTTATGGCCGGACATGTCGCAGATGCTCCCGCACACAGCAGCACCTCACAATCCCCAGACCTTAGAGACGCCATAGTCTGGTGACTATACAAGGCCTCCGGGTTGTCCGCGCTCCAGACCGGCAGCTACTGTAGAAGCACGAGCCAGAGGTCTGACAGCGCGACTACAATAGTGTTCCCAAGCTATACAAACTACATATCCCGGCATGCTTCGCGCGCTGCAGCCCGTGACGTCATCAGCACGGGACAGGAGTCGTTCTCTTACACTCCCGGTAATTTCAGAAACGCTCGCGTTATACAGTCCGGTGCATTGTCCGCTTTCTTCTGTGATGTGTATCGCTGACGTGCTCTTGTGAGTTCACATAAGCTGCTTCTATATATGCTACTTGGCGTGGGGGACTACAAATCCCAGCATACCTTGAGTTTTGTAGTTTTATAAGGGCAGCAGGAGCTATCACGTTGTATAAAGCTAACAAATGAGCTGAGGGCACAGCTGTGATGTCCCATGGCCTATCATGCACCCCTGCACTGACTGGCAGGCCCCCCTGTACTGCAGAGCGGTAGGTGCTCACTGCCACCCTATGATACCTCCATACTACACCATTGTCACGTTCAATGACATTATTTAGCAGAAGACAGAAGCTGCTGGTAAATAATGGCTTCCACTGCAGCACTACTGACCTGTGTGCATTCACCCTTATGGCCCCCTCACACTGCTTCTGACCTCCATTCAGTGGTCCCATTGGGGTTTTATAGCCAAGCCTCCTGCAAAATGGGATTCAGATGCAATCTAATACGTCTGGGTGTCGGACCCCAGTAGGCATATACCCCTGACAATAATGCACGACACAGCACAGGGTGACTCTGAGTCCTACACAATCATAGTCAATGGCCAAAATGCCGTTTTGCAGGAGGCGTCCCTAAATGGGCCCACCGGGACCACACGTGAGGGAGAACGCACCATTGGTTCTATGGTGATCTAAGTTCAGTTCATTAGACCAACTGACATGGCTGATATCAGCGCCAGGTGAACCCCGGCAAGTGTTGGAGACCACTGGCTAGGTTTCAACTTGCAGTATTTACCACTCCATACAGGGTGGATGCTGGCTGTTTTATACAGCTGCCACCCATTATATAAATGAGTCAGTTTGAAGCAGATTCTTGCTTCCTCATCTCATTCAGGCAAAGAGACACTGAATCCAATGATATATCACTTAGATTCCTGTCTGCAGCCGTTCTGAAACAATCAGATTTAGCCATGTAGCAGAGCTGATAGAGCTGTCTCGTGCATGCCATGCTCTCAATAGAGATTGTACAACTCTCCAAGATTGTTCAATAAAAAATGAAACATAAAAATAAATTATATTTTATAAAGAATAGAAAAGTTTGTAACGTGGCCTTTTTCCCAGAATGTAAATGAAATCTTAAAGATAAAAGAAAACATATTTAGTATCTCTATGTGCAGAACTGTCCTATACTGTATGTTGAATGCTGACAAAATAGCTGATTTTTGTTCACTTTGCTTTTCAAAAAGAGAATAAAAAGAAATCAGAAAGTTGTATGGACCCCAAAATGGTACCTTGAAAAATAAAGGTTTAAGTGCAGAGGAAAAATTGAAAGCTATGTGCAGTTTAAACCTGAAGCTGGGCTCTAATGGCCATATGATACCTGTTAATATTCAGCCATGTTCCTGTGATCTGAGAGTGGGATGGGATGGGGAGGTCAGTGGTTGGATGTGAGATTGTGTTGTGAGTGGATCAGCCACATATATTGTGATGCACTGTATAGAAAGAAGAGAAAACATAAACATAGTAATAACGTCATCCTTTGACCTCCTAGGAAAACCGATGGCCTTGACATTCAAGATGACCCAGATATGTGTGCCGATCCACAGAGCAGTGTCCAGAACATGTACCCGTAACATGTCTACTGCTATAGCATCTCACTATTGGAAAGATGACCACGAGAAGACGTTTCTGAAATCCAAATGGCACCACACAAACAACGCACCCAACCTTTTTCCACAATGTTTGTGCCCCATGGTTCATCAGGGTGCACGTCTGAGAACCTCACCCAATATTTGGAGAATGCCGAAGTTTTCTGCTGCTGGAGTGGTTGAAACTATGCCACATAATGTCCAGCCTTACCTAAGACTTATGAGGCTGGATAAACCTATCGGTAAGAAGACCTCTTACAGCACACCAGTACCACACATTACCCAGGAGTTTACGTTAGAACTTAAAGGGAATCTCTTACCAGGTTTGGGATACCTTATCTGAGAACAGCATGATGTAGGTACAGAGACCTTGATTCCAGCAGTATGTGCCTTACTGGGCTGCTTAGTGCAGTTATTTTTAGTAAATTATTGTTTTATCAGCAGGAGATTATCATTAGAGGACTACTTGGCCAGCTGTCAGGTAGTCTAACTACACCCACACCACTGATTGGCAACTTTCTGTGTACATTGTATATAGGCAAAAAGCTGCCAATCAGTGGTGTGGTGGAGATATTCAGAGCTCAGCATGCAGGGAACTGATAAAAGTGATTTTATGAAAACTACAGCAAGCAGCCCAGTAAGTGATACAGCACTGGAATCCGGGTCTATGCCCCTATATATTGCTGCTTTCAGATGGGGTACTAAAAACCTGATGACAGATTCCCTTTAACCATCACTCCATAAACATGCACTCTTTCCCTGGTGTACATGTGTATGAAGGAGTACACTGCTTACAGCGGCTGATCTCCTTCAGGAACAAAATGAGCGGACAGTCAGATTCAGCAAGTCCAATCCTTCTCTCCCTTCACATCATCTGTCTGGGAAGAGTCACGAGCCCCCAAATATGATGACTGGTATGGACTCATTAATGATTACTGGGGTCTCCATTGCTAACAATTTCAGTACATTTTGTGGGGGTGATTTGTCCATAAGCTCCCCATGTTCTGGTAAGGCTACATAGTGACACCGTCGTAAAACGTGCTCATCACTGTGTCATATAGCAACATTGCATCTAATGATATCAATAGGGCTTTGGTGCATCTCACGAAAAATTGGATATTTGGTGATTAATGGAAAGTGAATTTGCCCCTATAGACCCCAATGTAAGTCATCAGCATCATCCACGTGACTTGTCTATGGTTTGCCCTTTTTATTTTTTATAGCCAAATCACAGCTCTAAAATTGTGCAACAATAAATTATTTTTTGGCTGTACAAGAATTGAGTTGTACGCAAAGTGTGGGACCCTGTAATCAGCACTATAGATGCCACTTGTGGCTAACGCTCTGGGCAGCATACCTCTCAGGTACTATGGGGGCTCACAATATCAAAGATATCAAAGAGGCCAACTATGAGAAAGACTCAAAACTAGTGTTGAGCGGATCCGAACTGTAAAAATCTGTATACGGGCGGTTTCAGCGTCCGATCCGGATCCGGGATTTATTTTTTCTCTCTCTCTCTCCCTCTCTCTCCCTCTCGCTCTCGCTCGCTCGTCCCAGATCCGCTCCCCATACATGGGTCCGGATTCCGGGTCGGATCCGGACTTCTTTTCCAACCGGCGACGGATCCGCCGGACCCGGATTATTAGAAGTCCGCTCAACTCTACTCAATACAAATACTTTGATACAGTTTTCTGATTACGCCTACAGATTCACTGTCAGTGGCTGCTGGATCCCTTTTCTATTTCCAAATATTGGAGAAACAGGATTTGTTTTTCCTATAGCCGTATAACATTGCACTGTCGTATAGTTGGGTATGCACTCTTTGTAATGTGCTTTAATTATTACTTATTTGCTTTGTAGGGACCTGGTTGTTGTACCTGCCGTGCACATGGAGTATTGCTCTCGCAGCCCAGCCCGGTTGCCTCCCAGATCTCTATATGCTCGCCCTCTTTGGCACTGGTGCAGTACTAATGCGTGGTGCTGGATGTACCATTAACGATATGTGGGATAAAGACTTTGATAAAAAGGTATAATAGAAAAACGTACTACGGGGGGGGGTATTTCATAAAACTTCAATGATTAGCAATTTTCTGGACCCTAAACTCATCTAAGGTAAGCACTTTTTGGCAGAACAACAATATCAATCCACTGCCTAGTCTGGTATAGCAGAAACGCCATTGTCATGTTGGCCATGGTGACACATAGGGATAACAGTACTCCAATTGTATTTGGTAAATGTGACATAGCCGTAGCCATACACAATACAGCTACTTCTGCTGGCACTACCATAAATGTGCACTCTGCATTGAGTGTGCATGTTTATTGCAATATGGATAGAGCCTCAGGCCCCCATTCACATCAGATCTTTGGTCTATCCTGGCAGGATACGTCTTTTGACTTCTTATATATTACTATTTCTTTGTCGCTCCATTGGGAGACCCAGACAATTGGGTGTATAGCTATTGCCTCTGGAGGCCACACAAAGTATTACACTTAAAAGTGTAAGGCCCCTCCCCTTCTGCCTATACACCCCCCGTGCATCACTGGCTCACCAGTTTTGTGCTTTGTGCGAAGGAGGCAACACATCCACGCATAGCTCCACTTTTTAGTCAGCAGCAGCTGCTGACTATGTCGGATGGAAGAAAAGAGGACACATATAGTGTCCCCAGCATGCTCCCTTCTCACCCCACTGTATGTCGGAGGTGTTTGTAAGGTTGAGGTACCCATTGCGGGTACGGCGGCAGGAGCCCACATGCTGATTCCTTCCCCATCCCTTTTTACAGGGCTCTGGGTGAAGTGGGATTTACCGGTCTCCAGGCACTGAGACCGTGCTCCATCTACAGCCCCTGGAGAAGATGCTGGATGGAGCGGAGTACATCAGGGACATGGCCCTGCTTCCTCAAGGTACTCTGTGTCCCCGTGCATTTGGCGCTCACACCGCAGCATGCTGGGTGTTGTAGTGCGCCGGGGGACATCAGCGCTGCGGCGCCTGTGCCATGGCCTCATTCAGCTTTGCTGAAGCAGGCTCACTTATGGGAATTGGTCGCGCCGGCCGCTGGGACTGCGGCGCGGCTGGCACTTGTAGTGCGCCGGGGACTTCAGCGCGGCCTGCGCTTTTACGGCGGCCGCGCTGATAACTAGAGTCCCCGGCTTTTGCGGCCTGCTTCCGTTCGTTCCCGCCCCCAGACCTGCCAGTCAGGAGAGGGGCGGGACGCTGGCCACTTCCAGGAATCGGTCGCGCCGGCCGCTGGCAGCGGCGCGGCTGGCACTTGTGGTGCGCCGGGGACTTCAGCGCGGCCCGCGCTTTTACGGCGGCCGCGCTGATAACTAGAGTCCCCGGCTTTTGCGGCCTGCTTCCGTTCGTTCCCGCCCCCAGACCTGCCAGTCAGGAGAGGGGCGGGACGCTGGCCACTTCTATGAATCGGTCGCGCCGGCCGCTGGAACTGCGGCGCGGCTGGCACTTGTGGTGCGCCGGGGACTTCAGCGCGGCCCGCGCTTTTACGGCGGCCGCGCTGTTAACTCGAGTCCCCGGCTTCTGGGCCTAGTCTCCCTTCGTTACCGCCCACAGCCCTGACAGTCAGGGTAGGGGCGTGACGCTGCATAGAGCAGAGCTGAGAGCTGGAGTATGTTTTGCATACTCCACCCCTCTCACTGTGTGCACTGTGAATCCGGATTCCCGCACTTTCTCAGGCACGCCCACGGCTTCCTTCTCTACAAGGACACCGGCAGCCATTAGTGTCAGTTTCTGTACGATACAGAGACAAGTGTGGAAGACCCTGGCATTCTGATAGTCACACAATCGCTGCAACAGGCGTTAAGCAGCACCTGTGGTGCTAACCCCACTAGTGCAGAAGTGCACTTATAGATATGCTTGTACTATATACATTGCACTGTTTGGTCGCACGTTGTATATACCCTCCTGGATTATGCGGAGGAGTTATCAGCATATTCTCTGTGTAAAACAAAGGTGCAGAACCACATGTTTTTCTATACAGCTGGTACAGCATGTACGGCTATACGGCCGGCAGGTACATAGACTCCCATTGTATGCACTAATGGCCAGGGGATGAGGACGGTGTCTGCAGTATTTACTGACAGTTTTTCTGAGACTATGGCTATGATACTAGAAGCCTAGCAGTCCGGACATGTCTCTCACAATATGGGCACTGTTGAGTCATTGATCCATGGCCCCCCTCAGTGTGAATAACTAACAGCTCCGGGAATGTCACACGCATCCCAGAGTCACGGCTCTGCACGGACGTCAGTCCCAGACAGCCTAAGTGGGCTCGCTATGAGCGGCCTCGGTTTCATCAGGGTCCTAGCAGAAGGACTCGCTGTGTAATGAGGCGGAAGTAGCGGCTCAGGATTCTGATCCTGAGACCGCTCTCAATCTGGATACACCTGATTGTGACGCCATAGTAAATAATCTTATAGCGTCCATCTATAGAATGTGGGTTATTTCTCACAGCTCCTCCAGTGGAGGAGTCAGCTTCACGTATTTTTCTGGACCACTCTGCCTTCAGAGAGGCAGTCCAGGAACACCACGCTTATCCAGATATGCGCTTCTCCAAACGGCTTAGGATACACGTTATCCCTGTCCCCTGACTTGGTCAAGGACTGGACCCAATGTCCCGAGCGGCACCCTCCAATCTCCAGGCTTGTAGCTAGATCCATAGTTGCAGTGGGAGATGGAACTGCAAACTCAAAGATGCCACTGACAGACAGATGGATCTCTGGTCGAAAGCCATCTATGAGGCTGTCGGCGCACCGTTGGCTCCGGCATTCTCTCCCTTGGGGCACTCCAAGCTATTTCAGCTTGTCTTACACAGATTGACACGGTTACACGTACATCTGTGCCGCAGGTGGCATCCTTAACCTCTCAAATGTCTGCATTTGTTTCTTACGCGATTCAGGTTGTCCTGGACTCTGCGAACCGTGCGGCGGTAGCCTCCGCTACTCCGTGTTTTTAAGCAGAGCCTGGTCTGCTCGTTAAGTGAATGGAAGGCAGATTCTGCTTCCAAAAAAGGTTGCCTAACCAGTTGCCTTTTTCTGCTGACCGACTGTTTGGTGAGCGTTGGATGTAACCATCAAACAGTCCAGGGGTAAGGATTCATCCTTTCCTCAGCCCGGACACAACAAACCCCAACAGAGCAAGAGGCAGTCGGGGTTTTCGGCCTTTTCGAGGCTCGGGCAGGTCCCATTTTTCCTCGTCCAATGTGGACTCAAAAGGATCAGAGGAGCTAAGATTCTTAGCGGGCTCAGTCTCGCCCAAAAAAGCGACAGTCTGAAAACCCGCTTCCAAGGCGGCTTCCTCATGACTTGCGGCCTCGGTCGGTAGCAGGCTCTCCCGCCTTGGCGATATTTAGCTGCCATAGGTCAATGACCATTGAGTGTGAGACATTCTGTCTCACGGGTACAGGATAGAGCTCACTTCTCGTCCTCCAACTCGATTCTTCAGAATTTCTCCACCTCCCGGCCGGGCCGCTGCTCTTCTGCAAACAGGGTGCACTCTATAGGCAGAAAGAGTGATGACCCCCGTTCCTCTTCAGGAACAAGGTCACGGTTTTTACCCCAAATTCTTTGCGGTACCTATAACAACGGGCCGTTCCGTCCCGTTCTGGATCTAAAAATGCTCAGCAAGCTCGTGGACACCAGGCGGTTCCGGATGGAATCCCTCCGCCATGTCATCGCCTCAAGGTCCCAAGGATATTTCCTAGCATCATTAGGCATCAAGGATGCTTATCCACACGTGCCGATTGATCCAGAGCACTAGCGTTTCTACGCTTCGTTATAGGAGACGAACACCCTCTGTTCGTAGCTCTACCTTCCGGCTAGCGACAGTCCAACTGGTCTTTGCCAAGGTCAGGGCAGCAGTAGTCACAGTCCTGCACTCTCAGGGTCACTCTGTGGTCCCGTATTTAGACGATCTACTTGTCAAGGCACTCTCTTAGGAAACATGCCAACACTGCCCGAACGTTGCGCTGGAGACTCTCTAGAGTTTTGGGTGGATCATCAACTTTTTAAAGTCAGATCCGACCCCGACCCTATCGATAACATATCTAGGCATAGAGTTTCTTACTCTCTCAGCGATAGTGAAGCTGCCGCTAGACAAACAGCATTCACTACGGGCTGCAAGCTCTTCTTTAAGAACCAGTCGCACACATTGAGACGCCTCATGCACTTCCTACGTAAGATGGTAGCAATGGAGGCAGTTCCTTTCGCGCAGTTTTACTGCGTCCACTACAATGGGACATTCTCCGCCAATGGGACGAGGAGTCGACGTCCCTCAACAGAGTCGTCGTTCTTTCTCAGGCGGCCAAGGAATCTCTACGGTGGTGGCTTCTTCTCACCTCTTGGTCAAAAAGAAGGTCCTTCCTATCCCCGTCCTGGGCGATAGTTACGACAGACGCGAGTCTATCAGGGTGGGGAGCAGTTTTTCTCCACTACAGCGCTCAGGGTACGTGGACTCAGCAAGAGTCCACTCTTCAGATCAATGTTCTTGAACACAGAGCAGTGTATCTTGCCCTACAATCCTTCCAACAGCGGCTGGAAAGCAAGCATATCCGACTTCAGTCGGACAGCTCCACAGCGGTGGCATACATCAACCACCAAGGAAGAACGCGCAACCGGCAAGCCTTCCAGGAAGTCCGGCAGGTTCTGATGTGGGTGGAAGACACGGCATCCACCATATCCACAATTCACATCCCAAGTGTGGAAACTAGGAAGCTGACTTCCTAAGTCGCTGAGGTGTGGCCGAAAGAGTATGGTCTCCTCACCCGGACGGGTTTCAGGAGATCTGGCGCCGCTGACAGAGGCCGGACGTCGATCTAATGGCGTCACGGCACAACAACAATGTGCCAGCTTCATGGCACGGTTTCACAATCATCGAGCTCTGGCGGCAAACGCCTTAGTTCAGCATTGGTCGCAGTTCCAGCTACCTTAGGTGCCACCTCTGGCATTGTTGCCCAGAGTACTGCGCTAGATCAAGACCGACTGCGGCCGCGCCATCCTCGTCGCTACAAATTGGCCGAGGATGTTGTGGTACTCGGTTCTGTGGTGCCTCACGGTAGGCTAACCGGGGGCACTACCAGACCAATCAGACTGGCTGTCTCAAGGGCCATTCTTCCATTTGAATTCTACGGCCCTCAACCGGATGGTGTGGCATTGAGTCCTGGAACCTAGTGTCGTCAGGATTACCTCAGGACGTGGTTGCCACCATGAGACAGGCTAGCATACCAACGTCCGCCAAGATTGACCACAGGACGTGGAAGATGTTCTTATCTCGGTGCTCGGCGCAGGGTGTTTCTCCCTGGCCGGTTGCATCGTCTATGTTTCCTTCCTTCCTGCAATCTAGGTAGGAAAATGGGTTGTCGCTCAGTTCCCTTTAGGGACAAGTCTCAGCGCTATCTGTATTTTTTCAGAAACGACGACTTCCTCAGGTACGCACGTTCCTACGGGGAGTTTGTCTTCTCAGCACTCCGTACAAGCGGCCGTTAGAGCCCTGAGATCTGAACAAGGTTCTAATTGCTCTCCAGATGCCGCCTTTCGAGCCTTTGAAGGATGTCTCCCTTCCCGTTTTTCACGGGAAGTGGCCTTCTAGTAACGGTCTCGTCTCTTAGGAGAGTTTCCGAGCTAGCAACGCTCTCATACAAACTCCCTTCCTGGTCCTTCACCAGGACAGGGTAGTTCTGCGTCCGGTTCCGGAATTTCTCCCTAAGGTGGTATCCCATTTTCATATCAATCAGGATATCACCTCACCTTCTTTGTGTCCTCGTCCAGTCCATCAATTTCAGAAAGATTTGCATCTGTTGGTTCTGGTGAGAGCACTCAGGTTCTACTTCCCGCATGGCGCTCCTGCGCCACCCGGATGCACTCTTTGTCCTTGTCGCTGGTCGGCGTAAACAGTCGCAAGCTTCCAGATCCACCCTTGCTCGGGGGCTCGAGGAACCAATTCTTGAAACCTACAGTTCTACTGGGCTTCTGGTTCTCTCAAGGCCGAAGGCCCATTCTACCAGAGCCGTGGGTGCATCCTGGGCATTACGGCACCAGGCTACGGCTCAGCAGGTGTGTCAGGCACCCACCTGGTCGAGTCTACTTACTTTTACCAAGCATTATCAGATGCATACCTACGCTTCGGCAGACGCCAGCCTAGGTAGATAAGTCATTCAGGCGGCGGTTGGCCACCTGTAGGAGAGGGCCGTTTGACGGCCCTATCATGAGGTATTCTTTTACCCACCCAGGGATTGCTTTTGGACATCCCAATTGTCTGGGTCTCCCAATGGAGCGACAAAGAAGAAGGGAATTTTGTTTACTTACCGTAAATTCCTTTTCTTCTAGCTCCAATTGGGAGACCCAGCACCCGCCCTGTTTTCTCGGGGTTTTTCTGTTTTTTCGGGTACACATGTTGTTCATGTGGTATGGTTCAGTTCTCCGATGTTTCCTCGGATTGAATTGGTCTTTAAACCAGTTATTGGCTTTCCTCCTTCTTGCTTTGGCACTAAAACTGGTGAGCCAGTGATGCACGGGGGGTGTATAGGCAGAAGGGGAGGGGCCTTACACTTTTAAGTGTAATACTTTGTGTGGCCTCCAGAGGCAATAGCTATACACCCAATTGTCTGGGTCTCCCAATTGGAGCTAGAAGAAAAGGAATTTACGGTAAGTAAACAAAATTCCCTTCTTTTCCTTTCAAAGGTGGCAAGAACAGCTAATCGCCCGATCGCTGCCGGTCACATCACCCAGTTTCAGTCTCTGGTTTTCCTGGGAGGACAGCTTAGTTTGGCATTGGGTGTGCTCCTATGTCTTAATAATTACAGGTAATCATAGGTCGCGCTACATTTTTTATAGAGGGGATGATATACTCCCCATAGTAATTTTAAGGAATATATATATCCAAGGTGGAGTATGTAATGTTTACTAACTCAATCTTAGGGTACTGTCACACTTTAGCGACGCTCCAGCGATCCCACCAGTGATCTGACCTGTCAGGATCGCTGGTGCGTTACTACATGGTTGCTGGTGAGCTGTCAATCAGTCAGATCTCACCAGCGACCAGTGACTAGCCCCCAGCCACCAGCGACGCGTGGAAGCGATGCTGCGCTTGGTAACTAAGGTAAATATCGGGTAACCAAGCGCTTGGTTACCCGATATTTACCTTGGTTACCAGCGCACACCGCTTAGCGCTGGCTCCCTGCACTCCTAGCCAGAGTACAGCATGGCAGCGTGAGAGCGGCGTACGCTAGTAACCAAAGTAAATATCGGGTAACCAAGCAAAGCCCTTCGCTTGGTTACCCGATATTTACCTTGGTTACAGCTTACCGCAGGCTGCCAGAAGCCGGCTCCCTGCTCCCTGCACATTGAGATCGTTGCTCTCTCGCTGTCAAACACAGCAATGTGTGCTTTACAGCGGGAGAGCAACGTCCAAAAAATGAACCAGCACTATGTGTAACGAGCTGCGATCTCACAACAGGGGCCAGGTCGCTGCTCAGTGTCACACACCGCGAGATCGCTAATGAGGTCACTGCTGCGTCACAAAAAACGTGACTCAGCAGCGATCTCGCTATGTGAGAAGTACCCCTTATAGCACATATGAATAAATAATGCTAAGAAGTCACTAATCATGTTGTGACACAATTATCTTATAACAATGCTACAAGGTCGTCTGGTGAAAACAAGTTATCACCTACCTGCTGTATAGGTGATAACTTGTTGATTGGTGGGGGTCCGATTGCAGGGACACACACCGATCGGCAGAATGGGGAACATGGAGTAGCAGTGCACATACTTGACCCATTTTGTAGTCCTTCCCTATATGGCTGCTGAGTGATACGCTTGTTTTTTTACTACAAACCCCATCGACATCGATAATGAATGGCGTGCCACATTTGTCAGTCATTTGACCTGCTACTCCATTTTGTAATAGGGATATAAGTTGCACGTTCTGTCGTTTGTTATGGGCCCCAGCAATAGCACATCCACTGATGAATAAGTTATCACTACTCATGAACGAGCACTACCATGCTCAGGTGCTCAGTACTTGTAACTAGTGATGAGTGAGCACTACCATGCTCGGGTGCTTGGTACTCGTAACTAGTGATGAGTGAGCACTACCATGCTCAGGTACTCTGTACTCGTAACTAGTGATGAGTGAGCACTACCATGCTCGGGTGCTTGGTACTTGTAACTAGTGATGAGTGAGCACTACCATGCTCGGGTGCTTGGTACTCATAAATAGTGATGAGTGAGCACTACCATGCTCAGGTGCTCTGTACCCGTAACTAGTGATGAGTGACCACTACAATGCTCAGGTGCTCAGTACTCGTAACTAGTGATGAGTGAGCACTACCATGCTCAGGTGCTCAGTACTTGTATCTAGTGATGAGTGAGCACTACAATGCTCAGGTGCTCAGTACTCATAACTAGTGATGAGTGAGCACTGCCATGCTTTGGTGCTCAGTAGTCATAACTAGTGATGAGTGAGCACTACCATGCTCAGGTGCTCAGTACTTGTATCTAGTGATGAGTGAGCACTACAATGCTCAGGTGCTCAGTACTCATAACTAGTGATGAGTGAGCACTGCCATGCTTTGGTGCTCAGTAGTCATAACTAGTGATGAGTGAGCACTACCATGCTCAGGTGCTCAGTACTCGTAACTAGTGATGAGTGAGCACTACCATGCTCAGGTGCTCAGTACTCGTAACTAGTGATGAGCGAGCACTGCCATGCTCTGGTGCTCAGTAGTCATAACTAGTGATGAGTGAGCACTACCATGCTCAGGTGCTCAGTACTCGTAACTAGTAGTGATGAGTGAGCACTGTCATGCTCGGGTACTCTCGGTACTCATAACTAGTGATGAGTGAGCACTACCATGCTCATGTGCTCAGTACTCATAACTAGTGATGAGTGAGCACTACCATGCTCAGGTGCTCAGTACTCGTAACTTATGATGAGTGAGCACTACCATGCTCAGGTGCTCAGTACTCGTAACTAGTGATGAGCGAGCACTACCATGCTCAGGTGCTCAGTACTCGTAACTAGTAGTGATGAGTGAGCACTGTCATGCTCGGGTACTCTCGGTACTCATAACTAGTGATGAGTGAGCACTACCATGCTCATGTGCTCAGTACTCATAACTAGTGATGAGTGAGCACTACCATGCTCAGGTGCTTAGTACTCGTAACTAGTGATGAGCGAGCACTGCCATGCTCTGGTGCTCAGTAGTCATAACTAGTAATGAGTGACCACTACAATGCTCAGGTGCTCAGTACTCGTAACTAGTGATGAGTGAGCACTACCATGCTCAGGTGCTCAGTACTCGTATCTAGTGATGAGTGAGCACTACAATGCTCAGGTGCTCAGTACTCATAACTAGTGATGAGTGAGCACTGCCATGCTCTGGTGCTCAGTAGTCATAACTAGTGATGAGTGAGCACTACCATGCTCAGGTGCTCAGTACTCGTAACTAGTGATGAGTGAGCACTGTCATGCTCGGGTACTCTCGGTACTCATAACTAGTGATGAGTGAGCACTACCATGCTCATGTGCTCAGTACTCATAACTAGTGATGAGTGAGCACTACCATGCTCGGGTGCTCTGGTACTCGTAACTAGTGATGAGTAAGCACTACCATCCTCAGGTGCTCAGTACTGGTAACTAGTGATGAGTGAGCACTACCATGCTCAGGTGCTCAGTAGTCATAACTAGTGATGAATGAGCACTACCATGCTCGAGTGCTCAGTACTCGAAAACTAGTGATGAGTGGGCACTACCATGCTCAGATGCTCAGTACTTGTATCTAGTGATGAGTGAGCACTACCATGCTCTGGTGCTCAGTAGTCATAACTAGTGATGAGTGAGCACTACCATGCTCAGGTGCTCAGTACTCGTAACTAGTGATGAGTGAGCACTACCATGCTCAGGTGCTCAGTAGTCATAACTAGTGATGAGTGAGCACCACCATGCTCAAGTGCTCTGTACCCGTAACTAGTGATGAGTGAGCACTACCATGCTCAGGTGCTTAGTACTCGTAACTAGTGATGAGCGAGCACTGCCATGCTCTGGTGCTCAGTAGTCATAACTAGTGATGAGTGAGCACTACCATGCTCAGGTGCTCAGTACTCGTAACTAGTGATGAGTGAGCACTGTCATGCTCGGGTACTCTCGGTACTCATAACTAGTGATGCATGAGCACTACCATGCTCAAGTGCTCTGTACCCGTAACTAGTGATGAGTGGGCACTACCATCCTCAGGTGCTCAGTACTGGTAACTAGTGATGAATGAGCACTGCCATGCTCTGGTGCTCAGTAGTCATAACTAGTGATGAGTGAGCACTACCATGCTCAGGTGCTCAGTACTCGTAACTAGTGATGAGTGAGCACTACCATGCTCAGGTGCTCAGTAGTCATAACTAGTGATGAGTGAGCACTAGCATGCTCAAGTGCTCTGTACCCGTAACTAGTGATGAATGAGCACTACCATGCTCAGGTGCTCAGTACTCATAACTAGTGATGAGTGAGCACTACCATGCTCGGGTGCTCTGGTACTCGTAACTAGTGATGAGTAAGCACTACCATCCTCAGGTGCTCAGTACTGGTAACTAGTGATGAATGAGCACTACCATGCTCAGGTGCTCAGTACTCGTAACTAGTGATGAGTGAGCACTGCCATGCTCTGGTGCTCAGTAGTCATAACTAGTGATGAGTGAGCACTACCATGCTCAGGTGCTCAGTACTCGTAACTAGTGATGAGTGAGCACTACCATGCTCAAGTGCTCAGTACTCATAACTAGTGATGAGTGAGCACTACCATGCTCAAGTGCTCAGTACTCGTAACTAGTGATGAGTGAGCACTGCCATGCTCAAGTGCTCAGTACTCATAACTAGTGATGAGTGAGCACTACCATGCTCAGGTGCTCAGTATTCGTAACTAGTGATGAGTGAGCACTACCATGCTCAAGTGCTCTGTACCCGTAACTAGTGATGAGTGAGCACTACCATACTCAAGTGCTCTGTACCCGTAACTAGTGATGAGTGAGCACTACCATGCTCAGGTGCTCTGTACCCGTAACTAGTGATGAGTGAGCACTACCATGCTCAAGTGCTCTGTACCCGTAACTAGTGATGAGTGAGCACTACCATGCTCAAGTGCTCTGTACCGTAACTAGTGATGAGTGAGCACTACCATGCTCAAGTGCTCTGTACCCGTAACTAGTGATGAGTGAGCACTACCATGCTCAAGTGCTCTGTACCCGTAACTAGTGATGAGTGAGCACTACCATGCTCAAGTGCTCTGTACCCGTAACTAGTGATGAGTGAGCACTACCATGCTCAGGTGCTCTGTACCCGTAACTAGTGATGAGTGAGCACTACCATGCTCAAGTGCTCTGTACCCGTAACTAGTGATGAGTGAGCACTACCATGCTCAAGTGCTCTGTACCCGTAACTAGTGATGAGTGAGCACTACCATGCTCAGGTGCTCAGTAGTCATAACTAGTGATGAGTGAGCACTAGCATGCTCAAGTGCTCTGTACCCGTAACTAGTGATGAATGAGCACTACCATGCTCAGGTGCTCAGTACTCATAACTAGTGATGAGTGAGCACTACCATGCTCGGGTGCTCTGGTACTCGTAACTAGTGATGAGTAAGCACTACCATCCTCAGGTGCTCAGTACTGGTAACTAGTGATGAATGAGCACTACCATGCTCAGGTGCTCAGTACTCGTAACTAGTGATGAGTGAGCACTGCCATGCTCTGGTGCTCAGTAGTCATAACTAGTGATGAGTGAGCACTACCATGCTCAGGTGCTCAGTACTCGTAACTAGTGATGAGTGAGCACTACCATGCTCAAGTGCTCAGTACTCATAACTAGTGATGAGTGAGCACTACCATGCTCAAGTGCTCAGTACTCGTAACTAGTGATGAGTGAGCACTGCCATGCTCAGGTGCTCTGTACTCATAACTAGTGATGAGTGAGCACTACCATGCTCAGGTGCTCAGTATTCGTAACTAGTGATGAGTGAGCACTACCATGCTCAAGTGCTCTGTACCCGTAACTAGTGATGAGTGAGCACTACCATGCTCAGGTGCTCTGTACCCGTAACTAGTGATGAGTGAGCACTACCATGCTCAAGTGCTCTGTACCCGTAACTAGTGATGAGTGAGCACTACCATGCTCAAGTGCTCTGTACCGTAACTAGTGATGAGTGAGCACTACCATGCTCAAGTGCTCTGTACCCGTAACTAGTGATGAGTGAGCACTACCATGCTCAAGTGCTCTGTACCCGTAACTAGTGATGAGTGAGCACTACCATGCTCAAGTGCTCTGTACCCGTAACTAGTGATGAGTGAGCACTACCATGCTCAGGTGCTCTGTACCCGTAACTAGTGATGAGTGAGCACTACCATGCTCAAGTGCTCTGTACCCGTAACTAGTGATGAGTGAGCACTACCATGCTCAAGTGCTCTGTACCCGTAACTAGTGATGAGTGAGCACTACCATGCTCAGGTGCTCTGTACTCGTAACTAGTGATGAGTGAGCACTACCATGCTCAAGTGCTCTGTACCCGTAACTAGTGATGAGTGAGCACTACCATGCTCAGGTGCTCTGTACCCGTAACTAGTGATGAGTGAGCACTACCATGCTCAAGTGCTCTGTACCCGTAACTAGTGATGAGTGAGCACTACCATGCTCAGGTGCTCTGTACCCGTAACTAGTGATGAGTGAGCACTACCATGCTCAAGTGCTCTGTACCCGTAACTAGTGATGAGTGAGCACTACCATGCTCAAGTGCTCTGTACCCGTAACTAGTGATGAGTGAGCACTACCATGCTCAGGTGCTCAGTACTCGTAACTAGTGATGAGTGAGCACTACCATGCTCAGGTGCTCTGTCCTCGTAACTAGAAAAATTGCTGGCACTTCCTAATCTCATAGTCTGAACTGTTGCAAACTGAACATGACATACAATATCCAAAATAGCAGTTGCACTAAAGTAGAGGAAAGGAGAAAAAACAAGCATGTAGATGGTGAACATTGGAATATGAATATGCATTACTGCCAAGAAAACATTTTTTTTTATAAATATGAGTTACTTAGCAAACAAAGGTGGCCACCTTTATAACATATTCCAATGTTCACCATCTACATGCTTGTTTTTTCTCCTTCCCTTTACTTGAGTACAACTGCTATTTTAGATATTGTCCGTCATGTTCAGTATGCACCAGTTCAGACCATGAGATTAGGAAGTGCCGGCAATTTTTCTAGTTTGTATTATAGAGTCATGTTCTTTCTCTGTGCACTCCTCCCAGTTATTTCAAGTGTTTTTAATTTTCCTATTCTAGCCCATATTAACGGTCAGTTTGGACAAGAGAGGCATATAAATTTGAGTAGGACCCAGATGAGAGTTACACCTTTACGTGGTAACTGGGCACAAGTAAATTTGGCCACCTTTATTTGCTAAGTAACTCATATTTTTCAAAAAACAATTTTCATGTTTTCTTGGCAGTAATGCGTATTCATATTCCAAGATGTACCATCTACATACTTGTTTTTTTTCCGTACCTTTACTTGAGTGCAACAGCTATTTTGGATACAGTACTCGTAACTAGTGATGAGCAAGCACTCCCATGCTTGGTACTCGTAACAAGCATTTGGATGCTCAGATTTCCTGTAAAAATGTTTCGAGTCCCCCACTGACTTCCAATATACTTGGTAATCGAGTCGTGCCCATCCGAGCATCCGACTGCTCGTTACAAGTACCGAGCACCCGAGCATGGTAGTGCCCACTCATCACTAGTTACGAGTACCGAGCATGGTAGTGCTCGCTCATCACTAGTTACGAGTACCGAGCACCCAAGCATGGTAGTGCCCACTCATCACTAGTTACAAGTACCGAGCACCCGAGCATGGTAGTGCTCACTCATCACTAGTTACGAGTACCGAGCACCCAAGCATGGTAGTGCCCACTCATCACTAGTTACAAGTACCGAGCACCCGAGCATGGTAGTGCTCACTCATCACTAGTTACGAGTACCGAGTACCCGAGCATGGTAGTGCCCACTCATCACTAGTTATCTCCTATCCTATATATAGTTTACAATTAGTCATGGTCGGGTCAATTTGCAGGACTCTAGTTCATTGACCATGTCAGTAGTCTGTGGCTGCTGGATAGGAGGCTCGTGAACCTTAATTTCCGCGATCCCCAGCGCAGCCTTTGATTAACTGGACTGGCAGAACGTCATCTGTGCATCATATGCCATAATGATGACAGCGTGCCAGCCTGGCTAATCAAAAGGGGGGAGGGGAGAGGGGGGCCATGAGCATTCACCATTTTTAATGCCACAGTCTGTTTGAATATTTGTACATTGATCTATTAAACTTGTTTTTACGTGTGTGAGGCTATGTGCCCACTGGAGTTTGTTTGATATATCCGCAGGTTTCCCGCAGCTGCTCGCCGGAATCCGCAGCAATTTTTGCGGTAGTACAGCGAAATAGCTGCGGTAAACCTGTGGGCATTCGTGCGGCTTACCTGCGGAAGTCCCACCCTCTATCTCCATAGTGGAGGTAATTCTGCAGAAATAATTGACATGCAATTACGTGCGGCTGCGGGACATCCACAGCATATTCCGCAGCCGCACCTATCCGCAGCATGGACACAGCACTCCCCATGTCCCATAGGATAACATCGGGAGTCTCTGTACATACTGAAACCTGCGCATTTATCTGGAAAATGCAGAAAATCCGCAAATTTTCCGCAGATAAATCCGCAGGTTTAATCTCCCGTGGGCACATAGATTAAGGCTATGTGCGCACGTGTGCGCTCTGCACCGCACCGAAAATGTGCGCTTCAGAGCGCAGCTGAAAAGCTGCGTTCTGAAGCGCATGGTGCCGGCAGATTCGTGCGCTCTGCATGCTGCCTCTCCCTATAGACAGCATGCAGAACGCACGAAAGAAGTGACATGTCACTTCTTAGAACGCAGCGATTCGGCAAGCAGCCACATGCCACGTGCGCACGGCCCCTGCACAATCTCCATAGATTGTGCAGGGGACGCAGGACGCATGCAGTTACGCTGCGGTGCAGAACGCAGCGTAACCATGTAATACGCACACGTGCGCACATACCCTTACACTGGTTTCTTTGCATCGCTTGGTACCTGTGGTTTCTTTTCTCTAAGATGAAATGTAAGACTAAACTAACACACTGATTGCTCATGTTATATGTCTAGTAGATGTCGAGCACTACTGAGGGTGCACTTTATTTACCGTGTAACATTCTCTTTAGCATTGCTTTAGGAGCTGCCTCTCTGTCGCTGGTACTCACCTACCCACTAATGAAGCGGATAACTTACTGGCCCCAGCTTGTATTAGGTAATTTCTAAATCTGTCTAATTCTGACCTGCAACATCAATATTTCATATACTAGGTGAATAGGCCTTAGCTGCAATACCAGACACAGCCTGTAGTGTCGGGGGGGGACGACTCCTAGCAATATGCCTTCAATAGCACACATCTGTACTTTCTGTATATCATATAACTGTTCTATGAGCAGGCATGCACTCATGATCTATTAATGTCCTCACACAATGAATGTCATTGATCACTATACTTATTAATTGTTATTTACAATATCTAATTCACAGGAATGACATTTAACTGGGGCGCTCTATTAGGGTGGGCTGCTGTGAAAGGATCCTGTGATTGGTCAGTTTGCCTCCCCTTATATGCCTCTGGAGTGATGTGGACGCTAATATATGATACCATCTACGCTCATCAGGTATGTATGGCATAGTAAATGCTATTGTTACTTAAAGTGAACCTGACAGCTCATACATACAAAGCCTCTGGGGCACCACCTGCCCATCTAGTCCCCCGTACGGCTAGTAAGAGTATATTTTCCTCTGAAACACCGCATGTGTCAGATGTCAGGTTCAATTTAAAGGCATTTATTTTTCTGACTTATAATGCACCACACATTTATTTCCTTATTTTTAGGATAAAGCAGATGATGTGTTGGTCGGCGTCAAGTCGACAGCACTACGCTTTAATGAACAGACAAAGCTTTGGCTCAGTGGCTTCAGTGTAGCCATGCTTTCTGGACTCACACTAACAGGACTCAGCTGTGACCAGACTCTGCCCTATTATGCTGCCATTGCCCTCATTGGAGGCCACCTTGTCCACCAGGTACCAATGTTTATCAATATAACTTAGAGCAGTTAGTGATGATGCAATTAAATGTGTGTTGTTAAGATTATGCCACCATTGGACCCTATCTACAACCTGAGTGAGCTGCCTTCCCTAATACCTTGAATGCTTTCTCCCTACCTCCTTATCCTCCCCACTTTTGTCTTGAATGGAAGGGCCAAAAGCACCAGTGAACAGAGCCTGGAGCCAAGCTCTGGCGGATTGTGCATGTCATATAGTTAGGTGAAGGACACTGTAGACCCATTACTATAGAAAGTTGCTTAACCTCTTACCACTGTGAGTAGTTTTTATTTTTGCGCTTTTGTTTTTGTCTTCTTGCAAGAACCATAATTTTTTTATTTTCCATATACTGTTTTTGCAAGTAAAGTTTTAGTTTTGAAAGTCGGCTTTTAAGTGGCAAATGTCACTCGGTGGCATCAATCCTTTCTTTTAGATGAGGATTTGTCCAGTCCCATGTATAGAAAATTTTGTATAGATTTTAACCCCTTAACGACCGCGGGCAGTAATCCTACGTCCTTGCGGTCATAGTGTTAACCCCCTGCTGCTGCGGGTTGCAGGCGGGGATCCACGCACGTCAACTGATTTATACAGCTGACATATGTGTGCCTTGCAGGTACGAGTGGAATCGTTATGCACCTGTACCAGTTAATCCCTTAAATGACGCAGTCAAGATGTGACAGCGCCATTTTAACGGCGATCGCAATAATCACATACTCACAGGCCGTCACCGGAAGCCACGTGACAAGATCACGTGGCTCCGATGGTTGTCATGGTAGCACAGGGTCATGTGATGACTCCTGTAGCTCACATGACTCACTTCCTGTTTCACCTGGCAGAGAGCTGTGTGAGACAGAAGATTAGTATATCTGATGTTCACAGCTGTGTAGCTGTGATCAGCAGATATGGAAGAGTGATCAGACTGCTGATCCTTATAGTCTTCTAGAGAAACTAGTAAAATTAAAAAAAAAAAAAAAGTTTTGACAAATTAAAAAAAAATAAAAAAAACCTAAAGATTCAAATCACCCCCCATTCACCCCAGTGAAAATTAAAGGATTTAAAAAAAAGTATATATATATGTATATATGTATATATATATTTTATATATATATATATATATATATATATATATATATATATACATATTTGGTACCGCCCCGTTCAGAAACGCCCGATCTATCAAAATATCAATTCAATTAATCTGATTGGTAAACGGCGTAGCAGCAAAAAATTCCAAACACCAAAATTAATGCAAAATAGTAGATCAAAACGTAACATCTACGCAGAAATGATACCAATAAAAACGTCAGCTTGAGACACAAAAAATGAGCTGTCACTGAGCCATAGAATCAAAAAATGAGAACGCAAAATCTACACCACCTTTTTTGGCCATAATTCAGATTTTTTTTTAACCTTTTAGATAAAAGTAAACCTATTCATGTTTGGTGTCTACGAACTCGCACTGACCTCAGACATCACACCCACACATCAGTTTTACCATATAGTGAACACAGTGAATAAAATATCTCAACAACAATAGTGCAATCACACTTTTTTTTTTATTTTGCAATTTATCAGCATTTGGAATTTTTTTACCATTTTCCAGTATAATATATGGTAAAACTCATGGTTTCATTTAAAAGTACACCTTGTTCTGCAAAAAACGAGCCCTCACATGACCAGATTGACTGAAAAATAAAAAAGTTACGGCTCTCGGAAGGAAGGTGAAAAAAACCCCGGAAAGCGCAAAAATTGGCCGGTTGTGAAAGGGTTAATTAAACAATACCCAAATACCTATGGCCGACACTAGTATCATCTAATTTTCAATACGTTCCACTGGAAGTAACTTTCACATCTGTTTTATTTTGTAGATTTATACTTTGGATATCAACAGTGCAGCTGACTGCTGGAAGAAGTTTACAGCTAATCGGACAGTAGGGTTTTTACTTTTGCTAGGCATTGTGCTGGGTAATTTGTGCAAATCAAAAGAAACAAATGAAGTCAAAGATTTGTCACCCCAAAGCTCATAAGGAAAATGTAATTTGCGTGGACGCAAGAGCAAAGTAAATTCCATAAATAGTGGCTGCCTGCTGTATTATACAGCCAAATCCCATTCATAACAGGCATGGTGGGACAGCAGTATAACCACTTAGATGACGTGGTCAATAGCGACCAAGGAATCTTAGTGGTCAGAGGGCCAGGCTTTCTTCTGTCACAATCACCAGCCAGTAATGCAATTACAAGGTACCAATGGACTAACTAGGGGATGGTAAAAATGGAAAAATAAATAGCTGCCCAGAAGCTAGCTGGCTTTCTGGCTTGCACAGTTTATCAGCTAACCCAGCCCCCTTCATTGTCTGCATCAGCCAAGTCAAAAAAGGGGGCTGACTTAGTTAATAAATTCAGCCAGACACATAGGCCCCTGCAAAGGCATCACCATCAACATGGAGGGTAGGAAGCTTATCTATGTTAAATCAAAAAGCCAAAGTGAAGCTTACAGGAACACCACTGACAGTACTTGTTTACAGAGCTGTGGAGTCCTAACTATAGCATTAGACCGCTGCAGCTAATCACTGGCCTCAGTGGTGATGCTAGAGTAGAGATAAAACCACTGACTAGCGTTAAGAAAAAAATTCACAGGTCAATAATAGTAATTATTATTATATAGTGCTAACATATTCCGCAGCGCTTTACATAGATCAGCAATACTATCCCCATTGGTGCTCACAATCTAAGTTCGCTATCAGTATGTTTTTGGAGTGTGGGAGGAAACTGGAAAACTTGGAGGAAAGCTACGCAAACAGGGGGAGAACATACAAACTCCTTGCAGATGTTGACCATGGTGGGATTTGAACCTAGGACCCCAGTGCTACAAGACTGTATTGCTAACCATTGAGCCCAGGACCATCCAGCATCCACGTTGGTACTCTGTGGCAGCCACACGTGTGTACTGCAAATCTTTTTTTTGCTCCACTTTACCACTGACTAATGTTTAAATGGTTATTTCAAAGCATTACCAGTCTGTGGACCAGTGCTGGTGGGAAATTTGCTCTAAATGTGCAATATGAAACAGTCTGATGTAAAGTTATATCTCATGTGCTAATCACCAGAAGTTCTATGCAGACACCGCAATGAATCATGGGAGATTCTCAGCTATGCAGAAGTATGAATACTAGCATGATACAGGGCTAGAGCGCAGAACCATTACATGATCAGTAATGTAATTACATAGACAAATGTAAACTATAAAATGGTGTTCAAAAGGGGAAACAGAAAACCTTCGGTCCCTCCAATACCATTCATGGAAAGATCATTTCTTGGTCTAAAGGCTCATGCAGATATCCGAGGATCTCGATCCAATCTTGGAAGGCCATGCACAGACTGGCCTTGAGTCTCCCGTTCCAAGCGTGACAGCCTCATAGAAATATATGAAGCTGTCATGTTCCGGTCGGTAGACCTGCGGCCAGTCTGTGCATGTGTATTGCAGTCCAACGGACATCTGCATGAGCCCCTCAGGGTTTTTCTAGGACATCAGTCTTTTCTAGTGCAAAGAAAGGAATAGTTGTGTTACTATCATAATATTTTTGTAAAACATGGAGGCATAACTATTTTCAGTCCAAGTGCCACATTGTTAGGTCGAACCAACCCCATGGACTGTAGCATTACCTTCTGAAACATTTTACTGTATAGTGAAATACCGTATCTTTTGAACTACAAGTCTCTCCTTACCGTAAGACACATCCTCGATTTAGACAGCAGAAAATAGGAAAAATATTTTCCTAAAACGTCCCTGCTGTAAAATGGAGGGCTCATTAGTTCTAATTTTAATGTAATTGGGTAGAATAGGAAAGTAATTAATCTTTTATTTGTTTATCTGAAGTGTGTGTGTACTATACATGCCGGTTTCAGACGTCCGTGTTTAATCAGGTACAAGCCACACGCATGGTTATGGTCATACGTGTGTTACGTACCGGAGAAAACACTGGTCTTTCGAATAAAAAAAATTTCTATATTCACCTGTATCCAGCGCGGTTTTCTTCGGCTCTGCGGTCTCCTGCTTCTGACCCCCGCTCATTATATTCATTGATTATTCACTGCACTGAGGAGCTGGAAGCAGGAGCATCACGGGGACAGCATCGTCAGTGACAGGTGAGTATCAAGCAAGCAATGTTTGTCCAGTGACGTCCAGGAGGTCATTGGAGTCTGATGAGCTCCTGATGACACCTACGCGCTACAGCGGTTGTCACGATGGTGACTTCACAGGTTCATGAGTGTTCATTGGGAACTCAGATGACCTCCTGGACATCACTGCGCGCACACACTGCTTACTTGCTGCATAGTCACCTGTCCCCAGCGATGCTCCGATTAGCAGCTCCTCAGTGCAGTGAATATTCTATGAGTAGAATGAGCAGAGGTCATAACCAGGAGACAGCAGAGCCGAAGAAAACAGCGTAGGATACAGGTGAATATAGAAAATCTTTTTTTCTTTATCGTTCCTATGGGAGACCCAGACCATGGGTGTATAGCTTCTGCCTCCGGAGGACACACAAAGTACTACACTCAAAACGTGTAGCTCCTCCCTCCTAGCATATACACCCCCTGCTAGCCAGTCCTAGCCAGTTCAATGCTTTGTGTTTCAGGAGGTCACACACACATGCATTCTCTGATTTTGATTTTTGATTTTTCCTTTTTGGATCAAAGATTTGGAAGAAAAGCGGGTCCAGCTGGACTCCCGGCATGTCCCTTCTCACCCCACTGTGTCGGCGGTGCTGTTAAGGTTGATTTTCCAAGGCTGGAGCCTTCTCATGCCGCGCTCCTTCACCATCCCCTGGGGCTCTGGCTTGAAGTGGGAGCCAACACGGTTCTCACTGCTTTGCAGGAGACCGGTCTCCATCCGCAGCCCTTTTTCAGGATCCTGCTGGACGGAGCGATCACTCCCCAGGGACCTGGCAACCTGCGTCTCACAAGCTAAGTATATGAGACGTTATTACCACAGAAAGTGGTCTTTCCAGGGGTCCTTTATACTTTATTTATTGGGGAGAGTGTGTTTTATGTTTGTGTTAACATTTCCGGCCGGTTCTCCAGTTTTCACTGGAGAACCGCGCCGATGGTGCCTGCACGCCGGCCGCATGTTTAAATCTAGGCCCCGGCTTCGCCTGAGGCCTAGTTTCGGTTTCCACTGCCTCTGCATGTCAGTCATGCAGAGGGACAGTGTGGCTCCGCCCAGCGGCTGTGCAGCACAGGGAAGGGACACTCCTCACTGAGGAAGGATTCCCTCCCCTGGCTACCTCATTTGCCGCTCTCAGAGTAGGCCCCGCCCCCTCTCCTCGCTCCGGTCGCCATTTTCTCAGCGTTCTCTGTGCCTGCATAGGCACAGAGATTCCACATTGTGACAAGTGGGGGCCTGGGCTGAGGGACTGGAGGGCACAGAAATGTCTGTTTAAACGATCTGGCAGCCACAACCTCCGGTTTGTGCAGCTGCTTATTTTATCTGTTTATATATGCTGAGGGCCATTCTAGGACAGAGCCCCCACCTCTGCAGCATGTCTCACATCAGAGCAAGGCTGCAAGGCTGTTTTTATTATGCACTGCATGTAGTCTCGTACGGCTGTACCGAGCTCATAGACACAGTGGCCCCTCAGCCTGGAGGCTCATCAGTGGTCCCTCCAGCTGCTCCGGCTTCGGTGGCTGACCCCTGGTTTGGCTAGAATCCGCTCTTTCCAGGGGTCGGCTGTCCCGGAATCTGCTGAGCATGCAGCCCCCTTCTCAGGGCGTTTTCTGCTACAGCTCGCTCAGCAAAGCTCACAGAGGACTCTCCTTCTGGTCTCAGACCCCGTCCTCCTGACATGGAGACGCAGGGTCCCCTGTCCTCCCCGTCCCGCAGCTTTGATTACGAGCTGACTCACTGGACGAGGAGGATGTCTCTACCAGGGGCTCGGACGCTACTTTATGTACCATTGATCTGTCCGTAGGTGACGCAGATGCTAATGATTGGATTGCGTCCATTATACTTGTACTGGACCTCCATCCGCCTGTATCAGGGGAGTATTCCCCGCTGGCAGAAGGGCATCAGTATACCTTAAACAGGACAAGGAGTGTGTTCCTTAACCACTCCAGTTTTCAGCCCACTGTGTCCAAGCCCACAGCCTGTCCTGTCAGACCCCAAAGCGGGGTTCTGATGACTGTTTCCCCCTCCCTTCAGAGGTGGTCAAGGAGTGAGCTCATTCGCCAAGGGTGGTCCCTCCGGTGTCTAGACTTTCAGCCCGGATAGTTGTATCAGTGGCTGACGGCACCTCTATAAGGGTCCCACGGTACATTAATTTTGTACTGGACCTCAATCCGCCGGAGTTACCTTGCCTAGGAGAACACAAAGTGTGTTCCTTAACCACTCCAGTTTTCAGGCCACTGTGACCAAGCCCAGGGTCCGCTCTGACAGTCGCTTCCCATGAAGCGTGATTCTGAGGACTGTTTTTCCCTTTCCACCAGTGGTGGTCAAGAAGTGGGCTCATTCACCACAGGTGGCTCAGCCCGGACCGTTATGTCAGTGGCTGATGGCTCCTCACTTAAGGTTTTGCGGTCCGCCAGGTTGTCCTTCTGGCCAAATCTGTATGGGGGCGGCAGGAGCTTCGTTCTCCTCAGCTTTACAGCAGTGCGTTTTTTTTTGTAGCCTTCTCTGCTTCTCTAGAGGAGATGCATTCCCTCACAGGGACTCTATGCCCGAAATGGTTGCCTGAACTTCCAGACTTCAGTCTTTTCATCCTATGCCATGTCTGCCATGCTGGACACCGCACTGCGGTGGCCTCGGCTACTTTCCTCGCTATCCGCAGGCTCCTGTGGCTTCGGAAATGGAAGGCAGATGCTTCTATAGAAGTTCCTTGCTGGGCTCCCTTTTGTTGGGACCAGTCATCGGAACCAACTGGATGAAATTAAGGAAGCTCTTGGCGGGAAGAGTTCTTCCATGCCACAAACCTAAACCAGGGAACCTGTCCAGGGCAGGAATCAGTTGAGGTTTCGTTTGTTTCGTTCCTCCATCTGATCGTTCTCTAAGCCCTCGGCCTCGTCCACTAGCTCGGCCAAGGTTCATAAACCCAAATGGCGCTCGAAGCTGCGTCTTCAGAAAACCGCAGGAGATGCTGCCACTGAGTCAGCTTCCTCCGAGCTATCTAGCCACGCCAACAACGTCCTTGGTCGGTGGCAGGCTCTCCCACTTGGCGACGTATGGTTTTAACACATCTCCGTTCAGTGGGTGCGGGATTATATCTCCCATGGCTACAGCATAGAATTCTATCCACCCGCCAAACAGATTTTTTCTGTCAACTCCCCCCGGCTCCAAGGCCGCCGCCTTCTCACAGGCCGTGGCATTCTTGCAGGCCAATGGAGTAATTGTACCGGTTCCCGACTGGGAACGGTTCTGAGATTTCTGCTTAAATCTATTCCTAGTCCCCGAAGAGGGCGGTGCCTTCCGACCTGGATCTTTAGCTTTTCAAGCATGTTCAGGTGTGGCGTTTTCACATGGAGTCTCGGTCTTGTTCCGTGTGTTTTTCACCAGATCAATCAATAACCCAAGGAGATTCCCTAGCATCCATCGGCATCAGAGATGCCTATCTGCAGGTGCCAATCGCAGTTTCACACCAGCGTTGGCTACGTTTTGCAAGCGGAGTGGTCCAATTCGTGGCTCTTCCCTTGGGGTTAGCCACGGCCCCTCGAGTATTCTCAAGATTGGGGCAGCTGTGATTAGGGTCCTGCACCTCTAGGGATTGGCAGTGATCTTTTGCCCTGGACGGTCTTCTTGTCGGGGCTTCATCCAGTGCAGACTCTTAGCAGAGTGCTTCGCTCACTCTCGCCACTCTAACCAATTCGGGTGGCTTGTCATTCTGTCCAAGTCCACTCTGACTTCGAACCAGAAGTTCCCGTTCCCAGGGACGCAATTCGAGACTCTGTCGGCACTTGTGAAGCTGCCCTTAGTCAAACAGTAGTCCCTCCGCTGGCGGTCGACATCGTTCTATCAGGCACCGAATACAGGTGCTGGTCAGATGGTGGCGTCAATGGAAGCGATTCCCTTGCCCAGTTTCTCCTGCGTCCTCTGAGGCTGGATTTTTTCCGCTGTACAAGCGAACTTCCTCCTTCCACGGGGTGGTGGCTTCGCCACTGACCAGGGGCTCGTTTCAGTGGTGGCTTCGGCCACTCTGTCTCAGGGACGCTCCTTCCTGGCCCCGTCCCGGGTGATCCTCACCAGGATGCTAGTCTATCCGCCTTGGGAGCAGTATATCTCCACCGTGGAGCGCAGGGCGCTTGGACTCTGTCCGAATCAGCCCTCTGGATCAATGTGCTGGAAATCAGAGCTGTATTTCTAGCTCTCTAAGCCTTTCACCATCTGTTGGCGGCTAGGCACATTCGAGTCCAGTCGGACAACGTGACAGCGTTTACCTACATCAACTTCCAGGGCGGGACACTCAGCCGCCTGGCAATGTTGGCGGCTCAACGCATTCTTCAGTGGACGAGAGACTCCTAGTCCACCGTATCCGCAGCCCACATCCTAGACGTGAAAACTGCGAGGCAGACTATTTCAGCTGTCCAACCGTGGTCCACGATCCTCAGTTTTTGCGGCAGACGCACTGGTTCATGTTTGGTCCCAGCTTCTTCTCTCTTACGTGTTTCACCCTCTAGCTCTTGTCCAGAGTCCTGCGCAAGATCAGTAAAGAGGGCCGTCGGGTCATTCTCATACTCCAGACTGACCCAGGCAGGCTTGGTACCCTGACCTGCTCCATCTGTCCGTTGTGTTGCCATGGCATCTTCCGGACCGTCCAGACCTTCTCTCAAAAGGTCAGTTTTTTCCGCCAGAATTCTGGACTCTCAGATTGACGGCGTGGCTCTTGAGTCCTGGATCTTGACGACTTCTGGTATCCCTCCTGAAGTCATCTCCACTATGACTCGAGCTCCAAAGTGTCCTTTGGCCTTTTGGCCTTGCCGACCCTCCTGTCCCTTCCACAGTCCGGTCTACAGCTAGGACTATCCCTCATTAAGGGACAGGTCTCGGCTCTGTCAGTGTGTGCCAGCGGCGTATCGTCCGGCTGGCTCCGGTGCGCTCCTTCAGGGGCGCATCTCACATCATTCCGCCTTACCGGCGGCCTATGGAGCCCTGGGACCTTAATCCGGTCCTCACGGTTTCCGGAAACCCCCCTTTGAGCCTCTTAGGGAGGTTTCTTTGTTTCATCTTTCACAGAAAGTAGTCTTTCTAGTGGCCATAATTTCCCGCCAGAGAGTTTTGGCTGCACTCTCTTCGGAGTCACCCCCTTTTTTGTTTTTTTTCATCAAGACAAGGTGGTCTCCGTCCGACTCCGGACTTTCTCCCTAAGGTGGTTGCTGCTTCCACCTTATCCGGGGCATTTTTCCTGCCTTCCTTTTGTCCGGCTCCTGTTCATCGCTTTGAAAAAGCGTTGCATATCCTGGATCTGGTGCGGGCGCTCCGGATCTATGTGTCTCGCACCGCCGTTATTAGGCGGTGCACCTCTCTCTGGTGCTGACCACTAGTCAGCGTAGCGGTCTCTCGGCATCTAAGCCGACCCTGGTTCGTTGCCTTAGGTCGGCCATTTCCGATGCCTACAAGTGTACTCAAGTGCCTTCCCCGCCGGGGATCAGGGCACACTTGATCAGAGCTGTCGGTGCCTTTTGGGCTTTCAGGCACCAGGCTACGGCTCAGCAGGTCTGTCAGACTGCCACTCGGATTAGTCTGCATACTTTTTCGAAGCACTACCCAAGGCATGCTCATGCTTTGGCAGACGCGGGCTTGGGCAGACGCATCTTTCAGGCGTCTGTCGCCCATTTGTGAAGTTAGGTTTCGCCTGCTTCTCAGTTTGTCTGTTATTCCCACCCATGGACTGCTTTAGAACGTCCCATGGTCTGGGTCTCCCATAGGAACGATAAAGAAAAAGAGAATTTTGTTACTTACCGTAAATTCTTTTTCTTATAGTTCCGTCATGGGAGACCCAGCACCCTCCCTATTGCCTGTTGGCAGGTTTCTTGTTCCGTGTGTCTTCACCGGCTGTTGTTGTTGTAGACAGAGGTTCCGGTTCTTCCGGGTTTTACTCTGTCTCTACTTGTGGGTGGATGTCCTCCTTCAGCTTTTGCACTAAACTGGCTAGGACTGGCTATCAGGGGGTGTATATGCTAGGAGGGAGGAGCTACACGTTTTGCGTGTAGTACTTTGTGTGTCCTCCGGAGGCAGAAGCTATACACCCATGGTCTGGGTCTCCCATGACGGAACTATAAGAAAAAGAATTTACGGTAAGTAACAAAATTCTCTTTATTTCAAAGACCTGTGTTTTCTCCATTACGTGTCACATGAATCTTACACGGATCACATCAGTGTGCAGGCTGCGTGACCTCAGTGCTGCCAGAGAAAAAACAGACATGTCTCAGTGTGCGTGTGGAGGGCCACATGGTCCGTGTGAAAACACGGACAGGTGTGTAACTTTATAGCTTAACATGGGTACGTGTGGCATTAGTGTTAAAAACGGATGTCGCCCGTACCTGAAACTAGCCTATCTTGTAGTTTTTGATCGGGATCTGAACGGACCCTGCAGGAGTTGAACATCTGAAGGACATTTCAGATCATATCAGTCATGTGACCGGAAAGGTCCTATAATTACTCATGTGAATGGTTCTTCAGCTGCTTTACTCCTGCAGCTTCTATCTGTTCAGATCCTAGTAAGCTTCCTCTTTTGTTTTGCACTGGTCACATAGATCAGAGCAGGAGGAGAGAGGACAGCATTCTTCTCTATCATAGGAAGATGCCTTTGGGCTACAAGACAGACACACACATTTAAGTAGGAGTGTTTCTTGTTAAAAAGTGTTTTTTTTAGTCCTAAAAATACAGTATGTGCCATAAATATCTAATAGGTGTTAGTTTCATTTATAGGGCTCCCACCTGGGTTTGGAGTCCAGAAAGGAAGAGACTATGCATTTTGCTCTCTATACCAGAGGCGGAAGCCGTAGAGTTTCCCTTCTCCCATAAACGAAGGGAATTTTGTTTACTTACCGTAAATTCCTTTTCTTCTAGCTCCAATTGGGAGACCCAGACAATTGGGTGTATAGCTACTGCCTCCGGAGGCCGCACAAAGTACTACACTTAAAAGTGTAAGGCCCCTCCCCTTCTGGCTATACACCCCCCCGTGGGAGCACGGGTCCCTCAGTTTTAGTGCAAAAGCAAGAAGGAGGAAAGCCAATAACTGTTTCAAAAACAAATTCAATCCGATAAACAATATCGGAGAACGTAACTTATCAACATGAACAACATGTGCACCCGAAAAACAAATACCCTAAGAAAAAACAGGGCGGGTGCTGGGTCTCCCAATTGGAGCTAGAAGAAAAGGAATTTACGGTAAGTAAACAACATTCCCTTCTTCTTTTTCGCTCCTAATTGGGAGACCCAGACAATTGGGACGTCCAAAAGCAGTCCCTGGGTGGGTAAAAGAATACCTCGTGATCGGGCTGTCAGGCAGCCCTTTCTTACAGGTGGGCCACCGCCGCCTGCAGGACTTGTCTACCTAGGCTGGCATCCGCCGAAGCGTAGGTATGCACCTGATAATGCTTGGTAAAAGTGTGCAGACTCGACCAGGTAGCCGCCTGGCACACCTGCTGAGCCGTAGCCTGATGCCGTAATGCCCAGGACGCACCCACGGCTCTGGTAGAATGGGCCTTCAGTCCAGAAGGAGTCGGAAGCCCAGCAGAACGGTAGGCGTGAAGAATTGGTTCCTTGATCCACCGCGCAAGGGTGGATTTGGAAGCTTGCGACCCTTTATGCTGACCAGCGACCAGGATAAAGAGTGCATCCGAACGGCGCAGAGGCGCCGTGCGGGAAATGTAGATCCTGAGTGCTCTCACCAGGTCCAACAGATGCAAACCCTTTTCAAATTGGTGAACTGGATGCGGACACAAAGATGGTAAAGTGATATCCTGATTGAGATGAAAGGAAGATACCACCTTGGGAAGAAACTCTGGAATTGGACGCAGTACTACCTTGTCTTGGTGAAACACCAGGAAGGGAGATTTGCAAGATAACGCCGCCAGCTCTGACACTCTCCGAAGAGACGTGACCGCCACCAGAAAAGCCACTTTCTGTGAAAGCCGAGAAAAGGAAATCTCCTTCATAGGCTCGAAAGGTGGCTTCTGGAGAGCAATTAGAACCTTGTTCAGATCCCAGGGTTCCAATGGCCGCTTGTAAGGGGGAACGATATGACAAACCCCTTGCAGGAACGTACGTACCTTAGGAAGTCGCGCCAGGCGCTTCTGAAAGAATACGGATAGCGCAGAGACTTGTCCTTTAAGGGAGCTAAGCGACAAACCTTTTTCCAACCCAGACTGCAGGAAGGAAAGAAAAACAGGCAATGCAAATGGCCAGGGAGAAACTCCCTGAGCAGAGCACCAAGATAAGAATATCTTCCACGTTCTGTGGTAGATCTTGGCGGAGGATGGTTTCCTAGCCTGTCTCATGGTGGCAACAACATCATGAGATAAACCTGAGGTCCCTAGGATCCAGGACTCAATGGCCACACAGTCAGGTTCAGGGCCGCAGAATTCAGATGGAAAAACGGCCCTTGAGACAGCAAGTCTGGACGGCCTGGTAGCGCCCACGGTTGTCCTACCGTGAGATGCCACAGATCCGGGTACCACGACCTCCTTGGCCAGTCTGGAGCGACGAGAATGGCGCAACGGCAATCGGACCTGATTTTTCGGAGCACTCTGGGCAACAATGCCAGAGGTGGGAACACATAAGGTAGTCGGAACTGCGACCAATCCTGAACTAAGGCGTCTGCCGCCAGAGCTCGGTGATCGTGAGACCGTGCCATGAAAACCGGGACCTTGTTGTTGTGCCGTGACGCCATCAGGTCGACGTCCGGCATCCCCCAGCGGCGACAGATCTCCTGAAACACGTCCGGGTGAAGGGACCATTCCCCTGCGTCCATGCCCTGGCGACTGAGAAAGTCTGCTTCCCAGTTTTCCACGCCTGGGATGTGAACTGCGGATATGGTGGATGCTGTGTTTTCCACCCACGTCAGAATCCGCCGGACTTCTTGAAAGGCTTGTCGACTGCGTGTTCCCCCTTGGTGGTTGATGTACGCCACCGCTGTGGAATTGTCCGACTGAATCCGGATCTGCTTGCCCTCCAGCCACTGTTGGAAGGCTCGCAGAGCAAGATAGACTGCTCTGATTTCCAGAACATTGATCTGAAGGGTGGACTCTCTCTGAGTCCACGTACCCTGAGCCCTGTGGTGAAGAAACACTGCTCCCCACCCTGATAGGCTCGCATCTGTCGTGACCACCGCCCAGGATGGGGGTAGGAACGACTTTCCTTTTGACAATGAGGTGGGAAGAAGCCACCATCGGAGAGAGTCCTTGGCTGCCTGAGAGAGGGAGACATCCCTGTCGAGGGACGTCGACTTCCCGTCCCATTGGCGGAGAATGTCCCATTGTAGAGGGCGCAGATGAAACTGCGCGAAAGGGACTGCTTCCATTGCTGCCACCATCTTCCCTAGGAAATGCATGAGGCGCCTCAAGGAGTGGGACTGGTTCTGCAGGAGAGATTGCACCCCTGTCTGCAGAGAGCACTGCTTGTCCAGTGGAAGCTTCACTATCGCTGAGAGAGTATGAAACTCCATGCCAAGATATGTTAGTGATTGGGTCGGGGTTAGATTTGACTTTGAAAAGTTGATAATCCACCCGAAACTCTGGAGAGTCTTCAGTGCCACGTTCAGACTGTGTTGGCATGCCTCTTGAGAGGGTGCCTTTATAAGTAGATCGTCCAAATACGGGATCACGGAGTGACCCTGCGAGTGCAGGACAGCTACTACTGCTGCCATGACCTTGGTGAAGACCCGAGGGGCTGTTGCCAGCCCGAAAGGTAACGCTACGAACTGCAGGTGTTCGCTTTTTAAAACGAAGCGTAGAAAACGCTGATGCTCTGGCGCAATCGGCACGTGAAGATAAGCATCTTTGATGTCTATTGATGCTAAGAAATCTCCTTGAGACATTGAGGCTATGACGGTGACGGAGCGTAGAGATTCCATCCGGAACCTCCTGGTTTTTACGTGTTTGTTGAGCAACTTTAGATCCAGGACGGGCCGAAAGGACCCGTCCTTCTTTGGCACCACAAACAGATTGGAGTAAAAACCGTGACCTTGTTCCTGAAGAGGAACGGAAGTCACCACTCCTTCCGCCTTTAGAGCGGCCACCGCCTGCAGCAGAGCATCGGCTCGGTCGGGCGGTGGGGAAGTTCTGAAGAAACGAGTTGGAGGACGAGAGCTGAACTCTATCCTGTACCCGTGAGACAGAATGTCCCTCACCCAACGGTCTTTGACCTGAGACAGCCAAATGTCGCCAAAGCGGGAGAGCCTGCCACCGACCGAGGATGCGGAGAGAGGAGGCTGAAAGTCATGAGGAAGCCGTCTTGGTAACGGTTCTTCCTGCTGTCTTTTTTGGGCGTGACTGAGTCCGCCAAGAATCTGAGCCTCTCTGATCCTTTTGAGTCCTTTTGGACGAGGAGAATTGGGACCTGCCTGAGCCTCGAAAGGACCGAAAACCAGACTGACCCCTCCTTTGTTGGGGCTTGTTTTGTCTGTGTTGAGGTAAGGATGAGTCCTTACCCTTGGAGTGTTTAATGATTTCATCCAAACGCTCCCCAAACAATCGGTCACGAGAAAAAGGCAAACTGGTTAAGCACTTCTTGGAAGCAGAATCTGCCTTCCATTCTCTCAACCACAGGGCTCTGCGCAAAACCACGGAGTTGGCTGACGCCACCGCCGTACGGCTCGTAGAGTCCAGGACAGCATTAATCGCGTAAGACGCGAATGCAGACATTTGAGAGGTCAATGGTGCCACCTGCGGGGCAGATGTACGTGTGACCGAGTCGACTTGTATAAGCCCAGCTGAAATAGCTTGGAGTGCCCATACGGCTGCGAAAGCTGGCGCCAACGACGCTCCAATAGCTTCATAGATGGATTTCAGCCAGAGCTCCATCTGCCTGTCAGTGGCATCTTTAAGTGCCGCTCCATCTTCTACTGCAACTAAAGATCTAGCTGCAAGCCTGGAGATTGGAGGGTCCACCTTGGGACACTGGGTCCAACCCTTGACCACGTCAGGGGGAAAAGGATAGCGCGTATCTTTAAGCCGTTTAGAAAACCGCTTCTCAGGATAAGCGTGGTGTTTCTGGATTGCATCTCTAAAGTCAGAGTGGTCCAGAAAAGTGCTTAATTTACGCTTGGGATATCTGAAATGGAATTTCTCCTGCTGTGAAGCTGCCTCCTCCGCAGGAGGATCTGGCGGAGAAATATCTAACATCCTATTGATGGACGCTATAAGATCATTCACTATGGCGTCACCATCCGGTGTATCCAGATTGAGAGCGGTCCCAGGATCAGAATCTTGATCAGTTACATCCGCCTCATCACCCATAGATTCGTCCCGCTGGGATCCTGACCAGTGAGACGAAGTTGAGGGCCCCTCATAACGAGCCCGCTTAGGTTGTCTGGGACTGTCGTCCGAGTCAGAATCGTCACCCTGGGGTGCATGTGACACCCCCGGAGCTTGGAAGTGTTCTAGCTGAGGGGGACCAGGGAGCAATGATGCCACAGTGTCCATGGTCTGAGTTACTGGTCTAGACTGCAATGTTTCAAGAATCTTTGACATGGTCATAGACAATCTGTCAGCAAAAGCTGCAAACTCCGTTCCTGTCACCTGGACAGCATTCACAGGTGGTACACCCTGGGTCACGTCCAGCAGAGGCCCCGGCTGTGCAAGTTGCACAGGGGCCGAGCACTGCACACAATGGGGGTCAGTGGAACCTGCCGGTAGAGCAGCCCCACATGCGGTACAGGCAGCATATAATGTCTGTGCCTTGGCACCCTTGCGTTTTGCGGACGACATGCTGTTGCCTCCTTGTAATCTAGGAGGGTATATAGCCGAGAATCACCAGCGACCGTACAGTACAAAGTATTTGCAAACACAAAATACTCAGTATACAAACGGCACAAGTGGGGGTGAGCCCTTGAGGCTGCTTACCGCCCGCTGAACAGCGGGTATGAGGCCGTAGAATCCCGTGTCTGGGTCTCCCCGTCTCCCCTCTGCAGCTCAGCGTGCAGGCAGGAATGGCTGCCGGCGTTCTGTGAAGAGGGGCGGACCGTGGGCGTGCCACAAACAAAGTGCGGGAAACTGCGTCCTACTGTGCCTGGTGTGAGGGCTGGAGTATGTAAAAAAGACTCCAGCCCTCAGCGCTGATGCTCTGTACAGCGTCCCGCCCTCCTCCTGACTGGCAGGTGCGGAGGCGGGAACGAACGAACTAGGCCGCAAAAGCCGGGGACTGTAGTAATAAGCGCGGCCGTGATATATGCACGGTCAGCGCGGAAGTCCCCGGCGCACCACAAGTCCCAGCCGCGTCGCAGTCCCAGCGGTCGGCGCGACCGTTCTCCCTGAGTCTACCCACTCAGCTAAGCTGAAGTGAGGAAATGGCACAAGCGCAGCAGCGCTGTTGTCCCCGGCGCACTAACACACCCAGCAATGCTGCGGTGTGCGCGCGTATGCACGGGGACACAGAGTACCTTGACGGAGCAGGGCCATGTCCCTGACGATACTCAGCTCCATATCCAGCGGCTTCTCCAGGGGCTGCGGATGGAGCACGGTCTCAGTGCCTGGAGACCGGTAAAATCCCACTTCGCCCAGAGCCCTAATGGGGATGGGGAAGGAACCAGCATGTGGGCTCCAGCCTCCGTACCCGCAATGGGTACCTCAACCTTAACAAGCACCACCGACAGAAAGTGGGGTGAGAAGGGAGCATGCTGGGGGCCCTGTATGGGCCCTCTTTTCTTCCATCCGACATAGTCAGCAGCTGCTGCTGACTAAACAGTGGAGCTATGCGTGCGTGTCTGACCTCCTTCGCACAAAGCAAAAACTGAGGGACCCGTGCTCCCACGGGGGGGTGTATAGCCAGAAGGGGAGGGGCCTTACACTTTTAAGTGTAGTACTTTGTGCGGCCTCCGGAGGCAGTAGCTATACACCCAATTGTCTGGGTCTCCCAATTAGGAGCGAAAAAGAAAATTAATATAAAAGCACTTATCTATGGTCACGTCTTAACTTCGTCTACTCTTTTCTGTGCTATGGGAAAAGGGACTTACCTATTTTGCCTAAATGTCCCCAGTCCACAAAATGGCCAAACAACACCATTCATAGTTACCTATTCCTACTGTGCTACACACCATTGGTCTTCTCATTGACATAGATCATGAATGCATGAAACCCAACAGCCATCGGTCTGGTTCTCATCATTTGTGGAGTATCATGGGTTGCATATGACCCATAGGGGCACTTTGCACACTACGACATCGCAGGTGCGATGTCGGTGGTGTCAAATTGAAAGTGACGCACATCCGGCGTCGCTGTCGATATCGTAGTGTGTAAAGCCTTTTTGATACGATTAACGAGCGCAAAATCGTCGTAATCGTATCATCGGTGCAGCGTCTGTCATTTCCATAATTTGGTAATGACCGATGTTACGATGTTGTTCCTCGTTCCAGCAGCATCACACATCGCTGTGTGTGAAGCCGCAGGAGCGAGCAACATCTCCTACCTGCGTCTTGCGGCTCACGCCAGCTATGCGGAAGGAAGGAGGTGGGCGTGATGTTTATGTCCCGCTCATCTCCGCCCCTCCGCTTCTATTTGGCCGCCTGCCGTGTGACGTCGCTATGACGCCGCACGACCCGCCCCCTTAATAAGGAGGCGGGTCGCCAGCCAGAGCAATGTCGCAGGGTAGTGAGTGCATGTGAAGCTGGCGTAGCGATAATGTTCGCTACGCCAGTTATCACCATGATATCGCAGCTGCGACGGGGGCGGGGACTATCGCGCTCGGCATCGCAAGCATCGGCTTGCGATGTCGTAGTGTGCAAAGTGCCCCTTAGGGTTGTAGGCTGTACACCTCTATTCTAGAGTCTGTAGAACCAGTGGACGCTGGTTGACGTATACATGGATTCATAGTGACCTTCACACTCCATGTTATCAATCATAAGCAGTTGCAGTTGAACAATACAGAATTTAATATCCAATGAATGATAGTTTGTGTCAAATAAAAGTTTGATATAATGCATAAATTATTTTTGAAATAAAAACAATTATCAAAGAAGTCTCTTTTTTTTTTTTATATAGTAATATGAACAACAAATGTAATTCTGCCGTTCACAGATTAAAAAAAAAGTATTAAAGAATCAGTGTCACAACAATTTTTTTTATTGTTTTAATAATCCAAAAAGAAAGCTACAGAAAATCTGCAGATTAATTACTTTGCTTAAATATGACCTGTCATTTTGTGTTTATCGTTTCTATACGGACCTATTCATCCTCATGGTTCTAGCATACAAATGCTGTTTGACCTGATCCTGCAATCCATGCACCCTTCTATCTACCCCTTGATATTGAAAGGGAACCGGTCATGTGAAATATGCATCCAGAACCACGAACAGTTGTGGGTGCATATTGCTAATCTCTGCCTAACTGTCCATGTATCTAGTAGGAAACAAAGATCTCTAGAAAAAGTATTTCTAAAACTCCTTTATGATATGCTAATGAGCGCAGGGACTAGTCGTAAGGGCGTTAGTTCCTGCACTCATTCCAGGGGCGTGCTAACATGCTATGCAATGCCCAGTGTCATCAGCAGTGACGCACGTACCATTGTCACCAGACAACCAGCATCAGACACGAGGCAGTGCGCATGATCAGAAGTCACCGCATTTCCGGTCTTGCGCATTATGAAGCCAGGTGTTCGCGTCTCGGCTTCAGAGAGGTAGTGTGCAGGACGTATGTTTCTCCCTGCTTCTTCTTGGGATGGGGGGGAGGGGGGACGTACGTCAGGGTGCAGGGATGTGGAATCGCAGCAACATCAATTGGTATGTACTAACACAAATATTGGCACATATAAATGCTTGGCAAACAATTTTGATTATAGAATTAATCTTATCTGATAACAGTCTCTTGTATTGAATGTGTGACATAGGTGGCTTAATGTGCAGCTCTAACGCCATCTAGTGCTTTACAATGGTCATTTTTATAAATGCTTTTTGATACTCTACAAACCATTCACTGCAAATATATATATATATTTTTTTCTGCACATAGCACTTTTTTTAATACTGTACAATAAGTGATCTTTTTACTTAACCAATTGAGATGATCTTATGAGTATTATTTTCCAAGATATGTATTATAACTTGTTTATACAATGGCACACTATGAATTTGCTACACTACTAATAATTCATTAAAGCCCTGTACCTTGGATATGCATCCAAATTAACACTTAAGGGCTTTTTTTACCTTAATATATAAATTTTTAGTAGCAATTATTTTGTGCCATAATTAAACAGCTTATTCTATCATTTACTAATTTGGTGATTCTATGGCTGTGTTTATTGCAAAATTTATGTCCACGCCCCTTACTGTCTGCAATTGATTTCTACTTTTTATATTTTGTATTTTAAATGATTTTCAATAAAATAAGTTTTGGGTTTTTTTTATAAAAATTCAGCTTCTTTATATTCTGAATTATGTTGTTCGGAATTTGATCTATTTATTCACTTATGGTGAAGCTTCTCCTTTGGAGCTTCTTGTTGACTAAATTGGACACTATTGTATACAGTGTGTCCACCCATATCCTGTCCACCTGTCATTTATTACTTGAGAACGGCGGCAGCTATAGGCATAGAAGTGGTGTCTAGGTATAGTAAAGTAGCCATGCGCTACGCCAGACCTGGGCAAGAGGCAGCCCGCGAGCCACATCTGGCCCGCCTACTGTCTGTGAGCGGCTCGCCCGTCTTCAGACGGTGCAGTGGAGTCGGGCTGCTGCGTGCCGGGCAGGGAGAGATCCTGCAGCTCCGCACAGTGTAGGCAGCGGAACGCAGGAATCTCTCCTCTGTTCCCTGCCAGGCACCTTTCTCTGTGACACACGCGTGCGCTCTGATGTCAGTACGGCACGCGTGTGTCATTTCAAAAGTTCTCGCTCTGTAGGAGAAGAAGCTGCAGCAGCCGGGGCCTGAAGAGAAGCAGCGGCGGGGGCCAGTACAAGAACAGCATCGGTGCAGCCAGGGCCAGTACAAGAGAAGGAACAGCTCAGCGGGGGACCTGTACGGAGGTGCCTGAGGACGATAAGAAGGGAGAGGTAAGTAGTGACTAATAAGCTGAGAAGGGGACAATGGGGGGGGGGGGGTGTAGTGGTGTACAGTAGTTTATTGCAGGTGTAGTGATGTAGTATATTACAGGTGTCTATAGGGGTGTAGTATATTACAGGTGTCTAAAGGGGTGTAGTGATGTAGTATATTACAGGTGTCTATATGGGTGTAGTGATGTAGTATATTACAGGGGTCTATAGGGGTGTAGTGATGTAGTATATTACAGGTGTCTATAGGGGTGTAGTGATGTAGTATATTACAGGTGTCTATAGGGGTGTAGTATATTACAGGTGTCTATAGGGGTGTAGTGATGTAGTATATTACAGGTGTCTATAGGGGTGTAGTGATGTAGTATATTACAGGTGTCTATAGGGGTGTAGTGATGTAGTATATTACAGGTGTCTATAGGGGTGTAGTATATTACAGGTGTCTATAGGGGTGTAGTGATGTAGTATATTACAGGTGTCTATAGGGATGTAGTATATTACAGGTGTCTATAGGGGTGTAGTGATGTAGTATATTACAGGTGTCTATAGGGGTGTAGTATATTACAGGTGTCTATAGGGGTGTAGTGATGTAGTATATTACAGGTGTCTATAGGGGTGTAGTATATTACAGGTGTCTATAGGGGTGTAGTATATTACAGGTGTCTATAGGGATGTAGTATATTACAGGTGTCTAAAGGGGTGTAGTGATGTAGTATATTACAGGTGTCTATAGGGGTGTAGTATATTACAGGTGTCTATAGGGGTGTAGTGATGTAGTATATTACAGGTGTCTATAGGGGTGTAGTATATTACAGGTGTCTATAGGGGTGTAGTATATTACAGGTGTCTATAGGGATGTAGTATATTACAGGTGTCTATAGGGGTGTAGTGATGTAGTATATTACAGGTGTCTATAGGGGTGTAGTGATTTAGTATATTACAGGTGTCTATAGGGGTGCAGTGATGTATATTACAGGTGTCTATAGGGGTGTAGTGATGTAGTATATTACAGGTGTCTATAGGGGTGTAGTGATGTAGTATATTACAGGTGTCTATAGGGGTGTAGTGATGTAGTATATTACAGGTGTCTATAGGGGTGTAGTGATGTAGTATATTACAGGTGTCTATAGGGGTGTAGTGATGTAGTATATTACAGGTGTCTATAGGGGTGTAGTGATGTAGTATATTACAGGGGTCTATAGGGGTGTAGTGATGTAGTATATTACAGGTGTCTATAGGGGTGTAGTGATGTAGTATATTACATATATATATTACAGGTGTCTGTACGGTAGGTGACACGTTTGCACAAGCATCTGTGATACGTTGTCATAGGTCCTGCAATGTTGGTGGAGGGGTCGCATACACCAGTTTGATGTGACCTGGGGCAGAAAATGGCTAGCAGGTTGGAGGAGTGTTTAAACTAGGAATGGGGGGCGAGGGTATTCACTTTATAGAAGGGGAATGTAGTGCAGATAGTGACCAGGGCACAAGTAATGAAATTGTGGGTGGTACGGGGGGAAGGGTTAGGACAGTTAATACAGTAAGCAGGAATACAGGTACAGAGTCATACGTAACGTGCATGTACACTAATGCCCGAAGCCTCACAAATAAGGTGGAGGAATTAGAATTAATATTGTTGGAAGAAAATTATGATATAGTGGGGATATCAGAGACATGGCTGGATGAGAGCTATGGCTGGGCTGTTAATTTACAGGGTTATAGCCTATTCAGGAATGACCGTACAAATAAGCGAGGGGGAGGTGTGTGTCTATATGTAAAATCATCCTTAAAACCCATCCTGCGTGACAACATATGTGAGGGTACTGAGAATGTAGAGTCCCTATGGGTGGAGATAAGGGGGGGGAGAATGAATAATAAAATACTGATAGGGGTGTGTTATAAGACGCCGAATATTATGGAAGAGGTAGAGAATCTCCTCATAAAGCAAATTGATAAAGCAGCGAGTCTCGGAGAGGTAATTATTATGGGGGACTTTAACTATCCTGATATAAATTGGGGAACAGAAACTTGCAGTTCCAGCAAAGGAAATAGATTTTTGATAACAATGAAAGATAATTACCTTTCACAAATGGTACAGGACCCCACAAGAGGGGGAGCACTACTAGACCTTGTACTAACCAATAGGCCAGACCGCATATCAAATATACAAGTTGGGGGTTACTTGGGGAATAGTGATCACAAAATAATAAGTTTTCATGTATTCTTTAGTAAGATGTCTAGTAGAGGGGCTACAAGGACACTAAACTTCAGGAAAGCAAATTTTAAACGGTTGAGAGATGATCTTAGTGCAATAAACTGGGATGATGTACTAAGTAATAAAAGTACACAAAGCAAATGGGAGACTTTTATGAGCATCCTGAATAGGGCTTGTGCAGAAAATATACCCTATGGGAACAAACATGCTAGAAATAGGAGGAAACCCCTAGGGAAGCAATAAAAGAAAAACAGAAAGCCTTAAAAGAATTAAAGAGGGTAGGTAGTGATGAGGCATTATATAATTATAGAAAATTAAATAAAATATGTAAAAAGCAAATTAAGTTAGCTAAGTTTGAGACAGAGAGACTCATTGCGAGAGAAAGTAAAAATAATCCTAAAATATTCTTTAACTACATAAACAGTAAAAAACTGAAAAGCGATAGTGTTGGCCCCCTTAAAAATAGTCTTGGTGAAATGGTGGAAGGGGATGAGGGTAAAGCCAACCTGCTGAATGACTTTTTTTCTACGGTTTTTATACAAGAAAATGCCATGGCAGATGACATGACCAGTGATACCATAAATTCACCCTTGAATATTACCTGCTTAACCCAGCAGGAAGTACGCCGCCGCCTCGAAATCACTAAGGTTGACAAATCTCCGGGCCCGGATGGCATACACCCCAGAGTACTACAGGAATTGAGTTCTGTGATAGACCATTATTTTTAATCTTCTCAGATTCCTTAATAACAGGGTCGGTACCGCAGGACTGGCGCATAGCAAATGTGGTGCCAATATTCAAAAAGGGGACAAAAACTGAGCCGGGAAATTATAGGCCGGTAAGTTTAACCTCTATGGTTGGTAAAATCCTTGAGGGTTTCTTGAGAGATGCTATACTGGAGTATCTCAAGAAAAATAACCTTATGACAGAGTATCAACATGGGTTTATGAGGGATCGATCCTGTCAAACTAATTTGATCAGCTTCTATGAAGAGGTAAGTTCAAGTCTGGACCAGGGAAATGCAGTGGATGTTGTGTATATGGACTTTTCAAAAGCTTTTGATACGGTGCCACACACACAAAAGGTTGGTACATAAAATGAGAATAATGGGGATAGGGGAAAATATGTGTAACTGGGTTAAAAACTGGCTCAGTGATGGGAAACAAAGGGTGGTTATTAATGGTATGTACTCGGACTGGGTCTCAGTTCATAGTGGGGTACCACAGGGGTCAGTATTGGGCCCGCTTCTTTTCAACATATTTATAAATGACCTTGTTGGGGGCATGCGGAGTAGAATTTCAATATTTGCAGATGATACTAAACTCTGCAGGGTAATCAATACAGAGGAGGATAATTTTATATTACAGGGAGATTTATGTAAATTGGAGGATTGGGCTGAGAAGTGGCAATTGAAGTTTAATGTAGATAAATGTAAGGTCATGCACTTGGGTAGAGGAAATAACATTTATGATTATGTACTTAATTGTAGAACACTGGGTAAAACAGACACAGAAAAAGACTTGGGTGTATGGGTGGATGGTAAACTTCACTTTAGTGGACAGTGTCAGGCAGCTGCTGCCAGGGCTAATAAAATAATGGGATGTATTAAAAGAGGTATAAGTGTTCATGAAAAAAATATAGTTCTACCTCTGTACAAGTCACTAGTGCGACCGCACTTAGAATACTGTGTACAATTCTGGTCACCTTTATATAAGAAGGACATAGCTGAACTGGAGAGGGTGCAGAGAAGAGCGACCAAGATTATTAGAGGAATGGGTGGGCTGCAATACCAAGACAGGTTATTAAACTTGGGGTTATTTAGTTTAGAAAAACGAAGGCTTAGGGGGGGGGATCTAATCACAATGTATAAATATATGAGGGGACAGTACAGAGACCTTTCCAAAGATCTTTTTACACCTAGGCCTGCGACTGGAACACGGGGGCATCCGCTACGTCTTGAGGAAAGAAGGTTTAATCATAATCACAGACGAGGATTCTTTACTGTACGAGCAGTGAGACTATGGAACTCTCTGCCGCATGATGTTGTAATGAGTGATTCACTACTAACATTTAAGCAGAGTCTGGATGCCTTTCTTGAAAAATTTAATATTACCAGTTATGTATATTAGATTTTATGACAGGGTATTGATCCAGGGAACTAGTCTGATTGCCGGATGTGGAGTCAGGAAGGAAATTTTTCCCCATTGGAACTTGTTTGCCACATTGGGGTTTTTTTTGCCTTCCTCTGGATCAACATGTTAGGCTACGGGTTGAACTAGATGGACTTAGAGTCTCCCTTCAACCTTAAAAACTATGATACTATGATGATACAAAAAGAAGTCCAATGGGGTCAGGTCAGGTGAGCGTGGAGGCCACTCCACGCAGCCACCATACCCAATGACTTGTAGGAAGGTCTCCATGAGGTATCGCTTCACGTCTGCAGCCTTGTGAGTTTTACACGTTCTTATCATAGCATTTCTGTATACAAGGTGACGATTCGTATTAAATTGATGATGCCCTTCAACTTTGTAATTCACTTTTTTTTCTCTCTCGTTCCGTTTTCAAGATAAAAATGCTAACTCCGTTGTTTTCCACCAGGTGGCGCTATAGGTGGTTTCATTGCGTAACGCAGTGTCAAGGGAGGAATTTGGTTGAAGACTGCTAACGGAGTCTTCGTTTGGGATATCCAGAGACGGTGCCGTATTAGCTGTATGTCAGTGCCAATATATCAATGTATATAAGACAATGAACACACAGAGATGCTCTCTCTTTCAGCCAGCGTCATCAACTGACTCGTGTATTCTATTGTTAAAGCATTAAACACATCACTTCAGCCTGAAAGATATTTACAAAAACTTCTCCATTTGCTCACACATACTGATAAAGAATAATTAGGGGGAGTGCGTATGGGCAGCAGTGGGAGAATGCATGAGATCATACATCATCCCAAATAATACACTTTGAAGACGGTAAGCGACAATGAGATTCTGTAGAAATGATACATGGGAGTATGGGATCATCCGCCTCATCCTACAAAATACTACATTCCTTCTCCTGTGAATTTTACTGATAAGGCTCCCAATTAACTTAATGAATATCTCCTTTGTTCATTTATACTTTGGCTAACTTTTTTCAACATACAGCCTAGATACTATGGATCCATGCGATGGCTACATAGACAGACAGATAATTATACAACTACATCTACATTTTGATTATTTACATACACAGATATTCTTATTACGTTTAAACAAACATACTACAGCTCAGGCGACCTCCACAGTAGGGATGGGGAACCTCCGTCCCGCAGGCCGTATGTGGCCCGCCATGACCTTTTATGCGGCCCCCGAGCAGATTCCCGGGAGAGGCAGCGCTCGAGCTGTCGCCAGTTTTGCAGGCCGCCGGCTCTTTAAATCCACACAATGCTGCTTGTGCGCACCAATGTGTTCTTACGTTGGCCAGTGCCAACGTGATCAGGACTTACTTTGTGGGCGGGTCCCACAGCTACCTCACAGCTTCCAGCAGTGTGTGCCCGACCCCTGCCCTCCGGAGCTGAATGCCCGACCCCTGCCCTCCGGAGCTGAGTGGCCGCCTTCTCCTTCTGATGCTGTGTGTCAGACTCCTGCACTCCGGTGCTTTGAGTGCGATGCTGCTGCGAGTCCAGCCCGGCCCTCTCCTGCTATGTGCCCTGTCCAGTGCTTTGTGCCTCCCCACCCCAGGTCTCTAAACCCTCTCCCCCAGAGTTGCATGAAACCCTCAGCGCAGTGTGCCCCCCCAATGTCCTGTGTGCACGCCCCCCAGTCCTATGTGCAGCCCATCCCCCAGCCCAGTGTGCAGCCCCCCCGTGATGTCTGTGCATTCCTCTAGTGAGGTCTTTGCCCCAGACCCTCTTGTGACGTGCAAGCTCCCCGGACCCTCTTGTGACGTGCATGCCCTCAGCGTCTCCAGGGATGTGTATGCCCCCTGTGTCCCCAGGGATGTGTATGCCCCCTGCGTCTCATGTGACTTACACATTGGAAATGCTGGGGGCATTTACATGTCCCCAGCCCCTTGTGTAATGTATGTGCCCCCAGTGTCGCCTGTGATGTATATACAGCAGTCCCAGTGTCTCCTATGCGATATATGATCCTTCAGCGTCTCCTGTGATGTATATACAGCGTCTGTTATGTGATGTATACGATTTACCAATCTTATTATCACAAAGAGTTGACTATGCTCCAGACGGAGACAAACCTGAAAAACCAGTTGTGAGAAGAAACATGATTACTATCACCGAACATCACAGCCACACTAAAGAGAAGCCGCTCCGGCCATCATAGTAGGGGTGAGTTAATTAATTGTTTCAACAAATATAGCAGGGTCATTTAAACATTGATAATTTTGTGCGGCCCCTGAAGGTTGGTAGAAATTTCCAAATGGCCCCTGGTAGAAAAAAGGTTCCCCACCCGTGGTGTAACGCATGGCTACTTTACTATACGTAGACACCACTTCTATGCCTATAGCTGCCGCCGTTCTCAAGTTAATGGCGGTGGACAGGATATGGGTGGACACACTGTATAAGCAAATCCTTATGTCAGCAAAGTCAATGAGAAACCTGAAGTGAAGTGCACGTTGAGTTTTTTTCCTTGCAGATTTGGTCCAGAAAAGGAGCAGCATATCAATTCTTTCAGTGTTTATGTCAGTTTTTCTCCTATGGAATACAATAAAAAACGCATGCAAAAAAAAAAAAAAATCATCAAGAGATGCAGAAATTTCTGCAACCAAATACCAAACATGCGCACATACCCTAAATCTGAGGTCTCCTGATCACGGTTCAGAGCAAGATACTGCATACTAAAAAAATCTAATGGCCAGTTTCTATTTGCTGGTCTATAGGCGTTACAGAAACAGCTGAGAATAGACAGCAAACTTCATATGTGAAATACTCCTCCAAGCATGCCCCGGCATGCAGAAGGGGGGGGGCGGCAAATAACTCCTCTATATAGGGCCCTACACATATTAGACATTCATGTTTCAGAAGAAATATCTTGTATAAAAAAAAATAAAAAAAAAAAAGCAGTGGACCGGGTAAACAAAGAAATGACCTTTATTTCATATGCATTCCACAAGCTTGGCTGCTTTTATCACACATGCGTTCTTTGATGTTCAGTTCTAGGATTATGGTCTAAACTTTACTGACATTCAATAGTTGAAGAAAAATGAGAATTCTTACAAAAGTCCTCCAAGTTCATAGTTGTCGCATAGGTTGACAAGGTTTACTATACAATACTAAAAGGAAAAACAATAGTATAGTCTTCACTGGGCCATCTGAGCCTCCATTGCTTGTGCAGTCCACTCCGGTGCCGTCTGACTGATCTTTTCTAGAAGGTTATTGACTTGGAAACACAATGACTGGATCTGTTTGTCCCACGTTGGCAAAGCTTCACGAGCTGAGGACAGACAGACCAAATACGTCAAAGCACATTTCAGCAAAGTTTAATGTAAAGATGAGTGGTTGACGTTTTTAAATGACATTCTATTTTCTAGCTGAGGGTTGGAGAGAACCTGGGGACATCTGGCGGCTGCGTGATTTCCTCCAAAATAGCACGTGCACATAATGAGTATTTGGTGAGGTTTTACCTCAGTATTTGTAGGCACAACCAGGAGTGGGACAATCAGAGGAAAGTATAATGGAAACACGGACACCACTTCTGTATTACCCACTCCTGGTTTTGTCTTACAAATACTGGAGGTAAAAAAAACTCACCAAATACTCTGTGAATGTGGCCTTACTGGACACATGGCGCTGTATACTGTAATCAACAGCATACAGCTCCATGAGGACAAGTTTTACTTTCTTTTTGTACCATTTTAAAAAGGTACATTTTAGTGTTTTATTTTTGTTAATTTACAGTTTGGGGTACAAGGGAACAAAAAAAAACCCACAATATTTGCAGACTTACCATATTTTTCGGATGGATTAAGGCTACTTTCACACTTGCGTTGGACGGCTTCCGTAGCATTGCGTTGTGTGACGGATGCAACGGATGCTACCGATCGTACAAAACAACGGAAAGCTTTTTTTTTTTTTTATACCGGCAGCAGACTATTGTGAACGATCAGCTGATCGCTCTCAATAGCCAGCGGCCGGGCAATGCTGGCGGTCGGTCGCTCAGCTGAGCGCTCTCACATGCCGGCGGCCGGTCGCTCAGCTGAGCGCTCTCACATGCCGGCGGCCGGGCGCTCAGCTGAGCGCTCTCACATGCCGGCGGCCGGGCGCTCAGCTGAGCGCTCTCACATGCCGGCGGCCGGGCGCTCAGCTGAGCGCTCTCACATGCCGGCGGCCGGGCGCTCAGCTGAGCGCTCTCACATGCCGGCGGCCGGGCGCTCAGCTGAGCGCTCTCACATGCCGGCGGTTGGTCGCTCAGCTGAGCGCTCTCACATGCCGGCGGCCGGTCGCTCAGCTGAGCGCTCTCACATGCCGGCGGCCGGTCGCTCAGCTGAGCGCTCTCACATGCCGGCGGCCGGTCGCTCAGCTGAGCGCTCTCACATGCCGGCGGCCGGTCGCTCAGCTGAGCGCTCTCACATGCCGGCAGGCGGGCGCTCTGCTGAACGTTCGGCCACCGAGAGACAAAATAAAGTTTGGAAAAAAAAAAGAAAAAGCATGCGCAGTGAAATCCTACGGATTGCGCTGCTCAAAAAAACGTTACATGTAGCGTTCCTTCCGCCCGACGCAGCGTCAATATAACGATGCTGCGTTGTTCAGCGGATGCAACGCTGACACTTGCGTTACAGTGCGTTGTCCATACAAGTCTATGGAGAATAGCGCAGTGCGTTAACGGACTGCGCTATTCTCCATAGTGACGGACTCCGCTGAACGCAAGTGTGAAAGTACCCTATAAGACACTTTTCCTGCCAAAGATTTGGGAGGAAAGTGAGGCGTGCGTCTTATAATCTGAATGTAGCTTGGGTGGTGGAGAGGGGGCGGCGTAGAGGCAAAAAAATTCCAAATGCCAAAATTACGTTTTTTGTTCGCCGCAAGTTTTGTGCAAAATGCAATAACAGGCGATCAAAACGTAGCATCTGTGCAAAAATGGTATAATTAGAAACATCAGCTTGAGTCGCAAAAAATAAGCCATCACTGAGCCATAGATCCAAAAAATTAGAACGCTACGGGTTTCGGAAAATGGCGCAAAACTTGTGCTACTTTTTTTGGACAATCTTGTGAATTTTTTTTAACCCCTTATGTACAAGTAAACCTATACATGTTTGGTGTCTACAAACTCGCACCGACCTCAGGCATCACAACGACACATCAGTTTTACCAAATAGTGAACATGGTGAATAAAATATCCCAAGAACTTTTGTGCGATCACACTTTTTTTTGCAGTTTTTCCACACTTGGAATTTTTTTTGCTGTTTTCCAGTACACTATATGGTAAAACTTATGGTTTCATTTAAAAGTACAACTCGTCCCCCAAAAAACAAGCCTTCATATGGCAAGATTGACAGGGAAAAAAAAACAAAAACGAAAAACACCCGGGAGCTGAAGGGGTTAAATAAAGTCCTTTTTTACAATATTAGATTTTTATCCTATAAAACTACTTTGTTATGGCAATATACTGGTTATGCCTGCTCCAGCTGCTACAAGATGCAGCCCTGGGAGCTTTTATCTGGTCCCAGCCATAGTGAACAAAATGATACACCGTGTTCTCAATTGTGTACAGCATTGTGCGCTTTCTTGCGGCACTGAGCATTAACAGCCAGAATTAGATTTTCTCAGGTTCCAGAAGTTGCAGGCGTGTAGCCATGTATTGCAGCTATCCTCCCGACACTCACTGTATAGATCCAGAGGCAGCATTACTTGAAACCATTCGGTCAGTGCACAGGGTCACAAACTAATTAGTTCCAGAGGAACCAGGCTACAATTGAGCATCTGGATAAACACAAACTAGTGACATTTTAAAAATTATTACAGAAATCACGTGGCAATTTTTGCATATATTTTCTCTATGCTACAGGTTTCATTATTATGCCAGTCCACAAGCCAAGTAACTTACTCTCAAAGTGCACAATGCCATCAATCTGATCAATGAATCCGTTCATTCTGCCCTCTGTGATCATCTGGGACGCTATCTTCTCTGCCTGGAACAGAACACATTGCATGGCACGGAGGTCGTGACTTTTACACGTACGTGATATCAAGACAGAAAATGGAAACTCACCTTGGCCGCGGGTATTTCTAGCAATGCTCCAAGCTCCTCAAATGTGATATTGTTGTACAATTTGCTTGCAGACAGCAAATTATGTTCTATAACTGCTCTGTCCAGGATACTTGAGCCTTAATAGGGGGAAGAAAAAAAGAAGGGAATTTTGTTACTTACCGTAAATTCCTTTTCTTCTAGCTCCAATTGGGAGACCCAGACGATTGGGTGTATAGCTACTGCCTCCGGAGGCCACACAAAGCATTACACTAAAAAGTGTAAGGCCCCTCCCCTTCTGGCTATACACCCCCGTGGGATCACGGGCTTGCTCAGTTTTAGTGCTAAAGCAAGAAGGAGGAAAGCCAATAACTGGTTTAAACAAATTCACTCCGAAGTAACATCGGAGAACTGAAAACCGTTCAACATGAACAACATGTGTACCCGAACAACCAAAAATCCCGAAGGAAACAGGGCGGGTGCTGGGTCTCCCAATTGGAGCTAGAAGAAAAGGAATTTACGGTAAGTAACAAAATTCCCTTCTTCTTCGGCGCTCCATTGGGAGACCCAGACGATTGGGACGTCCAAAAGCAGTCCCTGGGTGGGTAAATTAATACCTCATGTTAGAGCTGTAAAACAGCCCTTCCCTACAAGGAGGAAACCGCCGCCTGCAGGACTCTTCTACCTAAGCTGGCATCCGCCTAAGCGTAGGTATGCACCTGACAATGCTTGGTGAAAGTGTGCAGACTCGACCAGGTAGCTGCCTGGCACACCTGCTGAGCCGTAGCCTGGTGCCGTAATGCCTAGGGCGCACCCACGGCTCTGGTAGAATGGGCTTTCAGCCCTGATGGAACCGGAAGCCCAGCAGAACAGTAGGCTTCAAGAATTGGTTCCTTGATCCATCGAGACAGGGTGGATTTGGAAGCCTGCGACTCTTTACGCTGATTAGCGACAAGCACAGAGAGTGCATCCGAGCGGCGCAGAGGCGCCGTGCGGGAATTGTAGATTCTGAGTGCTCTCACCAGATCCAACAAATGCAAATCCATTTCATATCGATGAAATGGATGAGGCAAAAGGAAGGTAAGGAGATATCCTGATTGAGATGAAAGGGGGATACCACCTTAGGGAGAACTCCGGAATCGGGCGCAGCACTGCCTTGCCTTGGTGAAACACCCGGAAGGAAGCTTTTGGATGATAGCGCTGCTAGCTCGGACACTCTCCTAAGAGACGTGACCGCTACCAGAAAGGCCTCTTTCTGGGAAAGTCGAGAGAGTGAAACATCTCTCAGAGGCTCGAAGGGCGGCTTCTGGAGAGCAATTAGTACCCTGTTCAGATCCCATGGGTCCAACGGCCGTTTGTACAGAGGGACAATGTGACAAACCTCCTGCAGGAACGTGTGTACCTGAGGAAGTGGTGCTAGGCGCTTCTGAAGAATACAGATAGCGCTGAGACTTGTCCTTTAAGGGAGCCGAGTGACAACCTTTTTCCAAACCAGAATTGCAGGAAGGAAGGAAAAGTAGGGAATGCAAATGGGCAGGGAGACACTCCCTGAGCAGAGCATTAAGAGAAGAATATCCTCCACATCCTGTGGTAGATCTTGGCAGACGTCGGTTTTCTAGTCTGTCTCATGGTGGCAATGACGTCCTGAGATAATCCTGAAGACGCTAGGATTCAGGACTGAGCATATAGCCGAGAATAGCGACCGTACAGTGCAATGTATAGCATACAAGCATAAAGTACAAATGAGCACTTCAGCACATGCAATATGAGCAGCTTAGAAAGCCTGTGCCTTGGCACCCTTGCTTTTTTGCTGCTGTAGACTAGCCATCTAGGAGAATATCGCCAAGAATAGCGACCGTACAGTGCAATGTATAGCGTACAAGCATAAGTACAAATGAACACTTCAGCACATGCAATACAAGCAGCCTAGAAAAACTGTGCCTTAGCACCTTTGCTTTTTTGCTGCTGTAGAGTAGCCATTCTAGGAGAATATAGCCAAGAATAGCGACCGTACAGTGCAATGTATAGCATACAAGCATAAGTACAAATGAACACTTCAGCACATGCAATACAAGCAGCATAGAAAGCCTGTGCCTTAGCACCCTCGCTTTGTTGCTGCTGTTGTCTCGCCATCTAAGAGGGCATATAGCCAAAAATAGCGACCTACAGTGCAGTGTAAGCATAAAATACAAATGGACACAACGGTATTTAGTGGGGTCAGCACTTCAGGTGCTGCTTACCGCCCGCCTATAGGCGGGTGTGTGGTCGCCAGAGTCCTGTGACTGGTTGCCCAGAGCTTGTCTCCGTTCTCCAGCTCGGACTGCAGGAATGGCTGCCGGCGTCCTTCTCCAGCTCGTGTGACGAGGGGCGGGCCGTGGGCGTGCCCCAGGCAAGAGCGGGAAACCGGCGTCCCACTGTGTCCAGTGAAGGGGGCTGGAGAATGCAAAGCAGACTCCAGCCCTCGGCGCTGACTTTCTGTACAGCGTCCCGCCTCTCCCCTGACTGGCAGGGCTGGGGGCGGGAACGAAACGAAAACTAGGCCGCAAAGCCGGGGACTCGAGTAATAAGCGCGGCCGTCCTATGTGCACGGCCAGCGCGGAGTCCCCGGCGCACCACAAGTCCCAGCCGCGCCACAGTGTAAAAACAACCAGCAGCGGCCCGGCGCGGCAGTTCCCAATACATAAATTCACACAGCAAAGCTACCGTGAATAATAGCACGAGCGCTCCGCGCTGTTGTCCCCGGCGCACTAGCACTCCCAGCAATGCTGGTGTGTGTGTGCGCGATGTGTACGGGGACACAGAGTACCTTAATGTAGCAGGGCCCTGTCCCTGACGATACTCAGCTCCATATCCAGCAGGTTCTCTGGGTCTGTGGATGGAGCCCGGTCTCAGTGCCTGGAGACCTGTAAGATCCCACTTCACCCAGAGCCCTGAGGGGGGATGGGGAAGGAAAACAGCATGTGGGCTCCAGCCTCCGTACCCGCAATGGGTACCTCAACCTTAACAAACACCCGACAAAAGTGGGGTGAGAAGGGAGCATGCTGGGGGCCCCATATGGGCCCACTTTTCTTCCATCCGACATAGTCAGCAGCTGCTGCTGACTAAAAACAGTGGAGCTATGCGTGGATATCTGACCTCCTTCGCACAAAGCTTGAAAACTGAGCAAGCCCGTGATCCCACGGGGGTGTATAGCCAGAAGGGGAGGGGCCTTACACTTTTTAGTGTAATGCTTTGTGTGGCCTCCGGAGGCAGTAGCTATACACCCAATCGTCTGGGTCTCCCAATGGAGCGCCGAAGAAAAATGGTTTATGGGACAGAAGCATATTGTGTGAGGAATATAGATAATGTTGTTGGTTCAATGTAACAATCATGAGACAAAAATCACAAGATTACAATAATCCACTGTGGGGGGGTTTTCTTACCATTGGCAATGCTATTAAAGCACAAGTCAAGAGGGGTTTGGGTTGTTTTTTTTCCTCTCTTCTTCTATCTTACTGCTTTAAATCTAAAGGGTACTTTAGACACTGCGACATCGCTAGCGATCTCGTTAGCGATGTGAAATTCTTTTGAGATCGCACGTGCGTAAAATGACCTATGTGCGCCCTCGAAAGATCGCACTTGCAATCTAGAATTTCACATCGCTAGCGATGTCGCAGTGTGTAAAGTACCCTTAAGTCTTCTGCCCCCCAATCTTCTACTCACCCTCCAGAGTTTATCAGTTATCCGCAACGTTCAGTCTTGTGTTCTGCAGTTTATAACCTGCCATGCATCTCTAAGAGCCTCTTTCTAGCCCCATTCTGGCCGTCATAAACTTGCATTGAGAGCTTGTGATGACACGTCTGACTTCCTGCCAGTCAGGAGTTGTAGTCACAAGATGGCGCCGCGGGACTAGAGTAGCTCTGAAAGGTGAAGGCGCCGAAGGGTGAGTATAAGGCTTGAATCACACGAGCATATAGCATCCGATGCGAGAGCATCCGATGCGATGCGCTAATAACCCCCAGCTCAGGCTCTGCTGAGAGTGTGAGCCAAGTGTCATGCGACTGTGACCGGATCTTGCAATCGGGTCACAGCTGTGAAGCTGAGGGCGGGCGCTGCACAGGAGAGGAAGGGGTTAATCACCCCCCCCCATCTCCTCCATTGTCAGCCTGTGAGTATATCGCACTACACAGGGATAACATCCGAGTGCAGTCCGATGTACAGTACAGACCAAAAGTTTGGACACACCTTCTCATTCAAAGAGTTTTCTTTATTTTCAGGACTCTGAAAATTGTAGATTCACATTGAAGGCATCAAAACTATGAATTGACACATGTGGAATTACATATTTAACAAAAAAGTGTGAAACAACTGAAAATATATCTTATATTCTAGGTTCTTCAAAGTAGCCACCTTTCGCTTTGATTACTGCTTTGCACACTCTTGGCATTCTCTTGATGAGCTTCAAGAGGTAGTCACCGGAAATGGTTTTCCAACAGTCTTGAAGGAGTTCCCAGAGATGCTTAGCACTTTTTGGCCCTTTTGCCTTCACTCTGCAGTCCAGGTCACCCCAAACCATCTCGATAGGGTTCAGGTCTGGTGACTGGAGACCAGGTCATCTGGCGTAGCACCCCATCACTCTCCTTCTTAGTGAAATAGCCCTTACACAGCCTGGAGGTGTGTTTGTGGTCAATGTCCTGTTGAAAACTAAACGCAAACGCATATATATTATATATATATATATATATATATATATATATATATATATATATATATATATATATATATATATATATATATATATATATATCCGGGATTAGCATCTGCACCGTCGCAGCTACAGCCACAAAATTTTGCACTCGCACGTCTGGACCTCGAGAGCGTCATAGGCTATGTTGTGAGGTGACATTTTATCCCCGCGCGTTCCAATTTACCAATCAATTTTGGCCCCTATCTACATAATGGGGGAAAAAGTGAAACGAAAAGTGTATCCGCACCGTCGCATTTACAATCACGAAATTTTGCACAGAACTCATGTGACCCAGGGAACATCGTAGACTATGTTTTGACATGAAAATTTAACCCCGCGTTTTACAGTTGTGCTAAAAAAAACATGCCTCCATTAAAGTAAATGGAGCCTGGAACTACAGGTTATTAGTAGGAGCTGTGATGGTCTTTTGTTCCTATAGCAACCATTCATAGTATAAGAAGCTTCTATGTGCGGTAATAAGATGTCAGTGGGGAGACGGATAGGGAAAGGGGCAGACGGGGAAAGGGGCAGACGGAGCACATTACTTGGCCAATTTACCTAAATGTGTGTGGAATATCTTGGGTGTTGAAATATATGTTGTGAAATGCTTCTATTAGCTTAGTTTTTGCCTTTTAATAATTACATTTCTATTTGTTTTGTGATTTTTGTGTGCAGAATAAATTTTTGTTAATACATTCTATTTTGTTAACAGCAGTTATTAACCCGGGCGAAGCCGGGTAGTACAGCTAGTTTTGAATAAATCCCCAACAGTGTCACCAGCAAAGCACCCTCACACCATCACACCTCCTCCTCCATGCTTCACGGTGGGAACCCGGCATGTAGAGACCATCCGTTCACCTTTTCTGCGTTGCACAAAGACACGGTAGTTGGATCCAAAGATCTCAAATTTGGACTTATTAGACCAAAGCACAGATTTTCACTGGTCTAATGTCCATTCCTTGTGTTCTTTAGCCCAAACAAGTCTCTTCTGCTTGTTGCCTGTCCTTAGCAGTAGTTTCCTAGCAGCTATTTTACCATGAAGACCTGCTGCACAAAGTCTCCTCTTAACAGTTGTTCTAGAGAGGTGTCTGCTCCTAGAACTCTGTGTGGCATTGACCTGGTCTCTAATCTGAGCTGCTGTTAACCTGCGATTTCTGATGCTGGTGACTCAGATAAACTTATCCTCCGCAGCATAGGTGACTCTTTGTTATCCTTTCCTGGGGCGGTCCTCATGTGAGCCAGTTTCTTTGTAGCGTTTGATGGTTTTTGCCACTGCACTTGGGGACACTTTCAACGTTTTCCCAATTTTTCGGACTGACTGACCTTCATTTCTTAAAGTAATGATGGCCACTCGTTTTTCTTTACTTAGAATTTGTAATATGGCAAGAAAAAAGCAGCTAACAGTCCATTCAGTAGGACTATCAGCTGTGTATCCACCAGACTTCTGCACAACACAACTGATGGTCCCAACCCCATTTATAAGGCAAGAAATCCCACGTATTAAACCTGACAGGGCACACCAGTGAAGTGAAAACCATTTCCAGAGACTACCTCGTGAAGCTCATCAAGAGAATGCCAAGAGTGTGCAAAGCAGTAATCAAAGCAAAAGTTGGCTACTTTGAAGAAAAGAATATAAGACATTTTCAGTTGTTTCACACTTTTTTGTTAAGTATTTCATTCCACATGTGTTAATTCATAGTTTTGTTGCCTTCAATGTGAATCTACAATTTTCAGAGTCATGAAAATAAAGAAAACTCTTCGAATGAGAAGGTGTGTCCGAACGTTTGGTCTGTACTGTATATCTCGTACCCATTCACTTGAATGGGTGCAAGAGATACGGCTGTCGCAGAAAATCGCAGCATGCTGCTACTTTTCTCGCATCCAGAATCTCGATGCGAGAAAAGCTGACTAACTGCTCTGTCTCATTGACTAACATTGGTCAGAGTGCAATGCGTGATTTTCTCGCATGGCACTCGTCCGATTTCAACGCTCGTGTGAGCGCACCCAAAGACAAAACAAAAACAAACAGTGGAGTGGTGCTTTAAATAAGCTTCATGGGTTTTTTTGCCTTTTACTTTATAAATTTTCTCCATTCTAATTTCTAATACCTATTCTCAGTATATGATTCTATTTTACCACGTGCTTTAACCCCTTCATTACATATGATGCATGTTGAGCCCACATCTTTCTCGGCAGATGATGGTGGAATGGAGCCTAGCAGTGGGCGCGTAATTCTACTCAGCCATCGGCGTGCCAGTGATGGCAGGGTGCCAATGGTTTGCCATGACAGTCAGGGGGTTGATGAATATCCTAATTCTTGTCATCATGAGACTTTTGTGAAAGGCTGTGTCTAGCTGACTTTCACATGACAGTAATTTTCGCTATACATAACAGTGCTGATAGTACAAGCGATCGAATGATCGCAGGTTCAAATGCCATAAGGAGACTAGTGAATACACTACAGTGGGGGGGAGGGGGGGAATGAAAAATAGGTAAATTCAAATCACCCAACTTAACTCATTAAAATAAACCAATAAGTACACATATTTGGGATCACTGATTACAATCTTTCAAAATATAAAATTATTCCAAATCAGTAAACTGTGCAATGTGGAAGAATAAAAAAAAATATAAATGAATAAATCAAAAATGCTAGAATTAATATTTTGAAAATTGCAGTAAGAAGAGGCAATCAAAACAATCGTGTCTACCCCAAATTGGTTATGAGAATCTCAAACTGTAACTAGCGTAATGTAAATACAGCTTAGTGCCTCTCAGCACCGAGTGTCTCTGACTTCAGGTGTATGCATCCCGGCTTCGGAGAGGCTCCCTGCGCATGATTGGAAGTTGCCAGCACTTCCGGTCATGTGCACTACGCATGACCTGAAGTGCGTATGACCAGAAGTGCTGGCAACTTCCAATAATGCGCAGGGAGCCTCTCCGAAGCCAGGACGCATACACCTGGCATCAGAAAAGCTCAATGCTGAGGGGCTACAAAGTCATGCACATGCGCGGCATTGTATTGAGCTGCCGATGATGCTGGCTGTTCTAAAGTATGTTATCACGCCCAAAGTGGAGGGATAACATGCTTAGTGGGATAACTAGTTTGGGGACTAACGCCTCTGCGACTAGTCGCAGGCCTAATTGGCATCTCAAACTGTCTTTAGAAATACATAAATTGCTCTTTAGAAAAAGTATACTACTACACGAAGGCAGGGATTCTAGATATGCACCCAGAACTACTCATGATCCTGGGTGCACAGGGAACCTGACTGGTTCCCTTTAAATACATATTGCCAAATTTGTTTTCACTACTTTATTAAAAGCACTATACGTGTGGTATCTGAGTAGTCTTCCTGAACTGGAGAAACCTACTGCTGGAACAGTTTTATTGTATAGTGACCATGGTAAAACAAAAAAAGAATTCTGGGACTGCACTGTTTTTTTGCCATTTCAATGCACTTGTAATTCCCCCTCCCCCCACACTTTCCATTGCATCTAGTGATAAAGAAGGGAATTTTGTTTACTTACCGTAAATTCCTTTTCTTCTAGCTCCTATTGGGAGACCCAGACAATTGGGTGTATAGCTACTGCCTCCGGAGGCCACACAAAGTATTACACTTTAAAAAGTGTAACCCCTCCCCTCTGCCTATACACCCTCCCGTGCATCACGGGCTCCTCAGTTTTGGTGCCAAAGCAGGAAGGAGGAACTTATAAATTGGTCTAAGGTAAATTCAATCCGAAGGATGTTCGGAGAACTGAAACCATGAACCAAAGGAACCCTTCAACATGTGTACTCAAAAGAACAACAGCCCGAAGGGAACAGGGGCGGGTGCTGGGTCTTCCAATAGGAGCTAGAAGAAAAGGAATTTACGGTAAGTAAACAAAATTCCCTTCTTCTTTGTCGCTCCATTGGGAGACCCAGACAATTGGGATGTCCAAAAGCAGTCCCTGGGTGGGTAAAAGAATACCTCGATAAAACGAGCCGAAAAAACGGCCCTCTCTTACAGGTGAGCAACCGCCTCCTGAAGGACTCGCCTACCTAGGCTGGCATCTGCCACAGCATAGGCATGAACCTGATAGTGTTTCGTGAAAATGTGCAGACTCGACCAGGTAGTGCTGACACACCTGCTGAGCCGTAGCCTGGTGACGCAATGCCCAGGATGCCTCTGCGGCTCTGGTAGAATTGGCTTTCAGCTCTAAAGGAATCGGAAGCCCAGAAGAACGGTAGGCTTCAAGGGTCAGTTCCTTGATCCACCGAGCCAAGGTTGACTTAGAAGCCTGCGACCCCTTACGCTGGCCAGTGACCAGGACAAAGAGCGCCTCAGAACGGCGCGGGGGCGCAGTGCGCGAAAGAAGAGCCGGGGTGTTCTCCCGAGATCTAACAAGTGCAATCCTTTTCACAATTGTGAACTGGATGAGAGCCAAAAGAAGGTAAGGAGATATCCTGATTGAGAAGAAAAGGAGGATACCACCTTAATTAGGAATTCCGGGACCGGACGCAGAACCACTTCATCCTGGCGAAACACCAGGAAGGGGGCTAGCATGACAGCGCTGCTAGCTCAGACCCTCTCCGAAGTGATGTGCCTGCCACTAGGAAGACCACCTTCTGCGAAAGGCGTGATAGAGAAAAACTCTGAGAACGCTAAGAGCCAGAACTCAATGGCCACCCAGTCAGGTTGAAGACCGCAGAATTCAGATGGACAATGGCCCTAGAGACAGCAAGTTTGGTCGGTCCGGGAGTGCCCACGGTCGACCCGCCGTGAGGTGCCACAGATCCAGGTATCACGACCTCCTCGGCCAGTCTGGAGCGACGAGGATGGCGCGGCTGCAGTCGGACCCGATCTTGAGTAACACTCTGGGCAGCAGCGCCAGAGGAGGAAATACATAAGGCAGTCGAAATTGCGACTAGACCTGAACTGATGCGTCCGCCGCCAGCGCTCTGTGCTGGCGGTTGATGTACGCGACCGCCGTGGCGTCGTCCGACTGTATCCGGATCTGCCTGCCGTCCAGCCACCGCTGGAACGACTTCAGGGCTAGCTACACTGGCCTTATCTCCAGGACATTGATCTGAAGGGAGGACTCTGTCAGAGTCCAGGTTCCCTGAGCCCTGTGGTGGAGGAAGACCGCTGTCCACCCTGACAAACTCTTGTCCGTCGTGACCATAGCCCAGGATGGGAGCAGGAAGGACATTTCTTTCGACCAAGAAGTGGGAAGAAGCCACCACTGAGGAGAGGTTTTGTCTGACAGTGAAAGAGAGACGTTCCTGTCTAGGGACGTCGACCTCCTGTCCCATTTGCGGAGAATGTGCCGTTGAGTGGACGCAGATGAAACTGCGCAAGGGGAACTGCCTCCATTGCTGCCACCATCTTCCCTAGGAAGCGCGTGAGGCGCCTCAAGGGGTGAGACTGGGCCCGAAGGAGAAAGTGCACCCCTGTCCGCAGCGAACGCTGTTTGTCCAGTGGTAGTTTCACTATCTCAGAGAGAGAATGAATTCCATCCCGAGGTAAGTCAGTGATTGGGTCGGTGTCAATTTTTACTTGGGAAATTGATGATCCACCCAAACCTCTGGAGAGTCTCCAAAACAATGTTCAGGCTGTGTTGACGTGGCACCCGGGAGGGTGCTTTGGCTTAGGAGATCGTCTAAGTAAGGGATCACCGAGTGTCCCTGAGAGTGTAGGGCCATCGCCACTGATGCCAAGACCTTGGTGAAGACCCGTGGGACTATCGCCAGGCCGAAAGGCCGAGTCACGAGCTGAAAGCGTTCGACCCGGATGGCGACACACCGGGAGCGTTGATGCTCTGGTGTAATCGGCACATGGAGATAAGCATCCCTGATGTCGATTGATGCTATGAAGACTCCCTGGGACATCGAAACGATGACTGAGCGGAGAGATTCCATCCTGAACCGTCTGGTTCTCACGTGTCTGTTGAGCAGAATGAGGCCCGGAAACGGACCGGAATGATCCGTCCTTTTTTGGTACCTCGAACAAGTTGGAGTAAAAACCGCGACTACGTTCTTGAAGCGGAACGGGGATCACGACTCCATCTGCAGAAACGAGTCGGAGGACGAGAGCAGAGCTCTATCCTGTAACCGTGAGACGGAATGTCTCTCACCCATCGGTTTTTCATCCAATTGCACGCCAAACAAACGGTCGCCAGAAAATGGCAAACCGGTTAAGAACTTCTGGGAAGCAGAGTCTGCCTTCCATTCGCGTAGCCCCATAGCCCTGCGGACTGCCATCGAATTGGCGGATGCTACCGCTGTACGGCTCGCAGAGTCCAGGACGGTGTTCATGGCGTAGGACGAAAAAATGCCTGAGAAGTCAAAGACACAACCTGCGGAGCAGAGGTGCGTGCGACCACATTAGTCTCAGACAGACAAGCTGAGATAGCTTGGAGTGCCCGCTCGACTGAGAAGGCCGGAGCAAAGGACGCGCCTATGGCTTCATAGATGGAATTCCTCATGAGCTCTATTTGCCTGTCAGTGGCATCCTTGAGCGATGAACCATCTGCCACTCATACTACGGAACTAGCCGCCAGTCTGGAGACTGGAGGATCCACCTTGGGACACTGAGCCCAACCCTTAACTACGTCAGGGGGGAAAGGGTAACGTGTGTCATTAAGGCGCTGAGTAAAGCGCTTGTCCGGAAGTGCTCTGTGCTTCTGGACAGCATCTCTGAAGTTAGAGTGATCGAAAAACGCACTCCGGGTACGTTTGGGAATCTCCTACTGTGAAGCCGACTCCTCTATAGGTGGAGTTGGGGGAAAAGGACTAGCACCTGGTTGATGGACGTTATAAGGTCATTTACTATGGCGTCCCCTTCAGGTGTATCCAGATTGAGAGCAACGTCAGGATCAGAGCCCTGAGCTGCGACCTCCGCTTCACCCTCCAGAGGGTCCTCATGCTGAGACCCCGAACCGCGTGATGCCGCCGGGGAAGGTTCCCAGCAAGCCCGCTTAGCCTGTCTGAGGCTGCGGTCCGTGTCGGAGTTCTCACCGTGGGATCTGGGTGCCACCCCAGGAGCCCTTTACTGTACCGACCGAGAGGGCCTGGGGACGATGAACTCACGGTGCCCTGGCCCTGTGTTACCGGTCTAGACTGCCAAGCTTCTAGTATCTTAGCAGACCATCTGTCCATGGACTGAGCCATGGAATGTGAAGCGACTCAGAGAGTTTCTCAGTCAAAATTGTAAACTCTGTCCCTTCCATCTGTGCAGTGGAAACCGGCGGTACCTCCTGAGCCGAGGGTCACACCGGTGCCGGAGACTCCGGCTGAGGGAGCCAAAAGCAATAATGCTGCCGAATAGAGAATATATATATATATATATATATATATATATATATATATATATATATATATATATATATACACACCAGTTGTCAGGTGCTGGACCCCTCTGGGTCCCGTAGTGGGTATATATATATATATATATATATATATATATATATATATATATATATATATATATATATATATATATATATATATATATATATATATATATTATATATATATATATATATATACCCACTACGGGACCCAGAGGGGTCCAGCACCTGACAACTGGTGTGGCTTACCAACCGCCCCAAGCGGTGGTGTGTCCACCAGTTCCCTGCCAGGGACTCTCAGAGCTGCAGAGCTCCTTCTGAAATCCCCCACCGGCAGAAGTGACTGACTGGCAAGCCCGGGGGCGGGAGTACCTGTACTAGGCCGCAAAAGCCTGGGACTAAAGTTAAAAGCGCGGCCGGCCCACAGGCGCGGTCGGCGCGGTAGTCCCGGCTCACAAAACACACAGCAGCCGCTGCGGCGTCTGTAACACAGGTGCTGCATGCACCATCCCTAAGGGGACACAGAGTACCTCATGGGTGCAGGGCTCTGTCCCTGATGATATCCAGCCTCCTGTCCGTCAGATTCCCCCAGGGGCTGCGGAGGGAGCCCGGTCCCATGACCGGCGACCGGTTAGGATCCCACTTTTCCCAGAACTGCGGAGCCCGTTCTGAAATCCCCCACCAGCAGAAATGATTCACAGTGCTCAGTGAGGGGGGAGGAGGATACCAAGCATGCTCCAGCCCTTACTGCCGACGTCCAGTCGGCCGTCCCGCTTTTACCCCTGACTGGGAGGCCCGGGGGCAGGAGTACATGTACTAGGCCGCAAAAGCCGGGGACTAAAGTTAAAAGCGCGGCCGGCCAGCAGGCGCGGTCGGCGCGGTAGTCCAGGTTCACAAACCACAGAGCAGCCGCTGCGGCGTCTGTAACACAGGCGCTGCATGCGCCGTCCCTAAGGGGACACAGAGTACCTGATGGATGCAGGGCCCTGTCCCTGATGGAATCCAGCCTCCTGTCCGTCAGATTCCCCCAGGGGCTGCGGAAGGAGCCCGGTCCCAGTGACCGGCGACCGGTTAGGATCCCACTTCTGTCAGAACTGCGGAGCCCATTCTGAAATCCCCCACCGGCAGTATTGATTATAACAATGGCTGCCAGCGTTGTGAGGGGAGGATGGAGCCGTGGGCGTGCCTAATAAAGTGCGGGAAACTGGTGCCCCACAGTGCTCAGTGAGGGGGGAGGAGGATACCAAAGTATGCTCCAGCCCTCACTGCCGACGTCCTGTCGGCCGTCCCGCCCTTACCCCTGACTGGCAGGCCCGGGGGCGGGAGTATATGGTACTAGGCCGCAAAAGCCGGGGACTAAAGTTAAAAACGCGGCCGGCAAACAGGCGCGGTCGGCGCGGTAGTCCCGGTCTCACAAACCACACAGGAGCCGCTGCGGCGTCTGTAACACAGGCGCTGCATGTACCGTCCCTAAGGGGACACAGAGTACCTTATGGATGCAGGGCCCTGTCCCTGATGATATCCAGTCTCCTGTCCGTCAGATTCCCCTAGGGGCTGCGGATGGAGCCCGGTCCCAGTGCCTGGATGACCGGTTAGGATCCCACTTCTCCCAGAGCCCCTAAGGGATGGGGAAGGAAAACGGCATGTGGGCTCCAGCCTCTGTACCCGCAATGGGTACCTCAACCTTAACAGCACCGCCGACTCAGTGGGGTGAGAAGGGAGCATGCCGGGGGCCCTGTGGGGGGCCCTCTTTTCTTCCATCCGATACAATCAGCAGCTGCTGCTGACTAAAATGTGGAGCTTGTGTGCATGTGTGCCTCCTTCAACACAAAGCATAAAAACTGAGGAGCCCGTGATGCACGGGAGGGTGTATAGGCAGAGGGGAGGGGTTACACTTTTTAAAGTGTAATACTTTGTGTGGCCTCCGGAGGCAGTAGCTATACACCCAATTGTCTGGGTCTCCCAATGGAGCGACAAAGAAATGAATGGCATCATTTAAAAATAGAACTTGTCCCACAAAATACTAGTTATGTGGATGGAAAAATAAAGTTCTGGCTCTTGGGATAAGGGGCGGAAAAAGCAAAATAAAAAGAAAATAGCCCAGTCATGAAGGGGTTAAAGTAGTGTTGCTCAGGATCCGCACAATATCATTCTGAAATACTCTGACGCAGTGCGCTCTGATCCTTGCTGCACAACGCGTATCTTACCATCACCAGTAGTTGCTTTCTGATGTGGCATGAGCATGGCAGCAAATTCTTGCAGTTGGTTTCCTCGGATGATTCTGTCGAGGTACATCTTCTCTAGTATCCCATAGGCAGAAAGCTGTTGACACCGCTCGTCTTTAAACAATGTTGCCAACATACGTGACCGTTGTTGTCCTACGAATAATTATGACACATAAGGTTAAGTAAAAAAAAACAAAACTCGCCATTTTCAAGGGAATCAGAAAATAGTTCAGAATTAATCATGGCTGTCTATAGAATGACCCACTGTAGTACATTGCTATCCACACCAGGGTGTAGGTGCAGCTAGCAGATCCACAAAATCACTGCAGGGTTTCCCTTCCAGTGCCACCCATGCTATTTAAATGAATAGGCAATCATGTAAGAACAGGAGAGGCTTTTTGCAAAGACTTCTCTCCATGGTGGGTTAAAGGGGAATAAGCCTAAAGCGGCCTTTACACGCTACGACATCGCTAGCAATTGCTAGCGATATAGAGCGTGTAAGCACCCGCCCCCGTTGTGTGTGCGATATCGTGTAATCGCTCCTGCAGCAAACATTATCGCTACGGCAGCGTCACACGCACTTACCTGGTCGGCGGCATTGCTGTGACTGCCGAACAATCCCTCCCTCAAGGGGGAGGGACGTTTGGCATCACACCGACGTCACCGCGACGTCACTAAGCGGCCGGCCAATCAAAGCAAAGGGGCGGAGATGAGCGGGACGTAACATCCCGCCCACCTCCTTCCTTCCACACTGCGGCCGGCGGCAGGTAAGGAGACGTTCCTCGCTCTTCGCTTCTGCGGTGTGCTGCCACAGGAGCGACGAACAACATCGATAATCAACCATTACTGATTTTTGGTTTTGGTACGACCTCTCCATGGTGAACGATTTTCACCATTTTTGAGGTTGCTTAAGGTTGCACATAAGTGTCACACGCTGCGATATCGTTACCGGATGTGCGTCACTAACAACGTGACCCCGACGATAAAACATTAACGATATCGTAGCGTGTAAAGCCCGCTTTACTGTCACATTTTCACGTGTCTTACCTGCGGAAGCGAGGATGGTGCAGTGCAGTGCATGCTTAAGCGCTTCCATCCGCTCGGTTTCATGCACTATTGTTTTGTATGACAGTTCATTGTATCTCTGTGCAGCTTCTATGAACTTCCTTCTGTAGTCTAGAACGCGGGCATAGCAGACCTAGACAATACAAATTCATTAAGTACTGTTCTGTAGCATAAAATGTTCTGATCTTTCCACAAATGAAGACTGAGCTTAAAAAAAAATGCCTATTTGTTGCAGAAATTAAATTGTCAAAATTCAAGAATAAAGATAAAGCCATGCTTATAAAAAAAAAAAAGCCATTCAAAGCACGTTGAATATTTTCTGAACTTGATGTACTGCAAGATCTCATGTATATTCATCAACAAGTGCGGGGAAATGTCAAATGCTCCATCCTGGAATCCGATGCACATGGCTCATGTATAAAGAGAAAATACACAATGTGGGCCATAGTGCGCCATTACCTTATAGTGGATTTGTAGCTGCTCGTTGGTGGACTCGTTCTGCAGCAGGGATGCCCGGTTTATGTAGGCTTCTGCTTGGACAGGGTCATCATCCTCCAGGTACAGCCGGGCAATCTTCAGGTAGGTTTCTAGTTTGTAGTCAACATTGTATTGTCTTGAGGAAGAGACAGTTACGTAGTTAATATGGTTGGGGGGTGGGGGGTGGAAGCCAAGACTCATGTTCAACCGAAAGACAAAATATAGTTTAAACATGATAATATTCTCACTTCTGCCCTGTTTCCAATGGGATTCCAACAAGCACTTGTGCTGCGTTCCTCCAGTCTTCCTCCTTCTCATAAATGGACGCCAAGTGTTGTCTAATAGATGCGACCTGTAGGGAAGCATTGCTATGAGATTCGCCACATCTTTATCACATAGGTGATTTTACAATACAGAATGTGTGGTGTGGCCTCTCACCTGTTCTTCAAAAGAAATGACTCGCGGTTGGATCTTCTCCAAGGTGAAATGATAGATTTCCTTGGCAATACCATCCGGCAGACTTGGAAGATGGGTGCAAAAGTCTGTGAGCAGCTGTCGGGAAATCACTAGACTGACGTTCTCATTCACCACTGGAAACGGCATAAAAACGCATCAGTATAGACCTAGAGGGGTAATTTGGGTCATCAAAGCCTATGGTGTGAAAAAGGCGCTTTATACCGTATTTTTCGGACTATAAGACGCACCAGACCATAAGATGCACCCTGGTTTTAGAAGAGGAAAATAAAATTTTAAGCAAAAAATTTGGTAATGACACACTTATGGGTCGAGAATCTGCTGCTGACACTGTTATGGGGGATAATGTCCCCAAATTCTCTACTAAGGTACCCCAATCTGGTAATGATCCTCCTGCCTTGTATATGATCCCCCATCCTGGTATATATTCCCATCCTGCTATACATCACCATCATGGTATATATTCCCATCCTGCTATATATAGTCAGGGCCAGAAATATTTGGACAGTGACACAAGTTTTGTTATTTTAGCTGTTTACAAAAACATGTTCAGAAATACAATTATATATATAATATGGGCTGAAAGTGCACACTCCCAGCTGCAATATGAGAGTTTTCACATCCAAACCGGAGAAAGGGTTTAGGAATCATAGCTCTGTAATGCATAGCCTCCTCTTTTTCAAGGGACCAAAAGTAATTGGACAAGGGACTCTAAGGGCTGCAATTAACTCTGAAGGCGTCTCCCTCGTTGACCTGTAATCAATGAAGTAGTTAAAAGGTCTGGGGTTGATTACAGGTGTGTGGTTTTGCATTTGGAAGCTGTTGCTGTGACCAGACAACATGCGGTCTAAGGAACTCTCAATTGAGGTGAAGCAGAACATCCTGAGGCTGAAAAAAAAGAAAAAATCCATCAGAGAGATAGCAGACATGCTTGGAGTAGCAAAATCAACAGTCGGGTACATTCTGAGAAAAAAGGAATTGACTGGTGAGCTTGGGAACTCAAAAAAGCCTGGGCGTCCACGGATGACAACAGTGGTGGATGATCGCCGCATACTTTCTTTGGTGAAGAAGAACCCGTTCACAACATCAACTGAAGTCCAGAACACTCTCAGTGAAGTAGGTGTATCTGTCTCTAAGTCAACAGTAAAGAGAAGACTCCATGAAAGTAAATACAAAGGGTTCACATCTAGATGCAAACCATTCATCAATTCCAAAAATAGACAGTCCAGAGTTAAATTTGCTGAAAAACACCTCATGAAGCCAGCTCAGTTCTGGAAAAGTATTCTATGGACAGATGAGACAAAGATCAACCTGTACCAGAATGATGGGAAGAAAAAAGTTTGGAGAAGAAAGGGAACGGCACATGATCCAAGGCACACCACATCCTCTGTAAAACATGGTGGAGGCAACGTGATGGCATGGGCATGCATGGCTTTCAATGGCACTGGGTCACTTGTGTTTATTGATGACATAACAGCAGACAAGAGTAGCCGGATGAATTCTGAAGTGTACCGGGATATACTTTCAGCCCAGATTCAGCCAAATGCCGCAAAGTTGATCGGACGGCGCTTCATAGTACAGATGGACAATGACCCCAAGCATACAGCCAAAGCTACCCAGGAGTTCATGAGTGCAAAAAAGTGGAACATTCTGCAATGGCCAAGTCAATCACCAGATCTTAACCCAATTGAGCATGCATTTCACTTGCTCAAATCCAGACTTAAGACGGAAAGACCCACAAACAAGCAAGACCTGAAGGCTGCGGCTGTAAAGGCCTGGAAAAGCATTAAGAAGGAGGAAACCCAGCGTTTGGTGATGTCCATGGGTTCCAGACTTAAGGCAGTGATTGCCTCCAAAGGATTCGCAACAAAATATTGAAAATAAAAATATTTTGTTTGGGTTTGGTTTATTTGTCCAATTACTTTTGACCTCCTAAAATGTGGAGTGTTTGTAAAGAAATGTGTACAATTCCTACAATTTCTATCAGATATTTTTGTTCAAACCTTCAAATTAAACGTTACAATCTGCACTTCAATTCTGTTGTAGAGGTTTCATTTCAAATCCAATGTGGTGGCATGCAGAGCCCAACTCGCGAAAATTGTGTCACTGTCCAAATATTTCTGGACCTAACTGTATATATCCCATTCTGCTATATGGCCTGTATCCTGTGACACAAAAAAAAAAATTAAACATTTATATTCACCTTTCCCCGCTCCATGCAGCATCGCTCCTCCTTCTGTCAGTGACGGCAGCAAAGCCGCTGGAGTGTGAAGCCATCACCGTTGTCTGCAGCATCGCAATGTCCTCCTGTCTCCCGGCCTGCTGACCTGTGTGGAGACTAGCGGAGCACACAGTGATGACGTCATCGCTGTGCTCACCGCTCTCTACACAGATCAGCAGGCCGGGAGACAGGAGGACATTGCGATGCTGCAAACAACGGTGACGGGTGAGTCTACTGATTCACTGCACCCCGCGCTGATGATGATGTGCAGAGGGCAGTGAATATAGCCACACATGATCACTCCAGGCTGTAGTTGCCAGGGGTGATCATGCAAGCAAGCTTGTTAATTATGCGCACACCCCCGTCCATCATCCCGACCACCTGTCAGCGCCGGCTTCAGCGCTGAGAGATGATGGGTGGAGCATGCATATGAAATGAGCGGGCCCACGTGGTCACGGCAGGCGCTGCTACAGCCTGCTCATGCAACAGATGACAGGCTCCACCGCAGCACCCTCATTCCCCACAGCCACATTCAGACTATAAGACGCACCCCCCCACTTTCCCCCAACATTTGGGGGTAAAAAAGTGCATCTTATAGTCCAAAAAATACGGTATATTTTATGCAAGAAAGTATTATGACTAATCACTTTTTATTGCAGTGTGCAATATATTACACCAGAAATCTTACTTGCTTCAACAAAGGCTTTGAGAGCTTCAAGCTGCTCTGCACCAAGTAGCTGAAGGGCTTTCTCCAAAATCTGACGGTATCTGAAAAAAGGGAAAAGGAATACCTATCAATCCTATACATGTAGAAAGGACATTCTCACAACTAAAGGTGTGAGAACCACCAGCAACCATGAGGGCAGACACATTCCTGGGCTCCTGGTAGTTTGATAAGCGAGAACTACCATGCTCAGTACTTAAAACAAGCAGTTGGATGCTCAGATGGGTACATGAGTTGTGCCTGAGTATAATGGAGGTCAATGGGGAAATTGAGGATTTTTCCAGAAGATTTCCCATTGAATGCCATCATACTCTGTACATGCGTCCTCCCATCCAAGCATCCTACTGCTCCTTATTAGCCCCAAGCATGGTAGTGCTCGCTCATCACCAATATAGATTTCTATATTGGCAGTTCAGTAGATTAGAAAGATCCGCTTCATATTGTCACCACTACACAGTACTCGGTATGTGCAACAGTTGTGTGGAGTAGAAATAGCCCGCTGTGTTCACTGGGAAACCGGTCTTCCTGTCACACCTCAATAAAAAAAACACCAGATATTTTTAAATCCCTTCTGCAGCATATTCTTGCTCAGGTTTGCAGACCCATATAATACATGACTATAGCGTTTCCCTTTGTCCTGCATCACCATTCCATTTCAGTTATTTCTTAATAGACCAGATCAACGTACAAATTATTCACAAAAATGCAATAAAAAACCCCCCCAAAAAAAACAACAAAGCAGCCTGGGACTATGGGGGAAGGTCAGGTCAGGTCAGGAGGGGTGGGGGTATTCACAATTCCACCGGCTTCTCTATAATGGGATCCATCACCAGGGCAGTAACAGGCAGAGACAAATACCATTTATTCTCACAGCGGTTTTCAGAAAATCCCTGGTTATCTGCCATAGTGCTGGAATCCTGATACTCAGGAGCAGTGCCCACCCACCCTGGACTGATCGCTTCCACCATAGGCCCCCTTCACACGTCAGTGATTCTGGTAGGTATGTTACTGTTTTTATACATACCGGAATCACGGACATACGCAAACCCATTATAATCAATGGATCTGCACACACATCAGTGATTTTTCACTGACCGTGTCTCCGTGCAGCACACGCGTGTTTGCAATTTCCGTACGAAGACATGTCATTTTTTCTCCGGCATCATTGAGGTCACACGGACCACACTATGGGGAGTGATCCGTGAAACATGTACATTTAAAATAATAAGCTTTTCAAACTCACCTGTCTCCAGCCGCTGCTGTCTTCTGCTTCCAGGCCGGCTAATTATGCTCATACATATGCACTGAACAGCTGACCCAAAAGTAGCTGCAGAGGGGAGACAGCGGATGGACACAGCATCGGTGGAGACTTCAGCACCACGGACAGCAGAGTGTGGACAGGTGAGTATAAGTGCCTGATCTCCATGTATTAATCACAGATCACACGTTTTCCAAAAATCACAGCACACGGATGGACATACGCACCTTTATCACGGCAGTGAAAAACGTCTGTTTTTCACTGACGTGTGAAGGGGGCCTAACACTGAGCATAAGCAGAAAGTCAGACCACCAAAAGGCAAAACAATAAAAAAAACCTCAAATGATGAATTAGCTCCTCACCATTTGCAGTTAAGGCTTGCTGTCAGTGAATGGAAACTCTCACACTTCATGGGTAAAAAGTCTGAACTACAACCGTGCTGCAGGTCTGGACAGAGGAGACATTGCTGTCTGAGCCTGGAAGACCTGATCCAGATCCTGCACCCTGAGGTGTAATCAGGACGATCTCTACACTGACAGCAAGATCGTGACCGGTGAGGAAGACACCGACATTTACTCACCCCTTACACTCATTAATAGATCTGCACTAATAAACACGTCCTGTTACACTGCCTGCCCCCATGTGA